>NC_143397.1:100850863-101491935 GCF_052110815.1 Crocodylus siamensis
CAGCCCAGCAGGATGGAATTCACCCTAGTCAAATGGTAACTGACTAATGTTAATTATTTTTGAGAACTCATGGAAGACAGGGGGAGATCCCTGAAGACTAGAGAAGAGCTAACACATTCTTTATAAAGTTAAAAAACTGAGAAGCAATATACAATCTAGTCAGCCTAACTTTGATTCCCAAAAGGATTCTGAAACAAATTATTAAGCAGTCAATTTTAAATGCCCAAAGGGTAATTAGGTAAAAAATAGTCCTCATGGATTTGTCAAGAGTAAATTGCATAAGACCAATATAATATTGGCTTAAGAGGGAAGAAAAACAGTTGATGCGAGATAGCTTGACATTAGTAAAGTTTTTGATACAATACCACATGGTATTTGCATAAGTAAGCTAAGGAAATATGGTTTAGGTTTAGTCACCATAAGATAGGTGACCTAACTGGTTGAAAGACTGTTCTGCAAAAGTAGCTGTCAGTGGTTGACTCTTAGCCTGGGAAACATTTCCAAGGGTCCCCAAGAGGTCTGCCCAAGCCCTGGTTTAATTAAATCAAATAATTAAATTATACTAACACTTTGGAAGGCAGAATAGAGAGCATATATTACATTGGTGAACTACATCACCCTTGAAGTGGTTAGAAGCATTCTGGAGTACAGGAAACCCTCGCTATTCGCGGGTTCAGCATTCACAGTTTCGAATATTCATGAATGCCAAACCCGCATTATAAATACACTTTATACACTTACAGCAATTCCTTGGGAGCGCTGTGCTTGCTGCCGCCGTGCTGCTACTGCTGCTGCTGCCAGAGCTGTGCTCCTCCCCCAGCCGCCAGGGGATTTTGCCATTTGTGGGGATACAAGAATATATCCCCTGGGAATGGCAAGGGTCAACCTGTATTGGATCAGAACTCCAAATCATCTAGACATATTGAAGGGATGGCTTGAAATCAACTAGATGAAATGCTATATAAACAGAAGCAAAGTGCTATGGTTTAGAAGGGAATAATCAAATTCACAAATACAAAATGGGAACTAACACCATGAAAGCTGTAAGACAGAAAAGGATATGAGGGCTAGATTGAGCCACAAACTTAACAAGTCAACAACATGATGCCATGCAGAAAGGGCAAATATCATTCTGGAAGGTATAAACAGGACTGTTGCATGTAAGACCTAGGAGGCAACTATTCCATTTTAATTGGCCTGGTACAGCCCCAGCTGAAATACTGTATCTGAGTTTTGAATACTACACCTTACAATCATAGAGAAGCAGGGCTTGAAGGGACCCCCAGAGGTCATCTAGTTCAACTCCTTGCCTGAGGCAGGATCATCCCTATCCAAACCATCCCATACAAACCATAATCTAAACTCTACAGAAGACTGCCATCAGTGCTGAAACAACACAGACCTAACACCCTAACCTGCTACAGGTAAAGCAGGGGAACCACAGCAGCCAATGTCCTGCTTCTATGAAATGTTGTCAATGTATGCTCACGAGATCCTAGGTAAAGGACCATGCTCCCTGCTGTGGAAGAAGGCAACAACCCCCACAGTTCATATCAATCTGACCAGGAGGTAAAATTCCTTCCTGACTGGAAAGTCTAGAGGGGAACAACAGAATAATGAGAGGTTTAGAAAATGAGACCTATGAGGAAAGGTTGAAGCACAGTGATCAGCTGTTCTCCTTTGTTCTTGGATAAGGCGCGAGCATCTTAATTTGCAGAAAAGAAGAGTTAGATTAGAAATAACAAAAAAAATCTTTCTAACTGTAAAACCATGGAACAGGCTACCTTAGGACATCATAACATCTCCCTCATTGCAGGTTTTTAAGAACAGATTAGACAGATTTGTCAAGAATGGTCTAGTTATACTTGATCCTCCTGCCTCAGTGCAAGGAGCCGAACTAACTGATCTCACAGGCTTTTACAGGCCTACACTTCTGTGAAAACATACTTATGGGCAAGGAAATTCATCTAGTACAAATCATGCTCTCTATAACCTAATACATCTTAGGGATATGTGGTAGTATCAGTATACTATTAGGGTTGAAGCATGCTAGTAGACCCAGGAGGGTGAAAGATGCTTGAAAAACCCTGGTTGGGACATACTGCCAATGCATTTAGGGAGCCATTAAAGCCAATTTGCCAACCAGGATGAAAATTCTTCCCTGAAGGCACTGCATGAGAAATCTTACAGGTTCCCCTATGACTGGAGGGAGCATGCCAAGTGTAGCAGAAGTCATTGTGGTCATTTCAAGCAGCTCTGATTGCCAATACATTTTTCTCATGACATTCCTTTCTTTGCCAGATATGTCAGTGATAGTCAATGATTTACTAGAAGTGGAATTGTGTGCCAGCGTATCTAAGAAACCCTGTTGGCTTTATGTCTAAAATTGCAGGTACTCCCAAGGTAACTGCAATGTGACAAAATCATGGTTCTTGGAGTAAAGCACCTGTGCAAAGAGAGAAGAATGGAGTATCAAACTAGCTTGCCCCCAGCTAACAAACCATCAGAGGTATTTTGGAAGCAATGGCACTTAAAATAATTTAACAGTGATGACAAACAAGAAATTAGATAGCATATAACAATCAAAAAGTCAATGTAATCCCAGGATGGCGCTTCATTTACACAGTTATTAAGTCCATTAAATTATATACTCCCTGCCCTCCCCCTTTTCCTCTGACTTTGGTTGGATTACATTTGCAATAAATTTGGGCCTTTCAGTACACACAAGGTGTTAAGTTGGAGACCATTTGGAGAAGAACAAGGAAAATGTTAGGAGTAATATTATTAAGTGTTGATTATTGGCTCTCTCCTGTGTAATCCCTACAAAATGACAGAATTGATTTGAGGGGGGAAAAAAAAATCAATAATAATATTTTTAAAAGTTAATGTTCTGCAGCTTGGGAAAATGATGATGAAGGGAGTTATGCCAAGTATTTGATGGATGTAAAAACATGCCAGGAGAGAAATTGCTTTGCCTAGTCAAAGGGGGTATAATCAAGAATAATAGGATGAAACTGGGCAAAGGCAAGTTTAGGCCGAAGAGCAAAGAAAAAGAAAAATGTTTTGAAAATGAACTGCATTATTAGACTATTCCTGAAGAGAAGTGGTTGAAATTGGGTCTGTACTGTGAGACAATCACGGAAACAACGGTAGAAAAGCACTTGGAAATACAGCATGTGGAAAAAATAGCCTGCATAATAGTCTTTTTCTGTCATTGAGCCCACAGCCCTAACTCTGCTGTCAATTACCTCAGTGCAACTGTATTAACTTCATTATAACTGCACTGACGTACAGACTCAAATGTTTTCTTAGCCCATGTTTACCCGGACACAGTGCTGGCCAGCCTTTCTGACAGGTGCGTCAAAAGTTAAGCCCCATTCCCTTCCCAAGTGCCACTCATCTCCCCACCCTGCAGATGCCTTTTTGATAGAGTTTGCATGTTCGGGCACCAGAATGGAGGCAAGAGAGCCTCTGGCACCAGGCGCGGCTTGTGAATGCTGAGATCCTGGGGCAGGTGGAGCGTCCCACAGCAGCGCAAGAGGACCTCCCGTTTGCTCAGCGGCGCACCTGGAGGTGGACTGGAAGTGCTTCTGGTCCACTTCTGGGTCCGCTGCTGAGTGTGCTGAGGGCCCCCCATGCTCCCATGGGACACTCCATCCACCCCAGCATCTCAGCATTCATGAGCCATGTCTGGTACCTTGAGGTATGTAGAAAAACATTTAAAGCTGTGTCTATGTCCGAATCATCGAATCTCTCTGAATTGATTTGGAGGATTCCAGTTTGATTCGGTGAGAATAAAGGGTCTCCCAATTTGATTTGGACATTTGGCTGCTGAATCAGGCCAAATCTCTGGTGAATTGAATCAGAGACCAAAGCTCCACACAGCCCTACTATGGATGCCATGTGGTAAAGACATACCTCAAGTGGTTTAATAGGATTAAGCTTAACTTAGCCACTTTCCTAAGTCTCTTACTGTATTATGAATCCCGCTTAACCTTAAATTTCCAAGCAACCTGTCTGGCTACAGAAGCAGCTGCTATTTTTTTTTTCCCCACATTTCCTTTCACTTAAAATGATAGAGTCTGCCTGAAACAATGTATTTACTCTATGAACAGATAAACAACACAGAAGAGTGAAAGTGAACTCCCCTTCATCCTCCAACTTACTATACAGGAAACCTCCACTTTAAGTGCAGGGTTACTACAACTTGCAAATTGGAATGCACTGCACTGAAACAATCAGGGAACTGCATTTCACTTGGCTATATTTAAATCGATTCTCTCTCTGTCGTTGGAACATAACCTGTTTGGAGAAGGGATCATCTCACTGCACTTGCACAGAGAGTAGCAGAGACAATCCAGGGCTAATTAGTTCTCTTGGGCAGTTAAAGCTGGCCTGAATTAGGTTGCTGATCAGACTAATGTGGTTAAGGCATGCCACTTTCCATAGCCAATGGCACATCAGGGAGTGATGTGGTCAGCCTCACATCTAGTCAGCCTTTAACTCCCTGACCCAAATGAACAGGTTAACTGGGGGTAGCTTCTGTACAAGGTTAGGAAATCACAAATTCAGTCCTCTGGATCCAAATCAAGATGTTTGTCTTGCAGGAATATGGAGTACCAATTACAGTGGTTAAAACAACAGCTAGATGCCTTGCCAGAACCTCTATGCATATTTCCTACACTAACTGAACTGGGAGCAGGGACTATCCTGCTTTGACTTTATTTCTAAGATAATGCTATCCATGAGAACGATTTGTAACAATGTTAAATCACAAAAGGACAATGAGCACATGGTTTTCACCCTGATTTTCCGCCTAAAAGAATTTTTCTATCACACTTATTTTGAACACTAGACCACATTTGTACATTTGTTACAATACACAAAACCCTTCAGCTCTACATTGTCAGCTACTCAAAGCAAGCAAAACTCATTGATATCTGAAAGCTGTTGAGTGGCCCACTTGAAGTTAATTGGACAGAGAGAAAGGATGGTGCAGTAATTAGGACACCAGCTTGGGATCTGGGAGATCCGGAATCACTTCCCTGCCCTGTTACAGGTCTACATGGCAAAATAAAAATCTGACTGTAATGCATGCATACATTACATGTCCATTAGTTTTAGTTCAACTAGCAGAGGTAACAATAGAAATAAATATACAAACACAAAAATAAACTAACATAAGCTCCTCAACAACACTGGGTACGCACTCTATTTTTACTCTATTTTTACCCTGTTCCAAAGCTGCTGTTAGCACACCTTTCTTACTATAGTTCCCTGTGCTAGCTACATTAAAACTAGTTTGGGAGTGCCCACCCATTCCGCAATCCCATTTTCATATTGATGTGTAGGCCTATGCTGGGTCTCCCCATGCTTTGGCACTCTATCTGTAACAGAGGGATAATCTCAGAAAATATGAAGTAATCCAATATTACATTAATGAGGGTCATAAGTACCTTATAGAGATGGTGATCTCATAAGATAAATGGATCCCTCACAAGTGGCATCTTTGATGGGCTCGGTGAAAATGGAAAGGACTGAATAGACCATAGCAAATTAGCTCCCCTTCCTTCAGGTAGATATAGTCCCTCTAGGTAAATGGGTGGAGGGGAGGGAGGGAGTTTTTGCTGCTTTTTCTCAATTAGCACCCTGTTTTAGGATAAGTAGGGATTGAATTCTCTATGGCTTTGAAGTCAGAACTTTCATGCATGTTGAAATTCACTTGATGGGGGGAAAAAAAAAGACTGACTACTTAGTAACAAATAGGATATTTTGTGTCCAGTTTTCCAAAATCTCAGCACTGAGCTAGCTGAATAGCTGACCAGCTATTCAAAAGAGCTCTTTTAAAAACCTGGCTTTTTGTTTATATTATTGCCTCAACCCTCAGTTTTGCTTGCAACTCAGGTATATTTTGCTTGGTTAAATCAGCCCCCCTTCTTCTCCTACCAAACTATGGATTTTTTTTTTTTCCTGCATAGTATATGAAAACCATCAGGGGGAAAAAAGAACACAACTCCTTAAACTGCTTTATGCTTCCGTGGAATGTTAGAACAGTCTACGCTCACAATTATACTGGGTCATTGGGGGTTCAGAAGAACTGAGGATTGTACATTCCTATATATGGAAATAGCATGAGTTGGTCAATTTTGCTGCTTGAAAGAGCAGCCACCTGTGGACTGATCAGGAAAAAACTGGAGCAGTTAAGCACAGAAAAAACAAACATTTACTTTTTTAAACTCACATTCCAGGCTCAGGAGTTAAAGACTTCAGTCTTCCAGATTTCTCTGTTGATCAGTTTAACTCGTTCTTATCTCTTAGCCAGCCTGCCCTGGAATATGGCACCTTCCCTCAGATTTTGAGAAAGACCCCACTCAATTCAGGTCTACGTCCTGGGGTGGCCCACATCCTTCATAGCTAAGGCAGCATCCAGATTTCCACTACAGCTATTGCTAGAAGACAAAGGGATTATGTGGAGGGAGGGTATGTTTTGGGAGGTCACCTCTAGCAGTGCTGCATAGAAATCCATGTAATTGCCTTTGTTGCTCTAGAGGTGGACGATCACACCAGCATTTTCTTCCCCCACCCCAAAGATCCTACCATTTTTAGAGGCAGGTGGAACAACTCAAGCTAGAAGTTGTTATAGTCCAGAGAAGGACCCAGGTCTTTGTGGAAAACACTGCAGGGAAAAATGGAGAGATGTAGGTTTCCCCCTGTGTTTTGTTTGGATGGTATTCTGAACTTCCCACCTTTCTGGAGTTGTCCCCAGTCTCTTCAGCTCAAAGTTTCCTTTGGTAACCCGGTTTTCATTGGCACTCCCCAGAATTCACCAGATCTGCTAGTAAACCAAGGATATTGGCTTCAAGTGATATCAGCCTGGAGCCTTTCAGCAGCACTGAATTTACTTTAAAATATTGCGCCCCTGAGATGTGTAGTGTATATATTTTTGAAACAAGCCATATGTTAAATATGAGGTTATATAAAATGTCTACATTTGAAAGATTATGAAGTTGAGCCTATTTTATGACTTCAAATATTTTCCACATGTTATCACATATTTCAGACTGTATACCAGTCATATAAGATTAGTCTTTATTTTAAAAGGATGTAGTAGTAGTTTTTAGAGTGAGCTAAAAATATACTTTCTTTCCATACAAGTTAAGTTCAGAAAGCTTTTTTCAATATTTGGGTACACACAGTACAGGAAAGAAAAGATGAATAGTTGTAGCTACAGTGACTCTACTACTCAAATGTTGGGAACTAAATAAAGCACTTGGATATCACAAGAATTCCAAGGAACCTGAATAGCTTTTCTGGCACCATTCCCAAGCCAGAAAGTTGGTAAGTTTAAAATGTGGTTCTGTTCTAAAAAACAGTATTGTGGGGCATGCTGGTTTCTGCATCTCATGCATTAATAGACCAGACATGCATCTTATGGATAAAAGATTGTATTCATTCTACCCTACCAATATGGGATCTGAAGGTTAGATTGAGCTACGTCCTTCCCACACATCACCAACTGAGGCTTTGGAAGCCAGTAATGTTTGTTTGACAGGAACACCTACAAAATCCAGAAACCTTCACTGGATTAGCACAGAGGGAATGGAAACAGTCCAGATGAGGAAGCACAAAGACTAGAAACCAGCTCATTCTCTCCCAGCTGTAAAGACCAAAAAGAACAGAGAGAAATATAATTGTATGTTTTCTATGGAAGCATTGGATATGAATCTAAACAGGAACATGGGACAGATCTGTGGCTTCAGAGGGTTTTTCATTCAGTGGCCACCTCCCAATAGAAGGCAGGGTAGATGTGCACCTTTACAGACTAACAACTAATTAGCTATTTGGGGGCCAATCCCATCTGTATGGAAGCATGACAAAACTGAAACTAAATTCGAGGGGAGAAAGATTGTACCCTTACAAGAACCACTTGAGACCAACTGAATAAAAGAGTAGGAAGAATGTATATATAGTAACTAACAATTGTAGGTGCCTAATTTTACCATGCCTAATTTAATATATTTTCTATAGATTATTTTTATTATATAAAGGTCACAGAGGATATTAGTTCATCTCTTTTGATACCTTGAATAACACAGGTCAGAGGATTTCATCTTGTAATCCTTCCAGTGAACCCCATAACCTGTGTTAGGCTAAAACATATCTTCCAAAAAGGAATATTGCTTTGATCTGATTACATTCAGAGATGAACAGTCCACTGGTATCTTGATAGTTTGTTTCAATATTCAAATTATCTTCATTATATGTACCTCATTATAAGTCAACCTTATTATAAGTACCCCTGTACTTCTGACTTCACTATGTCCATTGAGCATTTTACAACCACTGGTTTGTGCTCTGTTAGATCAGTGAGTTTCAGCCAGTGTGCCAGGGTAAGATCCTCTGATGGGTGAGCGGGTGCTATACAATATTAGGTATGGAAATACCTACACATGATTCACAAGATAAACCCAGAGGTTTTAAGCAGAGATACACAGAGTCAAAAAGATTCTGACCTACTGTGGTCTTTCTGAGTTTGTTGGGGGGGTTCAGCTGTAGAATTGCTCTATTATTTTTCTACAGTAAAAAAAACAAAACAACACAAAACACAACTGAAAGCTAAAACCTGGCATTTTCTGAGGGGTGCTTTGAGTCTAACAAGGTTGAGAAACACTGCTAAATAGAAGGAACAGTAGTTGCCAATGTTTCCTCCCCACAAAGGATCTTACCCACAGTAATCAAGTTGCTGCTTGACCATCTTTCTGTAAGACAGACTGATGCTCAAGGGATGGGCACTATTACCTTACTGAAAAGCAGGCCCCTTTTTGATGTTTCAAGTTGAGCCCCAAAATTGGAATTTTGAAAGGACCCCATTGCAAAGCTTCATATACTTCTGTCTGGGAATGCTTCAAGAAGCTGCAGAGCAAATATGCCCCTTTGAGAGATTCTCTGATTTATGCAGTCTATACTGCTGCCTTACATGTTTTGTTTTGTTTTATTTTTTGTGTTCTTTTATTTTTTTTTAAATAAGAAAAAGTCTGAACTTGCCCAAATACTGGAGAGAGAACTGAACTATCACTGCTCAGGAATGAGATGCAGATACATATTAGGCTTACATTTCAATTCATTTACACAGCTATCACAGCAGTTTGTTGCATCAGTGAGACAATATCTCAGTGGAACAAAGTGACAGGTAAGCAGAGTCTTAAGCTGAAATATTTTACTGTTTGGCAACAGCCTGTTTCAGGGGAAACTTCAAAATGACCACATTTTTCCTAAGACAAAATCTTTTTGGAAAACCGATTATAGTTTTGCATATGGGGGGGGGGGGAGAAGGGGAGAAGAAACCCAAACAGCTTTTTAGGATTTGCTAGATTCATAGCATTTCCTTTGCTAGCATATTTTCAAACCACTCTTTAGTGGAAACAAGGCATCACCAGGATTTCTGACTCACAAGATAACCTTTTTTCAACAAATGCAAATATTTGTATATTTTTTATAGTTATAACATTATCTAAAACGGATCAAAACCCTAATCAATTAGTTGTGCTAACAGGAATAATAGACAGGGACTCAAAACTCCATTATATAGATGGTTTTGTGCTGGGATACATGCCTGGCCCACCCATTTTTCCTTCAAACTGCTCTCATCTGACTCCTAAGAGTCTGTGCGTCTGGGACTGCTATGAAGGTGGCTCAAGAGCTCCGTACTTTGGAGGTATCTACAGGGAGGACTTACAGCTTAACCCATGCCCCATTTGGATCAGTCATGGAAATGGAAATGGAATAATTGGCAGTAATGAATTGGGCCCAGAGTTCAAGATCAGGCTTTGGCCTCATTCTCTCTAACTCGGTGCCAGAATAATGTTTGGTTCTTAAAAGCTTATTCACATCAATTCACTTCTGAACTATAGTTAAGAATTGCTACAACCAAATTAAAAGGGCTGGCAGTAGAAATTAATTACCCCACCAGCTGCAGAAGGGGAACACTGTATAGTCTTTCTGAGTTAATAATACATATTATTCACAGCAGCCAAACATAGGTTTGTTACTCTGTATTAGTTTAACAAAACAGGAAAGACCAGCTTCTTATTGCAGTCCTTCTGCAAGCTGTTTAATTTACTAATAGCCTGGTAGTGAAAACCATCCTGATTCTTTCACAGGATGAAAATAATGTAGATTTAGTTATACCACAAAGTACCCCTTTTCAGGACAGCACTTAAACATGCACTTAAGTCAGTGAATCTTAAGCACATGCTGTCCTTAATAGGGATGGATTTCTTAAGCAAGGGTCTCATTAATTTTCCAGGGCACGAGGCACTAAATAACTGTGGCCTGGCAAAAGTTTTCATGCCACAATTTTCCCTTTTTATAAAGTTACAGGGACTTGCCAGGAGTTCAGTGATGTTAATTCCACCACTTCTGGGGTTGTAATTTTGTTGCTTGTTAATCTCTAGGAGACCAAATTCCTTATTTCTAAGCAGCTATAAAAACCAGACTTGAGGTAATTGTGAAATGAAACTTAATTTCAAACTCTTCCAAGATATATACAGAGCTTTCTGTAGACACTGTTGTAACTGTTTTTAATAGTCTTTGATATTGGAAGATATTTCTGAAACAGATTCCAGCTATGCCATATGTAGTACAAGAACACTTTGAAGCCTATTGCAGGCCTAAAAGTGACTCTGGAAAGGAACTGTGACCTACTAAATGGGAATTACAGTTTTTGGTATTGTTTTGAAACGGGCTTGTGTCTGTATCAGCAAGCATTTTGAGAGCACTCAGCTTTCTACCATCTCAAGGTTTTGGGGTGAACGCCTATGCTAACAAAAGATCACTTTTCTATATTTATGATTTGTTATGTAATGTGGCATCATAAGCTGTGCTTATAGAACAACACATCATAAAGTTGAGGAAACATGTCTCTGCCCATGCAATATCCTGTCTGATGTGAGACCAGGTTTCTTTCTTAAACTTCCAAAGTACAGAAAAGTGCCTAGTAAAAGCCATCTACTTATGCTGTTCCCCAAAACACAGTGAGAATCATACAAACGATCTCCCAGATCCACTTGGATTTAATTGTAGAATCAGGACATGATACAATTAACTGATTCACTGGTATTAATTGTGCATATGTTTACAGCAGTCAGGGAAGGGAAAGCTTCTGTTACATTCAATTCAATTACAGGACAAGCAATTTACTTTTCTAAGATACATTTTCAAGATTTAATGCATGTTATAAATCAACATGCACCTCATTACAACAAATTAAAAATGGTTATACTAATGACTTCCACTTAATTGCCAAAACTAGTCCAAGAAAATTAACAATGTGCCAAAATAGTATTTCATTTTCCAATGTTATCAATCCTTTTTAAAAAAAATAAAATTATATCAGGAAAAAACACTGCATTTAGTTTATCTACTGTTCTTACTGAATGTGAAATGACATATTCATTGGATAAGCATTTTATATCTAAGGATGATTACATCCAATGATTTGACACCCCATGGGTATCAGATGCCGATAAAGCATCATGTGTGGGGAAGTAAGAATTTCATTTACAAATGCCTATTGGTAGCTATGATACAGGGGTATTTTCTGATTTAGTTCAGAAGTGCTAGAGCTAGACAAGGGTCATTTGTGGTTCAAGGATCACTCCAGAAAAAGCAAGGGCCCCAGCCCTACAAAGTGGGCATGTCTACATGTGCATTAATGTGTTTTCATTAATGCACATTAAATTTAGTACCTCTATTGTGAGGTACTAGGAAACTGCACCTTAGCCTGTCTTAATGCATGTTAATTAAAGAGCACGGGGCATCTATATACATGATGGACCTCTCCTGTGCAGAGGTCTGTCACGTGTATAGGTATATAGATTAATCAAGTCTTCTAGAGTGTGCTAATTAGGGTGCTCCAGCAGCCTCTGCAACATGCATATTCAGCATCCTCACATTTCAAAACGGCGGCAGGGGTACTTTAACTAAAGCTCATTCAACAAGCTTTAGTTAAAGCACCCCCACCACCACTGAAAGTGTGGGTCACCAAATACACAAGATGCTGTGGGTGCTTTAATTACAGAGGGTCTGAGAGCCATTGTAATTAAAGTGCCCCCCACTCCCACCCTGGATCATGTATATAGACACCCATGGTTTTTAAGTGACACTTAATGCACATTAGCCTATTTTAAATGCACATTAACTAAATAGGAAGTTTTTTAGGGCACTTACACAGATACACCCAGCTTGCACCAGAAATCAAGAATGTCACAGCAGACTTGATTAACTGAATCTGTGGAGCATGTGAACTGACACACCCAGTGCTGTCTCACATGTGTTTGTATAAGTGGTGGCGGTGCACTTTTGAACTAAAACACATTAAAGGTGATTTAGTTCAAAAATCCACTGCTGCCATTTTCTCAGCACTGACATGCATTTCACCATATATACAAATGTACTTTAAAAGCTAAAACAGAAAACATCAAGTGTCATGTGACCTTTTCTGTGTGCATTTCTCAGCTTGATTCAACTTGGGACATAAAATATACATAAGAATGCAGAATAAAAATCACCCAGTTGGTTAAGCCTCTCCCTGGATTTTTTTCCCCTTCAGCCTTCCTTCACCTGAGGAGAGCCTGATTCATTAAGGGAGGATCTCTTTCCATCCTTCCCTTAGTGGGGCCCAAACTTACCATAGCTTCCTTCTCTCATTCCTCACTGTATAACTAGAGAGTAAGGCCATGTATTGTGCTAACTAGAGAGTAAGGTGGTGTAGTGTGATAGTGGACCAGAATATGCATCCCCAAATGTACTATTTTATTAGCGATAGACCTGCCCTCCATGAATTTGTCCTTTTTGAACCTGATTATGCTATTAACCTCCTGTGAGAACAATTTAACTATTAGCCATGTAAAAAAGTACTTCCTTGTTTCTTTGAAACCTGCCCCCTGGTAATTTCAGTGCGTGCCCCCTTCCTGTTGTATTCTGAGACTTGGTGAATAACAGTTCCCTATTCACTTGGTCCACCCCATTCGTGATTCTACAGACTTCTATCATATCCCCCCCCCCGCCTTCTCTCTCAGATGAGGAGTCCTCACTTTTTCAGTCTCTCCTGGTATGGCAGCTGCTTCATACCCTTGATCATCTTGTTGACCTTCTCTACAGCTTTACTAATTCAACTATAACCTTCTTGAGATAGGGAAGCCAGAATGGCCTGCAGTATTCAAAATGTGACTGCACTATGGCATAATGATATTTTCAGTCTTTCCTTCAATCCCCTTAATGATAGCTAACATTTCATTGGCTCCTTTGATCAGCACTCCATATGATGACCACATATTTAGAGAGGTACCTACAGGGATTCTAGGGTCTCTCTCTTGAGTATTAACAACAGTTGGAATAAACTGCTTTTATTGCAGTAATATAGATTAAGTACATGTTATACAGACTTTTATGATACTGTAGATAAGGTATTCTAGCTCTCTCTAAATCCAACAGTTACAGATGGATATGTGTTTGTACAAAAACTACTTGGGCTTGCACAGCACTTTTCTTATTTAAAAAACATGATAAAAGAAGCAACAAGGAATTACCTTTCTGAGAACCAGTGAAAATCAGTTTCAATAATTTTATATTGGAAACAATATTACAAATAGGTCCATTAATCCCTTGTTAGCATCTTTTTTTTTTTAATATTGATGAGAATTCACTGGCATATAATTTGAGTACACGAATTAGGGTCTTTATTTAGCATAAACCAGGAACTACTTTTCACCAGAATGATCTGTTCTTGACAATTTCCCCTCATATATAAGCACACAAGTCATAAATAGACTTTGGATACCAAAATAGAACTTAAGCTCAGTCAGGCCCTACATTTCCTTCTTATTCACTTGCACAGAAATATATACCACAAGAAATATATACCACAAGTAACTGTCTTTTCAGTAGATGAAGTCATATAGAAGCTTATAAAATAGCTGAATCATCTTTTATATCAAGATCCCCATATGCCTTGCAGCACATGGACCTATTCTGCACAGGTCTCAATGAGTGTAAAAATACCAATGTAATCAAAGTACATCCACAATCAAAACTGTAGACCTTTATATTCACTATGACAATGAGTACAAGACCCAATGCACTTGACTTCCTCACAGGGTAATATTTTGAGAAACATATCTGAGGCTGGTAAAAACTCAGATCATTTAAAACTATTTGGAGTGCATCATCGATTTTGGCCTCTGATCACAAACAGGCTTCCCATTATAAATCCATCATGACTGCTTCTTTGTAGCCCAGATCTTCTAGGCACTTAGAGACTTTCTGGACTTTACATTTGCAGATTGCAGCACAAGGTGAGGGTGCTGTCAGGCACTGTACAGGGCCCTTTGGGATCGGGCATTTTTTGCTGAATTCATAATATTGTGACTTCAAGGAAAGCAAAGCATTACCCTTCATTTCTGCTTAGCCCCACTTAGTACTTACCACTGGGTCTCACATTAAAATCCCCCTTTCAGGGCTCTTGTGTCTAAGACGGCATTGACTGTTTACTGCAGCGCTATTATTTTTCAGGAACAAAAACTGATTTTCCTCTCTACAAGTCAGAAGAATAGATGCCACAGAGAGCATTCATCTGCTTTGTTTCTGCAGTGAGATATGTGGAGGGAGTGACATCTCACACAGCAGACGTGTCAGATAACTATCTACTTCATGTTACCAATATGGCTCCAATTACTGTAGTATCTAACCACCACACAATGTTTAATGTATTTATCCTCACAAAACCTCTGAGAGGTAGGTAAGTACATTTTACAGATGGGCAATGAAGTGCCTTGCCCAAAATTCATACAGAAAATCAGTGGTGAAATAGAAGCTTAAACTCATTTTCCCAATGTTTTAAGCTAGTGCTTTACCCCTGGGCAAGCATTCTTGTCAACCATTACCCTTTCTACCCACTATTTCCCCTTTCTATTATGTAGCTTCTGAATAAGGTGTACAGTACAGTGCATCCATATACATCTTTTTATGGGTACCTATTTCCATGAACCCATTTATAGCTGAAACGTATATCCAAATGCTGCTCTTCTAATGTAAGTTTTTAGGTAAAAAGATGAATGATGAGCTATGTTGGCCCTGGCCAATAAATGAAACAGAAATATTAAATATTTAACTTGGACCCTGATTCACTAACATTCACTCTCAGGATTTCTGTGCTCACTGTACAATACTAGGGAAATGTAAATACAGCATTAGAGACCCCTGCACTTTTTAAACACGTACAGCATCTGCTTTGATTTGTTTAAGTAGGTTCTTTCTTTTTGTCAGAAGTCCAGAGGAGTAAATTAGTTGTTACAAGCCAGGTTACATGGTTCTTAAGAACAGAACTGCTCTAGTTAAATTTACAGAAAAGGGCTCTCTGTTCTACATGACCCCTTGAAATTCTCAGATACAATAAAGTTCCAAAATTGCCTGTGTTAGGTAACTTCATAATTATTTGTGGAAGTCAACAATAAAATGTACTGCCTGTACGTAAATTTGTCTTATCCCTAGTATTATGTTTGTGTTCAAACAAAGCATTCTACTTGGGTATGCCCTTTATCTTAACATCAGTTTAAAACCAGTGTCAAATGTGTTAACAGGAAATGTTACGGTGAACAGGACAAGGCAAGATTCTCATTTTCTTCTTGATCCTGCTGTTACTGAAGTCAAAGGGAGTTTTGAAATGGTGTTCAATATGCAAGATCAAAACTTGAATTTTTTAAAGGACTCCAAGAACACAGCATTCCTACAGAAGGGAAACTGAGGCATACTTCCTCCCTACCGTCTGCCTTTAAAAACAGTAAATATTATCTCCGTCCTTCAGGAGAATAAGACTACAAGACGATGCCATTTGTGGTATAAATGCAATGAAGGGGGTGCAGAACACAGAGCTTTTCTCCAATCTGTGTCTCTTGTTTTTAATATGGAAAGCCACCACATCCCTTTTTCTGTTAGCTTCCTCTACCTTTCTTTCCTCAACTAAACTAATTCAAGTTTGAGACCTGGGGGTGGGAGAAAGGCAGCTATTTTTAAATATGAGGTTCAATACAAAATTCTAATTATATATGGCCAGTTTGAAAAGGGAAGGATGACACCAGACAAGGTTATTTTCTAAAGAAGTCTTTGCAGAGCAGCAGCTTCTATACTGCAGAGTTTGTTAACATGTGTTATTCTCTTTGTAACTGAAGCAATGGCTGATGGGAGAAAAGGTAGTGAATCCAGAGCTATCAAAATTTGATACAAAAGATAAAGGGTAACAGTATAGCTCTGATTTCTTAAAGATCAGGGCATCAGACATGAATCATCCATGCCCTAACATGTCTCGTATTATTACGCTGTTTGTTTTTAATAAGCTATTCATTTAAGTTACCAGTTTGTTCCTGTGGGACTCTTTGTAAAAGGCTAACCATGAAATCACACAGATGGTGCAACAACCCAAGTGGACCAGAGCTTTAATTCCATTACATTTTTTTTTTTGGGGGGGGGGGGCGCTAAAACTTGTACAAAACAGGTTGGGAATTCATTAACAGCCTTTAAAGATTTCATAGGAAGGCTCATAGGGTTCTTCAGAAAGCAATCTTTCAAATATTTACATGCAGAAAAATTATCAGTTGAACACCTGGAGCAAGCAAAAGAACCTGAAATGGAGCATAAGCTAACTGACAATTTTTCCCAGGAGACAGCTCAGACCATCATGATGTATTTCAAAGCAAGTGCATATGTGAATGGGCAACTTGAAATACCAGGATCAGGATGTATTGTTATAATGGCATATCTATTCAAGGGAGGAGCGCCATAAAGAAGCATAGCACCTCTCATGAAATTGCTAGCTCCTTGAACAAAAGTAATGTAGCGACCAAAAAAAAAAAAAGTCTCTCTACCCATCTCAGGCAGTGTTATTGGCACATGCCAAGTGTCATAGTAAACCAACTCCAATAATTCCATGCGGGGAGGAAGCACTTGCATTCACTCCTTGCTATGGTACTGACGTGGTATGGATCTACCCTACAGAAGGGGGAAAAACACGCCACATTTATCTGTGAATTGTACATCACTGCTTTCAGATCACAGGAAAGTAGGACTTGAAGGGACATCATGACATCATCTAGTCCAGCTCCCTACTCAAGGCAGGATCATTCCCTAGTAAACCATCTCTAAGTGTCTGCCCAGCCTGCTCTTGAATATTTTCAGGGATGAGGAGTCTATAAACTTCTCTATGTACCCTGTTTGAATGTTTGACCACCCTCATAGTCAGAAAGTTCCTTCTAATCTCCAACTAATCTCCCCTATTGCACCTTGAGGCCATTGCTTCTAGTCCTGTCAAGTGCAGCCACAGAGAAAAGCCCATCTCCACCTTCTCTATAAATCACCCTTCTGTAGAATTCCCTGGATCCTCTTCCTTCTCTCTCTTAAGGATGGGCAACTTATTTTCCCTTTCCTATCATCTGGACTGTACCCAACCTCCAAGAGTTCTCATAGAGGACAGCTAATGGCTCCAAAATTACCTCAGTCAATTCCTTTAGTACTCTTGAGTGCATCACACCCAGCCCTGGTGAGTTGAAAGCATCTAGCTTCTCTAAGTAATCCCAAACTTATTCTACCACTACTCTTTTTTTTCAGTTCCCCATTTTTTACTCTAAAAATGGGGAATGGAAGCATGGATCTCCGTTGAATCGCTCTCTCTCTGGGTGTGTACACACATACCAAATCAACTTAAAATAAGGTGACTTAACTAAGATGATTAAAGTTAAGCCACGTTGGAGTGTACACATGTACAGCTGCTTGACATGGTGGCAGCCATCTTGTGAGCTAAGTTAGCTTAACTAATGCAACTCAAGATAATACACCTCAGAGCTGTATTATCTTGTGCCACATTTAAGTCACCTCTGCTTCACATATGTGTGTACACTCTAACAGTTAAGTCAATTTAAAAAAAGTTAAACTGGCTTAACTGTCAGAAGGTTAGTATGTGCATTCATATCCTCTCTCACAGCAACACCGGATACCACCTGAGGCAGCGGTGGGGACAGGATGAGGTGCTGTTACCCAGTGGCACTCTGTCTGCTGGTGCTGGGATGTCTGCTGTGGATGCTCCAGGTCCTGCCATGATCAGATGATGCCCAACTGCCAGCACCAGGTAGCCCAATGCCAGCAGGCAGAGCATGTGCTGCTGCTCCAGCTCCCTCTGGCTCTGGGCTGCCTGCTGCTTGTGCTCAGGTGGCCTCTGGCTGCTGGGGAAGCTGGAGCAGGACAGTGGGGAGGAGAAGGAAGAGCAGCAGCAGCAGCAATGGTAGTGCTTCTCCTTCAGACAGGGCTGCCATCTTTACAGCCACCTTTTGTGGACCCCCTAGACATGCTCCATGGGTTGAAAACCCCTGTTCTGGACTGTTTGTCTCCTGCCTTCTCTTTGCTGCCAACTGCATTTATCATCTAGTAGCTGTGTCTATTGTGAAAACTGAAGTGAAAGAAAGTATTACATAATGCAGCCTTTTCTGTGTCATCTGTAACTTGATTTCCCTCTGCATTCCTTAAGGGATCTATAATTTCTTTCATCTTCCTCTTATTACTGTTATTTATTACTGCCCTCAGATAGCATATAACATAAGCTGGCTTGATTTCTCCTTTAAACTGAAAGGCCTTTTTATGCTAAGCAGGGACCTTACTCCACATGTAATGGGGAAGGGCAGCCCATGTAGAAATAACCAAGTTACTTTTAATTTAGCTCACATGGATATGAAAAGCAAAGCAAAACTACAGCAGCATATGCTTTAATCTGAGCTACATAAACCCACCTGGGACTCTGGAAACTTACTCAGCAACTGAGCCCTTGTAGCTGAAGCTGCATTTTTGATGTATCCAAGCTACCTACAGAAAGTTAGCTTGCATGTGCATGTATCTGGACATGCTGCAATCACACCTATGACTGCAACCAAAGATGAGAAACATGCACATAAAGTCTCCAAAAAAAATGAATTGCATACTACAACATCAGACCTGGGGTCCAGCAAGCTCTTGGTTGTTTTTTTTTCCCACCATTAGCCAAAGTCACATATTTCAGACAAAAGGATGAGAACTCTGCAATAGACAGATGTAGGATTATCTCCTCCTCATTAGTTCTCATCTTGAACCTTAACCCTCAGACATTCTTGAACCTTAACCCTCAGGCATAAGACTTGAAACAGCAGGTTTAATATTTCTTCCAGCAGGTTCCCTAAAATTAGATACTCTACCTTTAGATTTTGTTTTCACATGTGTGGCCAGTCCCTTTTTAAGTCTTGTTAAGTTTTGGTTTCAGTGGCTTCCTTTGCCTATGAGTTTTAGTAAAATAATCTAAGGCAGGGGTGGCCTATCCACAGCACACATGCCATAAGGGGCATAGGCTGCTACTGCTTCATGTTACGTGTGAGCCCGAGGTACTCAGTAAAGAAGAGGCAAGGATGGAGGTCAAGCCCCCAGTCACAGTGGAGAAGAGGGGGGAGGACAGGATACCATGCTGGAGGTCGTGTTAGGTGTCATAGCCAAGAGCCCGATTAACCCTTCCCTGGACCTGCAGCTGCCATTAAACTCAGGGCTTTATATCCTCATTTACTATGTGAAATTGGGGCTGCTGGGAGGCCAGGTAATAGTTAACCTGGCTTTTGGTAGTGGCGCCTCTTTTTGCAGTAGCATCCAGCCCCTACTCTACTCTGCACAGCCAAAAGATCAAGTCATCCTCCCCTCCCCCCACAACTCACCAGTTTCCATTCCAGAACCCCAGGATGTGCCTGCTATCAGGTATGCTCCTGGGGGTGGGATCAGAGTGGTACTTGGGGAAGGATTTGGTCTTGATTTGGGCATACCTGCCAAAGATGATTGACCACCATTGATCTAAATTCTACAATATAAATAGTTTTTTAGGGATTATGAAGAGCCATGTTGATCTCTGATAGAATTCCAATACAATCAGTGGAATTCTACCATGTTCAAGATTCCTCTTTGAAGGTCATGGTAATTAGAATTAATAGACTGATAGCAACAGAATGAAGTGTCAGATATACCTCATTCACACTGTCTTAAAATATTATGCTAGTGTAAGTGTGGTGGTGTACCATGATGGTCCAGCCCACTGCATGTGACAGAGTTTGCTATCTTCCATGCTATGGTAGACCATTTTATGTCAATATTTGTTTCTTTTACCCTAAGGGTTCTTCATATAACATCCAGGAAAAAAAGATAATGGCTAAAATTTCCAAAAATGGCCCTTAAGTTATTTAGAAACATGGAGCATTTCTACACATGCCCCAGGAGTGGGGCTTTAAGTAGTGCGGCTCTGAAAGCTGCTCTAATTAAAGTGCCTGGAGCATCTCTTGTCTCAGTGTCCCTGTGCTTCGAAATGGCAGCTGTCAAATGAGCTTTAGATATAGTCCTCCTCCCCTCCCCCGCCCCATTTTGAAGTGCAGGGACATCAATTCCCAAGATGCGGGAGGCTGCTGGAATGCAGTAATAGTCACGCTGAAGCAGATTCAAGTAGTCAAGTCTGCTCTGGCAAGCTGGAATTACAGCACATCAGAGCAGCCTCCCTGCTCGTGTATAGGTACCCTTAGGTACCTAAACAACTGTTCTAATTTTCAAAAGCGTGGAGTTCTCCTTCATTTCAATAGACTCAAACTGCCTTAAGTAAAAAGTGATTTCAATGCAAAGAATAAAATGTCCATTCCCAGTAAAGTCAGTGGGAGTATAACCATTTATTTCAGCATGGCTAGGCTCTTGCTCCATTGGATTCACTGTTAAATATTGAAAGGAAAGAAATCAATCACTCTGCCATGACCCCATTCATCTATATACGGTGCTATTTTTTGTTTTTGAAATGTTATCATGTGCAGAAGAGACTAAAAATAAACTCATCAGAAATTGAAGCGTTTCCAATGCTGTTGAACATCCTAAATTGAACACTTAAGCCAGTAGGATTTGTTATTATTGTTTACTGAGTTATATTTTGAAACTATTGAGATATCTAAAACTTTTCTTGCTCTAGAACTAATGCTACTAATTTTTTTGAGTTTCTTGCTGGGATGAAACAGTCTCATTTTGTGAAGCCCAAGTTGCATCACCATGGTTTCCTCCTTTCAAACATTTAATTTCCTTTCCTTCATCTGATTAAATAAGCAAATACCAAAGTGGATTCATATCTGACTTTCCCAGGGTATTAGCAGAGCAGAGACCATAGAATTACCTGACTTGCTGGAAGAAACCCAATGGAAAGTGTAGCAAATTGTACACTTACAGCAACCAAGGTGTGTATTGTTTTCCCATAAGTTCTTGTTCCTTAGAAAGTAAATTTTCTTATGTTCTGAATATTTTGTGGCCCCTGATCAAATTCCCACTCTGTGCACAGATTTTCATGTTTTTAACACTATTTAGAAATAACCTCCCTGATATAAGCATTGCCATTTTTGTCTTCCAATCATTATGTGACATTCATTTCCAAACAGGAAAACCCCCCAAATTGTGTGAGTTCTTCTGTAAGGATGTTAGCATTTAATTCCAAAACTAGCTGTAAAATGCAACTTACATTCCATTGTTTTTCTTGAAAGTTTTCCATTTGAGAAAAAAAAATAAACTGTCCTTTTCTCTCTTTTGTCTTTTTGGTTTCTGAAATGATTTGTGATTAAAAACTCTAAAGTTTTAATCAAGCTCTCATTTTTTTTCCACTAAGAAATCAGTGGTTTGATTTTTTTCTTTGAAAAACCAGACAAATTTCAATCAAAATGATTTTCTCTCTAAAAACTGTCATTTTACTTTTAAATTTGATTTTTTGTCAAGCAAATGATACAATGACCATCTGTAATTAATTCATCAAAATTAACATGCCACCTCTAGGAATTTCTGTCATAAATACAAGGATTCAAAATAGCAATAACGTATTTACTCTAATACAGAGGAAGTCCCCCCCCATTAGCATGGGGGGAAAAGCCCCTATTTTATTTTTGTATACTAGAAAACCATATTACGTACACTGCCTATCTTTTTCTTTTAACTGCTGCTACAGCAACTGTATGAAATTGATTAAATGGAGCCAACACTGAGCATGACTATAAAGTACATGGCCCATATTGGGCAAGCATGCTTATGGGAGCCTACCACAAGAATAGGTTAGTGAAAACCAGTTGGACTTCCTTTTCACTCCCACTGTTGAGCTGCACATTCTTTCCCATTTCCAATGATTCTTGTTTCTTCATCAGCCTTAAATGTCTGGCAAACATCACAAAGCTGGACCCAAGCAGTTCACCCAGAATCCCTCTGTTGGCCCCTCTCTCAGCTGCTCACGTATTAGTGTGGCCCTGCCCTCCATGAGATGAAGGTGGACCAGGTTGCCTCATCTGCAATACATTTTTGAGGATCCCAGGGCTTATGACAAGAATACCCGGGTCCAGTCATGAGTTGCATCCACTAGCACGTGGATCCTATGTAGGGTATATCTGGAGTACAAATATACTGAGCAGTGCTGAGCTGTGGGGTCACCATGACTTAAAATGCTGTTGACGATTGGGGCTCAGCTCAGTGAGCTATATGGTATATTATGGGCCCTTAGGCTTTGGACTAATGTTATGCAGTTTGTACTTTATAGAAGTAGGTTATCTGGCAGAGGTTCCACTGGCACAAACTATTCAAAGGCTTCCCCCCCGCCATTCAAGAAAGAAGGGGAGGACAGTGAAGAATAAACCAGGTTGAGCAACAACAACAGCAGCAACATGAATTAAAGACAAGACTAGAGGAAACAAAGAGAGGAACAGCATATTTCTAATGGTAAGTGAATACGATTGGGCTTGAAGACTGGGAAGGTTGTAGTGTATATCTTTACTATCTATTGATCTAGTAATATACTTCGGCAAAAGATAAAAATAAAAATATAGTAGCATGTATCCATCTAGCTATATAGAAATAATAGATTTTTTTTGCCAAAGTATGTGTGCGTGCATCTACACATACACATACGCAGACACACATTTTTTGCCAAAGTATATTTCCATATAGACAGCCTTACCAGTCTTCAGGCATGTAGTTACAGACTCACATATCCATGACAGTAAATGCTCGCATGCACCTGTTCCAAATCTCACAACTGTGCACCTGATTTCATTCAGTTTACTGCTACTAATATCCTACTCCTCTGTTCATTTCCTTAGTCTCTAGCCTGGTCTTTGCTTCATATTGTTGTCACTGTCCCTGCATAAATATACAAGTAGTTACAAAAGTACTACTTAAAAGTTTGTTTATGAAGTACCGGTACTAAAAGTTGTAGTAGTTTCAAATAGGTAAAATGTATCAATTTATGTTGAACCAAGTATAAAGGTACTATATGCAAATTGCTACACTGATGTTAATTTCAAGGTCAGGTTTTTTTTCAGATTTGCTCCTCACTTCCATGTGCTGACAGTAAGGAGGGCTGGAGAATGGCTGCAGGGAAAAAAAAGTTGGAGGTGGGGGATGGCAGAGAGCAAAGGGGTTACCCGACCCCCCAGATTTTCGCTCCCTCCCCTACTGTAGCAGTGGGAGGGGGATAAATTCAAGCCACACCTCCAATAATTAGACTGTATACCTGGAAAATTATACAAGATAATTGCCTCTATCACACTGACTGTTTTTACTTTTAGACCAACATGGCTACAGCCTTTATCCCTGGAAAATTATATCAAATTTATAAATTTTCCATCTATGGCATTCTAATTATTGGGGCGGGGGGTGATTTATAATCAGGGTAATCGTGTATTTAAGTAAATATGCTATAATTTTGGGCTTGATCTTACATTCCTTAGAGTTTTCCCATTGACATAACTGAGAACAGATTCAGTTTTTGTTTTATAATGCAATATATGTTTAAGCTGGGTTTCAGTATCATCAACCTTAAGCATTCAAAATCATAAGCCAAGTTCTTAAAAATCATGATATTTAAACCCAAACAAACCACCTCAAAATAGTAAGGTTTCCACTAAGCCATATTTACTACCCACCTGGGGCTTCTTATTCTACATATATTCATTAAAAAGTGAACAAAGGTCCCACTGATTTTAATGATTCAGGATTCACAATGCTGGAAGGCATTCAGTAAAAGCTACATATTTTAAAACCTATGTACTTTTCTAGGATCTTTACAAACAAAATAGTTTACATCATAAGCTCAGCCTAAAGGATTTTCACACTATTATACGTTCCAAAGCTTCCATTATTACCATATCCAAATAGGCAATAACAAGTTTTAAATGCAATACCTTAAAAAATCATTCTAGATGAATATTTTAAAGCAGTCAGAAGGTACTGAGTAGTTTATGGCAAACTGGTGACAGTCCACTTCAGTGAGTTCATCTCTTCACACAACTTAATTTATGTTTAAACAAGTTTGGGTTTTTGCTATTTTTTCCCCTTCTGTTACATTTAAGTTAATTTGTCAAGGGCAGATAGTACACTGAGTTTAATGATAAGAAGTCAAGTAATTAGAACTTTCTAAAGGATTTATTAGTAGTTTTACTATGTTTAAAAATATCTATTTACTTCAAGGGGAATCTGCTAGTTTGATAGCAACTAGGGCTGTGCAAAACACCATCATTTCATTTCCACGTCCGTTTTGAAGGGACAAGTGTTTCATTTCATCATTTAGTTTTGAAGCACTGTCCCATTTTGTTTCACCAAAACTGTTTCACTGTTTTGACGTTTTGCCCATAGGCTATAATGGGGAATCATGAAAATGCCTAAAACATGGTAATTTCTTGCCTGATTTGGATTAAAACAACAGGGATGCTAGCCCCTTCGGAAGGCATGAAGCCTGCCAGGTTTCAAGAAGATAGGTGCAGGTTTTTCTCAGAAACTGCACCTCAAATGCTTCAAAACACAACTCCTGACACCTGCTGGCAGCGGCAGTGGCAGCAGCCTCTTATCCAGCATGCAGATCTGGGGGCCTGCACTCTCGAGAGGGCTGACGGGCTGTGCCGGACTCCTTCCAGGGGTGCGAGCCCCCAGATCTGTGCACCAGATGAGAGGAAGCTGCTGCTGGTGCCTGGGACCAGTGCTGGGTGCAGCCTGCACCTAGTGTCGGGGAAGATTACTGATGCCACTGATCCCAGGTGGCAACGGCAGCCTCCTCTTATCTGACGCACAAATCCAGGGACTCACACCCTGGGAGGAGTCTAGCACAGCCCCAGAGCCCTCCCATGGGTGCAGGACCCCAGATCTGCATGCCGGATGAGAGGCTGCTGCTGCTGCCACTGAAGACAAGTAAGCCTGGCTTCAAAACCTGAAAAGTTTTGAGTGCCCTTGTTTCATTTCAAAGCTATTGCAAAGCCTTTTGTTTCATTTTGATTCTGCTGTTTTGAGCTTGAAACACGTCGAAACAGCTATAAAAACCAAAAACACCTAGTGAAATTTTGCACAGCCCTAACAGCAACCAGATACTAAACCCTGTATCTTCCCATTTACATGAGTACCAAATGGATATAAAATGCTACTGTTCTATTTGGTAGCATTTTAAAATTTCATTGCGGTGATGAAAGTAGCACACAACATGCACAGTTAATAGGAACAGTTAACTGAATCCATTTTACCCAGTTCTGAAGCATATGGGATTCTTTTAATGAGGGAAGACTACAAGATCAAGCCAATACAAATTAAAACAATTCACAAACAAAACTAAACCTCTAGTTTAAAATATAGTTAAGGCTGAGAGTACATCTTCATGGAATCCAGCTCATATGCCAAAAGGTTGATTTCTTGTAAAAGTATTATTTAAACCAGAGCCAGCCTCAGAGAAAATTGCGCATTGGGCGTATGGGGGAGGTGTGTGTAGTGTGTGTACGTGTGTGTGTGCATGTACGAAGGGCACACATGCCCCAGTGGCTGCAGGTAGCAAAGGAACCCATGGGCTATAACAAGGCAGCACGTGTGTCTGCTTACCCAAGATGCTGGCCTGGTGTCAGGTGGTGGAGGCTCAGCAGGGGATGGCAGGAGGGTAAGTAGGTAGGCAGCAGGCAGGACTGCCCACATAGGAAGCCTTGCCTTCTATGATGAAATGACTGGCTCTGTGGATGTGGGGTGACCAGTGGATGTGCGATACCTCAATTTTTAGCAAGGATTTTGATACAGTCTCCCACAGCATTCTTACAGGCAAACTAAGGATGTATTGCCTGGATGAATGGATTGTAAGGTGGAGATAAAACTGACTGGAGCTTCAGGTTCAGAGGGTAGTAATCAATGGCTCAATGTCTAGTTGGCAGCCGGTATCAAGTGGAGCACCCCAGGGGTCAGTCATCGGGCTGGTTTTATTCAATGTTTTTGTCAATGACCTGGAAGATG
This sequence comes from Crocodylus siamensis, assembly GCF_052110815.1. Taxonomy (NCBI): domain Eukaryota; kingdom Metazoa; phylum Chordata; order Crocodylia; family Crocodylidae; genus Crocodylus; species Crocodylus siamensis. The sequence continues at coordinate 100,877,225 of NC_143397.1, forward strand.
GGATGGAGTGCATCTGCAAGCTTGCTGAGGGTGACATCAAGCTGCGGGGGAGTAGTAGATATGCTGGCGGGTGGAGCTAGGATTCAGAGTGACCTAGACATATTGGAGGATTGGGCCAACAGAAATCTCATAAGGTTCAACAAGGACAAGTGCAAAGTCCTGTGTGTAGAACGGTACAATCCCATGTACCAATATAGTCTGGGGGCTGAGTGGCTGGGCAGTAGCTCTGCAGAAAAAGGACCTGGGGGGATATAGTGGACAATATACTGAGTATGAGCCAGCAGTGTGCCCTTGTTGCCAAGAAGGCTAATGGCATACTGGGCTGCATTGGTAGATAGCCAGTAGGTAAAGGGAAGCGATTATTACCCTCTATTCAGCACTGGTGAGGCCACATCTGGAGTACTGTGTCCAGTTTTGGGCCCCCCACTAAGGAAAGGATGTGGACAAATTAGAGAGAGTCCAATGGAGGACAACAAAAATGGTGAGTCGCCTGGGGGACATGACTTATGAGGAGACAGTGAGGGAACTGAGCTTATTTAGTCTAAAGAAGGGAAGACAGAGAGGGGATTTAATAGCAGCCTTCAACTCCCTGAAGCGGGGGTTCAAAAGAGGATGGAGCTAGACTGTTCTCAGTGGTGGCAGGTGACAGAAGGAACAGTGGTCTCAAGTTGCAGCAAGGGAAGTTTAGGTTAGATATTAGGAAGAATTTTCTAACTAGGAGGGTAGTAAAACACTGCAACAGGTTACCCAGAGATGTGGTGGAATCTCCCATCCTTGGAGGTTTTTAAGACCCCATTAGACAAAGCTTTTGCTGGGATGATCTAGCTGGGGGTGGCCCTCTTTGGGCAGAAAAATGGAATAGATGACCTTCTGAGGTTCCAACCCTCATTTTCTATGTCTCTATGATCCTAATGCTCCTGGAGCAGGAGGCAGAAAATGCCAGGGTGGTGGGAAAACGGAAGGCTTCCTGACTGCAAAAGCAATGAAGCTGTTTGCAAAGGCAATTGGCATACAAGTGGTGGAGGGGGTGGAGTCAACTATGGTGAGCAACAGCACTGAACAGCTTTAAAGGGCCAGGTGCACTCAGTGAAAGCAAGCACAAGAGCACTGATAATAGCATCAATTAATGTCAGGAATCTCTTTAACAAGGAAAAGATGGGAAAAGAGTGCACCAGTGTTAAAACATGTAGGGGCAGACAATCTGCCTACAAGAGTGGGGTAATACTGGAGGAAAGGGAGTATAAATGCCTCGAGAAAAGGTGGAGATAGGGATTGTCTTAGTGGTCAGGGATAAATAACAACAAACCAGCAGGTACAGCAATATTTTTCAAAAATCCAGAGTTGAGCGCAAAGCAGGTAGATATTATCAGGCAGACTACAGTGAAAGATACTGTCAGTCAGGGGAACATAATTAGACATTTTAAATGTATATGCACCACCAGAGCAGGAGATGAAGGCTATACAGTTTGAAGGGAGACTCTGGATAATAGCAGGGGACTTCAATTGTATAACAGAAATGGGTGACATGGCAGGGGAAGGAGCAGACAGAACATTAGACAGTACATCCAGCTTGTTAAAACACAAATAATAAAATAAAAGTCACTAATAGATATGTGGGCAGAGGAGAAAGCCTTCACTAGAGCAGACCCCAGTGGAAAGAAGCAAAGAACAACTGACTTCCTGTTTGTACCCAAAGAAAGAAATAAGGAAAAAACACCCCTAATATGCATGGCATTTAGTGATCATCATATGCTGAAGGCAGGAATGAGTCTTGGTAAGAGTTCCATAAAAGGAAATGGAGTATGAAAATTCAATGTACAACCATTATGAAATTCAGAGTTGCGTCCAGCGTACACAAAACAGTATGAGGGCTGGAAAACACTGAAGAAATATTTTAAAAGTACAAAAGATAAGACAAGGGTGCCCATTGTCACCAATATTGTTCATATGTGTAATGGGACTGCTCGTGCAAAGAATAAGGAAAGTTAAAATCGTAAGTGGGATAACAATAGTGGGAGATGGAAAGGTAAAGGTAAAGTGAGTACTCTATATGGACAACATCGATGTAATGGCAAGAGACAAATTATTGATAGAAAGGGTACTAAAACATACAACGGAATATGGTGAATCAACTGAGGCTAAATTAAACTAATGAAAAGCACTATACATAGATTGGAAGACTGGAGGGACCTAGAGAAGCTAGGACTACAAGAACTGGAAGGAGAGATCAAAGTTTTAGGGATCCTAACAGAAGGGAAAGGAAATAAGTGTGGGAAAAGGTGACAGGGAAGGCACTACAAGTATTTTGGTCATGGATGGGAAAGACACCATCTTTTGCTGGAAAAGTGGCAGCAGTTGACGTGGTGCTACTACTACTAATTTTGTACACCAGAATTGTGTTTCCATCATCATGGTGGCAGTTAATGAAAATGCAGAGGGAAATTTGAGTGTTCTTTTGGAAAGCAAAAGGAGAAAGTCTTGCCAGAATGGAACTGTATAAGGCAAAAGAGATGGAGGAGTGGGCGATGTTGGGCACCGAGTTGTTCATTTACACAAACTACATAAGTGCACTGCATAAAGCAGTGGCAGAGGGTAAAGGGAAAGCAGCATGTGTTGGATGATTTTTGGCAGGTACTGTCTTGCGAAGATGAGGAACGTATGGAGGTCCTGGAAGAAGCTATGGGTGTGGCAACCTCCCATTCATTACATCAGAATGGAAAGTTTTATTAAGACATACAAAATAGGGGAAGTGGGGTGAGACAGAGAATAGCATCAATGGGGGATCTTATAGAAGGGCAAGTGAAAAAGGTGTGGAGGGAGGTGGCTGATGAATGACAGAAAGGGGACCATGCTGATCTATCATGGCTAATCATATGAAATATTTTGCCAGTGAGGAAGGTATACATAGATGGAGCTTGGCGAGAGCAACAAAGTATCCCCGGGAGAGGTGTAGGGATGAAGAAATGGTAGGACATGCATTTTGGGAGTGTACATGTGCAAGGGTTGTGCGAGAAAGGATACATCAGTTTTTGAGTGTCCCAAAAATATACCAGTCCTTAATATAAGAGATGGCATTGTATGGACTCATACCAAAGGGGACTGAGGAAACAATATTAAGGGTATTGTTAACAAGTGTTAAAACCAGTACCTGGAAAGTAAGAAATCTCTGGGTTTAAGGGGTTGGCTTTCACTGAAAGACTGCCTGAAGCTGGGGTTGCGTGAATGGAAATATTATATTGATTGGGACCAGGAAGAGATCGGAGAAGAGGGCAGAGAACAAGTGGAGGAAAAAGACTGGACACACTTGTTTTACTGAAACAACAGTGAGGACTGATGGAAGGGGTGGAGAGTTTCAGGTGGTTACAAAAGTAATAGGTTGGTTGTTTTTAAGAGGGATGTTAATCGATATTCATGAGGTTTTGTATGAAAAAACAAACAGAGTTCTGTAAGGAGTGTGTGTGGGAAGTTGATGCATGTTGTTTAAAGGTTTAATATAAGTAGTTTATGTTTTTGCTATGCAGTTGTTTTGCAATATGAAGCCTTGGTAAAACAAAGATACTTAGTGTGTGAAGCTTTGTAAGTGAAAAGTGTGTTTTTAATAAAATTTGTAATAAAAAAAAGTTTTCCATCAGCATGTTTATCCATTATGGGCTGTGTGTTTTCATGCTCAGTGTTGCCTGCATTTAATTGACTTCAAAGTTGGTTTGCATTACTGAGCACATGCTGCTTTTAGCAGGAGCTTAATGATGGACAGTATATTTAATGAGGTTTCCTTTTATGTGAATGTAAGTTGAGGGGCTTTCCCCCCCACACACATATTGTGGGAAACACCTTGTCTTGTATTTAAATAAATATGTTAATTTGTATTATTGAAGAACGTATGAGCCCCAGTCCTGGGTCAGGATTCTGCTGTGCTCAGTGCTGGACAAACCCAAAGCAAAAACAGTTTCTGCACCAGCTACCTTACAATACAAGTACCTTTCAGGTGGTTACAAACAGATGAAGCAGCACAACAAAAAGAAGATGCAACACTGGTCAGTTTGATAGGCAATAGTCATAACCATCCACAGACTAATTTGTCAAGTTTTTTATATGCATCGTAGCAAAAGAGAGTTTGAAAGAACTTGGCTTATTTCTAAGGTTTCAACTGCTAGGGCCTTTGTACACACCACAAAATTGGCTTTTAAAGCAGCTTAAATGCCCTTTTGCGCTGCTCTAATGGTTTTCCTTTTTGCACTTTTGGCAGCATATTCCATTTTAATGGCATTGCTGTTTGCACACTTGGTGGGATATTCTGCTTTAAATGACCTCAGTATGTAGCAAGATAAAACACCTCCGAGGTGTTTTTGTTTGCTACCTAACGAAGTGCAACAATGCACAGGGTGCTGGAAGCTGACATGCTCAGGGCTTGGTGGGCCCTGCACAGCTCAGGGTCTGTGGGACGCAGCGGTAGTCTGTGCAGCCAGGCGAATGTGATCTTTTTCCCCCCCACACTTTCCCAGAGCCTACCTGCCTGCCTGAGCCATGCAGGGGCCTGGTGCTTCCCTCCGTGGCTGGAGGTGGGTGGGCAGGGCTTCCCTCCATGGCTGCAGTGCCCCCTGGGACTGCCCAACTGAGTGCCAGTGGGCAGGTACCACCTAGGTGGCCCCAGGGCAGCTCGGGCACCACTTGGCCTGGTGGCAGCTTGCCCCCTTTGCCACTGAAGAGGCAGATAAGGATTGGACCCCCACCCTCGCATACACACCACAGGGGTTTAATTCACTTTAATTTTCCCTAAAATGAAGCAGTGTTTTTAAAAACCCACTGTTTTGATTTAGAGAGAACTAAACCAAATTAAACCCATGGCGTGTACAAGCAGCTTTAGTCCCTGTCCCTAGAGAGATCCTCAACACCTCTATTTACTGAGATGGAGTTAGTAAGATCCACCTGTCTTCTTGATTGTACATGGGAAAACTGACTGTTAATATTCAGCCATAATAGTGCTGCACCAGTGTAAAGCCTTAATATAGATAAAGTGTTTTTTTTTTTTTACCAGTAAGTTGGGAAAACAAATCACTTTCCAGGCCACAGTTGTAAAATTATCTCATGTCTGTTTATGCTTGCCTTCAAACTGCTGCTGCCACTGGAACAGCTGCAGCACGGCTGGCCACTGCTAGAATAAAGGTCTGAGAATCTGGAGTTACCTTTACCTTCATGCTAGGTTCTAGCACCTGATGTGTGATAATGAAAAATACTACATATCCCCATGCAAGGTCCTCGATCCAACCTCTTCACTGTAAATACATACAGAAACAGGTCAGCAGTCCTTTCCCCTCATCACTGCAAAGATCATAGTAAAAGTCATCATATAGATACATGTCCTGTTCTGCTGGAACTTAAGGAAAGAATAATGTACTCCAAAACTGAGCAGGATGGGGCATTTATTGGTGTTTAATAATTCTGGGACCCATTACAGTAAAGGACTTGGGTGCCTGGGGGAAATGCGTAGGCTCCTTATACCATGTCATGGGAGACTTTAACTACCCAGATATCTCATGGGAGGAGCGCTTGGCCAAATCCGAGTGGTCGCAAAGCTCTCTCTCATGTGTGGACAACCTCTATCTGATGCAGGAAGTCTACGGGCCGACAACAGGTAAAGCACTGCTTGACCTCGTACTGGCAACCGGGGGTGAGAATTCCTCTCAGGTGGAGGTAGGAAATTAACATCCCACTTCCTTCAGAAGTGCTCTAACCATTAGCTTATTAGCAAAGATGGGGACATCTCCACACCTACTGCTTTAAGAGAAAGCAGCAGCCAATGCTGCACTGTGAGAAGACCACGTTCATTGTGCTCTGAAACTAGAAATACATGTCACCAAATCAAGTGAATCAGCTGTTTTGTTTTGGGTTGTCACAGATGATCTGCTTGCTGGTGTGGGACAAGGGGCAACGCAATCCCCCTGCTTTACCCGCTCAGTTAGGCTCATTCCTATGACACAGGGGATGGGTCTGGTTAAGCAGGGAAACCCAACTTCCTCACTTATGGAGAGGCATCCCATGATTCCCTGGGATACCTTTGTAAGTGGGGAAAGCAGACAGGAGCTCTGAGGACTTGCAGGGCCCTCAAGCTCCCAGAGCACTTCCCTGGGGTGACTGGAGAGTAGGAGCACCTCAGGCTGCCTGTATTCTCTTGGCACAGAGCTAACAGATGTCTGTCACAACTGGCATCTATATACATGCTCCAGGGTGGAGCTTTAATTAGAACATTTCTGAGAGCCTCCCCAATTAAAGCACCTGCAGTGTCACATGTATTCAGCATCCTGCACTTCAAAATGGCAGCAGGGGCACTTTAACTAAAGTTCATTCGACAAGCTTTATTGACAGTGCCCCCACTGCCATTTTGAAATGCAGGGACGCTGAATACATGCAATGCAGTGGCTGCTGGAGTGCACTAATTAGCATGCTCCTGCAGACTCAGTTGATCAAGTTTGCTCTTATTAGCTATGATGCTAACCAGCTCCCTGAGTACCCTGGGGTGTAAACTGTCATGGCTGGCTGACTTGAAGGATCCAGCTTCTCAAGGTGTTCCTTCACAAGGTCAGCATTGATGAAGGAGAAGGGATCTCCCTCACCCAGACTTCCCTGTCCTGTAGTGGGCAGGGACATCCCATGGGACTGGTGAAAAACTGATGCAAAGTACCCATTTAGCAAGTTTGCTTTTTCCTGGGCATCGCTTGTCAGTTGTCCCATCTGGTTTAGAAGAGGTCCAGTGTTGCCCTTGCTTTTCCTCTGGCTCCCCCCATATCTAAAAAAGTTATTGTCCTTGATATTTGTAGCCAGCTGGAGTTCCATCGCAGCCTTGGCTTTCCTGATTTGCTCTCTGCAAGTCTGGACTAATGCGGAGTATTCTTCCTTGGTGGCAGTTCCAGTCCTCCATCCTTTATAGGTCCTCCTTTTAAGACGCAGGAGGTTCGCCAGTTCCCTGGAGAGCCAAGGGGGCTGCTGTGCCTTCCTGCTGCCTTTCCTCCGAGACGGGATGGACTTTGCTTGCGCATCCAGGATTGCTCCCTTGAGGAGCATCCACGCATCCTGAACTCCCCTCTCCATTGGGTTATGGCCTTTTAGGGCCTCTCTGACAAGCCTTCTTAGGTTGTCAAAGTCAGCTTTCCTGAAGTCAAGGACTTCTGTACAACTGATGGACTTGCCAGCCTGTGGGCCATATTTTGCCTGCCTCTGCCTTAGACACATGCAAGATACATCAGAGTGGGTGAGGCTTTTTATCCCAGTAGCAGTCCCTGGCTCAGGAGGGAGACGGCACAGACATCTTTTTAAGAGTTCAGGCATCTTCAGGGTTAAGCATCACCCAAGCTTTCAAGATCTGCACTTCAGACATGGGTATATAAATTTCACTTCATTTCCACTCCATTTAGGTAAAACAGGCCAGAGATTGGATCCCACTGTTGCATTTGCCCTTAACTATGCATTTTCTCATGTGTATGAGCAGGGGTGGATCCAAGATTTTGTAAAAGGGAGGTGTGGGAGCAGTGATTGGCACTGCAGAGGTGGCTACATCCCTGCTTCCAGCCTCCCACACTGGGACAGACAGACTGCACTGGGGGAACAGTAGCTGGGGATGTTTTTAAAATCCCTCAATCAGGTAACAATCTTCCCTCCCCTCTCCTTTGCCCTGCATGCACACAGGAACATCCCCTCCGCTCCCCTCCCATTCTCCCCCTCCCCTCCCCACTGCTGCTTCTATCACTGCAGTCCCCAGCTGAGGCTGCGGTGGTGGGGGGGTTGGTTTGCAGGGCTCCAGAGCTGTTCCTGCCTGGCTGCATGTGGAGCCAAGCTTGGCCAGAGGCATCCGCAGTGGCAGTGGCAGCAGTTGTGTACACACACTTATGTTAGTTGCAGTTTTGTTCCTGATTATTTTTTTAAGGAGGGGATAAGTGATTTGCACAGAGTTTGGGTTTAATTAATCACCCTTTTTTTTTTTTTTGCAGCTGTAAAATGTGTAATGCTCACAAAAGCACCTTGCTAAATACATACTGTATTCCAAGGATAGTTCAATTTAAAAAACAGATTTTTCTTCCTACTTAAATAAAAACCTGTGTTATGCATTAGAGATTTAAAAAAAAAACCCTTTCCCTATCTGCATATTCTTGCCAAATCCAGACTGGTACAAGCAGTTAGTTTTTGTAGACTCAAGGCAAATATTGAGTTATTTTTTATGCACTGGGCTATTTCTCACTGCCTGAGTCAGTAAATCACTTAGGCTTGCTCTTGTACACCATATTGGAGTGACTGCCGGCTTGGCAGAGGAGGTGCAGTTATAGTTAGAGTAGTTTTAGATACATTTTCCTCTTACCTTAGAATGAGGATAGATGAGAGAGAAAGCACACATAAGCACATGCACACAGACACATGTGTGAGCACACACATCTGGAATATTGATGCAGCTTATACCTTTAGGTTACCTTGTTTCAAAGTTATAATAGACCATTGAGAATAAAAACCCCACCAACTTGTGCATGGTCTGACAACTGAAGTGTGGAGCCAGGAACCAGAAATCCTAAGCTTTTATCTAGCTCGGACATTGACTTTCCCTGACAGCTTACGGTATATCATACCTTTTACTGTCATCCACAGTTTATCCATCTGTGATGCTGGGATGACAATACTGAACTACCTCAATATCTGTAATATGTATTGATAAATATTTGCAATATTTTCAAATATTTTTGTAACCAGTAGGACCCTGTGGGAAAGTTCATATTAAATGAAATATTTTGAAGATTAAAGCACTTTGAAAGGTTAAAAAAAATCAAATAAACCCTAGCTACAGTTACTGAGCCAGCTTCCTCTACAGATATTTTCCTTCATTTTAAGATGATTGTATACCAGTGAGTATTGACAAACAGCTGCTTTAAATACACTTTCCACTTCTCAAGCACACCCATAGAAGAATGAACATTAGTGTTAAATGTGGTTCGTCTAGGCAAATGTGTACAAAACATGCAGATTCATTAGGTGTTACAACATGGTCAACATGCAAAAAAACAAACAAACCCCAAAACAGCAGACAGACAAACACCAGCTGTAGATTCCAATTTTACTTCTTACTGTACTGCTACTTTTTGTAGCAAAAACCAGAGGCTTTGTTGTGCTGTTTTTATCAATCAACATCAGTCTCACTTCACTGCATGAAGGGGATTCATATGCAATAGGCTCACTGTTGTTAATTAATAAGAATTACATGATTCATGTTTTTATAGATGGATAGCCCTTCAGTTCTAGAAATTCAACACTGGAAATCCTGCAGCTTAAGTAATATCAAAGCAGACTGGGCAATATATTCAGGAACACTTTGTTGTTCTGAAGGTGCTGTTCTGCATCCAAGGACCTAATAAATCTTTACACTTCTGATTTCCATTAAAATGTTTCATTATTCCATTAGATGAAATTACTTCAAGAAAAAACAACATCATCATCACCACCACCACTACCACCACCTAGTTAGAACCTAAAATCTGCATGTCAAAATTAACTTGACAAAGTTTTGTCTTCAAACTCTGGAGATTCCTCTTGTATATTTAAAGATTTTGTTTATCAGCTAAACAAATCTCTTTTCTGCTTACAGAAGAGAGACATGATAAAGAATGTCTTGCATTAAAAAGCTTGTCTAACTTTATCTCAACTACACAGTTAATCCAATAAAAGATATCACCCTACAGACTACTTGCCTGTCACTGGAAAATAGAAAGTACCCTCATATTTAGAAGAATAAGTGTGCAGTACACAGAAAAACAGAAACCTATACATAATCATAAATCCATTATGACTATGTTCTCAATGGACTGAATATTCTTGAAGTATCTGTGGCTTACACTTTTAAATGCTTTTTAAATTAAATAAAACAACCTCAAAAGGATTTTTAAAGAGAATTTGAGCCATTCCCCCTAGCCTTCTTTATAGACCTGAAAGGTTTTTCTTAGGGTTTTAATTTTTGTTCCACCCTTAATGAAGAATATCAGTTCTGAGCTTTCCTGATTTTGCTGGAGACCTTTTTAAGTCTCAGACATATTTGTTACGAGTCTTACAGCTTAATGGAAGAGGTGGAAATGTAAATGTTTAACAAATTCTTCCTTCACTCAAATGATTGCTAGACACCAGAAGCAAATAAACATAAAACAACAAACTTGAAATGGTTTGACCAAAAAAGAAGAAAAACAAAAAAACAAAACAACCCCCCCAGCTTCTACTGTCTTGAGCTTTATGTTATCATGTTTTCAATAATTTTCCATTTATGATAGAAGCTTTTATGATAAATAGGACCAGATTTTCTAATATGAAAATAAAAACGCAAAAAAAACCCCAACCCTTACATTTTTTCCAAGGTCTTACTGGCTCCATGTATAAATCATAAAGAAACATAAAAAGCAAACAATCTCAAGAATTCCTTCTCTTTGAAATTCCCCTTCAAAGTCTGCTCTAGAAGGTAAAGCAATTTCCATAATGGACTGGGAGCTCAGAAACATTTTTTTGTCTTTAGCAATCTACGTACTTTCAAACATCTCTGGTCTGTGATTTTTGTGGGGGTGTGATATTCATTCAGATGTGTGCAGAAGAAAACATTACAGAACTTCAGAGTACTCACCAACTGGAAGAGAATGAAATACAAAAAGTTGCAACCATGTATATAATGGCTACTTTAGGGCTGCTGCTGTGTTTCTCTGCCTAATTTAAAGGGGCAGCCTTGGAAAGGTATGCTGCAGAACAGAACAACCTTAAATCAGGTTGTATCAATTCCACACAGTTGCTAAGGCCATGATTCATATTGATTTCATTGGGACTTTATATAGCCACAAGTATCACCTACAAGACAGGCAGGTGGGCTGCATCAAGAGAAGCATTAGGTACAAGACAGGAGCTGATAGTGCCTCTTTACTTAGCACTTGTTAGGTTTTGTCTAGAATATTTATTGAATGCAGCTTGGAGCTCACCATTCAAAAAGTGGAGCCCCAACATAGGGAAGATCTAGAGATAGATGACAAAAAACAATAAAGGTTGCTTGGAAGGCAATCTGAGGAAATACTGAAGGAAACAGGCATGCTCAGCATGTGAAAGTAGCAACTAAGAGGGGACATGACATCAGTCTTTAAATACTTGAAAGGGCTGCCGTAAGAAAAGGGAGAATAGCATTTTTTCCATTTATGCAAAGAGCAGGATGGTATCAATTTCTTTAAGCTGAAGCAAAGCAAGTTAGACTGGATATCAGGAAAAACTTCTTCACTGTTAGAAGAGTGAGCCAGTGGAATAGACTACTTAGGGAAGTTCCAAACCTCTATCACCAATGTTTTTCAAGAAGAGGTTGGAGAAGCATTAGTCAGGGAAGATATAGGAGTAGCTATGCCTGCAAGCGAATGGTAAAGAGCTGTAACCTGGGGGAAGCTGAGGAGCACCCCAACCCCTTGCCATATATAGGTCTTTGAGAGATAACAAGAAGAGCTCTAAAGCCTAGAGCAGGTGGATATTGTAATGAGAAGAGCTCTGTAGAGGTATGTAGGTATTGAAGAGGACCACATTCAGCAAAAGAATGAACCAGAACTCTACAACTGACATAGTTATGAAACATACAGCATCTAGGGTAAGATTCTAGGGGGTATACAGAAAGGTGATTTCTGGTTGTCCAGCAGGAGGCTGTGATCTGTGGAGTTACACTTGATATGCCCAGGTTGCAAAGCAAAATATAGGGTGTTTGGCTTCCCCATGCATCTGGGAATTGCCTATTGCCACATGGGGCTGGGAAGGATTTTTCTCCCTCTCTTGTTGCCACAGGTGTCAAGGGTTTTCAAACCTTTTTTTGAAGCATTGGGTGTTGGTTGCAGCCAATGGTGGGGACTTTGAGTGAAGTGTTCCATTGCTCCTCCTGGGACTAAACCCCAGAGGTGCCTGGCTAGAAAATCTTCCTCCTCTGTTCAAGGTCAGATTAATTGCCATATTTGAGGTCAGGAAGGACTTGGTACTGACTGTGGGGGTTTTTGCTTTCCTCTATAGAAGAAGTTCCCTCGAGTGCATTTTACCAAGCCATGCAACAGTGAGACACTGCCTGTCTTCCTCCCCCTGCTTTACTTGTGGTATCAGCACCTAAACAGTCAAATGGGTCACTAACTGGCTGGAGGGCCGCACCCAGAGTGGTGGTGGATGGGTCACTTTCAACCTGGAGGGATGTGGACAGTGGGATCCCCCAGGTCTCGGTCCTTGGGCCTGCACTATTCAACATCTTCATCAGTGACTTGGATGAGGGGGTAAAAAGCATCCTGTTCAAATTTGCTGACAACACTAAGATGTGGGGGAATGTGGGCAGAAGAACAGAATAGGTCAGAAGGGAAGAAAAGGCTGCAATCGGACCTAGACAGGTTACAGGGGTGGGCAAATGAGAACAGGATGGTTTTCAACACTGACAAGTGCAAGGTGCTGCACCTGGGGAGGATGAACCAGCACCATACCTACAGCCTGGGGAACTCCCTTCTTGTCAGTGCTGAGGCAGAAAAGGATCTTGGAGTCATCACTGATGCCAAAATGAACATGGGCCGGCAACGTGGGAATGCAGTCAGGAAGGCCAACTGTACCTTCTCGTGCATCCACAGATGCATCTCAAGCAGGTCCAAGGAGATGATCCTCCCCCACTACGCAACAATGGTCAGGCTGCAGCTGGAGTACTGCATCCAGTTCTGGGCGCCGCACTTCAGGAGGGAAGTGGACAAGATGGAGAGGGTCCAGAGGAGGGCCACTCACATGATCGGGGGGCAGCAGGGCAGGCCCTACGAGGAGAGGCTAAGGGACCGGAACCTGTTCAGCCTCCACAAGAGAAGGCTCAGGGAGGGATTTAGTGGCCTGTTACAAACTAGTCAAAGGGGACCAGCAGGCACTGGGGGAGTCCCTGTTCCCCTGAGCACTACCAGGAGTGACAAGAAATAATGGTCACAAGCTGGCAGAGGGTAAATTCAGGCTAGACATCAGGAGGCGCTACTTCACTGTCAGGGTGGCTAGGGTCTGGAACCAACTTCCAAGAGAGGTGGTGGAGGCTCCTACCCTGGGGGTCTTTAAGAGGAGGCTAGATGAACACCATTCTGGGGTTGTTTGACCCCAGTACTTTTTCCTGTCATGGCAGGGGATCAGGCTTGATGATTTGCTCAGGTCCCTTCTGACTCTACCAACTATGAAACTATGAAACCTGTGCTAGAATAGTGTGCTTTGGCTGTCTTTAGGCAATATGCCTTATAGCTGTGCAGCAGATTTAATTGTGTAACTTTAGAAATCTGTTAGACAAGGAGTTATATGAGATGGTTTGGAAGGGATGACACTGTCTCAGGTAGCAGGTTGAGATAGATGACATTCAGAGGTCCTTTCTAATGCTTTTCTATAATTCAAAAAAATGAAAACAAAGTGGATTGCCTAGGGAAGTTATGGAATTTATGTGGTTAAAGGGCAAGCTTAGCCTGAATAATTATTTGTGACTTGAGTATCTATGTTTCACCTAAATTCAATTTTAGGCCACTAATTACTGACCTAGAGATCACCTTTAGCCTCTGTAGCTTGGGACAAAAATTACACACTGGTATACGTGACTGGAAACTGGGCCAAATCTGTAACACAACAGAAGTTCAGTTCACATAAACCATTTTCAAAATGGCCAGAACCAGTTTAAGATTAACCTGGATGGATGTAGTATCTGACTTAACCGATTTAGGTCACTGAACCTAATTAGTTTATTGAACTTCTGTCCCAGATCCCCTCCAGATTCAAGTTAACTCACAGTCTACTGGCATCCCAGGATGTTTGAACCTTCTCCACAAGCCCCTTCACGCCCTTGCAGGGTGGGCAAGCTAGTCTTGTCCCAAGCTGTCTGCTGTCATTCAGCAAGAAGGCATGCCCTAGTGCCGTTTGGCTTCTGGCCTGGGCCACTGCAGGATGTGGCTGCATTTCCAGTATCAAAAGAGAATGTCTGTTCACTTGCTTATTGGTTCAGTCTATGCAGCTTAGATTAATTTACGAAGATTGAATTGATTCAACCTTGGGCTTTTGACTGTCTTTACCTAGCCTGTGTGCCTTGCTTCCCCACCCATACAATAGAAAAAGACAACAATTACCTGACAAGGGTATTGAGAGGATAAGCACATTGAAGATGGTAAGATGTTAAAATACTGTAGTAACTGGAGCAATAGAAGCATCTGAGATTGACAGAAATCAAGTCAGCAGAGATGCTGAAGAATACTTCTTATGTTTTAAAGTGACACCACCAATTTAAAAATCACCATACATTTTCAATGTTGTGCCTGTTATGATTATGAGGAAATCTGGGATTACTATTTTCCTTCATTTTAGTGGACAAAATCTCCCCCCTCCCCCTTCTTTATTTTCACTGAGTTAATATAACAAAATACCCCTCTATAATAGACTCTTGTCTGAGGGTGTCTTTTGCACAAAAAATGTGTAAGAAAAACATTGGGAAAAAAAACAAGGGAGTATGTGGCAGAAAAACATGCATGAAAAATTAAGGACAAAGAGGTAGGTGTAAGAGCTACTGCTGCCTTTAAATTATATTGATTTTCTATTTAATCTACATAGTTAAATGGAAAAAATCCTATCGAAGGTGGCTTAACACATCATTGTTAATATAAGAAAAATCCAAGCAGCATTAAAATGAACCTTCCAAAAGGAACTGGACCAACCATTATAACAAAACTCCATTTTATCCCTTTGCTATTTATGGAATCAAAGTCTCAGCCCTCTCTAAAACCTTTCCATCACAAATAGACATAGCGTGTTACCAAATTCAGACACACTGAAGACCTTTGCACCAAGTTCCAGAATATCAGAACCTTCCCAGAGAAAGCCCTGCCAGTTATGCCCTCTTTTTTCATAATCAGAGGTTCCAGAGCCAGCTCCTCTATCAGCTGCCAATCTGTAGTTACTGCACTGGGAGAGAAACGCTTCTTTCAGTAGGCTCGTCCTGGAGCATTTGTCTGAATGGATGCAATCCTGCAAACACCTACAGAAAGGTCCCTTCCAGCCCCTAACAACTATCAAACTATGTGAGCTGTCCCACTGATTTCACAGGACAATATGCATTTTGAAATGTAAAAGTTAGTATCAGCAAGTGAAAGATCAAAGCTCAGATTTCAAGTGGGCAGTAGAGCTGTGCAAAATATTCCCAGCAGTTTTGTTTCAACTCATTTTGAGCTTGAAACACTGAAATCGAAATGAAACAGAGAGCTTTGAAACAGCCTCAAAACGAAACAAGGCAAGTCAAAACGTTTCAAAATTTTCAAAATGTTTTCAGTTTCAAAGCTCAAGCTGCAGGGAAACAGAAACTAAAGTAAGGAGAGGGAGGGGGAAGGAGTGCTCTCATTATTGACCATGTAGCTGGCCAGTGACTGTCATCCTTCCCTGAGGTCTCTTCCAATCCCAGTGCTGTAGGGGAGGGATGGAAAAACTGCATAAAAGGCAGCATTGTTTGAACTGCCCTGCATTCTGCCTTGGTGTCACTTGAGTGAGGGCGCACCTTAACACACACATGGTGTCACTTACCCATGTCGTGAGTTTTGCCTGTCAGCAGCCAGAGGTGCAGGGCCCCAGAACCCAGACTCCCCCATCACCGATCTCCTTGACAGCTGGCAGGCTTCGTGGCCCCAGCAGGGGCTAGCATACCTGCCATTTTCCCCCTGCTGCACCTTAACACACACACACAGTGTCACCCACGTCACGAATTTTGCTTGTCAGAAGCTTGCGGTGCAGTTTCCCTGAAAACCCTGTACCTGTTGTCTTGAAAGCTGGCAGGCTTTGTGGCCTCAGAAGGGGCTAGCATGCCTGCAGTTTTGACCCTACTGTGGCTTAACACATACGTGTGACATGAGTTTTTTGCTGCCAAGATTGTGAGGTGCAGTTTCCCTGAAAACCATGCACCTATCTCCTTGAAACTTGGCAGACTTCATGCCCTCAAAAGGGGCTATCATTCCTGCAAGTTTCAGCCAAATCAGGCAGAAATGGCAAAGTTATAGGCTGTTTCAAGCTTCCCCATTATAGCCTATGGGCGAAACGTCGAAACAGCGAAACTATCTTGACGAAACAAAGCAGAACAACGGTTTCAAGTTGAAACAAAATTCAAAATGAAACACTGTCCCATCAAAATGTGAAAATCCAAGTCGAAATGGAACGGTGCCATTTCGCACAGCCCTAGTTGGCAGTGTCGATTCAAAAGTTGTTGGGAACACAGGGCATGTAGATGAAATGGGGGCCCTAAATTGAAGCAGTGGATTTTTAAAAGCTCCACTTTAATTTAGGGCTCTTTAAACCCCCATGTCATGCACACACCCAAACTTACCTGCCTCTCTGGCGGTGGGGAGGGGAGGGAAAGCTGCCAGTGGGTGGAGTGGTCCGTGGCCTGCAGGGGGGAGGCTGGTGCTTCCCTTCACAGCAAGTGCTGCCCCTCCAGGCTGCATTCACCTGGCTTGGGTGGTCCCTGGGGGGCACCACAGCCACAGAGGGAAGCACCAGGTCTCCATGCAGCTCAGGCAGGCAGGCAGGCTCCAGGGGAAAAAAAAAAAGATAATCTTGGGTGGAGCCTGCCTTCCCAGGCTGCTGCCAGGCTTCCTGCAGAGCCCATAGCTGTAGGGCAGCAAACTAAAGTTCCTCCTCGGTGTTTTAGTTTGCTGAGCCCAAAGTCATTTAAGGTGAATTATGCTGCCGAATTTGCTACAGTGGCTGGAATTACTGCGCAATACGCCACCAACACGTGGAAACACCAGCACCATTAAAGCGGTGCAATTCATTTAACCCGCTTTAAAGTGTCATGCACACCTGCCCCTCATTTTGTCTACATGCAGCCACAGTTCCTCCTTAAAGTATCTTTTTCCACCTTCCCAGGACCCTTTATCAGTAAACAATAATGATTAAAGTTAGAAACTTTCCTCAGCACACCAGGCCCTAAAATGTGTGTCTGCATATCATGGCAAATAGCTTACCAACTCTCGGGAAAGGCACATGCAACTTCAGGTATTTCTTTTATGGTCATGTACATACACCAAAAAAGGTTAATGGATCCTTTTAAAATGCCCCTGCATTATCATGTAGCACTGCCTTTATCTTATGTCAGTCTCTACATACACACTCACACCCTCTAGTAATAGTTAGGCATATGTGCTTCTGCCTGTGACAAAGTCCAAGGTCAAAATAAATACGGAGATAATAGACCATGCCCTGTAGGGAAAATAAAGTCAGAATTTGTCAAGTCAGATTTAAATCAAAACTGCTGCTTGTCAAAGAAAAGGGACCTACATTAAAATCAAATGTAACACCAACAAAATATTTTCTATGTGACACTCCCTCAAACCAGGGACAAAAATTATAAACACTGTTGGAATTTGTGAAGAAAATTATATCTAGTGGAAGAATGCCTAAGAAAAGAATTCTCCACTGAGGCCTTAATGACTCAAGAGTGTTCTGACCCCCCAGCCATGAAAAGCCCCATTTGATTTCTTCAGTAGGATTAAGACCTAATCACCCACTCCTGAAACTACCAGAAACAAATGCTAATGACGAAGGCTCATCTCTGTCTGAACCCAAAATACCTGCTTTTAGCACCAGTCACTGGTTCTTCCATTAGGTTTATTTTATTTTTATCTTATTAAAACTTCTTTCTTGCTTGTTAGTTATAAGGTGGTTTTCAGAAATCACTAATTTAATTTTCAACAGTAAAGATTATTATCCAGCTATTCAGGCCTCAATCTTGCAACTAGAATCATGTATGAGCAATTCCATGAACTCTTAAAAGCCTCATCTTGCATGGGTCCTGCAGGAGAATTGGGGTTTAAAATACTTTTCAAAGTGGATGTGTATGAGGAACTCCTGCTTTCATTGTAGAAGTCAGCAGCATTCCTGTTGGTGGATTTCTCATTCTAGCAAAACTTTTTCAAATGGGAAGTGTTTTTAATGAAGAATGATCTTTCAAAGATTTTTAAGGAAAAAACAATCAAAAGTTTTCACTAAAAATGTGCTGACTAATTATTTTATGTGTTTTTAAACAAAAACTTTTCAGTTATCTTGACAAAAAAATTGACCTTTTCCACTGATTTTTATTGCCGTTTATGTCTTCCTCAGACGTACCTGTAACGTGAATAAAGAGATGTTTCTTGAAGTTCCATTTTAAGAGCGTGAAATGCATTAAACAATAAAGCAAGCAGAAAGAAAAGGAACTTGCTCTCATTTCTAATACAAGACTCAAGTAAGGGAATCTTGTCAGGAATAGAAGCTTAAGTTAAGGGTTAAAGTACGTGTATCTCTCCCCCGTTTTCTAAAACATGCAGTAAACTCTTATGTCAGTGGTCAGTGGTTGTCAACTGGGGTATGTGTACCCCTAGGGGTACTTAATAAGGTCATACAGGGTACGAGGTGGAGGCTCCTGCCACTGCGTGCACCCTGGCAGAGGCCCAGGGGGCACATGCTTCCCCTACCTGTGCATGGGGTGGAGACAACTGCCACTGTGCACTGGGCTTTGCACACTACTGCAGCTGCCCCAGGAGCAGCGTGATGCTATGTGCCTGCCACAAGGCTGCAACGCGCCCCCTACCCACCCAGCAGTGGGACACATGGTGTCACACTGCTCCCAGGGCACCTGCAGCAGCACACAAAACCCAGCGTGTAGTTGCAGCCACCTCTGCCCCACATACCAATCAGGGGGACACATTCCCCAGGGTGCATGGAGTGGTGGGAGCACCCCCCCCCCCCCCCCGCAGCCCTTTACAATCCACCTGGGCTCTGATTGTCCCATGTTCCGGTCCAGCTAGGGTCCCATTCACCTCAGCCTCTGCCCCTACCTGTGCCCCACTCCCCCCCTCACCACAGGGGCCGCAATCTGCCTCCCCCCCATGGCCCTTTCTCCTCCCCCACAGATTTACCTGCTGGGGGGGCAGAGAGGGGCGCACGTGAACTTAGCCCCCCAATTATTTTAATATAAAGGGGTACATGAGATGAAACTTTGAGACAGAAGGGGGTACACTTGTTAGAAAAGGTTGAAAACACTTGTCTTATGTTGTAGAAATCAGCCTCCCTAGCAGCACTATTAAACAAAAGCCACAATAAGAAAGGCTTTCAAATCACCACAAAATTGTCATTATTTTGACAAATATGTGAGATTATGTGGAGTAATACAGCATTAAGATATTTAACAAAACAATGATGTTGCCAGACAGGAGTGCAATGAGATTGGCAGGCAATTAGTTGTTAATAGGAATTCATGCCGTTTGACCAACTAAGAGAAATACATTGCATCCATTTCATTCTACTCTACCTCTAACCTATTTTAAAAACTTAAAAGGCTGCTGTAAAGAACCACAGATCTCAAAAGGGAAATATTCCAAACCCACCTCTATGCACACAAAATATAAGAGAAAAAGCCTGAACGATCTATTCATTTTTCAGACAGAATCTGCCTGTAACCTAATATTGCTACCAGGAAAGAAAGAGAATACAAATACATTGACATACATCTTGGAGCCATAATGGAAAAACCACATGTTCCTCCCCAGTTGCATACTAAAACAATATTAAAAAAAAAAGTCACATTCAGGCCCGTGCTGTTTACAACACTTAGTGCTTAGATAGCATTGTACTCATGGAAGGGCCCACATGTCATTAACTAATTCTTTTTCACAACTTGCCTCTTTGCTAGAGAGATGCAAAGTATCTTTGTCCTAGGCTACCCAGCAAGTCACAGGAAAGCCCTGAGTTAGAACTCTCACTACAGAATTTTTTACCTTGTTTTGACCTAATCTCGTGTTTATTTGTAGGAGCATGGAAACAATGGGGCCTCTAATTTGTTTCTGTTACCGTCTCTGATAGCAACCTCATGATTTTTGGAATCAAAAGCTGTAGTCTGAGGTAAGAGAATCAGTTTGGACAGCTAATCTTATTCAGTGCCAGTTGGAGCTTAACTAGGAATTAATACACTCTCCTTACCATTTCAGGCTTAAAGTCCAACTAGAAGTCAAATCACAGCCTTCCTAATCAAGTTACTCAATGCAGGAAGGTTTGAAACATGGTAATTAAGAGCATCCTCACTGCTTACTTATGGGAAAATTGGCATCCTACCCCCAGACAAGAAGGTTTTCATAATTAACAGCAGTTGGCAATGTAATCCTAGCACCCTACTCCCATCCCAGTAGCCTTCAGAGCCAGGAAGAATACTACATACTACCAGCTGTCACTCTCTTAACATCTAGTACAAAATCTCCTTAAGCTACACTGGCTGAAATGCAGGAGTGCACTTGTACTTGCTCAGTACTGTCCGGTGTTCACAGAACTAGCTTATCTGGTCCAAATATGATGGGTTATCATCAGCAAAGTAGACATAAACATTTCTACAAGGAGGTAATGGATGTCTCTGTATTCAAGGGAAGGCAGCCCAGTTAAGCAGTCATACAAACCAATCAACTGGGGGTCTGCAGCCCCCTGGGGGCCATGAACAAATTTTAGGGGGTCTACCCAGCCCAGCCCAGTACAGGGAAGAGTCACCTTGGCCCTCCAGGGCTGAGGCGAGACCTGAGAAGGGGTGGGGCAGACCCACCCTGCCCAGTCCTACAGCTTCCATCTGGTGGGCAACGCTGTGGGTGGGTGAGGGAGACTCCATGCTGCTGATGCTCAGGTGAGTGGGGCTTGGGGGCACAGGTGGGCCGTGGAGTTTTTATAGCATGTTAGGGGGGAATCTCAGGGGGGAAAAAAGGTTGAGAACCCCTGATACAAACAATTCTGCAGAGAAAACTGAGTAAAAGGAAACTCTTAATTTCCACTACAGCCATTGTACAGGACTAAGAAGTCTTATTATACCACAGCCTATCATATTAAGGGCATTGCTCTGCACACACAAATATTTTAAAGAAAACTTATGCACACAGGAGTCCAAAAAACCCTGGTGGCCCAATATACACAACAGGGAAAACCTAGCTGCATATTCACATGCTACTCTGGATATTTCCTAAAATAGAAAACACAATGGCATTCAGACAGATACTATGTAAAGGGGTAGACTTCTGACATATTACTGGAAACATGGTTCTTTGCCATAACTTTGGCTCCTCCCAATACTTTAGCAGGCTGCTTCTCACAGGGCATTTCTATGGCATGGGGAGATAGAAGTAGGCGTGAGACTATGTATACCTCTTACAAGACAAGAAATCCTAGGTTGATCCAATGGCTGGACAATATTTTCAGCATTAGTAAACTCTGAAGTGGCACCAAATCTATCAGTAGAAGTATAAATTTGAAGGCCAGAAGGAACAGATGGGTATCTATACCCTTGCTCAGGGATGAGGGGAGGAGGGTACTTTAATTAGAGTGGTTCCTGGAGCCACTATAATTAAAGCACTTATGGTGTCACATGTACTCAGTGTCCCATGCTTCAAAATGGCAGTGGGGATACTTGAATTAAACCTCGTTTGATCCTGAGCAAGGCTGGATTAACCATTTAGTGGGTACTCGGTAAACAAACTCGTGGGCCCCCACTTAATACTGTATATTTATATCATTTTTTTCACTTAATAATTATAATATGTAAAATAAACACAACTGGGCTTCTTCTTCACTTAGGGCCCTAGGCATGTGCTTAGTTTAATCCAGCCCTGATGCTGAATACACAATGCAGAGACTGCTGGGGCACTCTAATCAACACACTCCAGGAGACTCAATTAATCTGCTAATTAGCACATGGAGCAGACATCCTGCATGTGTATAGGTGCCCATTATGATGATTCAATCTGCCTCTTACTTAGCACACCACCGAGATCTTGGATTCTTGCACCAAACTGTTTAGTTGTGGTTGATTTAGAGGAGGGTTTACCATAAATCAAATACTCCATGGCTAATCCTACCCTGTGGTAAGTAGAAGCTTGACTGTAGTAGCTTGCCCTGTTCATAAGAGGAAAGTTGCCCTTGTTTAGTTTTCACTTATGGCAAGGTAGGAGCAGAAACATGAAATAGTTACTGAAGGTAGGTGATACACCATAAATCCCCTCTCTTAATTCATTATAAGTTCATCTGTCCATACTATAAGATATCACTCCCAGTATTTTCAGTCCAAGATCAAGAATAAGTTCCCAAATACCCACAGAAATGTCATCTCGATTGCCTTAGAGAGGTTTGGAATAGCTGTGGCTAGATCTGTCTGGAATTTTTTTCTCACTGGTCCATTCAAAAATACCACTTCAGCAAACCTGAAATCTGCCACAAAATTTTGATAAAATTTCATTTTGAGAAATGTTGGGGGACACATTATATGCATGTCAAGACACCTTATACCAACATTTAACAAAAACTTAAAAGTTCAATTTTTAAATTTTGAAATGAAGTTTAAATTATACATTTATTTTATTTTACATAAGAATTAATAAAACTGATATGAAATACTTTAACTGATCCAAAATGACATTTTCTCAAAATGTAATTTCAAGAAGACTACTGCTGCAAACTTCAAGAACACTTCTACTTCAGAGCCCTGACTTTTGCTCCTGCTTTGGGATAAGAAAAAAACAAAAGCTTGTGATTTTTTTGCAGTGTAGAAAATCTGCTTTCTGACCGGCTCTCTGTGAAGTATCTTGAGCAGTTCTAAGTTCTGTTCACACTTGGCAGAACAAGAGTCCTTCCAGCATGACAAATACCATGAGGATTGGAACGGGAAGGCTGGGGTGCACTGGGATTGGCAACACAGCATCAAATTTCCATTTGCATCTATCCCAGGGGCTGCGTGCCAGATTCAAACAAATTCATTTTGGGGTTTCACTTGGCCCAATAATTAACTGATTGAATCTTTCCCAAACCTCTCTTTTACGACACAGGCTGTATACTTCTGTCTTACTGTTGTTATTTGGGGGTGGGGGGTCCCATTCCAAATAATGATGCTGAAACTCATTACTCTTTGACAGAAGAATCTAAAGAGCGCTTTGGAATTCATTCACCTCATGTCTCCTACAAGTCAAAAACAGGAAATGTCTGAACAAACGTAACCGTGAGCGATTTGTCAGCAAGCAAAGGGGTGATGAGTGAAAATAGGGAAATATGAATTTATGAGGTTAATTAATTCCACAGTACTTTCATGTGGTTTATGCTCAAGAAAGGATTTACAACTTACTCAGCAGACTATTCTGCCCATTTTTCCATTACTGAGGTAGAGACCATGAAAATAAATAATACATTCATTTACTAGAGTGTTTGTATTCTTTCTTTTTCTTCCCACATTATTTTTAAACCATTGCATTCCTTTTCAAAACCTTTGCCACAATTTTCATTGCTGGTTGATAGGAAAGTAGTGAGAAATGGTTAAATAATCTTCTTGGCCTCAGGATGCTCCCCCTTCCTGGTGAGCTTGGCTTCTGGAACAGGTTGCTATCTACACTACTTCTATATCATCGGCTACTGTTGCTAGATATAGCGGGACAGAGACCTTGATTCTAGGTCTATTGAAGTCTCTGGGTGTCACACTGTTAACACGGCAGGCTTTGAACATGGCCAGAAAGTGAAGGACAGTTTTGCCATGGCATTCTTGCTCTGACAGCCAGATTAAAACAGTGATTTAGGAGGTAGATTAAAAATAACGAGAAAAAGAGAAGGCAAAATGAAGAGAGAAACAGGCTTGTATTACTTGGGCAAATCACTTAATTTCTCTGTGTCCCTCTCACTCTGTCTGTTTTATCTGCTGCTGTTCCCAGGCAATATGCACTTGCAAAAGTACATGTGAGAGGCATAGATTTTTTGGGATGATATTTTTTATTGGACCAACTGCATGGTTGGAATAAAGGTAGATAAGTTTTTAAATGGACAACATTCTTCATCGGGTCATGTCCTGCATTTGAACGTGTGAAGTATTTTGGCCAAGTAATACAATAGACCACTTGCCATCTAGGAAACAGAACCCAGATCTTTTGACTAACAGCTCAGCGTCCTACCTTGTAAGCCTGTTTCTCTCTTTATTTGCCTTCTCTTTTTCTCTTGTTCATTTTAATTCTTGGATCATCATAGCTACAATGTCACTCTAACACAGGTGTGGGCAATTATTTGGGCCTGTGGACCACATAGGAAGTTTTGGTGAGATGTTGCAGGCCAGGTCAGCATCCTCCCCACCCATGCAATTGCTAACCAAAACTCCCTAAGTGGCTCTGCTCCATGCTCGGCTAGGCAGCTTGGTTGGGGCCGCAGGTGGGTGGTGAGTGGCATCTGGGTGCGGGACAGGCAGGTGGAGCTGGGGCTGAGATCATGGGGTGTTGGCAATACAGGTCCAGGGCCAGGGCCCAGGGCAGAGCTGTGATTCGTTGCCCATGCATGCCTGCAATGGGCACTGGTTTGGAGGTGGGGGCATGTGGGGAGCTCTGCCCTAGACCCCGGCCACAGATTGTCAATGCCCAGTGATCCCAAGGTCTTCAGGCAGAGACCAGGAAAAAACAATGGGGCTGTAGGTGGGCAGGAAGCTGCATCCGGGGCTGGGATCTGGGATCTTGGGGCGGTGACAATGAGGGGCTGGGGCCCAGGACAGAGCTGTGATCCACTCTCTTCATGCCCCTGCCCGCAGAACCCATGCCCACTGCAGGGCTGTGTGGGCAGCAGATCACAGCTCTGCCCTGGCCCCGGCCCTAAGCTATCACCACCCTGTGATCTCACCTTGTGATCCCAGCCTCACCCACCTCTCTTGCTTCCAAACACTGCTCCCCACCTGCCTGAGGCCCCATCCCATTTGCCCTGCCAGGCGCGCTGCCTGTGCAGATTCCACCCCCAGCAGTGGGTGCAGGGTGAACAGGCTGGAGTGCCCAGCCAGAAAAGCCAGATTCAGTGGTGGTGGCAGCCAGAAGGAGCCACTGCTGCCACCGGGGCTGCCAGGAAGAAAGTCCAGCCATTGCACTGCCCCAGTCCTCCTGCAGGGGCAATGGGACCTGCAGCACACACCACGGCCCAGCCTGTTCACCACACCTGGGCTGGGTGGGACAGAGGGACCTGCTGCAGGCTGGACAAAATCCCTTGGCAGACTGTATTTTGCTCACCCCTGCTCTAACAGAAATCCGTGAAAAGTTTGTTGTAAGTTCAGTCTCAGAAATTTCCTAATCAATTAATGAGTCAGATTGATTTGTGTTTGTGGGCACATCAGAAATACAACAAAAGACCTTGCTGAAGTGCTTTGATATTCCTGCTGCTAGCCCCAGCAGGAAATCAAAACAAGCCAAACCCTGTGAAATGAAAAAGAATGTGAAGATACATGGCAACTTGAATATTTTTGTTAGTTTTCTGGGTGAAAAGTACTGCTCTGTTAATATTTCAACTTTTTGAAAGTTAATGTAGAAAAAAACCCATAGAAACATTATTTTAATATATTATTTTTTCATTTTATATTTACATTTATGTTTTTCATTTTGTATTACTTTTTACTTTCTTTTATGCTTACTTTCTTTTCATTTCATATTTAACATCATGAAAGGCAGTGACCAGTTAGTACTGAATGAGACATCTAATTTTTTTTGAGCAAAATATTAATAATGTTTTCATTACCACACAAACAGGAAATAATTGGACACATAAACCAACAGGTCTTATAACAACAAGGAGGAGACAATTTGATCTAGAAAAAAAGTCAGGAATTTAAGTACTATGTAGCAAAGCTCTCAGTGATTTTAAAAATAAATGAAAAATAACAGACTATTTCAACTATAGTGTCATATTATGATATGTTCATACTTGTAATAATTAACATAATATGCCATGAAATAACCTAAAGATAATAAAACATAAAGCTAAAAAATTAAATAAAATTTGAGATGAATTTCTGGAATTCAAAATTAACTTTTCACACTAAGATTTAGAAAAGAACATTTTACAAAACAAAAACCTGAAACAAATGATAAAATGTTAAATTCAGAAAAAATATTACTCTGAACTGGAAAAAAAGTGGTGGAATTTCCCGTGAAAAGGAGATTCTAACTTTTGCTAATCTCTAAATAGAATTTAGAAAAACTATTCACATTCTCCAAGTAGCTGTGACTTAAATTTTAAATAAAGAGTCATTTATTTTATCAAACCAACACTACTTATTCAGAATGTCAAAAGAGACATTTTCAGAGATGGCCTCAAGCAGTAATATGTGGACGTTAATTTCAGTCTTCCCAAAAATCCAGAGCTTTTGTTTGGCACTTGCTAATATTTAGACAATTCAGATTCTGGCTCTGCTCTCAATCACTGTAAATGTCATGTGTCTAAAGACCCATCTCTTAAATTGGTATCCTCGTGGCTTCAAAGGAAATATGACATTTGATACCACATGGAGCTTTGGAATGGAAAATCTTCTTTTCACTATAAGCCTGTGTTACAGCAGAGAACTAGAGTGTATTTCAGGAATAGAAAATGCCTATGCTAGCACATCAAGGGTACTTTGACATAAATTCCACTGCAGAGAATTACATTACTGTATAAGAAAGCCTGTTGAAACACATCCTGTACAGAGAAGAAGAAGAGAAAAAAAAAAATTGGGGCTGGACTTGATGATCTTCCGAGGTCCCTTCCAGCCCTAATGTCTATGAAAATGTCTATGAAATACACTAGTGGGGAACACTCTTTTTTGGCAGGTTTGCCACAATCCAAGCCCCACACCCTCCTAAACTGATCCTCTATTCCTGCTAGATCTGCTGCTCTGCTTTCTGCACTCTGTACTGTACTTTCTTCTTGATCTGCTGCTTAGTTTCCTGCTCCTTGCCCTATCTGCCAGTGTTCTCCCTGTCCCCCCCACCCCCAATGTACCACATGCCACACACAGGGTGCAGACAGAAGTGCAGCTCCCAGCTGTAACTAGAGATTTTTGCAAAGTGTTCTGATTTACAACATTACCTCAGACCAAACAGAAGTTCACTGTCAGTGCTCGCTGTTTTCAGAATGGCAGGGGGGGAAAGGCAGCAGAGGGAGCTCATTCTTGGGGCTTCCTACCTGGTGCTGAAGGGTGGGGTTGGTGAATTTGAGCCCTTCCCTCCTCGGGGGGGCTCCAAAACACCTGCCCCACACTCCGGGGGTGGGGGTAGGGTGGGGAGGCTGAACCCCTCCAACTGAACTCCCTGTACTCCCTTTCCCCCCTCCCATTCTAAAAACAGTGACAGGCTGGGAGCCTGTTTTTGCTTATTCCTGTGTTTGAGTTTAATACTAGAGGTTTGGAAGTGGCTGGGGGTGGGAACATGCACTTGGAGGCCATAGACTGTGCCGGGGAGCTGCAACGTTACCAGAGGATCAGGATGCAACTGAGGGTCCAAGCCTTTAACAAAATAAGC
This sequence comes from Crocodylus siamensis, assembly GCF_052110815.1. Taxonomy (NCBI): domain Eukaryota; kingdom Metazoa; phylum Chordata; order Crocodylia; family Crocodylidae; genus Crocodylus; species Crocodylus siamensis. The sequence goes on from NC_143397.1 coordinate 100,904,548, forward strand.
TGTGGGTATGGGCCCAGACCCCAAGGGGGCAGAGGATGAGGGAGGGCCTGAAGCCTCAGAGACCAGGAAGGCATAAGCCCAGCACCTAGGAGAGTGAGACTGGGGCTGAGGGGCCCAGGGCCTGGGAGGACAAGACCGGAGTTGGGGGTCCAGGAGTTCAGGGTTCCTGGCAGTGGACCTGGGGGCTGAGGGGCCCAGCTAGAGCAAGATGGCCAAGGCCAGAGGGCTGAAGCCCAGACAAAGGTTTGAGGCCCAAGGAGCCAAGTGGTTGCTTGGGGCTTCCTTTTAATCTGTATCGAATGACACCTGCAAGACATGGGCATGGCTACACAGGAGGATAAAAGCCATGATTCTAGTCCTTAAAGTAATTAGGGCAGTGGGTCCCTGGTGAAAGAGCACCCTGAGCTCACTGGCCTCTGATGGCAGCCTCCCAATGTTACATTAATATCAAGCCATGGCAGGTGAGACAGTAGGATGGAACCCTGAGATGCCAGAGTAAAGCAGGATCAAGAAGACAATTAGGGGCATGCCCTCAAAGCCTGACTTGTTACACCTACATAAAACAAAACAGCCACTAAGGTGGCTTAAAAACACCAATATTATTGATGCAATTAATAATGTAAATGTAGCCTTTTTAGAGTGTATCTGTTCTAGCCTGTTTCCATTTTGCCAGGAATTGTCATATAAGTCCCCTGGTTTTGCTTATATGTCAGGCCAGGCTTCTCTTGGTCTGCTATCTGGAACCCTATAAATCAGTAAAGCCTGCTCCATGGTTGGGTTGTTAGCAACTAAACCAGAACCCGCACCTGGGTTAGCTTAGGTGAGGAGGGTGGGTAGACACCTATGCTAAAAACAGGACCTGTCAAAGGGCAAATGAGCTCCCTGAAAGCCAGCAGCCATTCATACCTGAAGAGGAGATGGGGGCCACCAGGTCACTCTGCCTGAAGAATTACCAATGATGCAAAGGAACTCAACTAACCCTGGATCAATCAAGGCCTGGGTCTACAATGAACACGTCCTCCATTGGCGCTCAGCAGGATGAACTCGAAAAGTCTGCTACTGTTGAGCTGACCTCCTCTGCTGAACACACCCAGCATAGAGAAGGCAACAATGCTACTGGGTAAAAATCAAACTCACCAAACAAGAAATTTCAATCACAACCTGAAATATGAAAATGCTATATGCAACAGGTAAACTTGAAGAACTTGGTGTTGTGGTGAGCCATTACAAATTTAACTTCCTTGGGCTTACAGAAGTTCAGTGGGAGAACTCAGGAGAAGGTAGACACTAATAGAAGACAGACATAAGTTTTGGTACAGTGGAATGGTCACAAGAGAAGAGTTATATTTCTGGTACAGAAAGACTTACAGTGCAAGCCAATTAGAAGCCAAATAATTTCTATCCAAATATCATCAAACATCACTGTCATCCAATTATATGCACCAAACAGCAATTACACCGATGAAGAAATTGAAGAAATGTACAGTAAACTCAAAGAAACAAGAGCTCAGAAGTAAAAGAAAAACATTCTTGTCATACAAGGTAACTGGAATGCGAAAGTTGGTACTGATGCACATAGAAAATGGCACAATATAGCTGGGAAACAGACTGGGGGAAACTGATGACAGAGGCCTGAGACTACTAGAATTCACACAACTGCATAACCTTGTACTTGCCAACACACTTTACCTGCACAAATCATCAAGAAGAGTGACATAGATGTCTCCTGATGGTACCTGCAAGAATTAATTAGACTATATTCTCATGTCTAATTGATTCTGATCAAGCATTAACCTGAATAAGACCATTAAGATCATTTCCTGGAGCTGATGTTGGCAGTGACCACAACTTAGTAATGATGACAAAGCTGAAATTGAAGATGATTGCAAACAAAACTACATCAAGAGTCAAATATGACCTAGAAAAGCTCAGGGATCCCACTATAAAGGCTGACTTCAACATAAAAAATTGGTGAAAAATTTGAACCACTCCTAATGCTAACTGACTTACAAAACATTACAGACAGGTTTACTCAAGCAATCAAAGAAACAGCAGAAGATTTGCTCAGAAGAGCTAAGAAATAGAATGAATGATGGATGAACAACAAAATCATAGAAATGCGTGATGTACGATGAGCACTGAAAACTAAACATTTTGTTTCAGAATCTGGCAGTCTCAATTACAGAGAAGCAAACAGGAATGTAAGAAATAAAATAAGAAAGGTGAAAGAAGATTGGATTCTAAATGGGTGTGAAAAATTCATAGTAGTTTTGAGAACAACAACAGCAAAAAAGCATTTGAGAGCCTGAAGATAATCAAAACACATCAAGCAAGAACAATGGCAGTAGAAGATGAGAATGAAAAATGCTTACTGAAAGCAACACAATACACAAGAGATGAGCAAAATATGCAAAGAAACTGTACAGCTACAACGTACAAATGGAACCCAAAGTACTTGACCAACTAGAGAAAGGATGACTTGGAAGTACTAAAGAGGAAGATCCAGACATCTCAAGAGAAGAAGCAGAAGAAGCCATTAGAAGCCTGAAGAATGGGAAAGCACCTGGGGTAGACAACATATCTGCAGAACTCTTGAAGACAGGTGACAACATAGCAAGCATGCTTCACAAAATTTGAAACGTGATATGGAGGGAAAAAACTTGGCCAACCCAGTGGATGAAGTCAGTCACCATTCCCCTTCCTAAAAAGCAGAACCTCCACCAATGCACAAACTAACACACGATCAGTTTCATCAGCCACCCAAGCAAAGTACTTCTAAGAATAATACTGAACAAACTCAAGCTTCAAGTAGAGACCATGCTGGCAGAAGTGTAGGCTGGGTTCAGGGCAGGGAGAAGTACCACAGAGCAAATCTTCAACATGCAAGTACTGTGTGAAAAGTACCTGATCACCAAAAAGAACTTCACCGTAACTTCATAGACTTACAAAAAAAAAGCTTTTGAAAGGGTGTGGCACAAAGCACTTGGGCTCATTTTGGTAGCATAATATCAGCAGATCCCTGATAACACTAATAGAAGAACTGGACAACAATGCAAGTAGTGAAGCGTTAGTGAATAGCAACATCATCAAATGGTTTGCAACTTCAGTAGGAGTGTGTCACGGTTGCCTGCTCTCACCATGCCCTTTCAACCTCTTCTTCAAGCAAAACATGTCAGATGCCTTAGAAAATTTCACAGGGACTGTATCAGTTGGAAGGTGGAAGATCAACAACCTGTGCTTTGCTGATATCAACCTGATAGGAGGGACAACTGAAGATCTTCAAGAACTTACAGAACTGCTAGACAAAACTGCAAAGAGCTATGGAATGGAAATAAGCATGGAGAAAAGCAAATGATGACAACTTCCAAGATCACTGACAGCACTGTTGATGTGAAGATCGGCAATGCAAACCAAGAAAGAGTAACAAGTTTTAAGTATCAGAGAAGACTTAACACCTGAAAAAGAAGTCAAGACCAGAATAGCCACTGCCATCAGCCAACTAACAAAGCTAAAGAAAATTTGGAGAAGCAGCAATATTACACTGAAGGGTAAAGTCACATCTGCAGCATGCTGTGGTCATCTCTGAGATGCCTTATGGTTGTGAGGGATGGATGCTTAACAAGAAATTAGAGAACAGAATTAAGGCATTTGAAATGCACTGCTTTAGGAGACTGCTGCATGTCTCATATACTGAGCACCAGACCAAAGAGTCTATCAAGCAACAAATCAGTCAAGAAGTTGGAAACTATGAACTATTGTTGGATGAAGGAAGTTGCAATGGTTTGGACAAATGATGAGAAGGTCAAATACCCTTGCCAACATCATAATGCAGGGTGCTGTGGAGGGAAAGAAAAAGAGGCAGACCCACAAAGTGCTGAGCAACCAATATTAAGGACTGGATGGGGCTTCAACTGACAGAGTGCATAAAGCTAGGCAAATGCAGAGCAGAGTAAAGGAGGGTTGTTACAGCATCTAAGGTCACAGTGACCTCAGGACTAACTTGACTTTAGTTTGTTGGTTACTCTTTTTTCCCCTTTCTTTTTTCTAACCAACATACTACTTTTTCATTTCAGTGGCATAAGAAAGTTTAATTTTTATATTATTTCTGAATATAGTGATAGAAGTTATAATTTAAAGATTCTTCCTAACAGAAGACTGAGGGAGATATTAATTGGTAGATGCTCCTTCAGTGTGAGAACAGCAGACCTAGCCAGGATCAGGGGACATGGCTAGGGGAATCACTTCTGGCTCTGGGCAGGAACAGGGAGCACAGCCCCCACTTCAGTCTTTCCCCCTTCCCTCCACCCCCCACGTGCACCAGGCAGCACTCAGTTGGGGGTCCAGTGGTCAGGGTTTCCCTTCACCCTAAAGCCTAATATTAAGTCTTGTAACAAGGAAGGGGGGAGGAAATCTCTAGGAATCTCGATACCAGAGCCAGGGCTGGAGGTGGGGAAGGGAGAAGGTGCTGTCAAGGGCAGGGAATGCTGTCTGGGGCTGCAGGACCCAGCCAGCCATGGGCAAGAAGGACTGTTCTCCCCTGGGGGTGGTGCAAGATTTGGGGAAGGGGAGTGCTGGACAGCCAATCAAGGATAAGACCTGCTTGACTGCACTTGGGTACCTTTGGCAGTGGCTAACAGGCTGGGGCTGTGGGCCGTGTTGGTGGGAGGGTGTGCGCCCTGGGGGGACATGTGTGCCATGGGGGGGCATGTGCCCTGTGGGAGGGGCAGTGTACCATGTGCAGTGCAGGGGGAGCTGTCAGTGAGCTGGGGGGGGGCTGTGCCTTTGGGGGGCAGAGGACCCACCACTCCTGAGCAGCTGCCCCACCCCAACACAGCCCTCCACACTCAGTCCCCTCCCAACCCCCCCAATCCACTCACAAACCCCACACTGCCAAACTATCCCCACAAACCCCTCACCCACATATCCAGCCACAAACCCCAACCCCCTGCTTAGGCCCATACCCCACAAACTTCACCCCCACAAACCCTACACCTACCCACAAATCCCTATAAACCCCCCACATCCCTTCTACTCCCCAATCCCCACATCCCCCCCTACAAATCTCATACTCTGCATGCCCAGCTGGCCACATGGGATAGGACTGGACCTGTGGGAGCTACAGCTGCAGGGGCTACTGCCAAACTGCAGCCCTGCCCTGGGCCCACACCAGTGCTGGGACATGTGGCCCCAGGCTTGGGGGAGAGGGGTGCTTCTGGTCCCAGGAACCACTTGTGGGGTGTGATGGGCTGTGGGGAGGGGTGGAGGTGGCAGCTGGGGTGTGAGAGAAGGAGATGGGGGTCAGGAGTAGGGGAGCACTCTGGGTAGGAAAGGCCTTCAGAGCCAGGCTTAGAACAGCCTGTGCAGGGGGAGGCCAGCCTGGGAGGAAAGGGCCCAGCTCAGTCCCTGATCTCCAGTCGAGAGCTTCCCAGGGACAGCATGGGGCAGGGAGCATAACAGCAAGGGCTGGCACTGCTCAGAGCCACAAAGCAGCAGGTGGGACAGCTGCAGCTTGACCCATGTCCTGGTGGGACACAGCTGCAGCTGGAAGGGAGGGAGTGGGGGCAAGCAAGGGCTGTGGGTCAGAAGTGAGGGGATGGGGGATGGGGGAGCTATGAGTTGATTGTGAGGGGGAAGGGCAGGGGCAGGGCACTGTCATATTGGTGCTCCTCAGTGCTGCACATCCGTGTGAGCAAAGGGGGTAGGGGCAGCTCTGATTTTTTTATGACAGAAAAACCAAAAGTAAATGCCAAAATGTAGAGATATTTAGAATCCATTTTATTATGATGATAGAGGCACTGGTAGGCTTTCAAATTGCTTTAAACATGTAAATATATCAATAAAACATTGCTCAACTGATTTCTCTAGATATAGTTGCATTTCATTTTAATAGTGAAAGAACACTATTTTGGGCATTTTAATGAGATAATTTGGGTTTCTTATCAAAGATTTTGCAATTTTAAATGGAACACCAGGATCTCTGTTGGTGAGACAAGTGGTGAGACTCAGACAGAGGAGCCTGTCTAAGGCCAGCACTGGGGACCCAGCTGGAGGGCAGACGAGGGCCCAAGAGGGCACACTTTGACAGTTCAAAGTGGGCCACGGCAAGGAGCACATCTTTTGGGCAATAGCTGCCCAGATGGGGTGCCCCCGCTCTGCCATTTGGATCTGGCAGGTGCACAGCCATAGGGCCACAGGTCTAAGAGGGCGGATGCTGTCACAGGTGGCAGCAGGCTATAGCCAGGCAGCAGTCCCCACTGCCAGACTGCTGCAGTGGTTAGAGGGTGCAGGGGCCACTCCAGGTTAGGGCTGCTTCAGTAGTCCAGCTGGCACAAGAGGTAGTGCCCCCAGATACCAAGTGGCTGAGCCTTAGAATCTCCTGAGGGCAAGCAGACCTGAGCTGCTCACTCATGCATGTTTTTAATAAATTGCTGAGGCCAGCACATAGTAGGTTTTTATTAGGCCTGTGTGAAGCGGCTAGTATTTGCTTTGGATCGTATTCAGTCGATTTGGGGGGCAGTGATTCGATTCAGTGATTTGAATCACTGTCCTGAATTGATTTGGCTGAATCTCATTCGGAGATTCAGCTGCTGCCAAAGCCCTGAATCACCCTGTCCTGTCCCCTGCCCCTCTCCCAGCCCTGCCTGTCCTAGCTTCTAGTACTTGGGGGAAAAAAAGCCCTGGCTCACCAGGTGTTGCTGGGCTGGGGGTGATCCCCACTGCCCTCTACTACCCCATGCTGCATGGGGGGCTCTGTATGAGCCCCCTGACTCCCCCACCATCCCAGGCCCCTCCCCCACCATGACTGCTCCATCTGCCGTGGCTCTGGCCCTTTAAGAAAAAAAAAAAACGAGAAAAACCTCAAACTCATGGGTTCCTGCCTGGTGGGGGGTGATCCCTGCTGCCCCCTGCTGCCTCATGCCATGTGGGGGGTTCTGCATGAGCCCCCTGAAGCCGCAGTGCTGCTGCAGGGGCAGTGAGTCCCGGGGTTTTTCTCAGTGGCCGGCAGGGCAGCCATGGGAGGGGAGCACTGGGGGAGTGAGGGAGGGGTTGGTGGGTTGTGGCAGAGCCTCCCATGTACAGTGGGGTAGTGGGGGGAAGCGGGGATCACCCCCCTGCCTGGCAGCACCCAGTGAGTTTGGGGCTTTTTTTATTAAAGCACCAGGAGCTGAGGTGGGCAGGGCAGCCATGGTGGGGGCTGGGGGAATGAGTGGTGGTCAGAGGGGGCTGGGGGAGTCGGCAGCAGATGGGGCCTGGCAGGGGTCGCCCATGGTCCCTTCTCCACTCCCCCAGCACTGTTGCCCCCGCTCCTACTTACATTTTGGCATGACTTGCCCCACACCAAAGTGCATGTCCAGGTATATGTGCTGAGGCAAAAATCTCCACCACAAATTTGTGTTGCTCCTATTTGAGCTGCTGCAAACACACATGCCCAAATGTGTGGATGTGCCCTTAAAGACTAACAGGTGTGAGCTTTTGTAGGCAATGACCTATGTCATTTGACAGCATCTGACAAAGTAGGTTGTTGCCCATGGAAGTTCATGCCTCTCTGAATTGTCTCCTTCTGCCAGATTTGACACTAACACAGCTGTCCACCTCTTTACATATGGATAAGAATCTGTGTTCACTCCTGTCAATGTGCTGTCCTGGGAACAGGTAATTTTGAGGTCAAGAATCAGCATGTCTACTGGCTCAAAATGCATGAGTGTTTCGCTTAAAGTCATTGGGTAAAGGTCTTGGTCTCAAACTGCATCTCTAGTGCTTGGTGCTAGCACCACCACAGGGATAATCCACCTCATGGGACTTAATCCCAAACAGGTAACATTAGCACCGTTGTCCGTTCTTACTAAAACAGCCGCCAGAACTGAAAAAAACCCGCAGTATTAAATCCTCAGATTTGGCAGCCCTTCCGGTGCATTAACCAAAGCTGAAACAGTGGAGCATCAAGCCACCTATGTTACTCTCAAGGCAGTGTCACTAGAGAACTGAGCTTCTAAAGAACATCTTATTATGAAGAGCAGCAACTGTCAATTGTTTGCTGCCAGCTTGCAAGAATCATTCATACAGACAAACAATGAAAGGGTCTCACTGATTGTCTACATGAACAAAGAGTTAACACACACACACACACATACACGTGCACACACGCGTGCGCGCGCACACACACACATACATATCTGAGAGCTCTGATATCACCTGTTCCCATCTAACTGAAAGAAACCTCATTCTCAGTTATAGGGATATCAGTCAAGATTTCCTTTGTGAGCTGGAGCAAGAACAAAAAGGAATGTGTTCTTGACATCCTGGCATTTGCTCTAAACTGTTTAGTGTGTGTTGTCTAGAGCTGCCAGGGAATATGAAGGACTGAATCAGACCATCTCAGGCCAGTGCCCTGGCTCTGACAGCAGCTAATAGCTGACGCTTTAGAGGAAGGGATAAGAGCCCTCATCAGCCAGATGTGGGATAATCTGGCCACGTTTTATATCTTATACTGATCTGTAATAAATACAGATTGGCTCTATAGCTCTCAAAGTATGATTGTAATACCCCTTCTAAAATGATATGCTAGCATTAATTATTTATAACTCTCAATATTTTCTTTTTCCATTAAATATATGATTCCTTTTTTCCATCTTGCTAAGTTCTTGGCCTCAAGAACTTCCTGTGGCAAGGAGTTTCACTGTCTAATTATGCATTATGTGATAAAGCCCCTTTCATTCCTCTAAGACCTTCCCTAGCTGGGCTACAGTTCCTATGGACACTTTGTCAGCCAACAACAGACAGAGGGCAGTAAGGCCTAAACAACCCCTCCTCCCCACCTTTCTCATTGAGAGGATTAGGCATTGCTGGTATGGGGGGAGGGGAGGGGAAATATGGCAAGCAGCTGGACATAAAGCTCACAGCAGCAGGGTGTGGGGGGTGGCAAGTGGCTGGACGCAGGGGGTCCTTAGCTGTAGGGCCCCTTGTGGCTGCAGGTTTCACAGTATAGGATGGGCCGGCCCTTGGTAAGGAAGTGCTACTATCCCTATTTTACAAGTGGGGATTGAGCAACCAAGAGACTGACTTCCCAAAGGTTATGTAGGAAGTCTGTGGCAGAGCAACACCCATCCCCTAAGCCTCCACCTAGTGCCCTAACTACCACACCATCTTTGCTTTCTAGATTGCCCATAATGGGGTCAAAATCAAGAGCCTGGTTGCTCAAGGGAAGGCTACGCAGGACCCTGTTACAGAACCTGTGCACCATGCTCTTTTGATGTGCAACAATTGTGAATGGCAAGGGCGGGGCTGCAGAAGTGAAAGAAATCACTACCCATTCAGAAACATAATTTTCCATTTTCCTTGTCTCCTAATAACTCCTGTGCTGCCCACACGTCTGTGTTCCTAACTCCCTACTCCATTCTATAGCAGAAGTGCTTGCAAAATTTTTGCTCCATTTTTTTGCGCTGTTTCTTACTATGCAACCCCTGTCCCCTCCCTTTACTAGGTATCAGCGTGGCCCAGACCTTAATTGCATCTATGGTTGCCAGAGTGAGTCAGGTATTTTATTCTTTTATCCTCCCATCAGGTTACTGCCTGTGTTATCATTTTGTAATAGCTTATCTTTGTCCCTGATTGTTTTAATTGGCTTTTTGAATCTCAGGCAAATTATGCTGATGCAGTTATGAAATAATGGCTGTTTGCAGCTAACCGGCAAAGAAAGAGCAGGCTGGTGATACAGTGCTGAGATGCAGGAGTCAGCCAGGAGGAGCTGACTCCTGCATCAGGAATCTGTAAAATAACCTCCAGGAGGAACCAAACTACCTGTTTATTATCATATTAAAATTACACCACTGCATTCCCACCCACCCCACCCACCTCCTGCGAGAGATGCACAGAATGTGAGCAGGAAAGATGAAATGAAACCAAACAAATCAAGACAGTTACTGGTGTTACTAGATCAACCCAGATGAATTGGTCACCATGGAAACATGCTCAGGGAAAAGGGGTAGTAGCCGTAGGAATAGAGAGCATTAATACTCACTCCATCGCTGGGGTGTGGATTTCCTCCTTAGCTGTGTGTGTGTTCAGGCTGCAGCCCTAGCTGACACTTAGTGATTTTTGTGTCGGTTTTATCCGAGCCTTTTTTTGTTGTTTGTGAGGAGGAGCTTTGAACTCTTTTTTTTTTTTTTAGCTCCTTTTCCCTTCCTGATTTCTACCTCCTCTCTGGAGAGCGTGAAGGGCACACACTAAGGATGTCTCAGCACAGCCTGCAAACAAAAAGGGAAGCAATTGGATAATGCACTTTCTTAGAAACTATAACAACATCTCCAACCCTGGCTTTTTCCATGTTGGTACCTACCTTAGATTATTAGGCTCCCCCCCACACGGCACCAGTAGTAAGAAAGACAGCCGTTATAAGCAGATATAAACACACAGATGCACTACCTGTATGTAATTGCTTACATACAGGTGAGGTACAGACATTCAAGAAGCCCAAGGCGGACTCAAGTTATGCAGTTTTCTGTAAGCAGTGTAGTTTAGATTGGTAGAAAACACAACACACATTTGCCCTTTGGTGGGAGGAGAAATCTTAGACCAGGTTCCACCATTTTAAAACAGTCCATATGTGGTGAACTGCTGTTCTGTTACAGGTATAGACCAATTTCCAATCACTTATACTGGTAAAAGTATAATGTCTATGTCTGGCCAAAAAGCCTAAACACTGGGTGCACCTACACATGCAGTTTAATGTGCAGTAGCCTATTTTATTGCACATTAAGATGTCATGTAAAAAACCTTGCAGTTATGCTAAGGCACAGTAAAATAGGCTACTGTGCATTAAGTGTCACTTAAAAACCGTGCACATTTGCTACAGCACATTAAGGCAGCCTAATGCACATTTCTTTAGTACCTGACACTGGCGGGCATTTGCACATATGTTTGTGCTGCAGTGCTGGGTGCTTTTATTTCATAGATTTCATAGACATTAGGGCTCAGAAGATCATTGAGTCCAGCCCCCTGCCCGAAGGGCAGGAAGTCTGCTGGGGTCATAGGATCCCAGCAAGATAAGCATCCAACTTACTCTTGAAGGTGTTCAATGTAGATGCTTGAACCACCTCCAATGACAGGCTATTCCAGACCTTGGGGGCTCAGACAGTAAAGAAATTCTTCCTTATGTCCCGCCTGAAATGGTCTTGTAGTAGTTTATGACTGTTCAACCTTGTCATTTCTTGGGAACAATCGTTCCCCAGATACTGGTGGTCACCCCGATAAACTTATAGGTGGCCATCAGGTCACCCCGAGCCTGCACTTTTCCAGGCTAAAGAGCCCCATGGCTCTTAGCCTGTTGTCATAAGGTCTGTTTTCCTGACTTCTGATCATGCACATCGCGTGGCTCCTCTCTGGACTCTCTCAATTTTCTCCACATCCTTTTTGAATTGCAGAGCCCAAAACTGGACGCAGTACTCCAGATGTGGCCTCACCAAGGCCGAGGACAAGGGGAGAATGATGTCCCGGGATTTGCTTGAGAAGTATCTATGGATGCAAGCCAGCATTTTGGTGGCTTTACTAGCCACAGCATAAAATTGAAGGCTCATGTTCATCTTGCGGTCAATGATGACCCCCAAGTCTATTTCTTCTGTAGTGCTAGCCAGCGTAGCACTGCCGAGCCTATAAGGATGCTGCAGGCTTTTCTTCCCAAGGTGGAGAACCTTGCATTTTTTGGTGTTAAACACCATCAGGTTCTCATCCACCCATTTGCTGAGCCTGTCCGGGTTGGCCTGGATCATCAACCTGTCTTCTGGTGTGGATGCTTTGCCCCAAAGCTTGGTGTCATAAGCAAACTTGGCCAGTCCGCTTCTGACTCCAATGTCCACATCATTAATGAAGATGTTGAACAATATGGTCCAAGGAAAGAGCCTTGGGGGACCCCACTGGTCACAGGGCACCATAATGATTGACTTCCATCAATTACTACCCTCTGGGTCCGACCACGGAGCCAATTTCCCAGCCAGCGGATCATGGTGGAGCCAAGGCCACAACTGGTCAGTTTGGCCAAGAGGTGATCGTGGGATACCAGATCGAAGGCTTTTTTGAAGTCAAGATATACAACATCAATCTCTTCTCTCTTGTCCAGGTGATGGGTCACCTGGCTGTAGAAGGAAATGAGATTGGTCAAACAAGACCTACCCACAACAAGCCCGTGCTGGCTATCCCTTAGGATGTTGGTGTCGGCCAGTCCATTAAGGATGGCCTCTTTAATAAACTTTTCTAAGATCCTCCCCCAGATAGAAGTCAGGCTGATGGGCCTATAGTTAGCTGGATCCACTCTCCTCCCTTTCTTGAAGATCGGCACCACATTGGCCTTCTTCCAGGCTTCGGGCACTTCACCAGAGCGCCAGGAGTTTTCAAAGATCCGTGCCAGGGGCTGAGCTATTATGGTCGCCAGCTCCTTGAGTACCCTGGGGTGTAGATTGTCAGGGCCGGCTGACTTGAAGGTATCCAGCCTCTCAAGGTGTTCTTTCACGAGGTCAGCATTTATGGAGGGCAGGGAATCTCCCTTGACCAGACCTCCCTGTCCCGTAGCAGGCATGGGCATCCCATGGGGCTGATGAAAGACTGATGCAAAGTACCCATTTCATAGGTTGGCTTTTTCCTGGGCGTCAGTTGTCAGTTGCTCCATCTGGTTCAGCAGGGGTCCAATGCTGCCTTTCCTCCAGCTCCCCACATATCTGAAAAAGGACTTTTTATTGTCCTTGATGCTTGAAGCTAGTTGGAGTTCAGTTGCAGCCTTGGCTTTCCTGGTTTGCTCCCTGCAGGACCAGACCAGTGCAGAATAATCCTCCTTGGGGGTGAATCCCATCCTCCGTCCTTTGTAGGCCTTTCTTTTTATCCTTAAGAGGTCTGCTAGATCCCTGGAGAGCCAGGGAGGATGCTGTGTCCTCTTGCTGCCTTTCCTCCGAAGCATATGGTGCTGCAACACATGTGTTTGTATTAAATGGCGAAATGCACGTCAGCACTGAGAAAATGGTGGTGGCATGCTTTTGAACTAAAACACATTGAAGGTGTTTTATTTCAAAAGTGCACCACCACCATTTTCTCAGTACTGGTACATTTCGCCGGTTATACAAATGCATGTGACACTTTGCCAGGTGCATCAGCTGGCGTGCGGAGCAGACTTGATTAATCAAGTCTGTTCCAACGTGCCAATCTCTGGCACATCAGAGCAGACAAATGTATATGTATAAATGCCTGGAGGTACTAAATTTAATACACAGTAGAAAAATTGCATTAATGCATGTGTTGACATGCCTTGTCTTCTCTACATTTTGGATAATACTGATATGGTATAAATGCTCATTTATCATGTAAACACTTCTTTCTTTTGTATTTTTGCATCATGTGAATAACATCACAGTGCATCTGTTTTCTGTCAATCGATGGTACTTCTTATGTGATCATCCTCCTCACCCTGGTATTTAAGCACCTCATATTGTCTCATGTAATTATTCTCCCACCACCCCTGAAGCAGCAGTGTAATTATCCCCATCTCATAGGCAGGAATATGAGACTCAGAGAGACTGAGGCCATATCTATGCTGCTTCCATGCCAGGACTGCCATTAAAAAACAAGCCTCACTCACTTTTTTCTGTTCCACATCTACACCCACTCCTTCCTGAAACCAAAGTAATGGAGGTGCCTGAGAGGGGTCCTGATTGCATGTCCCAGTGATGCTGTCAGGATCTCCAGAACCAGAGAGCACTGACAGGGAATAAACTGAAGATTCCTCTAAATCATATGAACCACCTAACTGCCAGGCAGCAGACCAGGAGGAAGTAGACAGAATTTGTTTTCCTGGACACTCTATTCCTGACCTGAAGATGGCTGACAGCAAACTTTAAAAAACCTATTTAAACAGGAAATTGCAGTACAAGAAATCATCCATGGACTTGAGAAAGTTTTCAGATTACACAAAACCTGGGAAGGACTGCAAACATGTTGGAGGATGTGAGTGCAATTTAGAAGGATCTTGACAGATATGAAAGTTGGGCTAACAGGATGAAGTTCCATGTGGACAAATACAAGGTGCTACACCTCAGGAGAAATAATCAAAAGCACAAATATAAAGTGGGTGATATCTGGCTAAATGGCAACACTATGGAAACAGACTTGGGATTCTTGGTAGATCACAGGCTCAGTATGAGTCTGCAGTATGATGCAGCCACAAAAATGGTGAATGCAGTTTTGAGGTGCATCAACAGAGGGAGGGGATAGTGCCTCTCTACTTGGTACTGGTTAGGCCTCCTCTATGAAGTGCAGGTCTGAACTCCACATTTTACAAGGACATGGAGAAGTTAGAGAGGGCCCAGAGGCAGGCAACAAAGATGATAAAGGGCTTGGAAGGTAAGTCATATGAGGAGAGGCTGAAGGAGCTACCCACGTTCAGTTTGTGGAAAAGGCAATTAAGAAGGGACATGATAGCAGTCTTCAAATACTTGAAGACCTGCCATAAAGAAGAGGAGAAGCACCCTTTCTCTCTTGCTGTAGAGAACATGGACCAGTGGCTTGAAGTTGCAGCAAAGTTTAGACTGGATATCTGGAAAAACTACTTCACTGTTAGAATAGTGAGGCAGTGGAACAGACTGTCTCAGGAAGTTGTGAACTCTCCATCACTGGAGGTATTCAGGAAGAGGCTGGACAGCCAGTGATTGGGGATGATCTAGCTGTAGCTATGCCAATGTTCTATAATGGATATTTCCCATGCTTCTGGGCCTTGCTAGTTGGCCCCTGCTGCCCTTTCTCCTACATGTGTTTTTAAGTCTTCCTCAGAAGTCTGTCCAAATCAACTAGTATTCACTTTGAATTCGGATTCAGCCAATTCAGGGGACAGTGATTCGATCTGGTGATTCGAATCACTCCCAATTCGATTCGGCTGAATCTGAGTTGGAGATTCGTCTGTTGCCGAATCTCCAAATCTCTGAATCAGGCAGGCCCATCCTCTACTCTCTCCCAGCCTGACAATGGCTGCCCCACCTGCCCCAGCTCCCAGCACTTGTTAAAAAAAAAGCCCCAGCTCACCGGGTGCTGCCAGGTGTGGGGGGGAGGGGGGCGGGATTCCTGCTGCCCCCCACTGCCCCATGCTGCATGGGGGGGCTCTGCAAGTGCCCCCCCAACCTCCCCCTCATTCCCCAGTCCCGCCATGGGAGCCCCATCCAGGCCAGCTCCAGCCCTTTAAGAAAAAGAAAAAAACCAAGTAAACCCCCAAACTCACCACTCCTGCCGGCAGGGGTGATTCCCACTGCCCCATGCCATGTCAGGGGCTCTGCATGAGCCCCTGAAGCCCTGAGGCCGCTGCAGAAGTAGTGAGTCCCAGGGCTTTTCTTGGCTTTTTTTTTCTTAAAGGACTGGAGCTGGCCGGGGGTGGGGCGGGGGGTGCACCTGTGCTCTATGCTGTGGACAGAGCACAGACACAAAGTAACTTGCTGGAGCCCCTGTATGTGGTGGAGATAATGTCCCCTGGTTCAGCAGAGTACCTGTTTCCATCACCATCTGTGAGTGAATCAGCAGGGTACAAATGCTCCCATCCATGAGAAAAGGAGAGTGGGAGAGTAGTTGCCTACTTAGCACTCCACCTGAACCAGTATCTACTGGTACTTACAACATGGCTATCACAGGTAAAGAAGCAAGGCAGAAGCTATCACCTCCTTACTCTTTCATAGATTTCATAGACATTAGGGCTGGAAGGGACCTCGGGAGATCATCGAGTCCAGCCCCCTGCCCAAAGAGCAGGAAGTCAGCTGGGGTCATAGGATCCCAGCAAGATAAGCATCCAATTTACTCTTGAAGGTGTTCAATGTAGGTGCTTGAACCACCTCCGCTGGCAGACTGTTCCAGACCTTGGGGGCTCGGACAGTAAAGAAATTCTTCCTTATGTCCAGCCTGAAACGGTCTTGCAGGAGTTTGTGACCATTCGACCTCGTCATCCCTTGGGGTGCTCTGGTGAACAAATGTTCCCCCAGATCCTGGTGGTCACCCCTGATAAACTTATAGGTGGCCATCAGATCACCCCTCAGCCTACGCTTTTCCAGGCTAAAGAGTCCCATGGCTCTCAGCCTGTCATCGTAAGATCTGTTTTCCTGACCTCTGATCATGTGCGTGGCTCTCCTCTGGACTCTCTCAAGCTTCTCCACATCCTTTTTGAATTGTGGAGCCCAAAACTGGACGCAGTACTCCAGCTGCGGCCTCACCAAGGCCGAGTACAAGGGGAGAATGACGTCCCGGGATTTGCTCGAGAAGCATCTATGGATGCAAGCCAGCGTTTTGGTCACTTTACTAGCTGCATCATCGCATTGGAGGGTCATGTTCATCTTGTGGTCAATGATGAGCCCCAAGTCTCTTTCTTCTGTAGTGCTAACCAATGTAGCACTGCCGAGCCTATAAGGATGCTGCAGGTTTTTCCTCCCAAAGTGGAGAACCTTGCATTTTTCTGTGTTAAACACCATGAGGTTCTCGTCCACCCATTTGCTGAGCTTGTCCAGGTCAGCCTGGATCACCCGCCTATCTTCTGGCGTGGATGCTTTGCCCCAAAGTTTGGTGTCATCGGCGAACTTGGCCAGTCCACTCCTGACTCCAATGTCCACATCATTAATGAAGATGTTGAACAGGATGGGTCCCAGGACAGAGCCTTGAGGGACCCCACTGGTCACAGGGCACCACGATGAGTGACTGCCATCGATTACAACCCTCTGAGTCCAACCACGGAGCCAGTTTCCCAGCCAGCGGATCATGGTGGAGCCAAGGTCACAACCGGCCAGTTTGGCCAAGAGGTGATCATGGGATACCAGATCAAAGGCTTTTTTGAAGTCAAGATATATGACATCAATTACTTCTCCCTTGTCCAGGTGATAGGTCACCTGGTCATAGAAGGAAATGAGATTGGTCAAGCAAGACCTACCCGCAACAAACCCATGCTGGCTATCCCTTAGGATGTTAACCTGGGCCAGTCCCTCAAGGATGGCCTCCTTAATAAACTTTTCTAAGATATTCCCCAGGATAGAAGTCAGGCTAACTGGCCTGTAGTTAGCCGGATCCACTCTCCTCCCTTTCTTGAAGATCAGCACCACATTGGCCTTCTTCCAGTCTTCAGGCACTACACCAGAGCGCCAGGAGTTTTCAAAGATCCATGCCAGGGGCTGGGCTATGACGCTCACCAGCTCCTTGAGTACCCTGGGGTGCAGATTGTCAGGGCCGGCTGACTTGAAGGTGTCCAGCTTCTCAAGGTGTTTCTTCACGATGTCAGCATGTAGGGAGGGTAGGGGATCCCCATCACCCAGATCTCCCTGTCCCATGGGACTGACGAAATGTATGTATGTGTGGAAGGTGACTCACAAGTCATTATAGTAAAGTTATAGTTCTTAGTGCTTCTTTATCTTGACTTTTGCAATGCTCACTCCTGCATATGTTGCACTGGGAGGCAGTGATAATGTGTCCACATAATAGAAATGTTCTGCTGTATCCCTTCTTCTGTAGTTTGATATCAGGCATAGATATCATGGTATCATCACTTAAGATGGAGAGCACACTGTTCAGATGCTCCAAGGCTTTCACAATGATGTCTGACTGAAGTGTGTTGATTTCTTTCACAGAGTATAGGTGCAGATTGTTATGTACTTGAAGGGTGGGGGAGAGGGGAAGAGAATGAACTGATATTTGCCTTGGCAAGAAAGGGAAGGAGGTGATTGAGACATCTAGAGAATATTTGGACAATCATTGGTACACTAACACCATCTCACTGGGTTGTAGTCCTCATTCCAAACAAATACAAGTAGACTTTTTTTTGATCCATGATCTTTCTACATCTCATATGCAGTTTTTTGTACTTATGCAACCCTCCCATTGATTTCCAAGAGAGTTTTGCCCACATACAATTGCAAGGTTGTGTCAAAAATGATCAGGTTACAAGACAGTGCTTCTATTTAATTTAGTCACTGAATAAATAATTCAATCTCAGCCTCAGGTAGGAAATCAATTGTATTTAAAAATAACACAACTTATTCCCTTGGTTCCAATCATTTTCAATTGCTTCTGGCAGGTTTGATTGATGATTTGAATATTGCCCATAGAAAACTACCATTTAATCAAAAAGTAATTGGTCAGCTCCTTCCACCTTTTCTGTCATTTCAAAGACAAACTCAGCACTAGCTGGCAGCAAAGAGATTGATTGACATCTCAAGCATTTTGGTCAGCCATGAAATTTATATGGGACAATAAAAGCTCATTTGATATGAAGGTAGATAGAACAATTTGATATAACAAAATTATTATGAAAATAAATTGACATAGCTAATAAGGGAAACCTAAATGCAGGGAGCTGATTCAATTGTATCAGTGGTTACTACATTTGTAAACAAAATGTATAGTTGCTGGGATTTTCATTCAGTAGCTTCTATATAGATATAGTTCTTATGTATATATACTGGGTAGGAAATGGAGAATGGAGGACAAAGACAATACAAATGATATACAAATGATAACCAGTTTTTTGGTTAAGCATTTTTGAAAGCTTTAATAAAATAATTTAAAAAAGGATGAGACATTTGACATAAGAATACTGAGAGAACTCAAGTAAAGGCTTGTCCTTCAATAAAGGACTAGAATGTGATATATCATGGTTGCATTTGCAGTTCTGCTATGCCTTCTTGTACAACCTTTGCCAAGTTATGTGGTGCCAGACTGTTAAAAGTATTTAGGCACCTATATTCCACTGAAATATCTTTAAAATTTGGTCCTTCGTCTCTCTATTTGCTTCAGGTTACAACCTGTGAAGGAAACCTGCTGCTTTTCTGTCTTACAGGAGGTGTTTTGAGGTGCTCAGCAATTACAGCTTTAGGAGCACTGTAGAAAAGCCCACAAGTAAAAGGAACAGGCTTTCAGTTTACCACAATAATAGAGGACCCATAAGAATGCAGACACACAACTTTCTAGTCTTATAAGGTAGCCATCATGATGTCTTTAGAGCACTGGTTCAAATCCAATCAAGGGCAGTAGTAAGAGGATGTCTTTGTTGTCTGAAAACTGTTTTTTCGCATAGAGGGAGAGAGAAATTTTCACTAAACCTCTGTGACTGTTCAAGGCAGCGAGAGGGCTCAGACCTCTCTCACCTGTGAGCTGTTCCATGTGTTACAGCATGGGAGAGAAAGTAGGCTCTGCAGAACCATGACTTCCTTGATACCCAGCTGTGTAGGAAAAAGCAAGGGATGGGTGGAGACCTGGCTCTGCCTTTCCAAAGTACCAGCCAATGTCCCTACAGCAGGTGGCAGGCACTGTCCTTGGCACATGCCTTTCATTCTGCATTTCCACCAGGAGTGCAGTGGAGAAGAAGGAGAAGACTAAAAGGCAGATTGTGCCTTTGATTCTCAAATGAGTCCCTTAGGTATACCTGGAACAACACATCTATGTGCTTTGATGGAGGCATATTGCAAAGCACTGATTTAATCCAAACAGAGCTGATACTAATTTCCAGCATATAAACATTTGCAATACATTCATTATGGCAACACAGTTGTTGTGCTGGCTGACTGAGAGCCCCAAAAGAGCATGAGGAAAACATTAAAATATCTCTAATTTTAGGTGACTCCACATACCCACGCAGTGATGGAGATATCAGCATTTTTGCTCAGGGGATAACTACCTGCAGCTCCCACTGACTGCAGTTGGGTGTGAGAGTTTCCCTATTCACATCTTTGGTACTACAAGTTGAGGACCAAAGAAAAAGATACCTGGGATTATTGGGCACTTTTGAATATTTGATCCAAATCTCCTGGTTTCAGTTTGAAAGATGGTATGCTGGTTATACAGCTCTTAGCCCAGCAGGGACCAGGCTTGGAAGCAGGTTGACCTCTAGGGTTTACTGTGATAAGAATATTTTAAAAATTAAAATAATAGTGATGATGATAACAACCAATCACCACCACTTCCTTAGTAACGGAGTCGCTATAAAGACTAATGAATGAATGACTGTGAAATGTTATATACTAAATGCTACTAATTGGTAACTTTATTATGGGTGCTGTGTTCAATCGTGAAAGCTTTTCCATTTAATCCTATTCTGCATATGTTTTCAATTTCATTTGAGGAGAGCTTGTGAAGTATTACATTTTTAAAACAGGAGATAGCAGGTTTTGCACAAAAGTATTTGCATAGTTTTAATTCCAAATTACTTGGCACTCAAAAAATGGACCTAATTTGGCTTATTCATCATTGAGCAAAGTTTTGCCTTCTTCTATTCATAATGATATAAATGTTATAAGAATTTGTATCTCAGGGATTCTCCTGGAAAGCCACCTTGGCACAACTGACCTACCTGATCAATAGCTCATAAATTACCATCCAAAATTGGCCTTGGTCCAACAAATATATAATACTATAGGACTTAGACATTACAGTCTATTATGTTAAGAGTTCATGTTTTAATGATGTGCTAACACTAGAATTAATAGGAAAAGCTATTGTTTCATTGCATTTCAGTACAGAACACTTATGCAAGGCCCTGTCATAGGAGCTGAATTGAATGCCATAGAACATAGGCCCAAATCAAACCCTGGGTAGAGGAATACAGGAGACCCTCGCCATTCGCGGAGGATACATTCTCGTATCCCCCGCAAATGGTGAAATCATGAATAAGGCACTGTGTTTATTAACGCCATCTGCATTCATGAACACAGTGCCCTGGTGGCTGGAAGCGGGGAGGGGGGCCACAGCTGTGCCAGCAGCAGTGGGAACATGGCGGCAGCCCGGTGGTGGCAAATGTGGAGCTCCTGAGGAGCTCCTTTAAACACTTAAACATTTAAAATGCGGGTTCAGCATTCACGAATATTTGAAACCAGGAATGCCGAACCCACGAATAGCAAGGGTTTCCTGTACAAACACATAAAGGGTGTGTTTTGTTTTTTCATTGGGAGTGTGGAGTTTGCCTTCTCTTATGTCAAACTCAAACTCATCTGTCCCCAAGGGTCTGTGGACTGCATCATGCACCAGGACCAGTGAACAAGGCCAGTCCAGTATGGGTACCTCATGCAGTGCACACCACCAACCAGCCCAACTTTGGCATGGTCTATGGGCCCGATCTGGACCGGCCCCAGAGCCAGCATACAGTGGTGAAGGCAGCACATGCAGCATGAACCCTGTGCTGGCTATCTGAGCAGCATCCATACTGCCAGATCCAGACCCACATGCCACATGCAGCGTGTGCTAGACTAGCTCCGCACAGCATGCAAGGCTGAGGCCAACCTGAAGCACATGGGGTCAGTCTGAGGCCCATGGGCCAAATCACAGGCAGCTCATCCAGGGGTCAGTGGGGAGACTGGTTCCCTACCACTATGTGCACTCCTGGAAGGAGGCATGAGGGGGCATATGCCCCCCAGATTTGTGTGCCAGGTGGGGGCAGAGGCAGGCTGTCTGCTGCAGCTGATATAAGTCACCATATTTACTGTGCAGTATGTGTGTACACCTGTAGATGTGCTTATGTACTGCATAGTAATTTCAGTTACTGTACAGTAAATGCGCACATGTAGACATGCCCATTCTGTACTTAATTATGAAACCAACTCAGGAATACACAGATGCATTGGTTTAACTTTAAAATTAAATATGTGCATAAGTGCTTTGCTGAAAATGCCTTACAATAACAATCATGGAGAAACTCATTACAGTTTTTTGGTTTTCTAGTCACTACTCCAAAAATCTTTTAAAGACAACAGTATGAAATCTGTGAAACCTCACCTGAACTAACTCCTGTGAGTAAAACAGCTCATACATAAAAGGATCAGGGAGTTGCTGAAGTCTCCAAATTGATTTGGAGATTTGGCCATAGACTAAACAGGCAGCAGTCCTCAACCATGCTGGACACATCTGCCTCCAGCTGGTAAGTCTGTTGTGGTGGGCGGAGCGGGGAGGGAAGGAGCATGGGGGGTGGGGGGTAGATCAACAGCCCTACAGCGACCATTATTCTGTATTTTCCTTTTCAGTTTTACCATGTACGACATCAAGCTTTTACTTACTTCTGGTCTGTTGAGCAAACAACATTATTTGTAAAGGAACTTAACAAAACTAAGTCTATGCATTTAACACAGACATTTGCCTTCACAATGGGTGATGGGCAGGATGTACGTTCTGTCTGCAATGGACACTCAAGTACATCTGCGCCATCCAGCCGGAAGAGAAGCAAGGCGGTTTTGTTTCACTTCAGTTATGTTTCATAAAGGAATAATAGGAGAGCTTGGTACCAATGACTGTGAGCTACTGGAATGGCTTTATTTTCTGTATGCTTGAGAAGCTGAGTGGGGTAGATTCCAGCTTATATTTCTGCACCTGGACTATTATGTATTTACTTTGTCATATCACTCTGGATTTCTATTAAGAGCTTATTTTTTCTTAATAATATTTATAAAATTAAGATTTTATTAATACCTTATTAAGCTTGTCTGCTGTATTTATTAAAAGCTTATCTAAAAAAACTGGCCTGACTCAGAAATCCCCCCTTTACCCTCCCTGACACACAGACATGTTGAGATCCACATCCAAAAGCCACATTCAAGGCACATCTCCCATTTTATAAGAATATTATGTATTGCTTGTGTTAGAGCAATATCCAAAAGCACCACCCAGGCTTAGAGGCTCTTTGAGCTCAACTTAGCGTATATCTAGAGGAAGAGACATCCTGCCCAAAAGACGGTGCAGCCTGATTTAACATAATTAGCATGAATATGGAAGCCTTCAGACATTAACTACCAGAGAACTGGGATCCTCACCCTTGCTCTGACTCCTATAGATGGGTAGAAGGACTAGATTAGAACAGTAGCAAAGGCAGGATAGAAGTATGTGATGATGTGGGGTTACAACTGCAACTGATGTCTGGAGCTGCACTTTGAACACATAAAAGTGCTACAGCAATGCTAAATATATGGGAAAAAATTGGAACACGCTGGAGAAACCCCTGTGCTCCTCTGAGATGCTCCATGTGCCCCAACGCTGCAGCAGTCACGAGCAGCACTTGTTACTTCAAGGTATGTAAAAAACCCCTTTTAATGCTGTGCCTGTGTCTGAATCCCTGATTCACGGAATCAGTATCGAATCTTTAGATATGGATTCAGCTGAATCGAATCAGAGACAGTGATCCAAATCAACGGACTGAATCACTGTCCCCGATTTGGGCCAAATCCAAAACCAAATTGAATAGGGCCCGTTTCACACAGTCCTACTATAAACAAGACCTGTAGATACATCTGGAACACATGATGTGATTTTGGTATAAAATATATTACATGTTCCTAAATTAAATAATAAATTCTGACTTTGAAAGAAGAAAATAACTAAAATCAATCATCTGTCTCCCACAAAATTAAAAATATGAGAAAAATTTTTAAAAAGTACTGCACATTTTGTAATGAAACATTTTTAGCTAAACATTTTCAAGCAGAGAATATGCATTTCCTAACTATATGTAGCAAAGGCGATGCATACATGCATTAATATGCAGCTTACTGCTACACTAGGGGAATACATCAAAGATTTTTGCATCTGTGCAACTGTTCACCAGGGCACCTGAGGGGAAAACTAGGAGTAATGGCCACCAACTCCTGGAAGAATCAACATTAGAAAAGACTTCTTCACAGTTAGGGTGTCCAGACTGTGGAATAAGGTCCCTCCAGAGGTGGTGCAATCACCTACCCTGGAAATCTTCAAGAGGAGACTGGACAGTCACCTTGCTGGGGTCACCTGACCCCCAGTTGTCTTCCTTGCTTGGTGCAGGAGGCTGGACCCGATGATCTTCCAAGGTCCCTTCTGGCCTTACAATCTATGAATCTATTAATATATATCATTAAAAAAATGTCAGTCTCCAAAAGGTTACAAAAATGCAGGTTCTCTTTTGTGCACCTGCCAGCAGTAGCAGGTAATACATATACTGGCCTGTAGTATGGAATTTAGAGGAATGGGGAAAATGGGACTATAACTTGAACATAGTTGTATTTTATTTTTACACTTCTGTCTTGCTCTGCACTAACTACCCCCAAGTCCTTTCAAACCTTTCATGCTTAAAAACATGACGAGCACCACAGTTCTGTTTCTGTTATACATCGGGCACAGTAAGAAGACCATACCTTTAGTAAGAAAGGATGGTTCTTGGCATATAATCCTACTGAAGTGGGAAATGATGCATAATCTACACTAGGAAGTCCAGGAAGTGTTCTAGATTTGCCTACCTCTTAACTGAGGTGGTTATTCCTCACAATCCCCTTAGATTTTACAAAAAACTGTCTAAAATCTTCAAAGGATCACACTTCCTGTAGAGCAGAGGAAATCAAACTCACCTTGGGCCACAGGCACTCCTTCTGTGTCAGTCAGTTAAAAAAGGAAATAAAGAGCTGGAATTTCATATCCCTGCTTTTACTTTTTCCTAGTGGCAAAAAAGAAAAATGTCTTAAGAAGGAAGGGAATCCAAAACCTCATTTTTTGTTTTTTACAAAAGAAAGCGAAGTAAAAATTGCGAGTTGAAATTAAATTAAACCAAATATTTTGCTAGATTTAGAATTTCTGGTTAAAGAAATATATCCAGGGGTCTAAAAAAACCAGGGTTTAAAAAAGGAGGGCGGGGCACAGTCCCAGACCATGCCCTGAGGCAACCAGAGGCTGGGTCATCCACAGAGATGTTCTGGCTGCCAGAGTGTCTCTGTGGTTGGCCCCTCACCCTGGTGCTGAAGCACACAGCTTGCCAGGTGGCATGCTGCAGCACCAGGGCTCCAGTGCTGGTAAGTAAGGGGTCAGGGGGGCTAGAGGAATGGGGAGGGGACTATGGGGGGGACCCCTGCTGGCCCCGCCCACTCCCCACCCCACATCTGCCCTCCAAGCCCTGCCGATCCCTGCCCTGCACAGGTGCTGGCCCCAGGCTCTAGTTCCCCCTAACTGCAGACCCAGGGGGAGCCAGGCAGGGTTATTTTGCCCTAAGTGGCACAAGTTGCTCCACAACAAAGTGCATGTCTGAGCACATGCACTGAGGCAAAAAGCCCCAGCTCAGATTTGCACTGCTTCTATTTGACCTGCTGCAAGCGAACATGCGTGCATGTGTGGACATGCTCTTTGTCTCCAGCTGATTTAACACATATGACTAAATCAAAGCCGCAACAAGGGGAGGTCTCTTGCACATATATTTAAATCATTCTGTTTCCTTTTTACACCTGCTTGAGGGCTTGCCTTATGAACCTGTCATGCAGCCCTATCATCACTGGCAGAAATGTAAGACCACTTCCAGGTAATTTCCTATCCTTTCCAGCATCCCACTGCAAAAACTCTAACCAATCCTCAGTGAGATAAAGTTCTGCTCATGAAAATGATCATGATTTGAACTGAAAAGTAATCCACTTTGGGCAAATGGAAATGCCAAGACTGTTTATTTGTTTATATCCATCCAGCAAATTAATAAATCGCCAGAGAGAAAGAACAAGAACCTTGGCTTCACTTACATTTCAGTTCTTTTACTCTAAGCCATTCTGATGTGAGTTGGGAAATTAACATTTAGAGGATGGCACATGCAGGTCTCTTGACTGGACACAAGCGCATGACTGGAATGTTATGTTGTTGCTGCTGCTCATTGAACAGGTCCAAATATTTTCCTGGAAAGTTCTACTGAGTCCTGAGGCATGACTTGTTCTCAGTCACAAAATGACTGATTCCCCTTATGCATAAGAGATATTTTTAAATTGCAACTGAAATTGTTTCCTCTTGATTTTCTAATTTCACAGGAATATGATCGTTCCGTAACTAAAATTTATCTTTTGCTTCTATATTCAGTTCTTTCCTATAGTTGTAGCCATTTTCTACTAATAATTCCATAATGATATCTATTTTCTCATGCCAATTCCACATACACTATCTGTGATTAAATCCTTTATAATATTCTGCTTCATGGACCATATAGCCAGAAAGAGCTGTTATGGTACCATTATCTCACCTGTTGTATAATGTAGGCAACAGGACTCTGAATTAATTCCTCTTTGGATTAGAGTATATTTTTCATAAAAACAGTCAGTCTTAATTTAAAACACATGCACGTATACAAACAAGGAACTCATCACAATCTGTGATAATTCATTTCAAAGATTAATTATCATCACACTTAAAAATGTACACTTATTTCTAAATCAGTGGTCTCCAACCTTTTTAAGTAGGAGATCTCCTTTGGCACTTAAAAGCACCCCAAGATCTACCATGCGCCACTCCCCACTACCCAGCAGGTAAGTCTGTGGGGAGAGAAGCGGGGGCAGATTGAGGCAGAAAAAATTATTTGGGGGCACGCCTCCCAAGCAGGTAAGTCCCACCCGGCCCCACTCAATTTACTGTTGCTCCTGCCTCTGCAGTGCTGTCCCTCACCACAGGGGCCTCAATCTAGCCCCCACCCTTTCCCTGCCCCACGGACTGACCTGCTGGGCTGAGGCACATGCGTTGCATGCATGCAGGCCCTCAGCCCCCTACCCCAGCCTTGGAACAACTCCAAGAGGCTCCAGGATCTACTGCAAGAGGCTCCAAGATCTACCAATGGATTGAGATCCAATTCTAGGTGACCACTGTTCTAAATTAAATGCATGTCGCTTCTGAGCTTTTAGCCATTGAGCCGTATTATCCCTTTGCCGGTCAGGCTAAAAAGCTTTCAATTATCAATTTTCTCTTCCCATGTGTGGACAGGATCTTTTGATAATCGGGCTTACACAGATCACGCTCGCTTTAAAGGTCAGGCTTAATTTTATTAATAAGGGTTAAACAAAACAAAATCAACTATGCTGGGTGCACCAGTGAGCACCCACTCACACTGGTGTTGTATCTCTGAGAAGGGTCACCGGGATCAGGCGGGTCTGGCGTCCTCCCCTCCGGCTGGCCAAGCCGAAGGTCGCTCCGAGTCGATTCAGTCCATACGTTCCGTCGGGCGCGCAAAGACCCCAAAGTTCACAGCGCGATGTTTTTTATACTCTTTGTGATGCAGGGCGGTCTAATTACATGTGGCGCTTTCTCATTGGCCGGAAGCGGCGACTGTCACATTATTGACAGGCCCTGGACTTCCCCTTGAGAGACCCCGTGCGGAAAATTCCAGCTGCATGGTGCTTCCACGTTGCAGCCCCAGAGTCTCCCATCCACCCAGCACTTGTTACATAAACGCTAAACACATGCAAACATGGCCACCTATAGCACTTAGCAAGTGCAAAATAATTATAACACCATGCAGATACTTATACACTGGCTGCATCTACACAGGATGCTGATTGCGCAGTCATTACTGCACTGTCATTTAGCATTTGTATAACCAAGTCCTAAATGACTGTGCAGTAACCAAATTTACTGCACAGTTGTGCCAAGGAATGCCTTTTTTGTGACACTGACTGCGCAATAGCTTGTGACTACTGTACTGTAGTGTCACGTGATGCTTCTTGCCATGCGACGCTACTGTGCAGTAGTCATGGGTTAACTGTGCAAGTCAAATTGGTGATCTGAGAGACAATATAACCCCTCCCCATCCTAATCCAAGGATTGTATTAGTCCTTTTAGGCACAGCCTTATTCTGAATTTATGTTCTATTGACTATTCACCATGACTCTCAGCTCATATTCCTACATGTATAACTTTACATTTTGCTAGCTTGCAGCACATGTTGTTTTGCTTGTATTCAATTTACTGCGTAATATTTCACATTACAGGTTTTTTTGGGTTTTGTGTGTATGCGGTTTTTAACTGTATAATATTGCAACTGAAACATGGCATTGGGAGTGAGAAAAGTCCTTTCATTAGATGTTGCTTTTCGTCCTTTTTTTCCATGCGTGTCAGCAGCCTCTTTCCTCTGCTGACCTCCATAACAGGCTTGAAAACTGAACTGTCCTGACACTTAATTGTTTGAAGATGAAACTTACTGGCCACGGACATTTTAAAAGATGGGAAGCCCACTGTCCTGTATGAGTATTTACTGCTTGTGTTCACTGGTTGTGAGTCATCAGATTCACAGCTTTTAACACTAGAAAGGATCCTTCTAATCTGTCTTCCTGCTTGATAACAGACACAACTTCATGTACTGATTCCTGCATCAGGCTCAGTAGCTTGTGGTTGAACCAAAGCACAACTCTTAGACATCTAAGTTTGATGTAAACACCTCACAGACTTTAAGGGACCTTCATGATCTGCCCACCTGCATAACACAGGTCATAAAACCTCTCCCACAAATTCCTGTATCAAGCCCATAACTTCTGTTTCAGATAGACCATATTTTTTTATAAGTTTATTCAGATTTGAATCAGAGATTGCAAGTGATAGACTGATAGTGGAACATTTCTTACCATATTCTTTAAAATATGAAAAATGGTCCGCTTGTTCATTATTCCTCAGCTCATAATGTTTAGATTCATTTGCAGTTTTAAATTTTGCTGTATTCAGCTTCCAGCCAGTGGCTCTTGCTTGGCTTTTGTCACTTGGAACTATTGTCTGATCTCTGCTGAAACAAGTGCATACATATGTGCAGTACATTAGCTTCATGTGATCATGTCTCCCTCTACAGACATTTATCAGTGGCTAACCAGCTAGTAGCCACTGGTGTAAACCTGCTGTTAGCCTTAGTCTTTGGGAAACTGCTATAGTAGGTATTGCTGTAAAAGTCATGTTGCATAGTACAATGCTTGAGTAAATGGGGGCTTCCTAGAGATCAGAGGGACAGTCAGTCACCATTGTCATAGGCCTCAAGATGCCAAAGCTTCACCTGTGGCTTCTATATCCATAGTCCCTCTCCTATATAATGGCTGTTTTTTTCAACTTCTCTGTTGTAGTCCACGCCCAGGACTCCAGCTCACTCCTTCCATATCTCTTGGCTGCCTCAATTTGGTGATATAACTTGATTATAATAATGTCACTACTTATGCATATTTTCTAGGCCTAACTACTCCTGAAAAGTGGATCCATCCCAGTTCTGCGGTATTTGGGGCCCAATGCTTAGACTGAAAGATTGGAACAGGACAGGAAGTGGACATTATCAGCCACAAATGTGCATTCCATTGGAAGCATTTATCATATTTACTCAAATCTAAGACAAGGTTTTTTTCCCCAATCAGCATAGGTGGGGGAGGAAGCTCCTCATCTTAGATTTTCATATAAAGTAGAGCACGGGGCAGGCAACTGCTGAGTCTTTGACTGGCCCTCACCCCAGGTCAGGGCCTAAGTCAGAGCAAGAGCAGTCTCCTGCACTGCCCCCCCACCCACATTTGTCCTCTGCAGTTTCTCCCCAAGCCTCCTCTCCTTTCTTTTCTGTCAGGCACAGCTCCGCACTGGCTGGGTTCTGTCCCAGGCATGGAGCACATGGAAACTTTGTGCCCTACCCAGCCAATCAGCAGAGCCAACACTGCTGCATGATAAAGCAAGGACTGAGCTTCTACATGCTGCCCAAGCAGCATCTGACAGTACAGGCATGGGAGAAGAGGCAGAGACTTCAGGGAGCATGGGAGAAAGGGGAAGAGATTGTAGGGAATGGGGAGGGGGGCAGAGGCTGTGGGAAGCTGGGGTTGGGCAGGTACCAGGGGGGATCAGGAAGACTGTAGAGCAGGACTGGTCAATTATTTTGGGCAGAGGGCCGCTTACTGAGTTTTTGCAGGCCATCAAGGGCCACATGATGGGCAGCCCAGGGCAGATAAATATTAATTTTCTAAATTTTTTAGGGGCCCCATGGGCTGGATAGAATGGCCTGGTGGGCCACATCCAGACCCCAGGCCACATTTTGCCCACCCCTGATGTAGGGGAAAGAAGCATAGGGATGGTAGAGGAAAAGGCAGGACCCCCCCACCCACCAGCAACCTGACCCCCTTAGCCACTGCTTTCCCTGCAACAAGTTTAAGACAACCATCTGATAATCAAATTCCATACCTGGAAAATTATAACAAATGTACAAATTTTCTATATATGGAATTTAATTATTGGGGGAGTTGTCTTAAATTCAGAGTTGACTTAGATTTGAGTTAATACAGCATAGTCTTAGTAGGAATTAATAACCATGCATTTGAAGCATGCTTACCCATCCCAGGGCAATTGGAGGGCTTTTGCAATACTGGCCCAGGTAGAAACTTGGACTGTGTAGATATAGAACCAAACCTCTTCATGCAGGGGTGGGTAAGGCAAGAGGAGAGGTTTGATAAGCTGTTGTGCATACAGTGATAAAATCCCCATTTGTGTTACCATAGCTTTCGTACCGTCATGGGTATATATGGTGACCCCAAATTAATATTCTTTTTTAGTTGTCCTTTTAACGGACAGGATTTTATATGTAGTTCTTACTCAAGCAGTGACCTTTTTAGTAAAAGAATATTCTTTGAGTAAATATTTGTAGTTGTGATCTTAGTTTCATAGTTGGTAGGGTCAGAAGGGACCTGAGCAGATCATCAAGTTGACCCCCTGCCATGGCAGGAAAAAGTACTGGGGTCAAACAACCCCGGCAAAGTATTCATCTAGCCTCCTCCTAAAGGTCCCCAGGGTAGGAGCCAGCACCGCTTCGCTTGGAAGTTTGTTTCAGATCCTAGCCACCCTGACAGTGAAGTAGCACCTCCTGATGTCTAGTCTGAATCTACCCTCTTCCAGCTTGTGACCATTATTTCTTGTCACTCTTGAGAGTGATCAGGGGAACAGGGACTCACCCAATGCCTGCTGGTCCCCTCTGACTATTTTGTAACAGGCCACTAGATCCCCCCTCAGCCTTCTCTGAGGCTTGCAGCAATGGAGCTGTCAAATTTGTTTGGGTTGAAAATGAACACTATTAGATTGCTTTGCAAGTGGCACCATCTGGGACAAAAAAACATTATTCTAAGAAGAGTTATAGCAATTATGGAATAAGAACTATGAGAATGTGCCATTGTCCTTCACAGTTCAATATGTATTATGACATTTTGCAGTCAGTGAACAAGATCTACTGCTACTATAATTCTACTCACATTATATAAAGTTATACTGATAACTAATTTGGTCTTTAATGTTGCTTAAAGCAGATGGGTTAGAAAACATTTCAATTCTCCTTTCTTCTCTCCTTCATCTCTGATGTTCCAAAATTACATTATGAATAAAATGATAGCATTGGAATGATGTAGCTGTGATGATCCAACAAATCCCTTTATGGCCTCACTATCTTTATGCTCAAAGGAAATCTACCAAATACTTTTAAAAGGTAAGCAGTCTGAACACTAGGAACCAAGGACAACACAGATATTAATTTTATGACACATTGAGTGTGTCTACATGTGCATTTTAATGTACTGTAGGTTATTCTACTGCACACGAAAGTGTGCATAAAAACCTGTGCTAATACACTAATGTGCAGTAGAATAGGCTACTGTGCATTTAGTATCACTAAGAAAAGCATTCTCTTTTGCTACTGAGTATTAGTGCAGCCTAAGGTGCCTTTATGTAGTACCTCAAATTAGAGGTACTAAACTTAAAGCACAGTATCAAAAGCACATTAATGAACATGTAGATGCACTCACTATCATCTACTTGATTCCTGAAATTCTTTCTATACACTACAGGTGATAATGATCCTTCTGCCTTTTGGTAGGTTTTGATCTCCTTGTAATCAAGCTTCTTTTCTTCCGCTAATTGCTTGTCTGATACCCCTGAGAATTTCTCCCCACCTCCAATTTCACAGCTCTAGAGCCCACTTGTTCTTAACAATCCCTTTGCTTGCTTCCCGCCTCAGACCTGAGGAAGAATGCATTGCATTCAAAAGCTTGTCTTAAGTTTATCCCAGCCGTGCAGTTGTTCCAATAAAAGGTACCACCCAAAAAAATCCTTGCCTTTTGCATTAGTAACAGGAGAATTCTGCATCGCTCTATGTTCTTTACTAAATCTAAACTTGATACGCAATCTATTATACAAGAATCACAGTGCTCTAGAATTGAAAACAGAACCTTACCCCACCCAGTTATAAGAATAAAATGAAAGGAGGAGGAAGCTAGCTGATCTGTCATAATAAATACTCTATTCTTGTTGTAGAAGTTCGCGTACAAATAAGTTGACTGCTGTTTTCAAGTAACATGATGCTGCATGTATATTATTTCAAAATTATAACTACCAAACATCCCATTTTACTCGAGACAGTGCCAGCTTAAAAACAGATGTTCCAGCATACTGAAGTAATTTTAGAAAACCCTCCTTGTTTAAAATATTTGTTCCCTAAAAATGCATGTAATTTACCACTGCTGAGCCTAAACCATCCTAAGACTCAGACCCACTGTGCCTATTCTGTGTATATTACCTACCAATACAGAATTAGTGTAGCTGCTTTAGTAAGGTCCTGCATGTGTGAAGCTTCGGTATCCAATTCAATTCGGAGGAGATTTGGCCCGATTCAGTGGCTGAATCTCCAAATCCAAATCAAATTGGGAGACCAGTTAATCTCTACAAATCAAATTGGAAGCCTCCGACTTGATTCAGAGAGATTAGGAGAAATTCAGACATTCGGCCATAGACTGTACAGGTAGGCACTAGGAAGTGCTGGTGGTAGCAGGGGAGGAGCTGGATGGCAGCCCCAGGAGAAGCCATGGCTCCCCTGGCTGCTCCCTTGCCAGGGCAAGGCAGGCATTGCTGGCAGCCTGGGGAGAAGCTGCAGGGCTGTGTGGAATGATTGGGGAGCTGGGGGAATGATTGAGAGCTGGAGGATTGAACTGGGAAATCAAATTGGGAGCTGGGGAGAATGATCGGGGCTGACGGAACAAACAGGGGCTTCCCCCCAACTCCCAGTTTGATTCACCAGCTCCAGGTTTGATTCCCCAGTTCCTGGTTTGATCCCCCAGCTCCCAATCATTCCCCCAGCTCCCTGATCATTCCCCGCAGCCCCCGCAGCTTCTCCCCAAGCTGCAAGCACTGCCTGCCTTGCCCCAGTGTGGGGGGGCAGCAGGGGGAGCAGCTGGATGACCCGCAACTTGAGCCAGCAGCCCCAGGAGAAGCTGCAGGGGCTGGGGGGAATGATCAGGGAGCTGGGGAATTGAATTTGGAACTGAGGATTTGAACTGGGAGCTGGGGGAAGCCCCCCCGTTCATTACCCCCAGCTCCCTGATCATTTCCCCCAACCCTCCATGGCTTCTCCCAGGGCTGCCAGCACTGCCTGTCTTGCCCTGGGGTGGCGGGAGGGGGCAGCTGGGGGAGCAGCTGGATGAGCCACAGCTTCTCCCAGGGCTGGTGGTTCAAGCCAGGGCTTGTTCAGCTGCTCCCACTGGCACTGCCTGCCTGTATAATAATCCCTCATTATTGATTCCAAGATGAACATGGACCGACAATGCGAGGTCACAGTTGGCAGGGTGTCGCAGTACACTCAGGTGCTCTGCACCTGAGAGCTGAGACTGCTCTGGGGAGACCCAGTGGCAGAAAGGGGGAGGCTCAGCTGCCAGTCACCAGGGCTGCACAGGTGCTGGTTGCCGGGGCAACTGGTAAAACCAGCTGACCAGGAAGGGGCAGGGCTTATCCCTTCTTAAGCCCAGGTAGGAGGCCAGGAGGGCAGTCCCTCTCCAGCAGCTGTGGGAGTAAGGACTCAGCATGGACAGACAGAGGGGAGGACTCTGGCCATGAGAACATCCCCTGGTCACTGCTGAGGTTGGTGGAGCCCTTCTTCCCTTGCTCTCTAGTAGGGAGTAGACTTTTGTTCGACTGGACGGTCTAGTTTTTATGTTGTAGCCCAGGGGCTTTATGTTTACTGTTTTGACCGGAGGACCAGGCGAGGCTATTAGGGGTGGAGGAGGCCTCATAGGAGCTCCACGGTAGTGTGGGGCCTCCTGGTGCCAGAGAGGGTGCAGCTTTGTTAGGGGGCAGCGAGAAGCCCCGGAGCTGGGGGGCGGCGAGTAGCCTCAGAGCGAGAGAGAGAAGGGGGTGGCAAGGAGCCCCGGGAGTAAAGAGGAGGACCAGAAAACAACAAGGCCTAGGTCAAACCACGTCAACTCCATCTGCGAGGCTTGGGCTGCGGTGTAGGGGAGGAAAAGGAGCTGCAGGTAGCACCCCCTGTCACTGGGGCGCAGGAAAATGGGCAGCCTCCCGCTAATTACAACCGTCTTCTAATCAAGTAAGATCAAGGTGTGGCAGGAGAGTAAGCAGGTGGTTGGCCCATCACAAGAGGGCGGAGCCACTCCCAGAAAGGCTCCAATATTGATACTCCTGTCACACAGAGCTAACCGCACCTTATCGTGCATCCACAGGTGCATCTCAAGTAGGGCCAAGGAGGTGATCCTCCCCCTCTACGCAACAATGGTCAGGCCACAGCTGGAGTACTGTGTCCAGTTCTGTGCACCCCACTTCAGGAGGGATGTGGACAACATTGAGAGGGTCCAGAGGAGGGCCACCCGCATGATCTGGGGACTACAGGGCAGACCCTACAATGAGAGACTGCAGGACCTGGACCTGTTCAGCCTTCACAAGAGAAGGCTGAGGGGGGACCTGGTGACAGTCTATAAACTCACTAGGGGGGACCAGAAGGGTTTGGCAGAGACCTTGTTTCCCCTAGCACCCCCTGGCATAACAAGGAATAATGGCCGTAAGTTGTTGGAGAGTAGGTTTAGATTAGACATCCGTAAGAACTACTTCACCGTTAGGGTGGCTAGGATCTGGAACCAACTTCCAAGGGAAGTGGTGCTGGCTCCTACCCTGGGGGTCTTTAAGAGGAGGCTTGATGCCTACCTAGCTGGGATCATTTGAGCCCAGTTTTTTCTCCTGCCCAGGCAGGGGGTCGGACTTGAAGATCTATAAGGTCCCTTCTGACCCTACTTCTATGAGTCTATAGTCTATGGCTGAATAAGATTCGGTGCTGAATATCTTTGGATTCAGCTGAATCATATTGGGACAGTGATTCGAATCACCAAATTGAATCACTGTGACTCTAAATCACTGAATCCAAAATGAATACTTTCCCCTTTGCACAGGCCTAATGCAGGAATAGGATCTACTACTTGGTACTCTATGCATGTCCTGGTTGAGGCTCCCATACTTTTTGTAGCTATGTTTACACAGTATCTTTAACCAATGAGTGCTATTACTGGGACATCTAGCCACCTCACAGTCTTTGATATATCTACCCTTAAAATTGCCTTGTGAGGTTGGGAAGTGCTATTATCCCCCTTTTTACAAACATGGGAAGTGAGAGACAGAGGGCAAATTCTTGCCTAAAGCCACACAGAAAATCTGATGGAGAAGGAAATTAAACTACGGTCTCCCAAGACCGTGCCCCAGTAAAGAGATATACCTCTACATTTAAGGAGAGATGGATTTTCAGAGGACTGGCTACACTGCAATACAAACATCAATATTATGAATGTAAGCGTGATGCCAAGAGAAATCCTTCCTGAAATTTGATCTGTCTTGAATTCCTTTTGAATGCATCTTACACACATGTGAAGGAATTTCACAGGGAGTATGTGAACACAAGTACAGCATATGTTCTAGGAAGGCAGAGTAGTTGCTACCACTTTTTTAAAGAATTTTGCACTTAGAGATTGTCTATAGAATGCTACTGATGAATAAACTAGGGCTTGAACTTAATGCCCAGTAGGTATTGTGCCATGATTCCTGGTGTGGAAATTCTTATCCTGCACTGAGTGACTTTTATGGTTTAGATTAATCCAATTAATATATTGATTAAACTAAAATACAAAGAAGAACAAGGGTCCACACAGAAAGTCAGCAAGGGATAACTGAAAGGGGCACTGACATGATAGCTGGAGAGAAAAAGAGATAAAAACACCCAGATAAATATAAAAACAATAGCCGCCTTGTCATTTTTTAAACAATCTCATGATTTTGGAAGGCTCAGCACTGACAATACTGATCTGAGACATGGCCAAATTTCTGATGCTCTGAAGTGTTATTCTGAGACTCTGCTAATTCAAATTGAGATTCCATATAGACTCATATTAGGATCAAAGTAAGCTTCTGCTGAAAAAAATGTCATTATTTGGATTGGGCTGATGCATAACTCTAGAGTTCACTTTAAGCCACTCAGCGCAGTGTATGCATTAAAGATCATTAAGGGCCTTTTGAAGACATAGGCAAAGAAAATGCATTTAGCTTTCCCGTGGAGTTACATTGAGTTCTGATCCAATCTGTGCTAATGCATCCCATTTTCTTACCTGTCTGGGTCAGTTTATAATGTAACTATATGGGATGCCCACTCTGATTCTATATTTAAGCACGAAGCCTAAATTTCAGACTTCCTACACAGAACTGCATGTAGGCTGTTTTTAAAATCCTGTGATGGCTGTAAGTAAAGAAGTTTAAACTGTTCATTGTGGAAAAACTTATATGAGGAATCTAATAATTTTCCTGTTTCTTAATTGTCTTGTGAATAACTCTGACTTGTGTTTATCTACTATTTGCAGTTGTTCAATATACAGTTTGTGAGCAAATTTTAGCATGTGGTAAGCTTACTCATGCTGACTGTTCTATTAGGACCTAATTCAATTCCCATTACTGAGTGAGACTGTTCCTATTCATTCTTTGTCCTGGTTAGTGTGTGATGTTGCCTTTGCAGTGTGAAGCCACTGAATCTTCTCACTGAAATGCTTGAAAACTGAATTCCAGATAACAAATGAAGAATACTACTGTTTACACATAAAAATATTGAGTGCTGTTCTGCCACCACTGATTGTGAAAGCATGCAACTAAAGTGAGTATTTGCATGATTAAGGTGGAAACAGAACAGTTACAAATCTCCTGACACCAGACTTAAAGCAGGAACCTTTCTGAGTTCATTCAGCTTTTTTCTATCTGATTTGGTCTAAGCCTTGGTTAACATTCTCTCTTTGTAGAGGATTGTTGTTCTTGGTTAGTGTCACAGCCTCAACATTATTTATGAGTAGTCTGCATATGGGAACAATTGCCATGTAAATGTGGGCATAAAGCAGGAAGGTTTAATGGCTCATCTACAGTTCTTGTTGTTTTGTATCTATTTCAACATTCTTTATTTTAATTGGCTCGTTTTCATGATTATTTTCATTCCTCAACAACAGATTCTATGCCCTGCTGGGAAACAATGTTATAATAGGATGATAAAAAGGCAGAATACCAAAGGGGTCAAGGCATATATCAACTGTTTGCTCTTTTAGTGTCCAACCCTGCCCTCATTACAGTCAAAGGAAATAACGCTTATATAAATGAGAACAGAGCTGGATCCAAGAATCCAAAGATAAGATTTTCAAAGTAATCAGAATTGTCTTTACTTTGTTCTTAGTGAAGCAAAAAACCTTCCTGTTTCTACTGTCAACTAATGGAAGCCAATACTGAGTGCCTTTAAACAGCCCACCTCTAATTTTTACCTTCTTGTTCTGGACCCCAAAATCAACAATGGAAATACCATACTTTCCCTGCATACAACATGCTCCAAAATAAGACACCTACCTTACTTGCGAAAGGCAGGATGGAAAAAACCCCAGTTCTTTCCTTGAAAATACTGCACTAAGTAGCTAAGTATCACTAGCTAGGGAGCCCTGTGTGCTGATTATGCTGCTCCCTGTAGAGCATATGCTTAATATACAGAAACTGCTATTAACACATTTCCTCACCTATAATACACAACGCAAGTTTCCAGCAGCTGACTTTTAGAACAAACAGTAAGTGTTATATGCAACAAAATATGGTAGTGGTAAAAGCTGTAGGATAGGGCTAGGATTCAGAGTGACCTAAACAAATTGGAGGAATGGGACAAAAGAAATCTTATGAGGTTCAACAAGGACAACTGCACTTAGGACAGAACAATCCCATGCACTGATACAGGCTGGGGACCAACTGGTTAAGCAGCAACTCTGCAGAAAAGGACCTTGGTGTTACAGTAGATTAGCTGGATATGAGTCAGCAGTGTGCCCTTGTTGGCAAGAAGGCTAATGGCATACTGGGCTGCATTAGTAGAAGTGTTGCCAGCAGGTCATGGGAAGTGATTATTTCCATCTATTAGGCACTAGTGAGCCCGTATGTGGAGTAATATGTCCAGTTTTGGCCACCCGCCACAGAAAGGATGTGGACAAGTTGCAGAGAGTCCAGTGGAGGGCAACAAAAATAGTTCAGGGGACTGGGACGCATGATTTATGGGGAGAGGCTGGGAGAACTGGGTTTATTTAGTCTGCAAAAGAGAAGACTGAGGAGGGATTTGGTAGCAGCCTTTAACTACCTGAAAGATGGTTCCAAAAAGAATGGGGCTCAAGTGTTCTCCATGGTGGCAGATAACAGAACAAGGAGCAATGGGCTTAAGTTGCAGCAAGAGAAGTTTAGATTGAATATTAGGAAAAAACTTTTACACTAGGAGGGTGGTGAACCACTAGAATAAGTTACCTAGAGAGGTGGTGGAATCTCCATCCTTGGAGGTTTTTAAGGCCTGGCTTGGCAAAGTCCTGACTGGTCCTGCTTTGAGCAGGGGGTTGGACTAGATGACCTCCTGAGGTCCCTTCCAACCCTCATTTTCTATGATTCTATGATTCTGGGAGGGCACTTTCCAACTACTGGACAATTGCTTCATATTGAGTAATTGCATCTTGGGGTTCTTTTTCCTTGAGAATAAGAGAGAAGTGGCCTGAGAAAGTATCCTTAAATACAGCAACACATTTATTCATTTATTATTTAATTTATCATCTTAATCTCTTTTTTGTATAATCAGGTCCAACGTTTTATTTGTTTAAAATAGTATATTTTCTCCTACTTACATAACCAAAAAATGCCACTGCAGATTTTTTTTAAAATTACCTTGGAGTTGAGAAAGTCCTGGCCCTAGGAATAAAACTTGGCAGAAATTGAGGGAAAATATATGATTATAATAAAAGTTAGGATGGCAGTATTCTACAGTGGTCATTATACAAAAACCCATCAGTAAGAATGGCATTTCAGGGGAGCCCTGTGAAACTATTTTTCTGTGTCCGCCATAATACTCAATTGTCCAGGCATAATGGAACAGGGCTTATCTGGAGTCTTTGCATTGATAAAAGTATTCTGGATTACAGACCCAAAGTCAGAGCTGTGTGCAAACTAGATTTTTCATTTCAAGTAAAGCTTTTGCAAGTTTGAAATGTCTTCCATTCCAGAATTAATAGAAAAACTGGAAAAGAATTCCCATAGATTGAAATTCCACAAAGTGTTTCTTTAAATTAAGTCAATCAAAATATTTAATCCTGATTTCAGCTTTTAAACCATTTTATAGCAGAAAGGTCTAAAAAAATCTGAAATAAAAACTGTTTTGAACTGGATAATTGAAATGTTCCATTCCTGAATAATTTATACCTTATTGAGAACTTATTTTCAAATTTTCTTTCAAAACAACTTTTTGTCAAAGATACACCACGTTTTTATGCAACATTTCACTTTCAACAAATCAGTATTTTCTGACAGAAAAATGTTGGCAAATTTTCAACCAGCTCCACCTAGAGAACTTATTTTTATGAGATATGTGCATATATTTTTGTATAAGCAGAACTGAACTCTCCTCCATGCTTCCCAGCCACAACTGCAATGTTGGGCTCACAATGGAATCTGCTTCTGGCATTAATAGGGTGCCTATCACTATGGATCTCCATAGTCAAACTAGTTTTAATGACCAACAGCTCCTAATTTATTTCAATGTAACCAGTATGTGGGCTATTTCGCTAAGAAGAACATTGGGAATGTTAGGTCCCTTGCAGATGTGCAAGTGAAGGCACAATGGGATCTGATGTGGGATCTCTACAACTGCACATGCATGGCAGGAGACATGTTTATGGGATCCAGCATCAATCCCATCATGCCTTATTGCTGGTGCAGAAGCATGGGATTACAATGCGTTCCTGCAGCAGGGAGCCTCATCTGCTTCTGTGGGTGCATGGTGCGCCCATGCAGCTGGGAGTGTGGATTGGCTGACAGGACTCCCAGCCACAAGGGCACACCTTATGGCTGGGAGTCCCAGCCTGTTCACATGTACAATTAATGGAGTGATAAGAACAAACCACAAAGTTATTACACATTTTCTGTGTAATAACTTTGTGGCTTATTCCTTGTTTTATCACACTGTCGATTACATTAATGTGTGGGTGGGTAACAGCCTAACACATAACTAACTGGTTAATCACATCCTAAGTGTAATTTATGCTGGGGCCTT
Source organism: Crocodylus siamensis (assembly GCF_052110815.1). Lineage (NCBI taxonomy): Eukaryota > Metazoa > Chordata > Crocodylia > Crocodylidae > Crocodylus > Crocodylus siamensis. The sequence continues at coordinate 100,944,674 of NC_143397.1, forward strand.
AGTAACAAACCTATGAAAGACAATGAAAACTAAACAGATGTTACAACACAGTAAAAACTAAATCCTAAAACGTGGGCCATTCTGAGGTAAATTGGACCCTTTTCAAGCTAAAACAGCTTTCTTATATTACTGCATTTATTCAAACACACGGTGAGCAATTTTTTCCCCAGCCAACATGGGGAAAAATGCTCCTCATTTTACATTCACATACAAGAAAGCCATATTAAATAGATTGTCTAGAAGCAGCATGTGCTCAGTAATGGAAACCAACTATGAAGTTGATTAAATGCAGGCAACACTGGTCATGACTGTCAAGTACATGGCCTATATTGGGCAAGCATCTTGCTAAGAAACTTTTATTTTGGGGGGGAGGAGGGGCAGAAGGGGCTGTGCAGAGCCCTTATAAACAAACAAGCAGGCAGTTGCTCTCTCAGGAAGAAGCGGGCACCAGGCCTGGAAGTACTGCAATACCAGGCTGGTATTTGGAGACCCCAGAACCAGCTCCAACACCCTCCCCAGTGCCAAAAATGCTGACTAGAACCTATCACAAAGATAAATTAGTGTAATTCATCTGAATAAACTGAATTGCCTACTGAGCACAGCCATCTGCAGCACCTACTCTTTTTTCAAGTCAATGAACCACTACTTTGAATACATTTGATCCCTCTTCATTTCCACAGTTTAGCTGTGCCTTTCTTTTCCATTTTCAATAATTCCTGTTTCTTCACCCACCTTAAATCTATGGCAAATATCACCAAAAGAAATGCCAAACAATGTGATAATTACTGTGCTCCCGCAACCTCTTGCATCTTGTGTATCAGTGTCCCTGCACTTCAAACTTGTGGTGGGGGTGCTGACCTAAAACTCATCAAACAAACTTTAGTTGAAGCACTCGCTGTCATTTAGTGTGTTTAAAGAAGACCAAGAGGAAGGCTATGACCAATGTGATAGACGGAATAGGCGTGGAGCACTGTATGCTGGAGACAGACTTTGCAAGAATGCATGCAGGAGCTCACCCAGACCCTTGGGAAGGACAAGAGACAGAAACTGGTGGAGGACTGGACTCTGGAGATTGCCAAACCCTCCACAGTTTCAAGAGTGGTAAGACTCCTTGGGCAGATGCTTTTCCTAAGGAGTTCTGTCACTTTCTGGGACCAGGTGGTCCCTGGCCTCAGAGCCATTCCTAGGGGGGTGTGGGGCTTGGGGCAAATCAGCCTGTGCAGGCCCCTCTTAACACTGCACAGGGCCTGGGTACCTGCTCAAAGGGAGGGGTCTCCGTGCTTCTTCCACAGCGCAGGGCTGAGCCACCAGCTCCAGGCAGACCCAGTGGGAAGGGCTGCAGCCACTCCGCCCTGCTCTGCAGGGCCCCCCCACAAAGCACAGAGCCTGGAGTGGTCACCCAAATTCACCATACCCTAGGGGTGGCTCTGCCTGGCCTACCAGAGAAGGGTTGCCAGGGACTGACTGCAGGAGGGTTGCCTGGGGATGATAATGGACTGGGGTCTCATGACCCTTGTTTACAAGAAGGAGCAAAGGGAGGATCTGAAGAACTGGAGATCCATAATGCTCCTGAACTTCAATTATAAACTGCTGGCCAAAGTTGTTGGCTGAGTGCCTCAACTCTCTAACAGGTACAGTAATCTATAAGGACCTGTCATGCATGGTGCTGGAGTGGCAGATCCATGGAGTCCTGTTGCAGCTGTGGGATTCACCGTGGTACCAATGAGAGAGGTGGCTGGACATAGTCATGGTAAACCTTGACCTAGAGAAGGCTTTGACAGGGCACCTAACCAATTCCTCTTCAAGATGCTGAAGAAGACAGGGTTCCCCTGACCTTGATCACCTGGATATAGATGCAGTACACCAATGTGAGCAGCAGGATGCTGGTGAACAGGTTCCTGACTGACCTGATTGAAGTAGAGTTAGACATTTGGCAGGGATGTCCACTCTCTCCAATCCTTTTAATCTGTGAGGTAGAACTGCTAGCCCAGTTACCCAGGCAAGATCCTAGGATCAGTGGAATGGAGACCCCCATGGGCAGCAGGGAAGAGAGGAGTCCTGGACTACATGAACCACCTCAACATCTTATGCAGAGACAAACTGTTGATGGAAAGAGTTCTGCACATTCCCAGACATACAGAGCACCAACAGGGGCCAAGCTCAATGTGGCCAAGAGTACCTTCCTGGCTTTGGGCAAACTCAGAGACTTATCTACCCTGGGAGTCTCTGTCCCCCATGAAGGGGTAAAAATCCTCAGGGTGGTTTGACTCAGAGCTGAAAGGGCAGAAAATGTGAGAAAAGAACAAGGCCTCAGTCAGACAGAAATGGACATTGTGGAACTTGTGGTGCCTGTTGATGGGGGGAAGACAGCATGTTGCACTTATGAGGGACATGGTGCTATCGGTGCTTCTGTACACCACACTGACCTTCCCCACAAAGCAACTCATCTGTAGAATCTAAAGGGCCATGTGTGTCATCTTCTGGGGCACCAGATAGGAGAAGGTTGCAAGGATCAAAGTGTATATACTTTATCAAAGTATATAAGACAAACAAGACAGGGGACCAAGGAATACAGGATGCCCAGCTGTTCCTCTAGGCCAAGTACCTAAGTCAGAACTGCAACCTGGCAACTGGGGCAGACTCCAGAACAGCTTGCTTTATGAAATATTTTGCGAGGAACCTACTGCGATGTTGGGGAATGTACATGCGACTCAATATGTGCCTGCAAACCTGAGAACTGCTGTGCTTCTACAAGGTCCTGGAAAGACCTGAAGCAGATATATGCTACAAAAACAAGGCCAGATAAACCTAAAAAATTGCCTTAAGTTACAGGAGGTAGGAAGAGCAAGGGACAGAATATCAACCATGGACGTGCTCCCTGGCAATAGCAGCAAGGCCATTTGGGAAGAAGTCTTCCACAAAAACTTGCAGAAGAATACAGAGACTTGAACTGGCAGGTAGCCCATGGGGCACTCCCTGTGCGGGCACTGAAAAGCAGAGAGGGACAGAAAGATCAACCGAACTGCCCCAAGCAAACCTGCTTGTGGAACGTGGAAACAATCGACCACCTCTTCTGGTACTGCCCCTATGCCAGGGCGATGTGGAGGAGAGTTATTGTATACCTCATGATGACCGGGGTCAAGACCCTGACCAGAGAGGAGGTGCTGTTTGGACACATAACCAAGTGGCAAGGGACCGCAACCACCCACTTTGACCAGTTCATCTCCTGTTTCAGGAATGCCCTGTGGTAGACCAGGAACCTGTTCATGTACAGACACATGAACCTCTCAGTTGAGGACTGTGTCAAAATGGGACTAAGTGAGATGCAGGTCTACTACAAAAAGTCAGTCAAAGATGATGGGAGGCAATAGTGGAAATCATATGGAAGAAAAGAGAGTGGCACAGACTGTTCATGAACAAAAGTCCCAGAGAAGACTGTGACAACAACAAAGATGAGGAGGAAGAGGATGAGGAAAGTGATGAAGAGGGGTTAAACAACAAGGACAAGACAATGAGGACTAAGACAATGTAGACTAAGTGGGAAAGGGAACAGAAGGCTTGTGGGATTGAAGGTGGGAAGGGAAGGGGAAGATAGAGGGATCAGAGGTGGTTTGGCATGATTATAATGGATAGAAAAGATGGTGATGGACATACAGGTGTATGGGTGCACAGGTACAGCTACTGTAATGGGACTTTGGTGTAACGGTATATGTGTGTTAGGAACTGTCAATTGAACCAGACTGGTCATGAGACAGTGCTGCCAATGTAGAGATATATTTATAGAAATATATATTTTTTAAAATGAGTATCATGAATAGTTCATTTGGCTATCATCAAGTGCAGTTTTACCTGCCTGGGTTAAGGTTAGAATCGCTAGGTAAAGGATGGAGTGGATGGTGTGAAGACAAATCACCTGGACAGAGTGCTGGCAAAGGAAGGGAGAAGAGTAGTGGCTGAGAAAGGACTATGGCAGAAATTAAAATGCTCCTGGTAAGCATTCAGACCCCCCCTTAATACCAGACTGGACCTTTGAAGCTGGACATAATCTGACTGGATTTCAGCCAACTAGTGTGCAGAACATCATGAAGGTAAACCCTAGAGATCTGGTTAGGCTGGTGGCCTTGCCCAGAGACCTGGACTGGAACTTTGTGTTTTGGGATAGCCAGCGCTTTAAGGATTTCTGGGAGATGTACAAGAGGAAGAGAGAGGACCCAGAGCTTCAGTTCTTTGACTTTGGAGAGCTGTAGGAGAACTATGAGTATGTAGTTATTGTGGAGATGTTTAATGTGGCAATAAAGGAGGAAGACAAAGAGCTGGCTCATCAGGTACTGTGAAAAGGTTGGCAAGATCAAAACAGGAGAGGAGCCCAACAAAATCTGGACTGGGGCTTGTCAGGCTCATGCCGTGTTATGCAGGGACCCAGAAAACACTGAAGGAATGAGACACTTCACACCAGTAGCAGTCACTCTAGGGGTGAACAGTGGGTCTATGTTTTACCAAGGCCAACCAAAGCTGTGCAGAAAATGTAGTGAAGGGGACACAAGTTTCATCTGCCTCTACACCATATGTTCAATATGTAGTAAGAAGGACCATATGACAAAAAATTGTAAGGAGAAAAGGCATTTCAAACTCTGTGGGGAAGAAAGGCATGTGTTCTGCTTCTGGCCCCAGTCCTTTGCAAACATTAAAGGGAGGAGAACAAAGAGCAAGAGGAAAGGGAAAGAGAGGCACCTGCAGAAGAGGCTGCAGAGCCTGAGGAGCAGGTGAAAGAATCAGAAGGGGATAATGAGAGCTAGGAAGAGTCAGAAGGAGAGGGAAAGGAGCCATCAGCACCACCTCAAAACACTGGAAGTCAGGGAGAAAGAAGAGAAACAAAACGAAGGGAAGGGGATCACTGCATCCCCAAAAAAGGAAGGAGGGAAAGAGAGCAGCTCAGAAGAAAATGCAGGGTCAGACAAGGGGGAAAATGAGACAGAATGGGAAGAAATTAGAAGAAAGAGAAAGAAAGGGAAGGGAGGAGGAGAAATCAAATGAGAGAAAAAAAAGTTAGAGGGGAAAGCAGCAGGGCCCCAGCCAAGCATCTCTGCCAGCAGTCTCCCCTTCTTGGCTTTCTTCCCACTACAAAGCACTGATTGCCCAGAAGAGATTTTTATCAGTTAGGAGGAGTGAGGAGACAGGCTTCTAGAACATCAGATGTAGAAGTGTTTATGAAAGCAACAAATATGAGAATGGATGAGGAGGAAGCACAGGAGGAGGAGAAGATGGATGAAAGCCTGCAAAGAAAGAAGCTAACATCAGGCAAGGTAAACTGAAATCTTAAACCAAAAGGTTAATTATAGCTTCTCTAAATGTATGGTCTGTACTAATTAAGGTCATACGGGATATAATTGAAGTGGATCTATCTCAGATAAAGGCAGATATTATCTATATACAAGAATATACAATACCAGCAAGAAAAAATGACACAGAATGAGAGGTGGTAGAAATGGAGGCCATCTAGCTGGTCTGGCTCAAACATTAACAAAGCAACAGGTGTTGAAGTACTATTTAAGGGTGTCTATACATGTGCTCTAGGGATGGGGCGGGGGGGCAGCTTTAAGAGCTGCTTTAATTAAAACTCTCACAGAGTCACTTGTATTCAGCATCCCGTGCATCAAAATGGCAGTGGGGACACTTTAACTAAAGCTTCTTCAGCAAGTTTTAATTAAACTGCACCTGCCGCCATTTTGAAACACAGGGATGATGATACATGTGAAGCAGAGGCTGCTGGAACATGCTAATTAGCATTCTTCAGCAGATTTAATTGAGTCTGTGCCAACACATGCTGATTTAGTATGTGTCAGAGAAGAGCTCTGTCATGTATATATAGATGCCCTAAGACCTTAAAATCAAGGATACAAAAAAGTGGTGGTGCTGGAGGGGTGAATACTGCAAGTAATATGTGAAATGAATGAGAAAATATTTGAGATCATACATACCTATGCACCAGTGGATCAAGAGAAGAGGTGAACATTCTTGGAAAAAGTGGAAATTAGCATGACTAGCAGAACACCTTGTTTATTAGTAGGTGATTTCAACTGCTTACAACAAGCACAGGCCAGAAAGGGCAAGGGGCAGGCAGGAACCATGGCACCATCGATGATCCTAAACAAAAGAATGATGCACACAATGACTTGCAGGATACAGGAAAAAGAGGACCAAGGGAATAAGTCACCTTTACAAGCAGAGATGCAGCAGGGTAAAGTTTCTCATGAACTGACCTTATCCTGACATCAAAGCACCGGACAAAGAGAGAAGCAGAAGCAACACTAATTTCTCCTTAGACCACTGCATGCTTACAGCAGGACTGGAAGGAGGAAAACAAATGCAGAAAGGGAAAGGAATCTGGAAGCCAAATGCCAAGCTACTGGAATAAAACAACACAAGAAGAGTACGAAAAAACTGTACACAGGATGGAAAGCACTAAAAGGGTGGTTTGAAACAGTGGCACACTGGTGGGACTGGGTAAAAAAAAAAAAAAGGCACAAAGGGCTACCTTATCCAAGTAGGGGAAGAACAAGTAAAAAGGAAAGAAGCACATGGTGCAATCGTAATGGAAACTGCAAAGACTACACCAGCAGAGCATGCAAGGATTTGAAGTGAAAAAAGAAACAGAGGAAACAAAAGGGGAATTGGAACAGTGGTTTAAAGAGCAAGGAGGGAACAAGCATTTGTGGAGGAAAAGGAAGAATGGATGGAGTACTTCAACAAAATCAGAAGAGGAGCAGAAGAGGGCATAAGGTGCCTCCAGGATGAGAAAGGAGAAGAACACACATTTAAAGAAGCCATACTGTGAACAGTGAACGATTTCTAACAGGAACTATACAGAGAAAGAGAGGTAGAGCTGGAGGCCAGACTGATCTCTCTGGAAGGACTGCAAAGGAAGCTAACAGAAGAAGACCAACAACCCCTGGAAGAAGATTGGAAGGCACAGGAAGTCTGGGACACCTGAAAAGTTTGAAAAACAGGAAAACACTGTGAAATGACAGATTGCCAAAAGAACTCTGTGTAACAGTCTGGGTCCAACTGAACCAGACCCCATAGAAGTCTACAATGAGAGGTAACAAAAAAGACTCAAAAAGCATGAGAGAAGGAACAGTCAGTATCCCTGATTTTCAAGAAAAGGGACAAAAACCAGAATAAGAACTGGAGGCCAATAACTTTGTTAAACTTTGACTACAAGTTCTTAGCCAAAGGGATAGTGAACAGACTAGAAGAACTAATTGGGGAAAATGCTAGGAAAAAAAAAATCAAGCATGAGCAGTTCTCAGGAGGAGGATTCACGAGGCCATGGTATAACTAAGAGATGACATGCAATACTGCAAAGAAAGAAACTAAACCTAGCAATATTTAAGGCAGTCCTGGAGAAAGCCTTTGACAGGGTCAATCATGAATTCCTATGGCAAATGCTGGGAAAGCTGAGGATCTCTGCAGGATTCTTTGACTGGCTGAAGATGCTGTATGCATAAAAAGTTAAGTCTTAATAAACGGACACCTGATACAAACAGTAGAAGTGAGATCAGGGGTGAGGCAGGGGTGCCCCCTAACCCCGCTACTCTTCATCTGTGTGATAGAACAACTAGTATAGTGAAAACATGGTTGGAGTTCAAATACTGGCAGAAAGCAAACCAAGTGCATCACATACATGGAAAGCAAATATGGCACGCAGGGACCAAAGGATGATTAGGTAAGCGATAAAGCATATGAGAAAGCAGCGGGGCCAAAACTCAACATTGTGAAAAGTACTTTTATAGTATGCAGGGAGGTAGGGGTCCTGTTGGGTATAGGGGGGTCACAGTGGTAAAAGGAGGGATATGAGTACTGGGAATACATTTTGATGCAGAGTTTAAAGAGTGGGAGGCATTGCAGAAAACTACTATAAGGGTCATACAAAAGCTGAAACTCTGGAGTGGGTAGAAGCCTATCCTAGAGGGAAAGGTGAGGTTGCTAAAAGCCATGATCTTGCCTGTGGTTTTATATATAGGATTGGTGTTCTCCCCAGCATGTAGCATAGCCTGTGCGATAAAGAGCATGTATGTATACTTCTGGGGGTTACAACAGGAAAGAATGGCACAGAACACATTATACAGACAGAAGAAACATGGGGCAAGAAACTTTCCAGATGCATTTTTGTTCATAATGGCCAAGTACATAAGCCTGTGTTGTAATTTAGCTGTGGGAGGGGAGTCGAAATTGGCATGCTTTGTCTGATACTATGGAGGAAATAGGGAATAGGTGACTCTGGGCATGGTAGCCCCCTAAATAATATCTGGTAAAAAACGTTTTCAAATATAATTTCCAGCAAATAGATCCTGAGGAAGTGAAAGACCATCATAAGGTTCAATAAAAGGTGCATGCCTGAGATAGAACAGCTCTGACTGGGAAACTCTCTGCAGAGAAACTAGATGCCATCTGAAAGGAGGTGTGTGAAAAATAGACTTTCTAAAAGAGCACCAAGAGCGAAGTTGGGTGCTGGCACACACAAGGAATATTGCAAGTTTGTGAGCTGCAACATCACTGGTAGCTCTGCTGGACCCAAAAGTGCCCAGGGGACATGTGTACTAGGGAGGAAATGCATGAGCACTTGCTGTAGGAACATGCCTTTGCACAAAGGGTGTGGGGAAGGGTAGAGTGATAATAACAGGCACCAAGCCGACAGCTAAAGTTGCACAGTGAGGAGAGACGCCAAAAGCAGAACAAAATTGGGCGGGCAGATGACAGAAGGTGGTAATTGGTTTCAGAAGTGCATTGTGAACTGTACAAAACTTGCTGGTCTTCAAAAAGGCAGAGTGTTCTGTCAAACTGTTTAAAGCTAGACCTATGTGGGATGAAAATGTACCTATGGAGTGACTGGGAATAGAGAGGGGAGGAAGAAGCAGATACAGTCTAGGAGAAAGATGCATAGGTTCTGACGTCTGTAGATAGATCCTATGGAAAGAAAAATACAAAAAAAGGAAAAATAAGGGTAGGGGTGGGGGAGGATGGGGAAAGGTTAAAGTACTGATAAGACATAAAATATGAAAGAAATAAGACAGTAAGTTAGAGAACAGTTTGTATTTCTGGGAACATATGTTTTGGAAGGGGAAGAGAAAGGAAGAAAGAGTTAAATGGAATTTGAATATTTTTGTAAATAAGAAAAAAATAGTTTGTAAAATATGTAAGTAGGTGTCAAAGTGTCAGTTAAAAGTCTCTTTATGAAGTACCTGTGCTACAGCCTGCAGCAGTTTAAAAAAAAAAAAAAGTGAAGTACATCAGTTCTGGGTGAACTAAATCTATGGGTACTATATGTAAATTACTGCAGCTAATTCAAGATCAGCTTTTTCAGATTTGCTCCTCACTTCTATATGTTCAGGGAGAACACGGTCTAACAGTAAGGAGGTGGGGAAGGGGCTGCAGGGGGAAGATGTTGGAGAGTAAAAGGGCTACTGGACCCCTTCCCAGAGTTATTTTCCATGCTGTAGCCATGGGAGTGGGAGAAATTCAAAGCAAACCACGAATAATTAGATTCTATACGTGGAAGAATATGGGAAATGTATACATTTTCCATATATAGAATCTAATTAATGGGGGGTTGTCTTATAATCAGGATTATCTTACATTTGAGTAAATATGGTATGTAGAGGCTAAAAGTAGGCTGTATAAAAATAGAACCTGCTTGAAAGACCAAATAGGACCTCGTCCAAAGCCTATTGGGATTTTTCAATTTTCTTCAATGGTCTTGGGTCAGGCATCTTTGGAGAGACATTTTTTCCTTGAAAATACTATTACCATTTTAGTCTACAGAGGTACTTGACAATGGAACCCCACTGACGCCAGGGGAGGAGGGTTTTCTGGCGGGGCTTTCTCCATGAGAGCCCTGAGACTTTGGATGTCCCTTCCCGTTGGTCCCTATGTTGTCTCCTTCATGCAGAACAGGCAGGTTTGATGCTTAACAGCAATGTGACACTTAGGTGGGAAAACTGTGACGGGAAGGAATAATTGATTTTTTAAGTCTATGTTATTACTGATATTTTTGTTGGGGGGGGGTGGTAACTAGCTGGTCTGCTTATTTATTCTTGTATTTTAAGATTGTCACAGGTGCTCAGGGTTTCCAGAGGATCTTCTAATTGTAGAGGGGTGAAAAATTAAAAACATCATATATAAATATGACATGTATAATATGCTCACACATGAGGAAATTACATGTATAACATCTATACATACATGAAGTGCACTATGGTAAATGATAGGGCAAGGTATAAGATATAATTATAAAACTCTATAAAATGATACTGCTGCATAGAAAGTCTTGGCAGAAACATTATATTGTGCAGCTAGCAGCTTTTACAAACGTTTGATGTGATCTGAACTGGTGGGTTATCAGGTGTTTTTTTCCAGATGCCTCACTGCCCCAGTGTTGCTGATATGCCTCTAAATTCCTGACATTAGACTCCATTCTGAGATTCAGCTGCTGTCATACCAACAGGATGTAGTAGCTTATATAGCCATTAGCTCAAGCAAAACCACGGCATGAATAAGAAGCTACTGCATGGACATTACTGGATTAAGAGCTGAAGGGATAGGAGTGCTGATTTATTCAGAGGAGCAGGACTGATAGATAGGTCCTCAGTGCCCTTATGTACAAACAAACAATGGGTCCTCTCTAAATGAAGAATCAAATGGGGAAAAGAGGCGGGAGTATATGTGACCAAAAAGGGAAGAGCAGTCACAGCATGCCACTGATATCAGAGTCATGGACAATGTCAGCTTTGTGAGGATCTCAACAAGAGATTTAGTGCCTCCCTCTTTCAGGAATGCTTGAATATCAAGGCTATACAAGGGAGGAAGGATTCAGTGAGGAATTTCTGTCAGAGGAGTTAGGTAGTTCCCCTCCTTCTTCCATATATGTAGAAAAGGGAGAAAGATGGTGAGAGCATGCTCCTCTTTTTCTGTCTTTGGTTGACTGCTCTTAACCCCAGTTCTTTCAGATCTGAACCACAGTGATGAATGAACTACAGCTCTTACCATTAATTGCAAGTTAATGAGGGGTAAGAAAAAGAGTGAATAGCATCAATTGAGTGTGTCATGAAGAAGGTGTACTGAGGACAAGCTTCATTATATGCCAAGCTTGTAGGAATTAATGAATACCCAGATGGGCTCTTATAACAGAGCCTCAAAAAATATTCATTTAATTTCTCTTTAATTAATATTATTTTCCTCCCACTACACATACACAAACACACTATTGCCAAAAAAAGATATTTTTGGTTGCAAGAGAGTTATAGTTTAAAATAGGCCAGGTCAACAATTTTCCATTTAAACATTTCTAGATGGATAATGGTTTTTGGATAAAATGGACATTGGAAGAAAAAACTTTTCTGGCAGACATGTCACAAATAAGCACTGCACCATCTGCGAGTGACACTCTGATCTACTTCCTCTGCCCAATCTGCTGCTCTGCTTTCTGTTCCCTGCCCTGTGGTCCCTGTTTGATCTACTTTATTTCCTGTCCTATCTGCTACTGTGTTCCCTATCCCCTTCCTGAAGTGCCAAGTGCCATGTATAGAGGCTGCCTGTGCCACATTTTGGACATTCCTGATATATTGCATATGGTGCTGGCTGGCTGTCCATTGCTGGGTTCATGTCAAGGCATTAATGACTAATTATAAATCCCTTACTTTGAAATTCAATAATCTAATAAATCACATCTTTATCTTCTCACATATCATCTAAGGCTTTTTTTTGATCCCTTCAGTCCTGCAGCTGGATGATGGGAGTTGAATTCTGTAGGCCCTGTGCCACCCTGTTCTCCACAAAGGATTCTGAACAGATGGTTAGAACATTTTCCATTAAATCAAATTTCCATTAAAATATGCATTTTAGGACAAAACTGAAACTTTTTTGGGATGTATGGACTTCAACAAAAATTTTTGATAGCAATGTTTCTTAAGTTGGACCAGAAAGAGAGAGATAGCGAGAGAGAGATCTCCAAAATGGAAACTGGACCTCTTTTGATGGAAAAATATTTTAATATTTTTTCATATTCAAAAGATGTTGTTTTTTGTGCACTGTGGAACAAAACCAATTTTTGAAACTTCAAAAAAGGTCATGAAATACACTTATTCTCTTGACCACTCTGGAATCCTGCCCTATACAACCTCTTTTGTCTGATAGCATGAGGATGCCTGACAGCTTGTCTACTCAGGGCTTTTCCTCCCAACATAGCCATACCAGAATAAATCCCCAAATGGACAATTAAGTTTATTATATAATGCAGTGTCTATGTGGGAACTTACTCTCCTGTAACTGTTGTGGAATAATTATGCTGGTATAGTTCTCCTGGGAAATTCTCAGTTTGGTCAAACTCACAGTACAACATGTGGCCTATCAGTTTAGTCTAAAGGCATTTTACTCTCATTTGCTTTATAGCTTTTGGTGTGCATTTCCTGTCTTCTAACATTTTTTTCTCTAGCTGCCACAGTAATAGGTGCTCAAGAAAAGAAATAAACAATCTATAAATGACCCTGCATACAATGAAACAAAAGGGCACAGCAGCTCCCCTGGCTCTCCTGGGATTTAGCAGACCTCCTGAGGCTAAAAAGAAAGGCCTACAAAGGATGGAGGATGGGATTCACCTCCAAGAAGTATTATTCTGTACTGGTCTGGTCCTGCAAGGAGCAAACCAGGAAAGCCAAGGCTGCAACTGAACTCCAACTAGCTTCAAGTATCAAGGACAATAAAAAGTCCTTTTTCAGATATGTGGGGAGCCAGAGAAAAAGCAAGGGCAACGTTGGACCCCTGCTGAACCAGATGCAGCAACTGACGCCCAGGAAAAAGCCAACCTATTAAATGGGTATTTTGCGTCAGTCTTTCATCAGTCCCATGGGACGCCCATGCCCGCTATGGGACAGGGAGGTCCGGGTAAGGGAGATCTCCTGCCCTCCATAAATGCTGACCTCGTGAAGGAACACCTTGAGAAGCTGGATACCTTCAAGTCAGCCAGCCCTGACAATCTACACCCCAGGGTACTCAAGGAGCTGGCAAGCATCATAGCCCAGCCCCTGGCACGGATCTTTGAAAACTCCTGGCGCTCTGGTGTAGTGGCCAAAGACTGGAAGAAGGCCAATGTGGTGCCGATCTTCAAGAAAGGGAGAAAAGTGGATCCAGCTAACTACAGGCCCATCAGGCTGACTTCTATCCCGGGGAAGGTCTTAGAAAAGTTTATTAAAGAGGCCATCCTTAATGGACTGGCCAACACCAACATCCTAAGGGATAGTCAGCACAGGTTTGTTGTGGGTAGGTCTTGTTTGACCAATCTCATTTCCTTCCACAACCAGGTGACCTATCACTTGGACAAGGGAGAAGAGATTGATGTTATATATCTTGATTTCATTCAAAAAAGTCTTTGATCTGGTATCCCATGATCACCTCTTGGCAAAACTGGCCAATTGCGGCCTTGGGTCCACCACGATCTGCTGGCTGGGAAATTGGCTCCATGGTTGGACCCGGAGGGTAGTAATTCACAGAAGTCAATCATCATGGTGTCCTGTGACCGGTGGGGTCCCCCAAGGCTCTGACCTTGGACCCATATTGTTCAAGATCTTCATTAATGATGTGGACATTGAAGTCAGGAGCGGACTGGCCAATTTTGCCGATGACACCAAACTTTGGGGCAAAGGATCCACGCCAGAAGACAGGCGAGTGATCCAGGCTGACCTGGACAGGCTTAGCAAATGGGCAGACAAGAACCTGATGGTGTTTAACACCAAAAAATGCAAGGTTCTCCACCTTGGGAAGAAAAACCTGCAGCATCCTTATAGGCTCGGCAGTGCTATGCTGGCTAGCACTACAGAAGAAAAAGACTTGGGGGTCATCATTGACCACAAGATGAACATGAGTCTGCAATGTGATGCTGCAGCTAGTAAAATGACCAAAATGCTGGCTTGCATCCATAGATACTTCTCAAGCAAATCCTGGGACGTCATTCTCCCCTTGTGCTCGGCCTTGGTGAGGCTGTAGCTGGAGTACTGCATCAAGTTTTGGGCTCCATAATTCAAAAAGGACGTGGAGAAGCTTGAGAGAGTCTAGAGAAGAGCCACACGCATGATCAGAGGTCAGGAAAGCAGACCTTATGACAACAGGCTGAGAGCCATGGGGCTCTTTAGCCTGGAAAAGCGCAGGCTCAGGGGTGATCTGGTGGCCACCTATAAGTTTATCAGGGGTGACCACCAGGATCTGGGGGAACGTTTGTTCACTAGAGTGCCCCAAGGGATGACGAGGTTGAACAGTCATAAACTACTACAAGACCATTTCAGGCTGGACATAAGGAAGATTTTCTTTATTGTCCAAGCCCCCAAGGTGTGGAACAGCCTGCCATCGGAGGTGGTTCAAGCACCTACATTGAACACCTTCAAGAGTAAATTGGATGCTTATCTTGCTGGGGTCCTATGACCCCAGCTGCCTTCCTGCCCTTTTGGGCGGGGGGCTGGACTCAATGAACTTCCGAGGTCCCTTCCAGCCCTAATGCCTATGTAATCTATGAAACTTTTTTCTTTTTTTCCTCGTTTTCTTCTGTTGTCATGTGAATTATTTTGGATCAGGTTTGGTTTTTGCTTAAAAAGTGTAAAAATTATTGAATCTTCTCATGTAATTTCATTAATGGCAAAAGAAAACTGAAAGTACACATTTAAGAAGGCTTTGGAGATCCAATATTTTAATGCTAAAACAAAACCTCTCTACCAAGTACAAAGACTCCAATTAACAGAGGAATTATATTAGCCACTGGAGATCTTCCACTTCTTTCTCACAATGCAATAAATGTATACTGAACAGATCTTTAAGGATTTAGCATAAAGGCTATAGATTTCTGACTGATAGGCACCTCATACCAAGCTTTCAATGCCAGAAACAAAACTAGAACTCTTGGTTCCAAAATGATACCTTTTATTAGACCAACTGGAAAATTGCAGGAAAATTGTCCTTTTCTGGAAGCTTCTGGGATCAAAGTCCCTTCGTCAGGCTCTGGGAAAAGTATAGATGGTACAAGATAGTAAAAAGTCCCCATAGGTTTTCTTGCAATTTTCCAGTTGGTCTAATAAAAGGTATCATTTTGGAACCAAGATTTCTAGTTTTTTGTATGTCTTTTTGTCTCAGACCAACACGGCTACCAAATACACCCCAGAAACATTTAGTGAGATTCAAAGTGAATATAGAATCTTATGTCTGATTATTCAATAAACAGAAAGGTAAAATATTTTAGTTAAAAAGGCACACAACACCGAGGTTCCAATTTTGTAGCCTATGAGACAGCAGTTGTCATATTTATTTTAAAGCTGCTCTTGGCTGCAAATTTTGTTCTTATTCGCACACAATCAACCTCTTGGCTGACTGCTGGCTGAAAGAAGTTCCACACATGCATTATGCAGAACTGTCCATAGAAGGTTCTGAAGCTCAGTAATGCATGCTAGGGCATGTCAATAGGTTCTGGTTTACAAGCTAAACTAGGCAAGTGCTTAGGTAAAAGATGTAATTCAGCGCCAGTTCCTTGGTTCTTCGCTTTAACTTCCAATTTTAACTGTTATATACTATAACATTTACTATAGATAAGAGACTAATTATCTAATGTTACTATAGATAAGAGACATAAATAGAAAGCCTAAACCCCAGTAATATCAATGGCCTTTGGTTTAGGTATTGGATGAAACACTCATAGGATCAAAGGAAAGTAGGGCTGAAAAGGACCTCACAAGATTATCTAAACTAGTTCAGCCTCCTGCTCAAGGCAGGATCGTCCCTGACTAAACTATCTCAGCCAAGTGTCTGTCTGACCTGCTTAAAAAAATTTTCAGGGATAAAGATTCCACAACTTCTCTAGGTAGCCTGTTCTAATGCTTAACCACCCTTATGGTCAGAAAGTTCCTCCTAATCTCTAATCTAAATCTCTGCTGCATCTTAAATCCACTGCTCCTAGTCCTGTTCCCTACAGACACAGAGAAAAACCTATCTCCATTCTCTCTGGGTGCAGACAGAAGTGCAGTTTCCCACTGTAACTGGTAATGCTTCGCAGGAAATGTTCTGAGTTACAACAATCTCCTGGACCAAACAGAAGTTCACTGTTGGTTCCAGGGGGGAGGGAAATCTATCTGCTGGTTGGGAGCCTGCAGCCACTTTTCTCTAGCAATGGCCCCTGTTCTCTCCCAGCTTGTCCCTGTTTTCAGAATGGGAAGAATGGGAGAGGGGAAAGGGAGCAGCGGGACCTCATTCTAAGGGTCCCCCAGCCAGTGCTGGACAGTGGAGTGGGTGAACTGGAGCTCCCCCGCACTTCGGTGGAGCTCCAGTACACCCACCCCACCCTCTAGCAGGGGCTGAAGAACCCCAGACCGAATTCCCTCTGCTCCTTTTCCCCTCTTCCATTCTGAAAACAGTGATAGGCTGAGAGACAGCACAGACAGAAGTTACAGAAAATGCTCTGTTTTGAAACATCTTCATCTGATCCCTCATGCGATGAGGGCTGTGTTTGGTCATGGCTATAGACTGCTTTCTGAGGCCAGATAGGGCAAAAATTTTAACTTCTGTCTGCATCCTCTATATTCACCCTGCAGGTATTTGAAGACGGTTATCAAATACCCGTCAGTCGTCTCTTCTTCAGACTAAACTCTAGCTCTTTTAGCCTTTCACCGTAAGTCATGCTTTAGATGCCTCTAATAGCTGTCTCATGGGGCAGATCAGAGAGGGGTTGGAAGAAGAGCAGAAAATCAGGCAAGCAGCAAAGCAACAGAATCAGATGGGAAGCAGTATCCTGGAAGTGCATCAGGGTAAGTGGAGAAACATTGACTTCCCCTGCTTATCCAGAAGTATTCCCAGAGCTCCCAGGAGCACATCCCAACTTTCCCTTCTTAGTCAGATGCACCTCCCAGGGATGCATCTCAGTAAGCAGAGAAAGCCAGGGGTTCTAAGAGCTTGAGGGGCCTGATTTTGCCCAAGGATTCCCAGGGTGTGGAAGATTGGGCCCCTCAAGCTACTGAAGCATGTGGCTGGAGAGTACAGGCAGTTCTGGGATGCCTGCACTCTTCTGTTATAAGCAAATAGGCATCCACAACAATAAAGCAACACAAAATATTACTACCTTCTGTTGTAGCTACATAGTTGGGCATTTGCAATGCAACAAAAAGTAAGGACATCTATTTGCTTTTACTCTGTGCTTCCATAAACATATTTATAGTGGCATAAAGGCAACCAAAGGCAATGTCTCTTTTCACCTCTGCAAAATATATCACCCTAAGAAATTTTGGTTGTCAACCCGTACAGATATAAAAGCCCATTGTCCCACCTTAAGCACCTGTAAGGTATCTGAGATAGTATATTTTCCCAAGATAACCAGGGCTAATTTGATTTAATTGCCATTCAAGATATGTATGTAAATGACTGCCCATGCCTACTTTGGTGTAAAAAACCCTGACAGTAAGACCCTGGATAAACACAATGTCAGTTTTCACCCTCTCCATATCCCAGGGGCACATTATTTCTTTATTTATGCCCCCTAGTTTGATGGGCAGGCTGAGGAGGTTTCAAAGAGCATTTCCCATTTCCTGTCTGTTTTCACCTACTCAGATGAAGAACTCTTTGAAATTCAGAGTCTGATCTCTGGTACTTCCCTTCAAAGTGATGAAGAAGGTAGGGCAATGATTGGCTATGAAGGAAACACAGATATTAACTGCTTAGCTTTACAAATACTTTACTGCAGCATGCATGCTCACCTTGTGTGCCAGGAAGTTTTAGAAGGCCTTTTTTTTTTTTTTTTGCCAACCTAAGGACTAATATGTTCAGTCTTCCTGTTGAGGTGTTGTTGCTCTGTTCCGCTCACTATTAGAGCCTAAAGGAGCAGTATGACCTACCAAGATGAATTGCCAATTTATGTCTGACAATCAAGTTTTAAGAAATGGAGATCCTTGGCCTTAGTAATGCAGGGCTGAGTTCTTTTCTGGTTGGCTTGTATGTAACTTGGAAGCAAGTGCTAAAGCTATTTCAGCAGGCAAGTTGTATAACCATGCAGATGCATGACTAAGATGAATAGACAAACAAAAGTTTTGGGTTAGAGGTGATATATTCTATTAGACCAACTAAATAGTAGTATTTTTTTTTTCTTTGCAAGCTTTCAGGTCCAAACTCCTCAGACTGAAAAAGGGTGTTTGGACCTGAAAGCTTGCCAAGAAATCTTTTTTTGCTACTATTTAGTTGCTCGAATAAAATATAGTGCCTCTAACCCAAGAGTTTTGTTTGTCTATAATTCTTAGACCAACACAGATACAACATATACCCCTGACTAAGACTAAGGCATTTTTGCTACGGCTTTCTATAAAGGGAAGGATTTCATATAGCCTAGGTGAAGTCGTATAAAAAGTTACGTCTTAAAAAGTGAAGCAACAGTAGTACTTATTTGGATCCCTGGGCTGGGGCGGAGGTGGGAGGGGACAGACATTCAGTTGAGAAGTAAGGCAGTTCAGGTCTAGGGCTTTGCTTGCCATTTCTTCATTCTTTTAGTATAAGCAAATAGAAGCTTGTAGTTGTCCAGTCAGGATCAGTGAGTACATTGGCTCCCTGTCCACCTTCCACACAAATCCCTCATAGACCCACTCCTGATTACAAGGTCCAACAGTCACACCCTGTACTACTATCATTCCCCAGTACCTGCTGCCACTTACATTACATACATTTCCTGAGCGATAGGAATGGGCGGTTTCTCTCTTTTTTTTTTTTTTGCAGTACTGCAGCCTAGCTAATTGTTCCCTTGTTTGTATGTGTGTGTGAAATTATTTAATCCCAAGTGCAGGACTTTGCACTTGACCTAGTTGAATCTCATCTGATTGACTGTGGATCATTTCTCCATTTGATCTAGGCCATTTTGGATCCTAGACCTACCCTCCAGAGTGTCTGCAATTTCACCCAACTTGGTGTCATTGGCAAATTTGTTAAGAGTGCACTCCATCCTATCATCCAAATCATTAATGAAGGTATTGAACATTATAGGACCCACTTGATACCTTTTCCCAACTAGACATTGAGCCAGCAATGACTACTTGTTAAGCACGATCCAATTAGTTATGTATTTATCTTACAGTACTTCCATCTAAACTGTATTTCCCTAGCTTGTTAATGAGAATGGTGTAGGAGACAATGTCAAAAGCATTGCTAAAGTCAAGGCATATCACATCCACTGCTCTTCCTCCATAGAACCTATCACTATCCTAGAAATAAATCAGGCTGGTCATGCATGACTTGCTCTTCTTGAATTCATGCTTGCTGTTCCTGATTACCTTCTTCTCCTTTAGGTGCTTCATAACAGATTCCTGAGGACCTGTTCTCTGATCTTTCCAGGTATTGCAGTCAGCCTGATTGGTCTGTAGTTCCCTAGATCCTCTTTCCCTTTATTGAAGATGAGCACCATGTTTTCCCTTTTCCAGCCATCTGGATCTCACCCAAACTCCAAGAATTCTCAAAGAGAATAGTCAATGGCTTTGAAATTACCTCAGCCAATTCCTTCAGTACACTAGGATGCATCCCATCCAGCTATCCTGAGATGAAATCATCTAGCTTGTCTAAGTAATTCCTAACCACTTCTGCCACATCTTTGCTGCTAATTGCACTCCTCATCTGGTAGCTGCCCCTGTTTATGAAGACTGCTGTAAAAAAGGCATTAAATATTTTAGACTTCACTGCATGATACATAACCAGATTGCCTTCCATAGTCTATAAGGGGTCTATGGTTTCTTTGGTCCTCCTTTTTCTCTTGACTAGGGCTGTCAAATGATTAAAAAAATGAATTGCAATTAGTTGCAAATTTCAAACATACAGCTAAAAACTCAAAATTGTGCGCAAAAAAGGTGTGGGGGCTGTGGGTGTGTGTGAGAGGGTTTGGAGGCTGGGGGGGATCCCTGCAGGGGGTCTGGAATCTAGGGAGGGGGGACCCCCACACACCCTTGCAGAATGCAAGCATCAGCATGGCTTGGGGGAGGGGTGGCTTGGGAGTGAGGGGCAGGGGCAGAGCACAGGCATATCACTGTGCCCCCATAATCATAGTACCCCCCCATAAGGTGTTCTCTTTTTTGAAACTGGTTATATGGTAACCCTACAGGAATGCAACCCAGCAATGGGTAGAGCAGCACCCTGCTGGTAAGTCTGTGAAGGGGGAGGGGTGGGGGGGAGGGGAGGCAGATCGAGGCCCCCGCAGTGAGGGAAGGAATGGGACACGGGCAGGGGTGAATGGGACCCCAGGGCCAGAGGCAGGCTTTCCACTGTAGGCTGGAGCTCTGTGCCCTGCTGCCTTTACCCCAGGAGCTGCATGATGCCATGTTGTGCCTCCCACCACTGGGTGGTCAGGGGACATGCTGTACAGTCAGTGCACAGCTCCCAGGGAAAAGGTAACAGGGTTCACAGCCCCAGCCCACAGAGGGAATTCTGCCTCCACCCCACACACAAGTGTGGGGGGAATGTGCCACCCCATGCCTCTCCTGGGGCTACATGCAATGGCAGGGAACTGCTCCCCTCCCCGTTCCCTGCACCCCTGGACAAGCCACCTGTGGCTTTGTCGCACCACCTGCCCCAGCCCTGGACTCCCATTCACCCCAGCCCCTGCCCCTGCCCCTCTCCCTCCCTCACATGGGGGCCTCAGTCTGCCCCTTCCCTTTCCCCACTTTCCTTCCCCTCCACAGACGTATTGACAGTGCTGCTCAACATGCCACTGAGCTGCATTCCTGGACACGTGCATGCTGCGGCTGCTCGTGCGTGTGTGTGTATGTGTGTCTGTCTGTTTGCCTGTGCATCTGTGTGCCCCCCTGACTGCCCCTTCCTGCTGCAGCAGCTCATCCTGCTGCAGAACTGCCCTGCAGTTCTCTGCAATACTACTGCTGCCCTGCTGGGTGGCCTGGAGGTGGCAGACGATGGCAGCAGAGTGGAGCTTGGGCACGGGCTCCAAAATCACTTGCGTGATTAACATGGTAAAAAATTTAACACAAGAACTGATTAATGTGTTAATCACACATGTTAATTGCAATTACTTGACAGCCCTACTTTTGACATATATTCAGAATCCCTTTTTATTGCCTTTTATGTCCCTTGTCTGTTTAATCTTAATTCATTCCTTGGCTTTCCTAATTTTCTCCCTGCATAAACATGAAATACTCTTATACGCTTCCCTGGTAATAGGACCAGGTTTCCACTTTTTGAAGGATTCCTTTTTACATTTCAACTCATTGAAGATTTTGCTTTCTAGCTAGAGTGTCTCTTGTTGCACTTCCTATTCTTCAGTCACATAGGGATATCTTGTTTCTGGACCATTAAAAGGGGCTCCTTACAGTAAAGCCAGCTCTCATACCTCTCAGGGAATCCTACCCAGCAGCAGTTTGCTAAAGTCTGTTCTTCTGAAGTCTAGTATTTTTATTCTGCTTCTCTCCTTCCTTCTATCCCTTAGGCTCTTGAACTCTATCACTTCATGGTCACCGTGATCCAAGTTACCTTTCAGCTTCACACTCTCAACCAATTCCTCCCTGTTTGTGAGCGGCAAGTTGAGAAAAGCTCTTCTCCTAGTCAGCCTCTTTACCGTCTGTATCAAAAATTAATCCCAGACACATTCCAGGAATTTTGCTGGACTCTTTACGCTGTTCTGCATGTTCCTCTCAACAGATGTCCCAATAATTAAAGTTGCCCATAAGAACCAGGTTTGATGATTTGGAAGTTTCTGACAGTTGTTTACCTCTTCCTCCTGTTTGGTGGCCCAAGCAGACACCCACCATGATGTTCCCCTTGCTTCTCTTCCGTCTGACCTTTACAGTGAAGCTTTCAACAGGCCTACTTTGCATGTTGTACTGCACCTCAGAACACATACATCTCCTTTATATATAGGACAACACCTTCATCTTTATTCCCCTTGCTTATTCTTCCTGAAGAAGTTATACTCATCCATAATCTTACTTCAGTCATGTGAACTGTATCATCATTTCTCTGTAATCCCAATTACATTATAATTCCTTGATTGTACTAGCACCCCCAGTTCTTCCAGTTCACTTCCCATGGTTCTTACATTAGTGTATAAACACTTCAGGTATCTAAATGATTGTGCTCTCTTTTCCCTGAAAACACTGCTTAAACTTCCACTATTGCTTCCCCTTAGCAAGTTTTTATCAAGGTCCCCTGACTCTCTGCTTACCTCTGGTCTTTTGTCAGTATCCTCCAGGGAACTTAGTTTAACGCCCTCCTCACTGGTTTGGCAAGCTTATATTCAAAGACACTCTTTCTTGTCTTTTGTCAGGCAGACCCCATCCTTGGAAGTATTTAAGAGGAAATTGGACAAACACCTGGCTGGGGTCATCTGATGCCAGCACTCTTTCCTGCCCAGGGCAGGGGGAGACTCAATGATCTGATAGGTCCCTTCTGACCCTAAAATCTATGAAATCTTCCCAATAGTCCTTCTTGAAACACCATCCTATGGTCAAGGCATCCAAAGCCCTATGAAGCTACGTGTTAATCTCCAAATGCTTCTACTCTTAACTGGGCCTTTATCTTTAACTGAAAGGATCAATGCAAACACCATCCATGTCCCTTCTTCCTTCATCCTTGCACTCAGAGCCGTATAGGCACTTTTGATCTCCTCAAAGTTGTCCCTGGCAGTATCATTAATACCCACATACATGAGTAGTTAGAGGGCCAGATGAGTTTTAGCAACCTTTCTGTGATACCTCAAATGCAGGCTCCTGACAGGCAGCAGGCCTCCTGAACCAACAGTTTTGGCCAGCAGGCAGATGACTTTGTACCTGGCAGGAGGGAGTTACCAACCCCCCACCACCTGTCGCTTTCTCTTGGTCTTGATCCTTCCACCCCTAAAGGTACATGGCTGGAGTAGTCACTTTCTCAAGCAATGCCAGGGGTTCATACCTGTTCTTCAGCTGGACAGCCTCAAGTTCAGAAGTGGTGTGCTATGTATTGCTAGAGGTGATAAGCCGCCAGCTTCCACATTCCTCAGTAGTTGTCTTCTGCATCTTCCAGTGCCTTCTCTGGTTGTCCCTCTTCCATGAGGCAGAAAGTCTTTTTGTACATTGAGTTGATTACAGCCTCCTGCTCCCTCACAGAAGCTTATGAACTTATTGACTTGCTCCTGCAACTCCCTTACCTAATTTTCAAAAGAGTCCACCAAAAGGCACCTCACTCACTGCCCCCTGGCTGTTATCATGCACAGTTGTTGGAGAGGAGGTTTAGATTAGACATCCATAAGAACTACTTCACAGTTAGGGCAGCTAGGATCTGGAACTAACTTCAAAAGGGATTGGTGCTGGCTCCTACCCTGGGGGTCTTTAAGAAGAGGCTTGAGGCCTACCTGCCTAGAGTCATTTGAGCCCAGTTTTTCTCCTGCCCAGCCCGGGGGGCGGACTTGAAGATTTACATGGTCCCTTCTGACCCTACTTCTATGATTCTATGACTTCCTCTTCTTATAAGCAGATTCATCAGCAGTCCCTCCCAATAGTTTGGGCCAAGGACTCAAGCAGAAAGCAAGGCCCAGATTAGGAAACACAATCTCAGGGGTCAAGAGTGGGAATTAGAGTAATAGCTACAGTTCCTATCTTGACAAGCCTGCACTCAGTTGCTATAGGTGGGCTTAAATAGTGCCCTACAGCCTCTTTTAGCTAATCAGGTGGTATGAAGGCATAGCCTACCTGACACATCCTTTCCAGCCAAAAATGAACTGACTGAAGCAGTTAATGCTTCTAATTTTGTACACATGCAATTAATGCAGACCAATAAACTCTGGAGCTTGTTGCTCTCAGGAGCATGTTCAAATGGCATGCCCTGGAGCAAAGAACTCCAGAGCATATTGCTCCAGGGTTTATTTGTGAGCACCACATGGAGCTCAGTTGGAGCAGTCTGGGCTGGCAGGGGACCAAGGGGGTCAACCTGCCAGCCCAACGCTGCTTTGACCAGAGTCCATGTGCTGTGTGGGTTGGTGCACAGTACAGGGCTAGCTGGCAGGGCTGTCCCCCCATCTCTGCGTGCCTCAGTGTGGGGGTTGTCCTGAGCAGTGTGTCAGCTAGCCCTGAGCTAGCTGCTCCCCGATCTCCACTTGCTGCTCAGCAGCTGGCTGGGGCACAGAGTGCCTCAATGTGGGAGCTGCCTGATGGCTAGCCCCTCACTGAAGCACCCTGTGCCCCAACCAGCTAGGTCAGTGTCTACGTGTATACTGCTGCACAAGAAAAAACTCTTCAGGAGGGTAGTACTTGTATTTTACAAGTTTCATGTGCCCCAATATCTGTGTACATGTAGACAGTGGCCACATCTACATGAGACACCATCTGTGCAGTCATTACTGCTTAGTCATTTAGAACTGTGTATAACCCACGTTACTGTGCAGTAGCACCGATCAATGGCTTGACTGCACAGTAGCCCAAGACTACTGCATAGTAGCATTGCATCACAGTAGTCTGCTGCATAGTAATATGTCTCATGTAGATGCACCCAGTTAGCTGCAGAGACCCACTACCACCCTCTATCTTGGAAGGCAAGGTAGATCTGTAGAGGCAGATCAGATGGCAGAAACCAGTCCTGTAGCATTCCACCATGCTTAAGTTAAAGAGAAATTTAAAGTAGTATATACAAGATTTGTATTGCTAAAATGCAAAGAACAGCACAGGAACTCTGGCACATACATTTAGGGAGAAAGCTGTGCTCTACTTTTGTCTTGAACTGCTATGTTGCTATACTTCGCTATAAAATATAACAGTACTAATTCCGTGAAACTTTCTAAAAAGTATATCTATAAATAACAATTTTAAACCCACTTAGTCCCTTAAATTTCACAGGCTTTTTATATAATGTGTATGCATTCAATGTAATGGTCTATATAACACCAGTGTTTGATTTAAGTGATCCTCAACTTGAATTATGTTTATAATAGCATAGCACAACAATCTGTTTCATTTCTTGTCTCACTGTACTATGCAAGGCCTGTTTGCCAGTTACTCTATAAGATATATTGTTAAGTGAACAATGTCAGAACTAGGCCAAGCTATTTTTGTCTCCCAGTGATGGACATTTTATTATTTTTCCACCAACTCCCAAGGTCCTGCCAAAATAAATTGCTGATTTCCACTACTATATCTATATTCTGTATAGTCCCCAGAGAACCCTGGTATGGCTGTTTTGCTTTTGAGTATTAGTAATTCCACTCTGTACACAAGTAAATGGAACTTATGTCCTCTCTGATTTATTAACTAGATTCAAATATAGACTGCTCCTTGGGACCACAGAGAAAATTTTGGAATCCATGTGATCAGTATGCATAGTACATGCTGAAGAATCATTTTGAAAGGACTGTAAATCATTTCAGCCGTCTACTTTGAAAGATGAGTTGCATCCAGCTTCCAGACAGTGGCTTGGAAAATGGCAGCTTGATCTTGCTTTTGATTCTACTGATGCCAGTGATAAATGGGAATGTTTTTCTCTTTTTGCATACTTACAGATGCTTATCTGCAAGGTCAAATCTTTCAGCACACATGTGGCATTGTTTAATGTGTGGAAGATGCCAGTGGTTCCTTTGCTTGTGTATACTCTTGTGCTTGTGTCTAATGGGTGTGCATGTTTGTTTTTACCACACATTTATAAATTGTTTGGTAAAATTTGTAAATTTGTTTTTACCACACTATTAAAATAAAATTTTAGGGACTGTGAAAAGTGTTGAACTGATGGCCTTGACATCTAATTCCTTTCTTTCTCTGCATAACAGGTCCATCAGCTATACAGCTTCACCAGCCAGTGCACACCTTTGAATAATCCTCCTATGCAAGTTCTCAGAGCTTGCATCCTTTGCTGATTTGGACATTTTTACGACGTGGACAACTGGAATGAAATGTGTAGGTCACCAAGTTTGTAGGTCACCGAGGGTTCACAGTTACAAGAGGATGTAATGATGTTTTAGGATGAGAACCCACATAACCTACATAAGAACTTAGACCAGCACTTAGTGATTCTCAGTCAGGGTGCCAGGGTGCTGTGAGGAGATAAGTCCACACTCAGGCTCCTCCTTTTTTCCCACTGCCTGGCTACTCTGCAAGGCATTAAGCACTGTAATAAAACAAAAAAACTTGAAATGGGGTACCACTCAGTTCACAACACTTACAGTGTGGTGGCTGGGTCTGAAAAGGTTAAGAACCACTGCCAGAGGTAGATCTATCCCAGTGTCCTGCCTCACTGGCAAAGTGTGGGTGATCAGGGTAATCCTGTGGATCATAACCTCTGGAGTACCACGTCCAGTTTTGAGCCCCCCACTACAGAATGTATGTGGGCAAATTGGAGGGAGTCTAGTGGAGGAAAACAAAAATGATGAGGGGGCTGTGGCCTGTGACTTCTGAGGAGAGGCTGAGGGAACTGGGCTTTTCTAGTCTGGAAAAGAGAAGACTGAGATGGGATTAAATAGCAGCCTTCAACTCCCTGAAGTGAGGTTCAAAAGAGGATGGATCTAGATTGTTTTCAGTGGTGGCAGGTGACAGAAGAAGGAGCAATGGTCTCAAGTTGCAGCAAGAGAAGTTTAGGTTGGATATTGGGAAAAACTCTCTCACTAGGAGGGTAGTAAAGCACTGGAACAGGTTATCTAGAGAGGTGGTGGAAGCCCCAACCTTGGAGACCCAGCAAAGCACTGACTGGGATGATCTACTTGGGGCTGGTCCTGCTTTGAGCAGGGGCTTGGACTAAATGATTTCCAAAGGTCTCTTTCAACCCTGATTTTCTATGATTCTTTAAGATGTCTAGAGTGGTCTACCCCTTACTTCTCCCCACTGCAGCTTCCAACACTCTAAGATTTGGATGTTCTGATTCGGACGTTGCACCCTGTATACCAGCTTCAACACATACTGATGAGTTTTTCCGTCTTGCATATACAAGTCCTAAATGACTGCTGAGTAACTGGAATTATTGTGCAGTAGTGTCCCCAAACATCTTTTTGGTGATGCTGACTGTGCAGTAGCTCATTACTCCTGCACAGTAGCTTGTGACTACTGCACAGTAGTGTTGTGTTGCCCTTTGTATTACTACATGTGATGTTACTGTGCAGTAGTAATGAGTTACTGCGCAGTCAGCACCTCATGTAGACACAGCCAGTGTGTAAAAAAAAAAAGAAAAGAATTTCCTTTGTTGGTTTTAAACTCACTACATAGAAATTTGAGTTCATGTCCCTTGTTCTATTATTGTGTGGGAAAGTAAATAATAAATCCCTATTTACTTCCTTCAGCCAAACCAAGCTGTATTTTGCAGATTCAGCAAGTGATCAAATTGAAGTTTATTTTATTATAAAGCTCACTCTGGTTAAACAATTTCCTGACTTCTGGCAAAAATAGTTGCCTTTGAACTTTGCAATTCTATTTGCCTTAAAATATCAAATAAAAAAAAATCAAATGAGCAATGTCCAGCAGTTGTAACAGCTGATCCTGTTAAATTTCCAAGGAACTAAAAATTGTTATGCAGTCTATCATGCCTTGGCTGAAAAAATTAAATTTATGCCAGCCTTTCTGGCAAAAAGGAAATATCTCTTTAAGGAACCTGACCACAGTTAAAAACCATTCTATTCCCAGTCACCGCAGACTTCAAAGCAGAGCAGAGTCTGCACCATCATACTGGAATGCTGTGGAGGATCCTTCTCTGCAGTTCTCACCCGTGCTCCCAAGACACGAGTTGTGTGGCTAGCATCAGCTAGGCCAGTGGTCTCCAAGCTTTTCAAGTAGGAGATCACCATTAGCATTTAAAAGCAAGCCAAGATCTATCATGTCCCCCGCCCCCCCCCCCCACACACACACTCACACAGGTAAGTCTGTGGGGTGGAAAGGGGGGAGGCAGATCAAGGCAGAGGGAGAAAAACTATTTGGGGGCGCACCTCACTAGCAGGTAAGACAAACCTGGCCAGGGCCCCACTAGACTTACCCCTGCTCCTGCCTCTGCAGCACTTTTCCCTCACCACAGGGGCCTCGATCTAGCCTGTACCCCTTCCCTCTCCCACTGACCCACTGAGCTGGAGAGCACGCATGCATGCACACAGACACTCAACCCCCCACCCCCACCTCAGATCAACTCCAAGAGGCTCCAAGATCTACCAGTGGGTTGAGATCTACTGGTTGGTGACCACTGGGCTAGACCCATTCCACACTCCTCTTTGGGTGCATCTACACATGCAATTATGTCACCTGAATAAACTGCAGAGCTTATTGCTCTGGAGTTAATTGCTCCCAGGTGCACTGTTTGAACATGTGCCCAGGAGCAATTAACTCCAGAGCAATAAGCTCCGCTGTTTATTCAGACACACCACTTGGAGCCCGGGTGGAGCAGCTCCAGCTGACAGGAGACCCTGGAGGTCAGCCTGCCAACCCATGGCTGCTCACCCCAGCTCAATGTGATATGGAGGTGCTGGCTGAGGTATGAGGGAGCTTCAGCACGAGCCTAGCTGGCAGGCAGCCCCCACACTGAAGCACCCTCACACACCAGCCAGTCAGGGCAGCGTCTACATGTACACTGCTGTGGAGCTTTTAAAATTAGTTTAATCTAGCTTAATAGGGGCACATATGTGACACACAACATTTACTGTTAATTAGTCAACTGTGCAGTAAACATCTTGCAGACATGCCCCTTAACTGGTAGTTTAATCTGTAGAGGTCTGCTCTGACTTTCTTCCTTCCACCCACTCCATTATGATTGGTAATCAGTTCTGTTGTTCTGTTCAGCCTCTTTCTTCCCACTACTACTGCGGCAGCTCATTTCTCTCTACGCTGGTTGCATGCTTCTCTCCCCTTTGATAACTGGATATTGCCAGTCTTGTCTCCCCTTGCCTATCCTGTAGCCCATGTCTAGTAAGCCAGAAACCTAGCTCAATTCTTCACTAACATAGCACACATCTTGGACAACAGGGTTTTTCCAGGGCTGTACCTATAATTGCAAAGACAGATTTTTGTGGCTGCAAGCCCGACCATGGATAAGACTTTGGCAAGAAAGGGCTGAGTTCTGGTTTCAGCCCACCTCTAAGAATTCTTTTGTGCAAGTACATGAATTATATGAGTGAAGATTGAGCCTCCTGAAAGTAAAATCCTGGCAGTGAGAGATATTGTGGTCCTCAAGTTCTCATTTTCCAGAAAACTGAAACAAAAAAACAATTATACCTGGCTGGGGCCTGTCACCAAGCTTCATCACTTGAAGGAAGCATTTTTACAATTGAGCTAGAAATTCCTATGCAGAGTGGTTATATAATGGAAATTAAAATGTGGCCAAAGGAGAACTATGCTGTAAGTGAAAAAAAGGGCTGCTTAAAAAAACCCAAAAAACTCACATACTGTAAAGTGATGGAACAGAAACAACATGACTTTCTCATTATGGGATGAGGCCCAACATAAAGGAAAGGGAAAAATGTTTCTGGGGTTGCCATAGTTACCTTTTGGCTATGAATTGAAAAAAAAAATCTGTGTCTCAAGGGAATTTTAGTGTAAATCCTTTTTCAATCAGAAACTAATATAACAACAGAAGGTTTGCTACAATGGAACTAGAGATAAGCTTAAAGGTGCAAACTTCAGATTCCCAGGCTGGAACTTTTCCAGATTTTAGCAGTGTTCTGCTCTGGGGTTTTGCTTAAGGCTCATCTCTAACTGGAACTGATCAGTTGCACTCATCCAGCCAACAATCCTGCCTGCAACACTGACCAACTCAGGATTCTTTGGAGAAAGGTTCAAACCTCATAATTCTGTTAACTATATAATATAATGTTGCAACACATGGGGCATTTTTTTTTGACCTCCCAGAACACAAGGAGCAAAAAGCCTTCCATATTTTACACTAGGTAATATACATGCAGATACAGGGACTCTGCTGCACTGAAGGCTGTCTTTCATCCCTTTGGTAATATAAAGAAACTTTGAAGTGTACGTACGGAGTATAAAGGGGTCTTGCAGTGCAAAAGAGCATCTCTTACATATCACACCCTGAAAGCAGGTTCTACAGTCTAATCCAGTTATTCTGAACCAGACTTCTGCAAGATCTGTTGAAGAGTGCTGTGATATGTGAGGGGATAAGTGCAAGCTCAGGCTTGCCCCTTCCTAGCCACTGCCCCTCTGCAAAGAGGCAAGTTCTCTAATAAATGTTTCAAACTCGTTTTTGAAATGAAGTACAACTCAATTCACAAAAGTTCTGGAGAGGTGCCTCAAGTCAAGAAGGGGTTCCTCAAGTCTAAAAAGGTTGAGAACCACTGATCTAAGAATCACTGGGAACCACTGCCTACCTAAATGCAGTCACTGTTGCCTGGAGACGTAGAGCAACTGTTCCCAAACTGTGGTGAGCAAGGTCTAGAAATCCCTTTCCAAGTCTAAGTTGATGATAAGGCTACAAGGTGATCCACAAGAAATACTGAGGGTTGACAGTGGTTCATTGGTCCAAACATTTGGGAACTACTGCTCCACAGAAGAGAATGAACAGAAGGAAGAGTGGCCCAGAGTTGCTGGAGAACTCTAGACAGGGATGACCCCACTTAGGAAGAGCATAGCCTTCTGTTGGCATTTCTTGAAAACTGACTTGATAGACCAGACCTCATTTACATTTCAGCAGTGATAGTTTGGAGCATTTTGGTTAAAATGTGGTTACATTTTTAGTTTGAGAGTAACAGAGTGCTACTCTGCCATTACCTCCCCCTGCCAGGTAATGAAGAGACCACAGAACCCATGAAATGTGCCTCGGGGAAGGGTCATCCTAACCACAACCACAGTTTGCACTGGGATAAGAAAGCTCAAAAGAGACTAGGGAGAGAGGAAAAGAGAGACTGTTGCTAGGAAAACTGTCTAGTAACAAAGAGTCTGTTAAGATCATGTGCCACTGAAGCCCCTTTGAAAACTTGCCATACTAAGGGGAAGGCTTTGAAGCAATGAGCAGAGCTGAGAAGTTGCAGGGGCAGCTTTGAGGGGACAGACAGGGCTTGGATGAAAGCCACAAAGAGCAGCCTCTGGCTGTTGGTTTTTGGTGATGGGCTCCCTACCTAACACCACAGCTGTGAGTTTCAGAGCAGCACATCCCCTCAGAAAGAGATGGATCATCTCCCATTATGGATACCCTAACCCTGAATGGGGCTGAGTAATTTTGTACTACAGGTAAGGACAAAAAAGAATGTCCAGCTGGCTGCCTGAGTATCAGTCATCTTTGACCTTAGTACCATTCAGTATATAGTGCTTTTACCATACATCTCCATACCCTTCTTTCCAATTAAGTACATTCTTCTTTAACCACTGCAGATGGAATCATTTATATAATCCACTAACATTAATTGAGAGCACTCAGTGTTCTTTGTATTAGTAATTGTAATAAATCTTTCACCATCTAGAACTTCACAGCTCTTGTCTTGAAGTCAATTGAGATATGCTAATTGACTAAGTAGCTGAGGATCCAAATATAAGTAGCCATGTATTCTGAACAAGAGTAAAAAAAGAAATGAAAATAAACTACAGGTTGATTATAGGACTATATCAAGTTTGGCAATTGTATTTCAAGTTATTAGAACAGGCTAGGTAAAAATCTGTTCCTCCTGATTTTGATTAATATTGTTTTTACACCCATCTATGATTTCATGTTTCAGATTCTTCTCAGTATTCAGCTGTATCATGAGAACAATTTTGTATCACAAAACAACCAGGCATCACAAAACAACCAAAAAAAAGACTACTTGACCTTAGCAGAAAAAGCAGTGTGGTTAAGCTTATGGTGTTAACATTGGTTTGAGCAACTGACAACAGAATCCCTCTGGCTGTCATGTACAACACCCATCTTGAACATGTTGGACACATCATTAATGACCTCCAAGCCCTCCTAGAAATTACCTCCAAGCCCTCCTAGAAAAGGACAACTGCTTCAAGGTAACCATAGGTATCTAAAACCTCATGAGGGAGAAGATATAGGAACACTGTAAAGTTCACTAAAACTACAACAGTACCAGCCTATTTTATCAGCCTATTTTAGTCATTCACTTTTAATTTAAGCTCACCTTTAAAACATTTTAATTGCTTGCAAATGGTAAAAAAATACCAAAAAACAAAACAACATTTTACTTTAAACTTTAAACTCATGCTGAGCCCAGTGCAATGCCAGCAGAGGCATCATATTAGTTTGACCCAACTCACCCAATGTCTGTATATATCGGGCACTTTAGTGGGACTTTTTTGGTGCTTTTATCCAATAGGTGATTTAATCAGCTATTAGATAAAAGCACCAAAAAACCCCACTGAAGCGCCTGATCTATATAGACACTGCAGAGCCAAATCAAAGTAACATTCTGCTTCTTCTGGTAAAGTGCGGGGTTTTTTTTAATGTCTGCCAGCAGATTTATGTCAAAGAAATAAATAGAAGAAAGAGGGGGGACCCTCAAAAAACACCTCTGTGAACAAAGAAATGGGGCCTGATTTTCTTCCCACACTGATTTTATGCAAGTGAAATATCATTGACTTCATTTGACTTAGTCCCAATTTATACTGGTATATGCAACAAGAAGCCAGATTATTAAATCAATTGCCTAAAATGTACTTTGGTAGATAAACTCCCAAGTGGTAGCTCCTAAGTGGTAGCAGCAGTTAATTGTTGGGACTTGATGTAAATGTGAAGTTAGCACATTTTTCTGCATTAGATCCAGTACATTGATCAATTAACATAAACGGGTAATTCAGGGAAATATCTTGTGTAGACCATCAATGACCTATGTTAGGGGTGCTCAGCCCCTGGACCACAGGCCTGATCCAGCCCACAGCTCTGTTACATCTGGCCTGCAGGTCTCCCTGTGGGTCTAGAAATTTGTTGGCAGGGGTGTGATGGCACCTTTTCCCTGCTGCCAAATCTCTGGACCCATGGGGTGAGGGTGGCACCCAACTCCATGGCCAAATCCTTTTGTTGGGGGGCCCACAGGAGGCAATGCTGAGACCCCAGGACCCAATCCCAACATATAAAGAGTGAGAGGGAGTGGTGCCAGGACACCAGGGCACCATCCAGCCCACAGACTGGCCCCATGCTACTCATCTGTCTCAGGAGGCCAAAAGGCTGACCACCATGGCTCTTTGTAAATGAAGAACACAGATCACAGAATGCATCTATCTTGAATCTATTTTCATATCTGACTGGACTGAAAGGTGCTGGGACAAGATAATATGAGGAGGTTAGCTCCTGGCTCTATCAGTGTTAAAAAATGCCACTGACTTGCAATCCAATTGTCTGGAAACCTGAATCTACAGACACACTTACCTAGTAAGGATGCTGACTTTGGGCATATTCCAGGAGACATTTGAATCTATGTAACTGAAAATAGAAGGTGAAGGCCTTTATTTCGCTACTTCTGAAATGATCTTTCAGTGATGTGCATAAACTTGGCAATTGTTCTGATCCAAACACTGCCAATGTCTTTGATCCTTGAGAGAAATTTAAATCTCCTTTGTCAATTTGCAAATTCAGATAAATCACTCATCCAGTATTACAATATCTGCTCAGACAGGGAACATTCACTTCAGACTTTTGCTCTGAACAAGCAATAACCTCATTCTTTCTATTTTTCTTCCCTTTCACACTAGTAATTAAAGAAATACCTCATTCATCTGGGACATAGCCCAGGGAATATGTCTGGAATTTCCAGCTCCTCTAGAAGCCCCCAGACATCAGTCAGGAGAGCCTCATATCCCTTCTCCTCCTTAGTTTGCAGATTAATGATTTATAAAGCAATAGAAATGTCTGCGCATTTGTCCACAGGTAGTTGGAACCCACCCAGACACCTCACCTATTAGCACAGCAGGCCAGGAATTTCTATATGTACTACTCTCCCACTAAATCCTCTGCTCTTTGTACTTCCTGTCTTTGCCTTACAACATGTTATCTCCCTTTCAAATTCCTGGGAAAGGAAAGTTGTGAGAACAGGATCATAGATCTTCCTCCATCACTCCAAACATTGCTTCACTTGAACATC
Source organism: Crocodylus siamensis (assembly GCF_052110815.1). NCBI lineage: Eukaryota > Metazoa > Chordata > Crocodylia > Crocodylidae > Crocodylus > Crocodylus siamensis. The sequence goes on from NC_143397.1 coordinate 100,978,680, forward strand.
AGTGTTTTCCCTCTTGCTTATGAGGTGGAGCATGCCCAGACAGACTTCTGGTAATGGTTTAACAAGACTGTCAAAGTATATGCTGAATCACAGCATTGTTCAAATACTACTACTCTTCTTTTGTGCTGGTCATATAATACTTCCACCTTTTTGGGATCTATGCCAAAATGCTACCCTTTTGTAGATAAGTAGGTCTCGGCAAAATATGCAGAGCTCAGTTTACTCTTGCACGCATTTGAAGCTAAGCTCTGCTCAGCAACTCTTCAGCTCTACCTTCTGCTGATGCCCATTGCCATAGGGAGTACTGACATACTTGCATGGCCTGGGTCCCTTTGCAATACTGTTCTTCATCTATCTTACACTTAATATATCAACAACAAAATTCCCATTAGCTTCAGGGCTGGTTTTTCAGCACTTGTGAAATTCAGAAGCTAGAACTTAGAGCCCCTTCTCTTCCAGGGTAGTGCCCACCTCACCGACCCTATACTCCTCTTGGACTCAGATATCTTCCCTTATGGGAACATCCAGTAGGCCGGCTGTAGTAGGAGGGATGGAGAATGTTCTTGGCCCTGCCTTCTCCTATTTATGGTGATTAGGATACTGTTGAGAAGTGGGAGCTGTAAGTCCAAACTCCTCTCTGGATAAGTGAGACCAAGAAGCTTCATCTTCCACTCCCACTCCTGGATAAATGACCTAAGCACTAAGGTACTGGAATAAAGACCTTTCATTTTTCTGTGGCTTACAACTATCTACAATCTTGAGGAAGCAGGACCTAAAATTTGTGCAAGTAGTCGAAAATATCAGTTACCTTTTTAAGGGTGTACTTGCATTCAGCCATAGTGGCCCTGAAATCTTGCTTATATATGTTTAGGAAAGACTTAAGTTAAATACTGTGTTTACTCAAATACAAGACAAGGTTTTTACCCCCAATTCGCAAGGGGGAAAAAAAGCCCCTTGTTTTATAATGACATAAAAGGACATCTCACTAAATGCATTGTCCATCACTAAACTATTGCCAAAAGCAGCATGTGCTCAGCAACAGAATCCAGCTAGAAAGTTGTTTGAATGCAGCCAACACAGAGCAGGACTGTAAAACACCTGGCCCACACTGGGCAAGCATACTGATTATTTTTTAAATTTAATTTCATATTCCAGGTCAAATTAGCCAAATCAGTTCTGAATCCTATCAATTAAGCAACACACAATTGTTCAAATCCATGTGGCGCTCCCAGCAACAAGAATCCTCTTTCCCAGACTTTCAGCCTGGGATTTCAAATACTTCCAAAGCCATGGCAGGAATCCTACACGCTGCCCCAAGCCTGGAGGTCTTGGGGCTTGAATGCCTCTAAGTGTTGTTTGCCCTTAACCAACAGGCTAAAGAAGCAAGCTAGGAGGAAACCCCCCCATCTCCATAAAACAGATGTGTAGCAAGATCCTTCCACTGCAAGGCTATAGGAGACTCTGGTAGGAGGGCCAGGCTGCAGTGCAAAGACAGGTCTCCACCCTTTACTATACATAGTAATTCAAAGATTAGGAAGAAGAGCATTCATAGGCTTGTCTGTGAAAAGTGGTTTGTAAATTCCCTTTGAGGATGAGGCCTGAGAGATTGGAGACAGGTGGTATTCTGTTGCTGTCTTTGATAGATTTTCGGTGTGCGTTCATTCAGGTGCACATCATTGCTTGGTTTCTCCACGTATTTTCAATCAGGGCACTTGGTGCCCTGATGGAGATACATTCGTATTGTGAAGATATCTCCATACTAGAGATATTTTTGGCAGGTTTTGCGTGTCTTGTCATGGCATGGCCTGGATCCATTCAGTGTGTCTTGGGCTATAGGAAGTTGGCTTCTTGTGATGACGTTAGTGAGGTTCAGTGCTTGTTTGAATTTACAAACCACTTTTGACAGACAAGTCTATGAACTGCACTTCATCAACCTCCTAGGTACAGAAAATCATGGACTCAATATATACATTGGAATTCTGACACACTACAACCTGCCAGACATCTGATTCCCCAGGTACCTCTTCACTTTTGCCTGCTACACCCCCTTCCCCCCAACCCCAGCCTGTGCCTCACCCCCTGACACCTCTATATCCATTTTCATTGACTGGCTTTCCTGCCTGCATTGCATGCCAGCCTCTGGCTTTTTTACTATTCGTTCCATCCAGGAAAAGCATACACACACACCAACTGCAGGTACTTCCTCAGCCCAATGAAGGGTTTTTCAACCTGAAAGCTCGCTAAGATATATTTCTGTAACTATTCAGTTGGTCTGCTAAAAAATACCAGATTAGACTGAGCCAAAGGACCTTGTCTGCATGTGCCATGTCCTTAGACCAACACCTCTAGCACCTGTCCAGAAGGAGGCAGGGCCCTGGGCACATCTATGCCTCAGGACTGGGGCTGGCAGGGAGAGTTCTCTGGCAGTGGCTGGAGAGAAAGCTCCTGCAGGAGAGGAAATAAAGGCTTTATCACTGTTTGGCTGCCTGAGATGCTGCTGGTGCTACTGTGCTAGCGCTCACCAAATTATTTTAGACCTGTTGTCATTTAAAGCGGTTGACCGGACTGAGGTTGTAGGAGAGGAGGCGGCCTCATTGGGACACACTACCATGTCATGTAGAGGCCCCAGCACCAGTGAGGGTGTGCCTTAACACATACAAAGTGTCACCCATGTCACAAGTTTTGCTTGTCAGCAGCCTGGAGGTGCAGTTTCCCAGAAACCCCTGCACCTATTTCCTTGAAAGCTGGCAGGCTTCATGGCCATGGGGGAGGGGGAGAGGGGCCTACCATGCCTGCAGTTTTCACCCTGCTGTGCCTTAAAACACACACGACACAAGTTTTGTTTTCAAGATTTTGAGGTGTAGTTTTCCCAGAACCCCCTTCACCTATGTCTTTGAAACTCGGCAGGCTTCATGGCCTCAGAAGGGGCTACCATTCCTGCAAGTTTCAACTGAATCAGGCAGGAAATGACAAAGTTATAGATAGTTTCATGGTTCCCCATTATAGCCTATGGGAAAAACATTGAAACAGCATTGAAACTGCGAAAGAGTTTCGATGAAACAAAATGGAACAGTGCTTTCAAAACAAAACAAAACTCGAAACAAAACACTGTCCCATCAAAATGGCGAAACGGAAGTTGAACCGAAATGGTGCTGTTTCGCACAGCCCTAATTTATATCCCACTCTATCTATAGGGTCCAAGTGGCTTACAACAAACAAACAACCTACAGAGAGGATTCTCCAAACACCACCCCAAAATACAGAAATACCAGCTCACATAATTTTCCTCAACTGATCTCTCTTCCCAAATTCCTACACAAGCAAACCCTCCTACCAATCTCAACCAAGCTTCCTAATCACCACTCACACCTAGTTACAGGAAGACTTTTACCATCCCATTCCTCAGGGATTCACCATCCACCTTTCCCACCACCTTGCTTCCACTCCCACCACCTTGCCTCAACACCAGGGGACATCCCCCACCCTCTCTTCCAAGCCCACGTGCTCTCTCTTGCCGAGGGGCTCAGCTGTCATCCTTCTTTTCTGCTCCCCTCCCCGCTAAAAATACATACTTAACTCTTCACCCAGCCTACAAAAAAGACAACATTGAATTCCAAAGAATCCCAACAAAAAAAGGGATAAAAAAAGGAAAGACCATTGTTCAATGCCAAAGGATGTTCTGTAGCATCACCTTTTGGTAGTACCCACCCAAGAAAGCCTGTTGGCTTTGGAGAGCCTGGAGGGTGACAGAATCCTTCTCCCTCCTTCAGGTGGCTGCAATAGTACCTCCCTAGATTCAAAGCACCCCTGGTTAGACTCAAGGGTCCCCTCAGAAAATTCCAGCTCTTACATTTTACTTGGGTTTTTTTTATTATGGGAAAATAATAGAGTAATTCTTCTGTTACAAACAACTCAGAAAAACCACAACAGTTTTTTGACACTAAGGATTTCTATTTGAAATCTCTGGACTTATCTTGTGAATCATGTGTAAATGTCTGCACACCTCCCCCTGTGTGCTGCAACACCCTGTTTGAGAATCACTGGTCTAGCTAAATCATTTTTAAAACTGATTTAAAATTAAAACTAGCACAACAATGAAAGCAGATAAAACCTAAGAATGCCTGGGTTTAGTGTCCATCAGATCCTCTTTGCCCAGCTTTGCAGACTTCTGGTCAGCTCCTTCACCCATTCTCCCCATCTCCTCTACCTGCACATACATTCACTTTTACCTTTGACCCTGAGGTTAAAGTTAGTAGACCGCTTTATGGAGGGTGCACAAAACTGAACAGAATTTAGTGCCGTTTCCTACTCTCTTAATGTGCTGGTTCTCCAGGACCAGCAGCATAAAAACCAATAAGCTCCCCACTTTGACAACTCCCCTCCTTTTTTGTCCTATTAAATCCTCAGTTTTAAGCTTGAAAGCACATAAAGAGCAGAAATCCTGAGTGAAGGGATGCCATTTTTGCATCAATACATTTGAGAGCAAAATTACACCATACCATCAAAACAAATATGATTGTGAATGAATAAAGACAGAATTAAACAATAGTGTCATAAACATACAGAAGAGATTACTTCTATGTTGAATAATTCTATGTGACGTTCTTGACAAAGGAGACAAAAAACATCCCTAGGATGCATAAAAGTTGAAGAATGAAGGGCTACAACACACTCCTAAATGGAAATGTTAAAGGTTTCCTGTAACCTGGGTAGGTTCAAAACACTTAACAACTCTATGCATCAATATTAGTGGTCATATTAGATTTTAAAAAATCCTCAAGGAGTCATCTGGGAACCATATAGGAGTAAAAAGCACATCTGTCTTGCTTTAATATTTGACCTGGGACCTGGATTTTCTAATTCTGCTTTGCCTGCAGGGAACTAAAAAAAAGCAAAGAATCTACAGAAGCAAGAAGCACAGAAGCACATGTCTCCTTAAGCATGGAAGAGTGAATCCACATGTGAATATACCTGTATATTAGCCTGCTGGTGTAAAGATAGCAAATGTCAAAGAAAACCAAAGTGCCCTTATATCCTTCATAAAACTCTGCTTGGAATGGGTCAAGCGCTGCAGGGCTTGAGACCAAAGAGATGCCAAGGGGAAATATACTATAATTCAAGATATTTTATAGACTGTAACTAAACTCAACGTACCTTCATAGCCTAACTTGAACCAGATGCCAGAAGAGATAAAATGTGCAAACTGTTTGCTTCACTGTTATCCAACGCTTTCACTGTACACCATATACATCTTGCATTTAATTTGACCATGATAGCCTTTGATCATTGTCTGGGGAATATCACATCTATCATCTTAGAGACAAAACTACCTCACCTCTAAGGAGAGGTAAGGAAGAGCTAGTGTCCACAAATCAGGGTCTCAGGTACAATAGCAGTGGTGATCTTTCTGTGTACAGCTATTAGGCTAGCATAAGTATGACATGCCAACTTCTCTAGCCCAGTAATTTTCAAATTTTTCATTCATGGCACCCCTCTGCCACTTTTCTGAATGTGGCAGAACCATGGTTGAAAACCACTATTGGTGCTGTCTTAGCCTACCTCAGTGCTTAACTTGGTGCTTCTACCTCCAGGTAAAGGTACCCTACATGCCTGCAGCACAACCAACCTGGGAAGGGCTGTAGCATGTGCACACCATCCTCCTCCAGTAGGAGTTGGCTTCCCAGTCCACACCACCACCCACCAGCACTCCTCCCAGAAACAGAGGTGCACAGGTGGAAGATGGACTACAGAAGGGCAGCAGTTAGAGCCAGCTCCATCTGCATTAGGATGCTGAATGAGCCCTAATGCAGCTGGAGTGTGCATAAGCCACAGCCCTGTTCATGGGCCAGTTTTACCTGGTTGCCACCCCAGCAGCAATACCTGCATTGCAGCACACCTGAGGGAGGGCTTTATGGAATCCTGGTTGAGAATCACTGCTCTAGCTAATGGCATACAAGGGAATGATGTGGCCAGCCTCATGGCTGGATACTATGACTTTCCATTCTAAGTGGCTATATACTAGGTCTATGCGAAGAGGCAAGTATTAACTTCAGATTTGGATTTGGCCAACTTGGAGGACAGTGATTTGATTCAAAGATTCGAATCACTGTCCCAAGTCGATTAGGCTAAATCAGATCCCAAAGATTCGGTGCCATATCCCGCGCCCCCCTGCCCACCTCCCTGAGTAATGTGCCCTCCCACCCCAGTCGCAGCCCCAATCCCTCCCTCCCCCATGCCCCTTTCTTCCCCCTCCACCAACCCCAACAGACTTGCCAGCTGCCTGTTTAGTCTATAGCCAAATCACCATATCTTTTCCAAATCTTTTTCTGAATTGATTCAGATACTTTGAACTGATTCAGAGCTTTTAACTGGTATCCCAATTAAATTCAGATGCGGAGATTCAGTCATCGAATCAGGCCGAATCTCCTCTGTATCGAATTGGCTACTTAAGCTTCGCACAGGCATACCATGTACCCATTTACAGTAGCTCTGGAAGTTAGTTTACTTGCTCTTTTCTCATTCCCCTAGCATTCTTTTGCCTATAGAAACTGTATTCATTAGCTATACTAGTCAAATGGACCATCTAGCCAAAAAGAAAATTTTAACCTTGTTATTCTTTTTATGGTGTCTGTCTAAATGAAAATGAATTAGTAGCCTTAAGTGACACCCTATCGATGGATCTTCACTTATTCACACTACATGAATAAATAATCACTCTGTTTTTATAGCAAGATAATCCTGCTGCTGTGTACTCTAGCTATTCCTTTGCTCCCATTTCTTGCTTACCTGGTATCCACTCTCAGCATCAGGTAAATGTATCAATCACAATGATCAATCTCATGGTTCAATCTGAGGTTCCACAGGTAACCAGTACATTGCTCCATGAAACCAAGCTGAGACACAAACCTCACAGGTTGACAAAATCTTATATTCCTGTGGGACATAAACTCTAGCTAAGCCAAAGTAATTTACTTAATTTAGAGGTTGGGACTTGGGATTAGGGTCTTGAGACTGAATTGTATATTCATAACAGCAATCAAACTCTCAGCTCAAGTGATTGATCTGCTGCTAGTGCACACTTTCAAAATGTTACTTACTTTAATTCTGCCAATACAAATACAATTTACACTTAAGTTATATATTTACTGGTGTGGTGATAATGGTACATCTGTTATATTTCACAGGCAAAATGAAATGAAAGCTCTGACCAAAAATTGTGTTTATTTGATGCATTTAGTTTTGTACCATTAAACTTGCTCTACATAAGGATTTTTGGTGTCAGGGAATATGATCCAAGCCTCCACTATTAATGATCAATTGTATTAGTATTTGTATTATAATAGTGGCAAGTGGCTACAAAGACAAAATGGTGGTCCCCTGCCCAAGATCATTACCATCTAAAATGAAAATTCTTATGTGTAAATAAGACATTTGACATAGTTCTCGTCTAATAGCTGTGGAATAGGGAAGTAAAAGAATTGTTGAGCCACATAGATCAGGATGTGTTTTGATTTTTCTCAGGAAAGAATTATTTTTAATGGATTTCACAGTTAAATTTTTTTACCATTTCAAAATCATTCTGACATTCTGACATGTTAAAAGGAAAAATTATATTTGTTGGGTCGAAATAACTTTGTTTAGAAATCTAAGGTAATTTATAGTGCAAAGGGGAAAAATTGATATGAAAATGAAATATTTCAAAATTAAAAGATAATTTTCCAGCAGAATATAAACTCCCAATTTCTGCTTTTCCGATTTTCCATTCACAAAAAGTTTAAAGATTTCCACTCTTCATCTCAATTAGGAAAAAAGAGTCTGTGAAATCTCAGACATTCTTATAGGATGAGAAAATTGTTTTCCATCCTGCACTAATAATACTTTTTTATCTACTTACATTGGATAATCTTCGGAACAGAAAAATTACATGTAGTTGTCCTACAGATAACAATATTTTTTCTCCAAAGCAAATATTAATCTGTGTTTTGGATATACCATAGCTGATTCACACTGCTGGCAGTAAAAGCATCAGAAGATTTACCCATTTACCAATTAAGACGTTAGTGATACTTAGTGATTATGAGATATTTTCACTGACCATTAACAGTGGAACACATTCATGACAAGGCTTTGCACCCTCATGAGCTGTAATCACAGATTTATTCATCAAAGTTGACACAAGGAAATCATAACAGTATTAAATGGAAGGAGGAGAGCATTGCTTAAATGGCTTTTTCCCTCCATGTTTTCTCTTCACCACCAGATCTGTCAGATTACACCTAATTAAAACCTCTTCCAAGCCTCAACACCCCCAAAAAATTCCCTTTTATATTATTACCGGCTTCAGTGGATCTTATAGTTCCCTCTGCTGTGCAGCACGGAGAAAAACAATAGCACAGTTACCAAACCAAGAAACAGAAAAACTTTGGGAGTTTGAAAACTGGTTTAGTTTTGATTCAGAACAAAACCCAAAATGTCAACGTACCCCACAGAATATTTTTTCTAATTTATTTTTGATTGATCAACATGTATTAAGCAAAATCAACTTAAATTATAACTTATTGTATTATGTAAAGCTTTAAATAAATAAAAAATAAATTAATTAAAATAAATAAGTGAAAAGCTAAACCATATCATTTAGAAAACATCGTAACAAAATTTTGATGCAGATGTTTTGGTGTGTTTTTTTTCCTTTACCCTTTTTCCCCACACTCCACCAGCTATCATTTTTCTTTCATCCCTCTTGTATAAATTTTGGTTATTAATGATCAAAATATTTTTTGTCAGGCTGTGAGTGTGAGGTGAAATCAATAATTATCAACACTTATCAATAAAAATCAAATCCTGCCAAGCCTACTTATCTGCTGTTTCCCACTCTGGAACTGCTAACAACTCCAAAGCACTTCCTTAGTAGGGTGGGTGTGTCCCCGGGGAAAAACAGACAGCCTGGGCAGCTCATCTTCAAAGTATATTCCCATGAAACTAAGTTCTAAAAATGTACAGTGTTACAGTGCCACTTATATTAATAGTGAGGCTTTCAGATATAGCGCCCTCTCCAAGGCTGCTATTCCAACGCAAGGGGTGCTTGTGAGCCCTTCTGAGCTTGTTATATCGGCATAAGCCACGGAAATGGTTTGGGTTCCCTCTGAAAATGTGGCCCTAAATCATTTCTCTGTGGCCATATAGGGAATTAACACAACCACATTTTTTTTTTTGCCTTCAGGTTCAGGATTAGGTTGATCAGCTCAAGCAAAAACACATCACTGCTCCAGTGGGGACAAAGGACACTGGTAATACTGAGATTCAGCATATGAAATCATTTCATTCATGACAGAAACAGCCTATCCCTGCAGCTTTTAATATGACTTAGTAATGATTTCTGAGGAAAAAAAAAATCTCAAGAGGTACAAAGTCAAGGTTCTTTTCATATACATGCAAATAGCAACTCAGAGTTTTTATAGATCTGTGTCATACCTGGAGGCTACAGCTGCGATCGGGGTCCACTGTACAAGGAGCTGTGAAATACAGATCTATAACCAGGGCTCTGTGGGGGAGAAGGGTGGCTGTATACTTCATTATTTCCACTGCAGAACTACTGCTGATCTGTGAAACACATGCTCAGTAGGGTAGGTGTGTCCCAATGGAAGGAACAGCTAGTCTGAGGCAACTGCTCTACCAAGTCTGCTCCTGAGAGAGTAGGGTCTAGCAATGTGCCACGTATATATGTGCCATGTGTATTAATGGTGAGGTTTTAAAATAACACTGTAGTGTAAGGGAAGGGTTATGTGTGTGTGTGGTCGGGGGGCAGGGGTCCACACTATATATATTCTGGACAGACGAGACAGACAACAGTGAGGAGGGATACAAAGGCCCTGAGGGGTGAAGTGTTCATGGTCATGCAGCAAGCCAAGGGTAGAAACAGGAAAGGATCCAGAGCTCCTGCCTCCCCAGTGCCTAATAAATAGGGGTGTGCGAAACAGGCCATATTTGGTTCAGATTTGGCCTAAACTGGGGACAGTGATTTGATTCATTGTTTCGGATCACTGTCCCCGATTAGATTCAGCTGAATCCGAACCTGAAGATTTGATGCTGATTTGGAGAATCAGCGATTCAGCCATAGACACAGCTTTAAATGTTTTTTCTACATACCTTGAGGTACTAGGCATGGCTTGTGAACACTGTAATGCTGAAGCAGATGGAGCATCGCACAAGAGTGCAGGGGGGCACATGCTCAGAGGCGAACCAGGAAATGGACTGGAAGTACTTCTGGTCTACTTCCGGGTCTGTGGGGAGCGCACTGCCCCTCCCTCCCCTGCACCCCTCTGGTTCAGTGATCAGCTGCAGGGGGACCCTGGGTGTCCCCCCAGGAAGCACCAGTTGCAGATCCAGGGGGGACATGGAAAGCCCCCCTCTGTGCTCCCTGGCAGACCTGGAGGTGCTTCAGGTCTACTGCCGAGCATGCTGGGGATCCCCCCGCGCTCTTGTGGGACGCTCCATCTGCCCCAAAATTGCAGCATTGATGAGCTGCTTGGTACCCTGAGGTATGTAGAAAAAACATTTAAAGCTTCATCTGTGTCCAAATCTCTGAATCTTTCCAAATCAATTCAGAAGGTTCTGATTTGATTTGGAGAGATTAAAGGGTCTCCTGATTCAATTCAGATTTGGAGATTTGGCCACCAAATCAGGCTGAATCGAATTAGGGATTGAAGTTTCGCATAGGCCTACTAACCAATACACCAAACTACCAAGCTCAGTAAAGAACGCTAAACAGTGTATTGCACTTCCATAACACTTTCCATAGTAGGACTGCTAGGTATTCCTAAATCTCCACCTTTATCATGCGGCTATTATACTAATTTTGCAGTTCATTAATCACTATCATTATGTTCATTTCTTGGCTCAAAGAGGTTAAGTGACTTAGCAGAAGTCATGTGAGCAATCCCTGGCAGAGTTAAGAATCTAACCCACATCTCCTGAACTCTCACCTTGTGCTTAATCAAATTAATTTTGTCTTCCAGAGGTTCCAGGGCCAAAAACCCTAGAATTAGCATTTGTATAAAACTCACTGACTTCTGAACAATGCTTTAGGGCCCAAAATGCTCAATTCAAGATTTCATGAACCCAAATTCACTTCATCATGTCTTGCAAATGTTTGTGTCTCCATCCTTATAAAATGAATTGGGATCCTTTAAATACCACCAAAAATCATTAAGGCAATTTATTTAACAGACAGATGTGGAAAAAAAGGCCATCTCTGTACAATGTAACATTCAAAGCACTCAGCTTCACAGGATAAATGATAATTAACCAGGCTGCAACAGAATGGTGCATAGCATGTTGCGCTCATTCAATATTGCAGTATGCCAGCTGTTGAAACTATTATTACAAAGGTTAGTGCACTGCACCCTCTGGTGAGAACTTCAGATAACTACACTACCCCAAAACAGAAAACATTCAGTAAGGGAAATCTAAACGACTACAATATTACTTTTTGTTATATTAATTTTTCTTATATTAATTTTCAGTAAATTAAAACATTTTTAACGTATCAAATTTAAAACTCTCTAAGACATGGTGCTACCTTCAACTGTTCCTCACAGACGCTCTTCACAACATGAACATGAATATGAACTGGAAGGTTCATAGAAATCAGAGTTGGGGAAAAAAACATAAGATCATTTAGTTCATCCTCTACCAGCCTATTCCAATTTGTCACAGAATGACATGCACATTACCTTCCTCAAAAAGAAAGCAACATTTCTTTATATGCACACGCACACAATTCACCACCCCCCATTGGCTGGTAAAGGAGCAACCATATTTGCTAGATAATATTCAGCTTTCTCTCATGAGTGGATGACCTCTATCTGATGCAGGAAGTCTACAGGCCAAAAAGAAGTAAAGCGCTCTTCGACCTCGTACTGGCAACCAGGAATGACCTAATTGGCAACCTAACAATCAAAGGGAAGCTGGGTGACAGTGATCATGAACTGATCACCTTCACCATCTGCTATACAGCATGTCACAGAATGACATGCACGTTACCTTCCTCAAAAAGAAAGCAACATTTCTTTATATGCACATGCACACAATTCCCCACCCCCCATGGGCTGGTAAAGGAGCAACCATATTTGCTAGACAATATTCATCTGTTAACTTTCCTAATTATGGAAGGAAATATTGTACCAAACTGGTAAGTAGAGTCTAAGAACCTGAATAGAACAGAACAAGAGAAAAGGATTCTAACTGCACAGCTGTACAGGCAAATTTTAAATTTCCCAAGCAATGGGACTTCCACCTTTTCTCTTGGAGTACAATAGTCTAACAGAGCTAATGCTCAGGAACTTCTCTCTAATGTTAATATCTCATCTTAATTTGGTCCATTCACTCCTGATTATGTTGGTTTTACCACTTTAAACTGTTTTTGATGTTTATACCCTTCAAAGGAGACCATTATATCATCTCCTTCCTTAAGTTAGATTTAGCTTTTTAGAATTTCCTTCCTAAATTAGATTTCCCAGCACTGTAAGAATTCTCAGTGCTCATCTCTAAACTGTCTCCAGCCTGGACAACATTCATTGCTTGCACTTCTCCACTGCATCCTTTTGGACTTTCATCTCCAGCTTTCCAACAGTGTGGTAACTACATCTGAAACCCAGTGGCCATGACAAGACAATACACCACAAAAATAGATCACCCAAATCAATATGCTTCTCTTTCAAGCAGAACAGCTTTCAAATAACTGAAGAATTCCCATTATAAAATCTTTAAGTGATCTGAAACGTGATTGTCTGAAGGCTATGAAGCTTGCTACATAAAGTTATGCATGAAAATCTGGGATTTGCACAGGAAACTTGAAGTTACTTTCTCATCTTGGGGAGCTGCCCTCCATGAAAGAGTTCAAGAAAGTGAAGAACATGTGTCACACAGTGGTGAGAACTCATGGTTCAAAGGGTCCTCACAGTTTTTCCTGTATAGTCCAGTGGATACAAATGATTTGGAGATGATCCAACAGCAAACCTGGATTATCTTTCACGATCTGTATAACAACAAAAAGTTGAAAAAGAAGTGGCTTAAGAATTGGGAAGTGTGGCATATAAACTTATTTACATGGTTTCAACTTCTTAAATCTCCTACCCAGCAAGTCTCTTTTTTGGGTCATATCTTTCCAGTGGTCAGACCTAATGATTTTCCCCATTTGTTCAGTCAGTTACATAGATAGAACATTTGGAAATCTTGGTCCAGGTTTTCAAAAGAGACAAGTACCTTTAGATGCCTCAAGCTTTGCAACACACCTTAAAGCAGGGGCGGGCAATTATTTCAGGTGGAGGGCCACTTCATGAGTTTTGGTGAGCTGTAGAGGGCCACCTGGGTAATTAGAACACTCCAGTAGCCTTGGGGTCACATGTATTCAGTGACCCTACATTTCAAAATGGTGGTGGGGGTGCTTTAACTAAAGCTCATCAAATGAGAGCCACTCTAATTAAAGTGCATCTGCCCCTCAAGCATGTATAAAGTCCATAGCTTTTATTTGCATCCTGCCTACTGAGTTCTCAGAAGATTTATACTGCAGGAGAATTTACTCCTTTTGTTGGGAGAAAATAACACACACACACACACATGCATACACACACACACTGCACTCATAATTCCCACAGAATAGGTCACCTCTCTCCCTGCAGCAGCCTCCAGCTCAGCCCTCCTCTTCCTTCTCCTGATCTCTTTTCCAGCAGAGCCCAAGCCATCTGCTTTCCTGGCCTTGCTCACCCCATTTCTGCTTGGGAAGTCTCTCCCCTCACATTCCCCCCACTGTTGGCCAGCAGGGAGGCAGACCAGCATGGCAGGGGAGGTGCAGAGTCCCAGATTTCCTTAAAAATAATATGGTCACCCTAACTATCTCTGATATCTTAGCCCAGTACCTATCAAAACCATACTTGACTTGGGGGCTTAAGCGTCTGAAAACAGGATTAGAAATAATGGAAAAGATGAAAGAGCTGACAAGCCACAGCATATAAATGAGGTGTAACTCCACTGGAGTAACACAGTAATAACTCATGCATTCTAAAGGAACAAAATACCAGGTATTCAAACCATTCTGAGTATTTCCAGTGACTTCAAGGACTTCTGACTGCAAACTAAGTAATGCAGAGAATATGGCTGCTGTGAACATACCAGTAAAGAAAGCAAACAAGGAAGCTCTGGCAGTAGCATTAGCAGGAATAGTGGCTTTATAATGGTCACAACAGCTAATAAAATTGGGCATGTTTACAAGTCTTAGGGGGGCACATTTACATATGCACATTTACTGCACAGTAACCTAAATTACTGAGCAGTATGAGTGCATATCTATATGTGCAAACCTGTACCGTGCACTAAATATGCTGAGGTACACTGACTTAAGAGTAAATTTGATATCCGTGTCATGCCAATTAATTACTGTTCAGTAATGCACGTGTAGATATTGGCGACACGTAGGGGGTGCACGTGCAGGTATCCCCCTAAAATTGGCCATGTCCCCCCTGAGATTGGCCGGCGGCGGTGGCAGGTGGTTGCCACTTGCCACCACTCCCCTGCTGCCAATGCTGCTATTGGCATCTGCTAGTGGTTGATAATTGGCGCTTGGCACTCACCACCCCCCCGTTTTCCCCACCACCAAGACCATTGTGGCCGCCAGTGGGCAGTCCCCACTCAGCCTGCCCTCACCACCGACATCACTGTGGCCACCTGAAGGTAGTCCCCACTCATTGCCACCATGCCCCCCCCTGCTGACACTGCCACCGCCACCTGTGGGTGGTTGCCGTGCCCCTCCAGACTCAGGCAGCATGAGGCATTCGTGAGTGTAGATACCTTGCTGTGCACCTAACTTTAGCCCTAAGTCAGCCCCCTCACAGCATTAATATGCTTTAATGCCTGCACATGTAGACACCGGCCTATTCCCTCGGTAACTGACTGCGCATTTAAAGTAAGCCAATGTAAATGCATATGTAGACATGCCCTGGTTGCTTTGGCAATGGGAGGGTGCTAACAGATGCTGGGCCAATTTCTGATCATTCTTTACAATCATTTCAATCCCGAATAATTCTACTGCCTTTAAAAGTGGCATAAAGTAAAGTTGAGAGTTTAGTCCAAGTGTGACTGCTTTTTATTTATAATTATTTAAGGCACCAATTAATTAGGGAGAGAGAGAGAAACAGAGAAAAGTAGACTATCATTATAGATTACTTCCAAACATAAACTAATTTAATTGCTGCTTGTTCATAAAATGGGTAGTTAAAATAATGGCATGTCCAATATGTTTACAGCACAGCCATTTAAGTTTTCCAGTCTATCAAACACAAACCTTGTTTGTCCAAATCTATAATTTATCTCGGAAGAAAATCTTTTTTTCTTTTCCAACAGATGGATAGTGATATACTCTGCATACATTATCACTTTGTAGGTCACCTTAGTTAAGTTGTTTAAAGTACTGGGTTAACAGTGCAGTCTCTTCTGTAGGTCCAAATATATTTCTCATCTTTGACATTAAGAAATCTTTCCTTATCTTTAAATTTAAATTACTCAGATACAGAGGACCATAGACAGACACTTCATTATATATGAATATTCATAGAAGTTACTGAAAACATCAACTTTGGGATCATATGCAATACCAAAACTTGAACCATGGCATTTTAAATAGGGAAAAATAATGTCCATATTGCTACAAAAAAGTGAAATAAGAATAAGAAGGAGCGTA
This sequence comes from Crocodylus siamensis, assembly GCF_052110815.1. Lineage (NCBI taxonomy): Eukaryota > Metazoa > Chordata > Crocodylia > Crocodylidae > Crocodylus > Crocodylus siamensis. The sequence goes on from NC_143397.1 coordinate 100,994,413, forward strand.
TTTGGTACTCGTGTTGGTCTGAGACGAAAAAAAATGCCAACCTCTAGAACTCTTGGTTCAGAGATGATACCTTTTTTAGACCAAGTAAGAAATCACAAAAAAAATTATCTTTTTCTGCAAGCTTTCGGACACATGTGCCCTTCCTCAGGCTCAGGGATAAGAATAAGGAAGCTTTGGGAAGCACTGACTTGAAAGTTAAAGCATCTCTACCATGGAACTTTGGCTACCTCTAGTGTCAGCAGTAGCAAATTAACCATCAAGCTCAAAAACAGATTGAAGCTAAAATGTTGCTAATAAATGTGTGTATGTTTGGAAAAGCCTTGCTGAGTCCAACTAGTCCTGTGATTTCTTGAGTCTTAGGTTCAGATCCTATTACTCTCTCGGGCCCCGAGAGAGACACGCCTGGGCCAAGGGTTAGCGAGGAGTTAGTTAGGGTACTTCTGGAGAAGCTGGACGTGTTCAAGTCCGCTGGTCCGGACGATCTTCACCCTAGGGTTCTACAGGAACTGGCTGAGGTCATTGCGGGACCCCTGGCACGGCTCTATGAGCATTCGTGGTGCTCTGGCGAGGTGCCGGAGGACTGGAAGAGGGCCAATGTGGTCCCTATCTTCAAAAAGGGAAAAAAAGAGGACCCGGGAAATTACAGGCCAGTTAGTCTGACCTCAATCCCGGGTAAGCTCTTTGAAAAAATTATCCTGGCACACATCCAGGAGGGCCTTGCGGGGGAATGCATGCTCAGGGGCAACCAACATGGGTTCATCAGTGGCAGGTCTTGTCAGACCAACCTGGTGGCCTTTTACGATCAGGTCACCAAATCATTAGACGCAGGGGTTGCTGTGGATGTAGTCTTTTTGGACTTCCGGAAGGCTTTCGACACTGTCTCTCACCCTGTCCTCATCAAAAAGCTGAGAGACTGTGGTGTCGATGCCCACACGGTCAAATGGGTCGCCAACTGGTTGGAGGGCCGCACCCAGAGGGTGGTAGTGGATGGGTTCTTCTCGACCTGGAAGGATGTGGGCAGTGGGGTTCCGCAGGGCTCGGTCCTCGGGCCTGCACTGTTCAACATCTTCATCAGTGACTTGGATGAGGGGGTAGAAAGCACCCTGTTCAAGTTTGCTGATGACACTAAGATGTGGGGGGATGTGGGTGCACTAGAAGGATGCAATAGGCTACAAGCTGACCTTGACAGGTTGCAACGGTGGGCGGATGAGAATAGGATGGGGTTTAACACTGATAAGTGCAAGGTGTTGCACATGGGGAGGAAGAACCGGCACCACACTTACAGGTTGGGGAACTCTCCTCTTGCCAGCACGGAGGCGGAAAAGGATCTTGGAGTCGTCATTGACTCCACGATGAACATGGGCCGGCAGTGTGGGGAGGCAGTCAAGAAGGCCAATCGTACCCTATCATGCATCCACAGATGCATCTCGAGCAGGTCCAGGGAGGTGATCCTCCCCCTCTATGCGGCACTGGTCAGGCCGCAGCTGGAGTACTGCGTCCAGTTCTGGGCGCCACACTTCAAGAGGGACGTGGACGATATGGAAAGAGTTCAGAGGAGGGCCACTCGTATGATCAGGGGTCAGCAGGGCAGGCCTTATGAGGATAGGCTACGGGACCTGAACCTGTTTAGCCTCCACAAGAGAAGGCTAAGGGGGGACCTTGTGGCCTGCTACAAACTGGTCAGGGGGGATCAGCAGGTATTGGGGGAGTCCCTGTTCCCCCGTGCACTGCCAGGAGTGACCAGGAATAACGGTCACAAACTGGCGGAGGGTAAGTTTAGATTAGATATTAGGAGGCGCTACTTCACAGTCAGGGTGGCTAGGGCCTGGAACCAGCTTCCAGGGGAAGTGGTGCAGGCTCCTAGCCTGGGGATTTTTAAAAGGAAGTTAGATGAGCACCTTGCCGGGGTCATCTGACCCCGGTGCTCTTTCCTGCTAAGGCAGGGGGTCGGACTAGATGATCTACCTAGGTCCCTTCCGACTCTAGCTACTATGAAACTATGAAACTATGAAACTTCTCTTGAGTGTCAAATTTCACTTAGGCATCTCAGTACAATCCTATTCTACCCTGCTTGAGTCCCTGAGAACTTGTTAATGCAACAAAGGCTTCAGCTTCCATGATCACAGCCCGCTCTTTGGTAAGGGAGGCAGTGGGCTGTTGGGAAGAGATGGCCTCCACCTTACTCTACTGGGGAGGAGGCTTTTCTTAAGCTACACTTCCTGACCTGCTCGACTGGGCTTTAAACTGAGCCCACTGGGGGATGGGGGGAGTACCACCACTGCAAGCCCATTGGGCAGTTTCTGTAAACCCAGCAGACTAAGGCACTCAAAGGAACCCACCCTACTCCAGCCCCAGAGTAATCTGTAGGAAAGGCAAGGGCCCTTAATGGGACACTTACATGCCTGTACACCAATGCCAGGAGCCTGGGGAATAAACAGGAGGAACTGGTCCTCCTGCTAAACTAAAAGGATTATGATCTCATAGGAATAATGGAGACCTGGTGGGACTTCACCTATGACTGGGCCACAGGTATAGATGGCTATACCTTGTACAGGAGAGATTGTGTGGGCAAAAGGGGCAAGGGGGTTGGTCTCTATATCACAGAAAGCTACACGTCCCTGCAAGCTGACATTTCTAACCAGGGGGAATGATTGGAGAATCTCTGGGTCAAAATGAAGCTGAGAGGTGATATCGTGGGCACCAACAAACTCATCAGGGGGGCCAGCAAGAAATAGGGGATACAATGTTTACCAGGGCACCCCTCAGGGTTACTATAAATAATGACCACAAACTGGAAGATAGCAAATGCATATTGGACATCAGGAAAAAATTCTTCACAGTGAGGGTTGCCAAAATATGGAATACGCTTCCAAGGGAGGTGGTGCTGTCCCCTTTCTTGGAGGTGTTTAAAAGGTGATTGGACAGACACCTGGCTGGGGTCATCTGACCCCAGCACTCATTCCTGCCAAGGGCTGGGGGTCAGACTTGATGATCTAATAGGTCCCTTCCAACCCTAACATCTATGAAAATTCATGGTTAACAAGGCACAGGGGACACAATGGTGGGGGTCTACTACAGACCTCCTAGCCAGGATCAAGAGCTTGATCAGGAATTCACCAGGGAACTAGCTGAGACTGCATGATCCCAGTGCATGGTTGTCATGGGATATTTCAACAACCCTGAAATCTTATAGGAAGAGCACTCAGCCACATCTGAATGGCTGCAAAGCTTCTTCATGTGTGTGGATGAGTGCTATATGGCTCAAGAAGTCTATGGACTGACGAGAGGCAAAGCACTGCTCAACCTGGTACTGGCAACAGGGGAGGACTTAATCAGTGACTTAATGATTGAAGGGAAGCTAGAAGACAGCGACCATCAGCTAATCAGCTTCACCATCTGCCGTAAAGCAGGCAAGTCAGTCAGCAAAGCAGAAGTCTTCGACTTCAGGAAAGCTGACTTTGACAAGCTCAGGAGGCTTGTTGGAAAGGCCCTAAGGGACCATGACAAAGGGGAGGGGTGTTCTGGAAGAGTGGTTGCTCCCCAAGGGAGCGATCCTGGAAGCTCAAGCAATGTCTATCCTGTCTTGGAGGAAAGGCAGCAAAAGTGCACAGCAGCCCCCTTGGCTCTGCAGGGAACTAGTGGACCTCCTGCATCTAAAAAGAAAGGCCTATAATGGATGGAAGGCTGGATCCACCCCAAAGGAGGAGTACTCTGCACTGGTCCGGACCTGTAGGGAGCGAACCAGGAAAGACAAGGCTGCGACTGAACTCTAACCGGCTACGCATATGAAGGATAATAAAAAGTCCTTTTTTTAGATATGTGGGGAGCCAAAGGAAAAGCAAGGGTAACACTGGACCCCTCCTAAACCATATGGGTCAACTGACAACCAACACCCACGAAAAAGCCAGCCTGCTCAACAGGTATTTTGAATCGGTTTTTCAACCAGCCCCAAGGGACGGCCCTGTCCAATATGGTATGGGATGGCCAGGGTGAGGGAAAACTATTACCCCACAACAATGTTGACCATGTAAAAGAACACCTTGAGAGGTTGGACATCTTCAAGTCAGCTGGCCCAGACAGCTTACACCCCAGGAGTACACCTAAGGAGCTGGCAAGCATCATAGCTCATCACTGGCACGGTTCTTCGAGAACTCGTGGTGCTCAGACAAAGGGCCCAAGGATTGGAAGAAGGCCAATGTGGTGCCTATTTTCAAGAACGGGAGAAAAGTAGGTCCGGGGAACTACAGAACCATCAGCCTGACCTCCATCCCCAGGAAGATCTTGGAGAAAATCAAAGAGACCATTCTTGACAAACTGGCTGAAGGCAACTTCTTGAGGGATAGCCAGCACAGATTTGTTGAGGGCAGGTCTTGCCTAACCAATCTCATCTCCTTCTATGACCAGGCGACATATCACCTGGACAAGGGAGAAGAGATTGACAACATATCGCTCAACTTTAAAATCTTTCAATTTGGTATCCCATGATCGTCTTATAGAGAAACTGGCAAACTGTGGGATCAGCTACATCACAGCCCGCTAGCTCAGGAATTGGCTTCAAGGTCAGACCCAGAGAGTAGTAGTTGATGGAAGTCAATCATTGTGGTGCACTGTGACCAGTGGTGTCCCTTAAGGCTCTGTCCTTGGGCCTATCCTTTTCAACATCTTCATTAATGATGTGGACATTAGTGTCAGGAGCAGACTGGCCAAGTTCACTGATGACACCAAACTTTGGGGTAAAGCATCCACACCTGAGGGAATAAACTGAAGGAACTTGTTCTCCTCCTAAATGGAAATAACTATGATGTCATTGGAATAATAGAGACCTGGTAGGACTCCACCCATGACTGGACCACAGGTATTGATGGCTATACCCTGTACAGGAGGGATTGGGTGGACAAAAGGGACGGGGGCGTAGCTCTTTATGTCAAGGAAACTACGTGTCCCTGCAAGCTGATATTGGCACCCGCGGTGGATGACTTGAGACCTTCTGGGTTAAAATCCATGGGGAACACGGTGTACTATGCTGGGGATCTACTACACACCCCCTAACCAAAGTCAAGACCTTGACCAGGAGTTCACCAGGGAATTGGCTGCGGTCACACAATCCCAGTGTATGGTTGTCATGGGAGACTTTAACTACCCAGACATCTTGTGGGAGGACTGCTCAGCCAAATCCGAGCAGTTGCAAAGCTTTCTCTCATGAGTGGATGACCTCTATCTGATGCAGGAAGTCTACGGGTCGAAAAGAGGTAAAGCGCTGCTCGACCTCGTACTGGCAACCAGGAATGACCTAATTGGCAACCTAACAATCAAAGGGAAGCTGGGTGACAGTGATCATGAACTGATCACCTTCACCATCTGCTGTAGAGCTGACAATTCAGTCAGTTGTACAGAAGTCCTCAACTTCAGGAAAGCTGACTTTGACAAGCTAAAGAGCCTTTTCAGTGAGGCCCTAAAAGGCCACAACCCAATGGAGAGGGGAGTTCAGGATGCATGGAAGCTCCTCAAGGGAGCAATCCTGGATGCGCAAGCAAAGTCCATCCTGTCTCGGAGGAAAGGCAGCAAAAGGGTACAGCAGCCCCCTTGGCTCTCCAGGGAACTGGCGGACCTCCAGCGTCTTAAAAGGAAGACCTATAAAGGATGGAGGACTGGAACTGCCACCAAGGAGGAATACTCTGCTTTAGTCTGGACTTGCAGAGAGCAAACCAGGAAAGTCAAAGCTGCGATGGAACTCCAGCTAGCTACAAATATCAAGGACAATAAGAAGTCCTTTTTTAGCTATGTGGGGAGCCAGAGGAAAAGCATGGGCAACACTGGACCCTTGCTAAACCAGATGGGGCAACTGACAACTGACGCCAAGGAAAAAGCAAACTTGCTAAATGGGTACTTTGCATCAGTTTTTCATCAGCCCCATGGGAAAACCCTGCCCACTATGGGTCAGGGAGGCCCGGGTGAGGGAGATTCCTTGCCCTCCATTGAAGCTGACCTCATGAAGGAATACCTTGACAAGCTGGATACCTTCAAGTCAGCCGGCCCTGATGGGTTACACCCAAGGGTACTCAGGGAGAGGTCAAGCATCATAGCTCAGCCCCTGGCACAGATCTTTGAGAGTTCTTGGGGCTCTGGTAAAGTGCCTGATGGTTGGAAGAGGGCCCATGGGTTTGTTGTGGATAGGTCTTGCCTAACCAATCTCATTTCCTTCTATGACCAGATGACTTATCACCTGGACAAGGGGGAAGAGATTGACGTCGTATACCTCGACTTTAAAAAAGCTTTCGATCTGGTATCCCATGATGACCTCTTGGCTAAACTGGCCTTCACTTCACCAGGATTGCTGGCTGGGTAACTGGCTCTGCGGTAGGACCCAGAGGGTGGTGGTCGACGGGAGGCAATAGTCTTGGTGCTCTGTGACCAGTGGGGTCCCACAAGGCTGTGTTCTAGGGCCTATACTGTTTAACATCTTCATCAATAACTTCATAGATTTCATAGACATTAGGGCTGGAAGGAACCTCGGAAGATCATAGAGTCCAGCCCCCTGCCCAAAGGGCAGGAAGGCAGCTGGGGTCAGAGGACCCCAGCAAGATAAGCATGCAATTTACTCTTGAAGGTGTTCAATGTAGGTGCTTGAATCACCTCCAGACCTTGAGGGCTCAGACAGTAAAGAAATTCTTCCTTATGTCCAGCCTGAAACAGTCTTGCAGGAGTTTATGACCATTCGACCTCGTCATCTCTTGGGGCGCTCTGTGAACAAACGTTCCCCCAGATCCTGGTGGTCACCCCTGATAAACTTATAGGTGGCCATCAGATCTCCCCTTAGCCTGAGCTTTTCCAGGATAAAGAACCCCATGGCTCTCAGCCTATCATCGTAAGGTTTGCTTTCCTGACCTCTGATTATGTGTCTGGCTGTTCTCTGGACTCTCTCAAGCTTCTCCACATCCTTTTTGAATTGTGGAGCCCAAAACTGGACGCAGTACTCCAGCTGCAGCCTCACCAAGGCTGAGTACAAGGGAAGAATGACGTCCCGGGATTTGCTTGAGAAGCATCTATGGATGCAAGCCAGCGTTTTGGTCACTTTACTAGCCACAGCATCACATTGCAGGCTCATGTTCATCTTGTGGTCAATGATGACCTTCAAGTCTTTCTTCCATAGTGCTAGCCAGCATAGCACTGCCAAGTCTATAAGGAAGCTGCACGTTTTTCTTCCCAAGGTGGAGAACCTTGCATCTTTTAGTGTTGAACACCATAAGGTTCTCGTTTGCGTATTTGCTGAGCCTGTCCAGGTTATCCTAGATCACTTCTGGTGTGGATGCTTTGCCCCAAAGTTTGGTGTCATCAGCAAACTTGGCCAGTCCGCTTCTGACTCCAATGTCCACATCATTAACGAAGATCTTGAACCATATGGGTCCAAGGACAGAGCCTTGGGGGACCTCACTGGTCACAGGACACCATGATGATTGACTTCTGTCAATTACTACCCTCTGGGTCCAACCATGGAGCCAATTTTCCAGCCAGCAGATTGTGATGGACCCAAGGCTGCAATTGGCCAGTTTTGCCAAGAGGGGATCATGGGATACCAGATTGAAGGCTTTTTTGAAGTTAAGATATATGACATCAATCTCTTCTCCCTTGTCCAGGTGATAAGTCACCTGGTCATAGAAGGAAATGAGATCGGTCAAGCAAGACCTACCTGCAACAAACCCGTGCTGGCTATCCCTTAGCATGTTGGCGTCGGGCAGTCCATGAAGAATGCCCTCTTTAATAAACTTTTCTAAGAACCTCCCCCAGGATAGAAGTCAGGCTGATGGGCCTATAGTTAGCTGGATCCACTCTCCTCCCTTTCTTGAAGATCGGCACCACATTGGCCTTCTTCCAGTCTTTGGGCACTACACCAGAGCGCCAGGAGTTTTCAAAGATCCGTGCCAGGGGCTGGGCTATGACGCTTGCCAGCTCCTTGAGTACCCTGGGGTGCAGATTGTCAGGGCCGGCTGACTTGAAGGTATCAAGCTTCTCAAGGTGTTCCTTCATGAGGTCAGCATTAATGGAGGGCTGGAAATCTCCCTCACCCGGACTTCCCTGTCCCGTAGCGGGCATGGGCGTCCCATGGGACTGATGAAAGATCAACACAAAGTACCCATTTAATAGGCTGGTTTTTCCCTGGGCATCAGTTGTCAGTTTCTGCATCTGGTTCAGCAGGGGTCCAATGTTGCCCTTGTTTTTCCTCTGGCTCCCCACATATCTGAAAAAGGACTTTTTATTGTCCTTGATACTTGAAGCTAGTTGGAGTTCAGTTGCAGCCTTGGCTTTCCTGGTTTGCTCCTTGCAGGACCAGACCAGTACAGAATAATACTTCTTGGAGGTGAATCCCATCCTCCATCCTTTGTAGGACTTTCTTCTTAGCCTCAGGAGGTCTGCTAGGTCTCTGGAGAGCCAGGGGGGCTGCTGTGCCCTCTTGATGCCTTTCCTTCAAGATGGAATAGACTTAGCTTGTGCATTGAGGATCGCTTCCTTAAGGAGCAACCACTCTTCTTGAACTCCCCTCTTCCTGGGGTCATGGTCCCTCACGGCCTCACTGACAAGCCTCCTGAGCTTGTCAAAGTCAGCTTTTCTGAAGTCAAGGACTTCCGTGTTGCTGACTGACTTGCCAGCTTTATGGTGGATGTTGAAGGTCATTGTCACCCAGCTTCCCATCAAGCGCTAGGTTGCCGATTAGGTCATCCCCAGTAGCTAGTACCAGGTTGAGCAGTGCAGTGCCTTTCATTGGCCCATAGACTTCTTGAGTCAGGTAGAGGTCATCCATGCATGAGAGGAAGCTTTGCAACTGCTTGGATTTTGCTGAGTGATCCTCCCATGAGATGTCCAGGTAATTGAAGTCACCCATGACAACCATGGTCCTGGAGCATGCAGCCTCAGCCAGTTCCCAGGTGAACTCCTGGTCAAGCTCAGGACTTTGGGTGGGAGGTCTGTAGTAGACTCCCACTGTTGTGTCCCCTGTGCCGTGTTCCCCATGGATTTTAACCCAGAGGGTCTCCAGTCATCCACCCTGATTTCCAATATCAGCTTTCAGGGATGCGTAGCTTTCAATAACATAGAGAGCTACGTCCCCACCACTTTTATCTATACAATCCCTCCTGTACAGGGTACAGTCATCTATACCCTTGGTCCAGACATGGGTGGAGTCCCACCAGGTCTCCGTTATCCCTATGACATCATAATTATTTGAATTAAGGAGGACGAGCTCTTCCTTCTTATCCCCCAAGCTCTTGGCTTCTGTGTACAGGCAGGCAAGTGTCCCCTTGCCCACAGATTGTGCCAGGGCTGGGGTAAGGGTGGGCTCCCTTAAGTGCCTTGGCCTGCTGGCTTTGCAAAGGTTGCTGGGTGGGCCAGCAGTGGTGGTAGTCCCCCCGTCCTCCAACGGGCTTAGTTTAAAACCCAGTGCAGCAGGTCAGCCAGTCTGGCTGAGAAGAGCCTCCTCCCCAGGGGAGAAAGGTGGAGGCCATCTCTTCCCAGCAGTTCGCTGCCTCTCTCGCCAAGGAGCGGGCTGTCATCATGGAAGCCAAAGCCTTCCCAATGACACCAGCACCGCAGTCTTTGGTTGACTATGTGGATCCTCCTCTCCCTCCTCAGCCCATACCCCAAGACTGGGAGGATTGACAAGAACATCACCTGTGCCTCCAGACACTTTAGCCCCGCTCCCAAATTCCTGTAGCGTCTCATGACCCATCTGGAAGTACTCTGAGCTGTGTCACTGGTGCCCACATGAATAAGGAGCATAGGATAGTGGTCTGTGGGCTGGAGGAGCTTACAGATCTTCTCCGCAATGTCCCAGATGCAGCCTCCGGGAAGCAGCAGACTTCCGGGACTAAGGGGTCAGGGCGGCAGATTGCCCCCTCAGTCCCTCTCAGGATGGAGTCTCCCACAACAAACACCTTACATTTTGTCTTGGGGAGAGCGGGGGCGGTAGCTGCAGTTTGACCTGTGTTGTCTGCAGCAACTGGCAACTCAGCAGGCTCTGCTGGAAAAGCTTCAGTGGGGCAGGGGCCTTGGTGCGGTGGGCGTTAGGGCCCTTGACCACCTTGGTCCATGCCCCTGACTGGACAGAGTGGGAAGTCCCAGAGTACTCCTTTGTCCTGGAGGGAGACTGTGGTCTACCCTCTGGCTCCCAGGGGGAGAAGCCTGGCAGTAGGAGTCTATCTCCTGGTTACAGTCCCTGATGGCATGCAGTATCTGGATTGTGGCCTGGAGCTCATCCAGCTGGCGCGCCAGAGACCCCAAAAGAGAGCAGACCCCACAAGGGGAGGTGGCCATGCTCCCAGGCCCCAGAGCCTGAAAATGGAACAGACAGCCCCCTCAGCCGAATTCCAGGGGCTTCATCTGCATGGAGCCCAGAACAACCGGCTCCATCTGGGTGGCCATCTCTGAGGTGCCGGGGGAGGGGCTGCAGACCCCAAGGGGACCCTTAGGGTACAGCGTGTGCCCGTTCGTGTTATGCCTCTGGTAGGCTGGCTACGGCTGGGACTGTCTACCCTGGGGGGTTCGCAGGCAGGGTCTCGGGCCCTCCTGCACACCCTCCTGCGTGAACTCCGTGCTAACTCATGCACCAGCAGACAAGTGTGCCTGTTTGCGCAGCCTGGTGACGTGGCTCCCTGGGGGGCTGGGCGAAGTAGGGGCCTGGACGGGGCTTGACCTGGCCCAGTTCCACTCAGCCACCTCCTCCCACTCACTAAGGTGTTGACCCCCTCCCATCATGGGCCCCGCTTGCCTCCAGCTGTGCTGGGGGTTGGCAGAGGCTCCATGGCTGCTGGGAGGTTTCTGGGGGGCTTCAAGGGAGCAGGGGCGCAGTGGGCTTTCACCCACACATCTCTTGCCACTCCAGAGCCTAATTGGGGCATTTTTGCTGTTGGTGGGCCCTTTTAAACTACGTGTATTCGCAGTGGGCCTGCCGTCACGGAAGCTACTCATGGGCACGGGGGGCCTTGCCCAGGATTTCGGGGGCCCTGCCCTACTGGAGGGGGACTGGTGAGTACCCCTGCTACCTCTCTCTCTCCCTGCATGGCTGGGCCAAGTAGGGGCCTGGGCAGGGCTTGAGGTCAAGAAAACAGACCTTATGATGAGAGGCTGAGAGCAATGGGGTTATTCAGCCTAGAAAAGCGCAGGCTCAGGGGTGATCTGGTGGCCACCTATAAGTTTATCAAGGGTGCTCATCAGCATCTGGGGGAACAACTGTTCACCACAGCCCCCCAAGGTATGACAAGATCGAATGGTCACAAACTCCACTGTGACCGGTTCAGGCTGGACATAAGAAAAAACTTCTTCACTGTCGAAGCCCCCAAGGTTTGGAACAGACTGCCACCTGAGGCAGTTCAAGAACCTACTTTGAACATGTTCAAAACACATTTAGATACTTATCTTCCTGGGATCCTGGGATCTCTACTGACTTCCTGCCCCTGGGGCAGGGGGCTGGACTCAATGATCCTCCAGAGTCCCTTCCAGCCCAAATGTCTATGAAATCTATGAACACCTGAGGACAGGACAGTGATCCAGGCTGACCTCGACAAGCTCAGAAAATGGGCAGACAAAAACCTGATGGCCTTCAACTCCACCTTGGGAAGAAAAACCTGTAGGACACTTATAGGCTTGGCAGTGCTATGCTTGCTAGCATCACGGCTGAAAGGGACTTGGGGGTCATGATTGACCACAAGATTAATATGAGCCACCAATATGATGTTGCAGCTGGCAAAGCAAGCAAAACTCTGGCTTGCATCTCCAGGAAATCTCAGGATTTCATCCTCTCTCTATACATGGCCTTGGTGAGGCCACAGCTGGAGTACTGTATCCAATTCTGGGCTCCACGATTTTAAAAGGATGTGGAGAAGCTCAAGTGAGTCCAGAGGAGAGCAATGCACATGATCAGAGGGCAGCAAAACAGGCCTTATGATGAGAGGCTGAGAGCTAGGGAACTCTTCAGCCTGGAAAAGTGTAGGCTAAGGGGGGACCTGGTGGCTGCCTATAAGTATATAAGGGGTGTACATCAGGATCTGGGGGAACATTTGTTCACCAGAGCACTCCAAGGGATGACAAAGTTGAAGGGTTATAAACTCCTGCAAGACCCTTTCAGGCTAGACATAAGGAAGAATTTCTTTACTGTCCGAGTCCCCAAGGTGTGGAATAGCCTGCCATCAGAGGTGGTGCAAGCACCTACTCTGGATTCCTTCAAGAGTCATTTGGACATTTATCTTGCTGGGATCCTGTGACACCAGCTGACTTCCTCCCCCTCGGGCAGGGGGCTGGACTTGATGATCTTCCAAGGTCCTTTCCAGCCCTAATGTCTATGAAATCTATGAAACCAGTAGACAGGTTCAGGGGCAGATCTTCAGGGGGTGCAGTGGTGTGGCTGCACCCCCATTTTGTACTGGATCTTGCCCAAGAGCCTTTGGACACATTTATAAAGTCTCCAAACCATGTAAGAATCCCCCTCCTTCCCCTTCATGTTCAGACACATCCCCTTCCCTACTATTCCCCTCCTTACCCCTCCTACTGCTATTTTCCTCCCAGTCTGGGGTGGGATAAAACTTCAAAGCAGATCCTTTGAAGTTGATAGGCTCAGCTGGGAGCAGTGAAAGCAGGAGAGGTGATGGCCAGAGTGTTTCCCTTTCCCATGCCTGCTCCCTAGGCAACCAGGCAGGGTGGTGGAATCCCCCACCGAGCATCTGACAGCTACAGCTGTTACTATTCCCAGTGGTACACCAGCTGGAGAGGACAGGAGCAGCTTTCAAGCTTCCTTACCCCCCTCCCAAGGACAGGGGTGGGGGATGGGGAACAGTAGCAGGTAGAGGAGGGAATATTAGGATACAGCCTGAATTAGAATTTACAAGTGAGAGCGGAACAGTGAAAAAAAAACCCTGGTCATACCCATTTCACTCTCCCTTTCAGCATCCACTCTTTGGCACAGTGGACACAGGATACTGGGCAAAATGAACCTCTGGTCTGATTCAGTAAATGGTAATTCTTATGTCATGATGCACTCCTTAGTATGGAGGGGAAGGTACAGATTCTTATGTGCTTTGTGAACTTTAAGAAGTCCACAAAGGCTGCTGTTGCAGGGTGTATTCCTGTCACTTGGAAGGGATGGGGGAGGAGGTTAGAAGAAGGGGTACACCCCTACAGTGGAGATGGGTGGTCCTGCACCTCCCTTTGCTAAAACCTGGATCTAGCCCTGGTTCTGGGTCGTCTTCTTCATGCTTTTTGTGACACCATCATAAGGCTAAGAAGATGGCATGTTATAAAAGTAGACTTGTTAGTGTTTTTTTCAGAAACTTGGGTAGAATGGGAAAAGATTGCACTTAGATACCTAAGATGACTTTGGCACCTAGTAGGTAGAAGAGGATCTACCCCAGGGGTGGGCAAAATGCAGCCCATGGGCCAGACGTGGGCTGCCAGGCCATTCTATCTGGCCTGCAGGGCCCCTAAAAAATTTAGAAAATTAATATTTATCTACCCCTGACTGCCTGTCATGCAGCCCTTGATGGCTTGCCAAAACTCAGTAAGCGGCCTTCCACCCAAAATAATTGCCACCCCCCCGATCTAGCCCTTACCTATTCAGACAAGATTTCTGACTCATGAGGGAGATATCCAGTGGCTAACAAAGCTTACCCTAGAGGTGTGACGCCTTCCCAGGGACTTTGCATCCATAAATGACCTCTCCAAAATAAATTTACAAATAGCAGTTATAATTCAAGTTGAAGTCTATTATCTTTGAGATTTAATGGCACAGTTATAATTAGGTTTTCAATGAAAACTGCTCAAGCGACGATTAGAAGGAACATTTGTCAGATGGCAGACCAAGCCTGGACGAGTAGCATGATCATATGAAATAAGAGTGTACAGAACATTGTAGAGAGGAGGAACAAAGGTGTTAGAAGTAGAGAAACTCTCCCTCAGATAAAACTGGCTTTCAGTTTTGCTAAAGTTATTTCATAATTAAGTCACTGTCTTTATTATTGTTGTTATTCTTGGCTTCACGTTGGTATAAATAAGTGTTGATTTTGGCCCACTGATTCTGTTAAATGGTTTTATTTATGATAAATAAGGTTTAGTCAGGGATAACTTCAGCAGGGGAATGTACTAGATGACCTTACTGAGGTCCCTTCCAGACCTACTTTCCTATGATCCTAACACTGAAAAGAAAGACATGGGGAACATCCACATGAGACACTTGATTCCCACTGGACTGAGTCTACTGCGCATTTGCGCAGCTGGCAAAAACTGTGCTAATGCTCAGTAAATAAGTCCAATATTCATTAAGTGACACAAAAAACATTCATCTGCACTAATGCACAGTAGTGCTGATTATGTTAGTACCTGTTATTACAGGTACTAACTTAATACACCACAATTACAGTGCATTAATGAATAAATAAATGTGCTCATAAACAACTTGATTTATAACCACAGCTCCCCAGCTTTGCTCTGATGGAGCTATGCTGAAATCAATGAAGTTGCACTGGCATAAAATTGGAGTGTTATTCAAGGCCCCTAAAATCCATGGCCAAATCCTTAAGATGGTCAGTTTATATAGGGCTGTGCAAAATTTCACCCAATGTTTCATTTCGACACTGTTTCAACTCATTTCAAGTTTGAAACAGCAAAATCAAAACAAAACAAAGGGCATCAAAACAGCCTCTAAGCAAAATGAGGCTAGTTGAAACATTTAAAAAATCAAAATGTTTCAACCATAGCACTGGGGATGGAAAGTCAGTCAGCTGGGCTGACTTCCCATCCCCAGTGCCAGGTAGGGCCCAGAGGCAGGGAGTCAGCCCAGCTGGGCTGACTTCCCATCCCCGGGGCTAGATCAAGCCAGGGCTGGGGAGTCAGCCCTCTCTGAAATCAAGAGGCATGGACCACTTGGTAGAAGCACTCAGCACTTCACTTGATTAAAGTGTAGAAATCTGGTTCCTTTTCATAACATTTCCCCAAGATCTCATGAACATGCCCATTTGTTACACTGAGGGTTACTCCAGAACAACACTGAAGCACTTGCTTGAAAGAGAAAATGAACAAAAAGCACTGGCTGCAGAGAGGTAAGGAAACAGGGTTGATGGGTCAGATCTTACACTGGTGCAAATCAGCACAGAATAAGTGATGTCACAGGAACTACACAAAAGGCATGTCTTCACATGAGATTAATAAGCACAAATAAACTATAGAGTTTTTTGCTCCTGGGCATGACATTTGAATGGCCAGCCATTCAAATTGCTGCAGAGTTTATTTATGCACAGTACATGCAGCCTGGTTGGAGCAGTCAGGGCTAGCAGGGGACACAGAGCACACAGCATGGGTGTTACCTGCTGGCTAGCCTCCATGATGCCTACCAGCAAGCACTCTCTGCCCTAGCCAACTGAGGCAGCACCTACATGTGCGCTATCATGCACATAAAAACTCCAAAGCAGGAGTTCATCCTCCAACTGCCGTGGAGTTTACTAGTTTTATGCACCTTAATAGGGGCTCATGTATAGTTGCTGAGACATTTACTGTGCAGTTAATTAGTCAACTTGCAGTAAATGTTTCACGTAGACATGCCGCCCACAGTGCATCAGGATCTGGGAGGACATTTGTTCACTGGGGCTCCCCAAGGGATAATTAGGTCTAACAGCCACAAACTTCTAATAGGCTGATTCAGACTTGATACAAGGAAAAACTTCTTTACAATCCAAGTGTCCAAGGTCTGGAACAGTGTCGCAGAGCACACAGGTGCCCTGCTCCTTAGAGCAGAAACAGCTAGGAAGAGAGCCCTAACAATGAGTGGGGAGCCCAGCTGCTAGTTACCAGGGTGGGCAGAGTAGTGATAAAGAAGCACAGCTGCGGGTTGCCAGGGAAACTGGTGAGTCAGCTGACCAGGAGGGGCAGGGCCTGGCTCCCATTTAAACCCAGGCTGAGGCCGGACAGGCAGTTCCGAGCGTCAGAGGGCATGGCAGCGCGAGGAGGCCCCAGAGCAAAAGGGGTCAGTGCGAGGAGGCCCCAGAGCAAGGGGGCAATGATTAAAGAGCACCTGTGGGGCGCAGTTGCAAGACAAGGCTGCAGAAAGCCCGAGTATGTGTGGGGCACAATTGCAAGACAAGGGCTGCGGAGAGCCCAAGCACCAGAGGGTGTGGTGAGAGACGAGGGCTGCGGAGAGTCCAAGCACCAGAGAGGGCGCAGAGAGCCAGACAGACCAAACAACGTCCTGGATATCAGCAAGGCTTGCGGCGTGGTACGGGGCAGTTGGAGCTATGCATAGCCCATAAGGTTGGGGTGCACCAAGTCACACAGTATAGAACAGGGGCCAGTATACAACAGAGCACCGTGTCCAAAGGGACGAAAGGCAGCCTCCCTTATATATACAAAAGATTAAGAGGGTGCTTTGAGACGAACTTGGCACGGTAGGGGGTGCTAGGGGAGATCATGGCCACCCCTAACACCCTGCTCTGTGACAAAGTTGGTGCATTGGCCGGGAAGCCGGCCGTGCATGGGGAAGGAACCCGTGTCCCTGAAAAGGGGAACAAACCCATGGGCTAGAGTAGAGCAACGGATGGTTTGGCAGGAAGGCAGTGGGGACCACACCTCACTAGGTGGGGCTGAAGGAAGGATACCCATTGCCCAGAATTTTGGGAGTAAGACTGAGGCCCTGACCAAGGAAGACAAGGTCAGGGTAGTTATGACTCAGGGAGGGAATAAGACCAGGCTAGCTATAGCAGAGGCAGTGGACATAGAGAGCCTGGGCCAAGAGAATTTTGCCTGGCTATTGCAGGTGAATGAGCTGGAAGAGAGGACTAGAGTGGGAATTAGAAGCAGCAAAGGCCCGAAAAGAACAAGTGGAGGCAAAGGCCACGGGGCTTGAACAGCGGGTAAAAGCAGGGAAAAAGGAAGGAGGCTCCAAATAAATTAGGCGCTTGATAGCGGCTGAAAGAAGCTGAAAGAACTCGTGCACTAGAACAGCATGTCATGAATGAAGTCCAGAAGAGCCGAGAGAGGGAAGAGAAGCTGCAGATGATGCAGAAAGAGATGAAAACTTGGATGGCGAGGGCCCCTGAAGCCTGCACGACCCAGGCAGGGGAACAGAAGGAGAAGTTGGAGGTGTCCAGAAACTTAATAGACGTCCTACAAAAAGAAGTCTGCAGCCAAGAGGACCAAATAGAAGGCCTGCATGAGGACCTAGAGATCTGGCAGGAGAGATGTTGGTGAGCTGAACGTCTGGCTGAAGAGCTGCAAGAAAAGCTGACGGAAAATCATACACAGATCGCAGAAGATGGTAAGAGGATCATACGGGAGATGGAGAAGGTAAAGACTTGCATGGCAAACTATGAGGCGTTGCACAATTGGAACCTGTCCCTTGAAAAGGAGTTAGAAACCAGGGTAAAAGAGAGCGATGGGTTATGGTCCCAGTTGCAGAGAGGGAAGATGGAAAAAGACCACCTTGGGGAACAAGTACAGCTCCTTATAACGTACCTAGAGGACAGCTCAGCCAAAGAAGCAGTGGCTAATGCAGAGAGGGAGCAGTCACAGCTTCAAATGCAAACTCTAAGGCAACAGATCCAGGCATTGGAAGCAGAAAACAAAACGCTATGGGTGGCAAGCAGTCAGATGGCTACGAAAGGCCAAAGTCCTGGGGAGGCAGAGGGGCCAGGGGTAGCAACACAGACAGAAGTAGGACAGATAGCTCCAGCAGTGAGGTTTGCAGACACTATGCGAGAGCAGCTGGAGACACTAGGAGCCCAATTAGTGGAGTGTGTGATTGCGGTTAAGGCTGAATGCCAAGAGCAGCACTAGGAGATGGAGGTGGTGAAAGGGTCGCTGAGGGAAGTGGAGGCACAACTAACGACCACACGGCTAGAGGGCCAGAAACCTCCAGAGCAGGTGAAGTTCCCTGGATGCCGAGGCCTGGAAGATCCATGAGAGGAGGCCGGACCGCAGAGGACCAGTCCAGAGAAGGTATTGGTAGAGGTGAAGCTTACAACCCTACAAGAAGAGGTCCTGCCAGCCCTCCTAGAATGCTAGAATAAGAGATGGGACCAATGGGTAGAGCAGCATGCGTAAGAGATGGGTCAGCTGAGACAGCAGCTGAGAGAGCTATTCTTGCTTCAAGGCAAGGAAGGGAGTGCAGTCCCTAAACAAGGGCAGCCAGTGGGGACTTAGGAGATTTGGAGATGACAAAGAAGGATGAACAAATTTCCCCAGAAAGGGGGACCTCTCATGCGACCAACCAAGATGAAATGCAAATGGTCCAGCACCTAATGCAGCAGGAGTCCAGGAGAGACATACCATATTTACTCAAATGTAAGATAATCCTGATTATAAGACCCCCATTAATTAGATTCTATATATGGAAAATGTATACATTTCCCATATTTTTCCAGGTATAGAATCTAGCCATGGTAAGTCAGGCAGGCAGGCCTGGGCTCAGGTGGCCACTGGCCAGGCCCCCCCATCCCCGCTTGCTCCCTAGGGGCCAGCAGGCCATGGGCAGCCTGCCTCCCCCACCCTGTTCCCAGACTGGGACAGGCCAGGCTCCTAGCAGCATCTGCTGTCACAGCTCCAGAAACTGCTGGCCTCCCCTTCTCCTTCTGCAGGTGAGCCTGTCTCCTATGCTTCTTTTTTAGCCCATGGCACCTGGGCTCAGGGGGCATGGGGTTCCTGAATGACTGGTCATGGAGCTGCCTGTGTCCCCACCCCCCTGCAAAGGGTCTCTTCATGGAGGTGCCCTGGGGCCAGCCCTCCCCTGCACCATCACTGTGCCCCAAGCGTGCCCCTGCTGCATATGTCCCGGTGCTGAGCAAGGAGCTGTTTGCATGGACTGAGGGGTGCCTGACCCACTATACCCTACTCCTGCTGATTGCCATGATGCCCCAAGTGCATCGGGCATGGGACCCTGAGCTTCAACGGTAGAAGGGGCAAACTTGGGCTGCCCTGATACCTCCACCCCTGCCTGGAGGGCTACCTGTGGCTGTGCTACATGTCCCTGCCCTGTGCAGCCTAGGAGGACATCCCTGCCAGCATTGACGTGTTCCTTGGTGTGCAAGAGGCCTGTGCCAACCCAGCTGCAGGGGCATGGGCTGCTTAATGTAGTTTTGCACTATCTCCCCCCTCCCTGCTTGCTGTGGGGTGGGGGACCCAGGGCCCAAGGGAGTGGTGCTGGCCCAGGTGGGGAGAATGAGCAGTGAGGAAGGGCCAGGGGCAGGGAAAAGGCACTTCCCGCAGTGTGGGGCTTACCATGTGGGCCAGGCCGGTGTGCCAGGTGGCTCCAGTCAGTCCCAGCTGACAGCAACAGTGTATGGCTCCCAGTGGTGCCCTCAGACAGTTGCAGGGGGAGGGGACTATGTGGGTGCTTGGCTAGGACCCTTCCCCCACCACCGAGGGAGGAGCTGGCACTGCTGGCAGCCAGCAGTGACATGTGTGGTCATGCCTCATGGCTAGGGGTGAGGCTGCAGATCTGTTGGGGAAGGCACTGGCCCAGGATCCCTGAGGTGCTGGTGGAGGCTGTGACCAGGGATCTTGGAGGCATGGGCTGCTGGAACCCCGAGGGGCCCTCCCTCAGCAGCACATCACCATGGGTGCCAGGCCACAGCAGGGACTCGGGCAGGCTACCCATGCTGCTGTACACAACACAGCTGTGGCCTGGGTCCTGGCACAAGGATCTCAGTCTGCTGCCATATAAAGGGTATGGTCTTGTGGGCACTTCCTTGACAGACAATTGTGGTCGGTGATGGTGACCCCTTGACCTTTATGCAGCACTACCATGCTGACCAGTTATGCCAACACTCCTGCATGCAGCCTGATAGCCCCTTGTAGATGTGGGCGCTGCAATACCTACCCCATGTGAACTGCTGCTGCACCACCATCTTGCCCCACAGCATCATGAGGTCGCAGGTATCCTCCTGGTGTCCCAGGTAGTGGCAAATGGTGTCTATGATGAGGCCATCAGGGTTCCCGCACTGGCTCTCTGGGCCTCCATGTGACTGGCAGGAGCCTGCAGGGTTAGATGGTGTGGGCCTGGCAGCTGCGGAGCACTGTGGAGTGAAGTTGCCTGCACCCCAGTGCTTCTGTCTGACACAGGTAGCTTGCAGTCTGTGCAGGGGCAGCAGAGGCCTAGAGTCCCCACCAGGCTCTGTGCTGTTGTGCCCAAGGGCTCAAAATGCCTGCAGGCTAGGTCTGCCACAGAGGTGGGCCAGCCCTGGGGCAGGAGATGCTTGGTCCCCTAGTGGTAGGGCGGACTGGGACCAGATCTACTCCTGGGTGATGTCTACATGAGCGTTAGTATGCTGTAAGTACTTGTGAGTAAATCTGCTACTTGCATTGGCAGGTAGCAAATCTACTTGCAAGTAGTGAAGCTTACTGCCTGGTAAGTGCACAGGGCTAGAAGAGCTCTTTGAACTGCAGCTGCAGCTGTCCTCTGACCCCATGTACATTGGGAGGGGTCCTGATGTGTATGGAGCTGGCAAACAGCTGCTCCTGAAGAGATCTCTGGTCCAGTGTACAAGAGGACAAGCCCCAGAAGTGGGACAGCTCCCAGCCAGCCCCTGGCTGGGAGGGGAAGCAAAGAGTTCCCTAGTCCTAGTGCTACTCGGCTCCCGGCTCCTTTGGAGAGCCAGGAGCTGAGCAACCTGGGACAGGCTGCTACTCTGTCCTGGCTCTCCTTAGCTTCCAGCCTCTGGGAGGCACTGGGAGCTGAGCAACACCAGAAGCAGGGGAAATTACCCATTTCCTATGGCCCCCTGGTATTGGGCTAACTGGAAGTAAATTTGCTCCTAGTCAGCAACTACACATGTGCTACTGTGCAGTTAGTTTACTACTTGTATTTACAGGTAGTAGCTAGTTGCATAGTAGACTAATTTCCTCAGCTGTAAATGATGTGCATGTGTAGACAGTAATACTTTACTGCACAGCAGATTAGTCTACTTTGCAGTAAAGCACCTTGTTTAGACAGGTCCACAGTGAGTTAATGGAAAAGCCACTCAGAGAATTCTGGTGACCTGTCCCCTATCTTAACCATAGGGTACCAAGGCAGTGCTACAAAAACCAACAGAAACACAAGTGCATGCACAAGAATGATAGGATTAGAAACAAAGCCTCACATTTCATTTTTAATGTCAGTGACACAGTTTATAGGAACAAAGGCATTGCCATGGCAGCAGTACTTCTGCTCCAACATCCTGTCTCCACTGGAGGCCAGCATCTGATTCCAAGCAGCGAAAGGGGCGTTCTTTAACAATCTCCAAAATCACTGGGAGAAGAAAGAATGGGCAGGCCTACTCCATCTCTGTGCCATGCTATGAAGTGCAGTCATGAAGAATGCCCTGCACACTTGTTCCACAAAAGGCAAATTGTGAGGGGCAATGAAACCACCTTATAAAGGTGAATACAGTGAACAGACTCTAATAAGTGTGCCTAAGGTTTTTGACAGACTTCTGGTGGTTCATAAAAGAACCAGACAAAAAAAAAGTTTTGTTGTCATTCTCTCTACCATCTGGTCTGAGCAGCAGTTTGATCAAGGTACATCAAATATGAAGCAGCACCTTGCCAGCATTACATCAGCAAAGAGGATTTTTGGTAGCTTAATCATTTGGGTATGTCTTCACTGCAGGTCTACTGACCCACTTCATGTTCTTATGCATATTTTAGCTCCAAAGCCCCCTGCTATCCATTTTTGCTTTAAAAGCATGTGTTTGTGTATGCTTCAAACCTTTGCTTTGTTGTAAAGCTGGGGGTATGAGTTAGAATATGTATTTTACTTTAGTGCATGCTCCAACCTACCTGCTTTCCAGTAAGGGTATAGCTACAGCATGGATAGCCAAGGTCATGCACAGACCATACTGCAATGCCATCCCACAATCCCTAGGGCCTGCATATTCCAGGTTTTCTAACTACTAACTTCTCACTCCTTTCTTATACATGGGTAGGCAGATATCTGGTTTACAGCATTTAATCCTTCATTCTACATTCTCTACATAGCTCAGTCAAACTGAAGATGTCTAACTAACATATGTCACTGATTGGGCAAAGGATCGTGGCGCAGCTGTGATTAGCTTCTGGGGTGAACAGAGAAAGAAGCATTATTTTAAGAGAAGTCTCTAAAGGTTAACCTGTTTGCATAAAATTATCTCAAGGAGGCACATAGGGGTGGGAACCAAGTAGACTGATATCTACTGCTAGGAGCACAACAAAGACACTGACAGCACCAACTAGAAGGTAAATCAAGACTAGGTGAAGGCTGGTGCTTTTATATCCTATTTCAAAGTGCTGAACAACACACGCTTGAAAAAAAGCCAAACAAAACCAAGTGGTAAAAATAAAACTAGCATTTAAGGGCCAGCAGATGGCAGTAAAGGGTGCATGTGAGCAACTAATTTAGTATTTCAAGGATGGTTTTGTGACCAGAGCACACAATTGCAGATTTGTCCCAGCCATGTCAGGGAAGGTGGGGAGGGAAGGGAGAAAGAGGGGTGTATCAGGAAAATGCACTCACAAATTCTATTGATGCTTTTTTTAAAATATCTTTTTAATCTCATGAGATTACCACTAAAGGCCTGTTAGAACTTCATTACCAACCTGTCTCTTTCAGAACCTAGAACTGGGCTAGGAAAACAAACCCATTAGACATCTGTCTCTCTCAAGCATAGCCATTAAATTAAAGGAGATGATTTTGCTGATGTTCAACACATTGTGAATTTTGCAAAACACTGGTTTATTCTTCTAAGTGGATAATGTGCTCATATCCATCTGACTGGTGGGTCCTTGGTAGAAGCTCCACCACCTCACCACCATGCTTATGACCACTATGCACCTGGAAGACAGGGGTGCAGTTTCTACAGGGGACACAGGACCAGTTATTGCACTGACCCAGTTTCACTGACTTAAACACAATCATGTCAACAAAGTATATGGTCTCCTGAGTATTGGAAACTGGTGGAGAAAAATCAGCACCACTCACCCTCAAAGCTGAAGAGCCCAATATTTGCTTGTGCAGGGTCCATTTGTCACTGGATCTTTTAATGCCTCCAAGAGCCATTTATGGGCACAAAACACATGGATATTGTCCTCTGCTATGCAGAATCTGTATAAATATGAGGAGAATGAATAGCTCCAAGCTGATCTTGCATCATACCTCCAGCTTCCTTTGCCTTCTTTCCACTTCAGGGCTAGACTTCAGGTAAGATTTAAGACTAGCCCACATTACAGTTCCCTATTTTTTTTTTTGCAATTGCATCTAGCGTAGGGGCCAAAACTGAGATTGACCCTGCCACATACTGTATACATGCAATGAAAGACAATGCTAGCCTGTACCCATGGCCCATGCCCCCCCCGCCCCCCACATACACACTTTTTTGGGGTGAAGTGCAGCCCTGATGGTACCCATACAAACCAGTGTATTTAGAAGAGGGGGCAGAGCAGGTATTTAAAAGACTGGATTTAGTCCTAACCATGCCTGTTCATTCCCTCTTCTAATTTGACCTGTGCAACTTCATCTTTTCTAGTAGCAGTCAGAGCTGAGAACTTTCCCCATACAACTTGCACAGAACTGGATCTTAAGGCTCAAGGGTTTCTTTTCTTACATAGCTGGAAATACAGACTAAGTTCTTGACTTTTATTTTCAGAGAGAACAATAATATTTGAGACTTGACTGCTTCCTCAAACTCTATGAGGAACTAACAAGGGAGTCAGGACCATCAGTGCTGGGAAGAGAGGCTCTCTCATTTCTTTTACTAAGTTTCTTTGTGAAAAAATGACTTAACCTGAGAAGAGATTTTTTGACTGGGCTCTAATAAGTATCTTTCATTGTTTTATTTATTATTTAAACTTGGGCTGTCCCTTCTTTCTTTCCCTGGGAAAGGCACTTCATGCCCAAAAGCTTGTTTATTATCCCTCCCAACTATACAGTTAGTCCAATAAAAGATATTACTAAAGAAACCTTTCTTCTTGTCCGTTTGTGGAGGCAGCTCAGTAGATAGATAACAACAGAAGCAGATAAAATACAACTTCTCTCTAGAACCCAAACACTGGTGCTCCTTATTCTAACAAAGGGTGAAAATGCCTTCAGTCTAGGCACCATTATTTAATTAATTTAAAGATTAATCTAATCAATTAATCAAGTCTGCTGGACACTCCAATTAGAACACTCCAGCATGCTGCAGCATCTCATGCATTCAGCTTCCTGTATTTCAAAGTGGCAGTGGAGGTATTTTAACTAAAGTTCATCCAATGAGCTTTAGTTAAAGCATCCCTGCTGCCATTTCAAAACACGGGACACTGAATACCCAAGACAGTAAAGCATTTTAACTGGAGCAGCTCCCAAGAGCTGCTCTAATTAAAATGTTCCTCCCCATCCCCCTCCCCTCCCTGAAGCACATGTATAGGTACTGCAAGATCCTGCATTCCTTGCACACTCAAAATTCCCAGTGATTTTACATGAGAGCTTGGGGTGCTGAAGGAAAGCAGAACATGACCCCAGATTTTTACAAATTTAACTATGACTAATACAGCAGAAGTAAAATTTATACTTCTCCCTTAATATTATACATTTTCAGCAGATGTTACCTTGCTCCAGATGCAAATACCAGCTGTGCCCCTTCATCAACACACACAGCATCAATGAAATGAACTCTCTGCTATACATCTCTGATTCAGTTAGTCTATAAACGTGCAAATCAACCCCACCTTCTGCTTGATTTCATTAAAGTCATTGTGTTATGGTGCTTCAAGAGCAGATAACTAATCTGAAACAGTTTTTGTCCTATCCCCCATAAAAACTTAAAGCAGAGAGTAGCTTGTCTCCCCTCTTACAGCCCATTTTCACATTTCAAGCATATTTTGAGTTTTAAGACCTCAATCAAGCAAAGTATTTAAGCATATAGATTTATGTCCTTAATTTCAATTGGACTTAAAGTTCATGTTCTTATAGTCAAAGCAGAGTTTTGGCTGGATCAAGATTTTAGGGAGTTTCTTCATACTGTTCCTTTGTAATAACAAAGATACTTAGCTCTTATGTACCGGTTTTCCGCTGGAGATCTCACAATGCTTTGTGGCCCCATTTTAAAGATCAGGAATCTGACAAGATATGTGAATGGACATGTCAAGAGGCATCCAGAAGGCAACAGTCAGAGGCAGAATCCAGCTTTCTTGAGTGCTCCATCTCAAATACTACAGCAGCTTTCATATGCCTTTCCCATTAACATTACTGTTACATGCTATATATTTAAAGGTTTAAGAGAGTGTATTTTTATTGTTCGTTTATGCATGTCCAATATTTCCTTCTTGGCTGTTGCTTTACACTTCCCCTATATATGCTCTGTGAAAATGATGCGAGTAAAATGCACCCTGCCTGCAATGTTACACTTCTGGAAATCTAGCAACCACATGTTCTTGTATTTCTGTTTTACAGAGTATGTTTATTGAGTTGTATGCAGTGAAGCCTCAAATAAAATGCATTGTTTTCTCAGTGCATAAAAAGCACTGTAAATCACTTAAGTGCTACATAGGCTGAAAATGACAGTATAAAAATAGACTGCAAGTCAAATTCATCCCTACTGTAACACTGTCAAAGTAAATGGAGTGATAAAATAGATAATCAAATAGATAATCAAGAGCCAACATGACCACACTGAGAACACACTGCATAGATATAATTAGCTTTAGGGAAACTTCTTCAACAGCAACTCAAAAAGGATCAAACATAAACTACTGTCTCCACTTCTTATAGTTTCAAAGTTGGTAGGGTCAGAAGGGACCTGAGCAGATCATCGAGTCCGACCCCCTGCCATGGGCAGCAAAGACTGCTTGGGGTCAAATGACCCCGGCTGGGTGATTATCTATCCTCCTTTTGAAGACTCCCAGGGTAGGAGTGAGCACCACTTCCCTTGGAAGTTGGTTCCAGATCCTAGCTGCCCTGACTGTGAAGTAGTGCCTCCTGATATCTAGCCTAAATCTACTCTCGGTCAACTTATGGCCATTATTCCTTGCTACTCCCAGTAGTGCTCAGGGGAACAGGGACTCTCCCACTGCCTGCTGGTCTCCCTTGGCCAGTTTATAGATGGCCACCAGATCCCCTCTCAGCCTTCTCATGTGAAGGCTGAACAGGTTCAGGTCTTGTAGCCTCTCCTCATAGGGCCTGCCCTGCTGCCCGCTGATCATGCAAGTAGCCCTCCTCTGGACCCTCTCCATGTTGTCCACAGCCCTCCTGAAGTGCCGCGCCCAGAACTGGATGCAGTACTCCAATTTCAGCCTGACCAGTGTCATACAGAGGGGGAGGATCACCTCCTTAGACCTGCTCGAGATGCATCTATGAATGCATGACAAGGTGTAGTTAGCCTTCCTGACTGCATCCCTACACTGGCAGCTCATGTTCATCTTGGAGTGTATAATGACTCCAAGATCCTTTTCTGCCTCTGTGCTGATGAGAAGGCAGTTCCCCAGCCTGTAGGTATGCTGCTGGTTCTTCCTCCCCAGGTGTATCACCTTGCATTTGTCAGTATTGAATTCCATCTTATTCTCATCCTTCCACCCCCGTAACCTGTCCAGATCCAATTGCAGCCTGTCCCTCCCTTCTAGCGTGCCCACCTCCCCCCACATCTTACTGTCATCTGCGAATTTGAGCAAGGTGCTTTTCACCCCCTCCAAGTCACTGATGAAGATGTTGAACAGCGCATCCAAGTTGCTGATGAAGATGTTGAACAGTGCAGGCCCAAGGACTGAGCCCTGGGGGACCCCACTGCCCACATCCCTCCAGGTTGAAAATGACCCATCCACCACCACTCTCTGGGTGCGGCCCTCCAGCCAACTGGCGACCCATCTGACTGTGTAGGCACAGACACCACAATCTCTTAATTTTTTAATGAGAATGGGGTAAGACAGTGTCAAAGGCCTTCCTAAAGTCCAGAAAAACTACGTCCACCGCAACACCTACATCCAACAATTGTGTGACCTGGTCATAGAAGACCACCAGGTTGGTCTGATAGGACCTGCCTCTAATGAACCCATGTTGGTTGCCCCCAAGCATACACTACCCCGCCTGCCCCTCGCAGATATGCGCCTGGATAATTTTCTCAAAAAAATGAGAAACGAGCTTCTTCCCCAGATTTCTCCCTTTTTTGAAAATGGGGACCAGATTGGCCCTTTTTCAGTCCTCTGGCACCTCACCGGAGCACCACAAGTGCTTGTGAAGTTGTGCCAGGGGTCCCACAATGACCTCTTCTAATTCCCTCAGCACTCTGGGGTGGAGATCATCAGGACCAGCTGATTTAAATGTATTCAGAGGCAAAGAAATTGTTAAATAGGTTAGCTTTGTTGTTTGGTGAGACCACTAGATTTCCAAGTGTGTCCTGCAGAGGCCCCATGTTACCCAGAACCTTCTTTTTATCCCCTATGTATTTAAAAAAGGACCTCTTGTTATCCTTGATCCAGGTTGCTAGTCCCAGTTCCAACACCACCTTGGCCTTTCTAACAGCCCCCCTACAATCTTATAGATTCATAGATTCATAGATGCTAGGGTCGGAAGGGACCTCAATAGATCATCGAGTCCGACCCCCTGCATAAGCAGGAAAGAGTGCTGGGCCTACATTACCCCAGCTAGATACACATCCAACCTTCTCTTGAATACCCCCAGGGTAGGGGAGAGCACCACCTCCCTTGGGAGCCCGTTCCAGACCTTGGCCACTCGAACTGTGAAGAAGTTCCTCCTAATATCCAATCTAAATCTGCTCTCCTCTAGCTTGTGGCCATTATTTCTTGTAACCCCCGGGGGCGCCTTGGTGAATAAATACTCACCAATTCCCTTCTGTGCCCCCCTGACGAACTTATAGGCAGCCACCAGGTCGCCTCTCAACCTTCTCTTGCGGAGGCTGAAAAGGTCCAGTTTCTCTAATCTCTCCTCGTAGGGCTTGGCCTGCAGGCCCTTAACCATACGAGTGGCCCTTCTCTGGACCCTCTCCAGGTTATCCGCATCCTTCTTGAAGTGCGGCGCCCAGAATTGCACGCAGTACTCCAGCTGCGGTCTGACCAGCGCCCGATAGAGGAGAAGTATCACCTCCTTGGACCTATTTGTCATGCATCTGCTGATGCACGATAAAGTGCCATTGGCTTTTCTGATGGTTTCGTCACACTGCCGACTCATGTTCATCTTGGAGTCCACTAGGACTCCAAGATCCCTTTCCACTTCCGTGCCACCCAGCAGGTCATTTCCTAGGCTGTAGGTGTGCTGGACATTTTTCCTCCCTAGATGCAGCACTTTGCATTTCTCCTTGTTGAACTGCATTCTGTTGTTTTCTGCCCACTTGTCTAACCTGTCCAGGTCTGCTTGCAGCTGCTCCCTGCCCTCCGGCGTGTCCACTTCGCCCCATAGCTTAGTGTCATCTGCAAACTTGGACAGAGTACATTTCACCCCCTCGTCCAAGGCGCTGATGAAGACATTAAAGAGTATCGGTCCAAGCACCGAGCCCTGCGGGACCCCACTGCCCACACTCTTCCAGGTCGAAACCGACCCATCCACCACAACTCTCTGGGTGCGACCCTCCAGCCAATTCTCCACCCACCGGACTGTGCAGTAATCCAAGTCACAGCCCCTTAACTTGTTCACCAGTATGGGGTGGGATACCGTATCAAAGGCCTTCCTGAAGTCCAAGTATACGACATCCACCCCTCCTCCTGCGTCGAGGCGTTTTGTGACCTGGTCATAAAAAGAGACTAGATTGGTCAGGCACGATCTACCTGCCACGAACCCGTGCTGGTTTCCCCTCAGCATAATTTGTCCTGCCGGGCTCTCACAAATGTGAGCCTTGATGATTTTCTCAAAGATTTTGCCAAGGATGGAGGTGAGACTGACTGGCCTATAGTTACCCGGGTCCTCCTTCCTCCCCTTCTTGAAAATGGGAACCACATTGGCCCTTTTCCAGTCCTCCGGGACTTGACCCGTGCGCCACGAGCATTCAAATATTCCCGCCAGTGGCTCTGCAATGATGTCGGCCAGTGCCTTCAGTACCCTCGGATGGAGCTCATCCGGGCCTGCCGACTTAAAGGCATCCAGTTCCTCCAAGTGACCCTGCACCACCTCAGGGTCCACGCATGGAAGTCTGGTGCCTTGCTGCTGCCTCCCTACACTCCCAGTGAGAGACTTGTCATGCCTCTCGCTTAGGAACACTGAGGCGAAGAACTCGTTGAGGAGTTCAGCCTTGTCCCCTCTGTCCGTCACCAATTGTTTCTGCCCATTTAGCAGGGGTCCTATTCCTCCCTGGGCCTTCCTTTTACTCCCTATATATCTAAAAAACAATTTCTTATTGTCTTTTACTTGGGTTGCCATCCTCAGCTCCATGGTAGCTTTGGCCTGTCTAACTGCCTCCCTACAAGCACGAGCAGAAGAGGTATATTCCTCTTTGGTGATCTCTCCCTGTTTCCACTTTTTATGTGCTCCCCTTTTGGCCCTTAGTCTGCCCTGGATTTCTCTGGTCAGCCAGGGAAGCCTCCTGGCCCCTTTCCCTCTTTTACCTCGCACGGGGATCGTCTCGCTTTGTGCTCGAAGGATAGCTTCCTTAAGGCACAGCCACCCTTCTTGGGCTCCCATCATTTCAAAACTACTACTCTGCAGTGCATCCTTCACTAATCGCCTGAGTTCGCTGAAATCAGCTTTCCTAAAGTCCAGCACGTTCACCCTACTGGTTACCTTACCCACTCGACGCCTTATGTTGAATTGTACTTTTAGGTGATCACTGTCCCCCAGATGGCTACCGATCTGTAGGTCCCCTACTATGTCATCCCCCGTTGCCAATACCAGATCCAGTAAGGCATTCCCCCTAGTGGGACCATGTACCTCCTGCGTCAGGTGGAGGTCCTGTACACAGGTTAGAAACCTGCGTGAGCGGTGGGACTTTGCTGTCTGTGTCTCCCAGCAGATGTCCGGGTAGTTTAGGTCCCCCATGACCACCGCCTCTTTAGCTTTTATGGTCTCTGAGAGTTGCCTCAGGAGCCCCAAATCTATTTCTTCCCCTTGATGTGGGGGTCTGTAGCAGACCCCTACCACCAAATCCTTTTCTCCTTGCCCCCCATGTAGCCTAACCCACAGTCCTTCTACTTCCTCATCCTTTGATTCTGTCTTGATGAGGGTTGATGTATATTGCTCCTTAACATAGAGCGCAACCCCTCCCCCCCTTTTCCCCACTCTGTCCTTTCTGTACAATCTATAGCCCTCAATATGTACCGCTGTCCATGTTTCAGTAAGTTTTGGAGACCTCAGAAGAGATCAGGTTATCATTGTACAAACATTACATATGCACCTGGTGAGAAGAGAGGATTTCAGTGGGAGCTATGTGCTTTAATTCATTTTACAAATCTGATCTTTGTGTCCTGTGTAGACAAAAGCTCAGGCATGGCAGGATGAAGTGACTTTGCCCTCAGTTGTGCAACTGATCAATAGTGAAACTGGGAACAAAGCATAGCTCTCATGTGCCTGGTCAAGTGATCTTTTCATCACCAGTGACTTGTTAATCCATGTCTGCCCCCATTCAGGTGAGCCCAAGAATCCTTTCTATTCCCAGTTCACACACTCAGTTTCACTCCTTGACCTCAGTCTTCCTAAACAAGGGGAAAGACAAATCTCACATGGTAGAGAGGCAACAGCTGGGCACCAGACTACCAAGCTTCGACCCTGAGATGTTGCAGAGTCACTGGAAGGACTGGATGCGTTTAAGTCGGCAAGCCCGAATAAGCTCCATCCGAGAGTACTGAAGGCGCTGGCTGATATCATTGCACAGCCACTGGCAAGAATATTTGAGCACTAGTGGTGCATGGGACAGGTCCCGGAGGACTGAAAAAGTGCCAATGTAGTCCCTATTTTCTAGAAGGGGAGGAAAGAGGATCCAGGAAACTATAGACCAGTCAGTTTCACCTCCATCCTTGGCAAAGTCTTTGAAAAGATTATTATCATATATGTGAGGGCCCAGCAGGAAAAATTATGCTGAGGGGAAACCAGCACAGGTTCGTAGCGGGTAGATCATGCCTGACTAATCTAGTCTCCTTTTATGACCTGGTTACAAAACACCTCAACACAGGAGTAGGGGTTGATATCATTTACTTAGACTTCAGGAAGGCCTTCGATACGGTATTCCACCCCATACTGGTGAACAAGTTAAGAGGCTGTGACTTAGATGATTACACAGTCCAGTGGGTGGAAAATTGGCTAGAGGGTCATACCCAGAGAGTGGTGGTGGATGGGTCGGTATTGACTTGGAAGGGAGTAGGTAATGGGGTCCCACAGGGCTCAGTCCTTGGACCGATACTCTTCAATATCTTCATCAGTGACTTGGACAAGGGAATGAAGCATACTCTATCCAAGTTTGCAGATGATACAAAACTGTGGGGAGAAGTGGACACACTGGAGGGCAGGGAATAACTGCAGGCAGACCTAGACAGGTTGGACAAATGGGCAGAAAAAAACAGAATGCAATTTAACAAGGAGAAATGCAAAGTGCTGCATCTAGGGAGGAAAAATGTCCAGCACACCTACTGCCTAGGAAATGACCTGCTTGGTAGCATGGAAGCGGAAAGGAATCTTGGAGTCCTAGTGGACTCCAAGATGAACATGAGTTGTCAGTGTGATGAAGTCATCAGTAAAGCTAACTGCACTTTATCATGCATCAGCAGATGCCTGACAAACAGAAACAAGGAGGTGATACTTCCCCTCTATCGGGCACTGGTCAGACTGCAGTTGGAATACTGCGTCCAGTTTTGGGTGCCACACTTTAAGAAGGATGTGGATAACCTGGAGAGGGTCCAGAGAAGGGCCACTTGTATGGTTAAGGGCTTGCAGGCCAAGCCCTATGAGAAGAGACTAGGGCACCTGGACCTTTTCAGCCTCCACAAGAGAAGGTTGAGAGGCGATCTTGTGGCTGCCTATAAATTCATCATGGGGGAGCAGAAGGGAATTGGTGAGGCTTTACTCACCAAGGCGCCCCTGGCGGGGAGGGGTCACAAGAAATAATGGCCATAAGCTAGCAGAGAGCATATTTAGACTGGACATTAGGAGGAATTTCTTCACAGTTAGGGTGGCCAAGGTCTGGAATGGGCTCCCAAGGAAGGTGATGCTCTCCCCTACCCTAGGGATCTTCAGGAGGAGGTTGGATGGGTATCTGGCTGGGGTCGTCTGAACCCAGCATTTTCCTGTCTATACAGGGAGTTGGACTCGATGATCTATTGAGGTCCCTAACATCTATGAATCTATGAACCTCTTCTTCACCTCTCTGGATTTCAGATCCCCCAATCTGCATCTCCTTCCCCAGACTTATTACAAGGAATGAGTCAATGACTTAAATCCTGGCAGTCCATGGGGAGAAACAGACCAGGGTTAGGTAACTCCATCAGTTTCAGCTAGCTGAGTTTCCTTCATACTATCCCATGGAAGGGTGAGCAAAGGCTGTATTTCTGTAATTCACTGAGAGTGGAGTATGTCTTACGGTTTAGTAGGCCTGCTCGACATTAATCAAAGTCACTTTCTCCAGGGAAATTGCATACTCTGCAAGGTATGTGTGTAGGTTGAGAGTACAATAACTCTTCACAGTGTTACCGCCTCTCCATCACATGCCTAGTTAGGTCTCTTTTACACTACAAAGGTCCAAATGGAGAAAGAGGCTAGTTATGTGACTACTTGTCAGTGGAAGGAGTGGGGAAGACTGTTCCTGGCCTAGCTTTCTGCCTTTAATTGCACATGAATCAAAATAATAGGTTTTCTATTCTTTTTCATCTCCCTTATGTGGGCAGAATATATGAAGGAGATGATGTGGTGATTCCGTTTTTGTACTGGGCTTTGGGAAAGTGAAGTGCTGTATAAATATTAATCGAAATTTGGCCTAAGTTGTGAATTGGTGTTACTACTTCATCTCCCTGTTTTGAGGAGAAACCCCCCCAGTTGCAGTCCATTTTCTAACCAAAGGTGAATTTTAAGTTTTAAATTGCTTCACATGCAATTGTTTTCTCTGCTTTTGCACTTAGGTCCATAGCAATGTAAATTCTATTACCACAGTTCAACATTAGCATAAGCGAGATTGCAGAAAATTGTCAGACAGTGTAAGTGAGATCACACTGTTGAAGTGCTCAAGAGTCAGGAAATGCCAAAGCAACATCTTTCACAGGGTGCATTACAATTCTATTGTCAATTATGCTATTACAAAGTGTAACTGAAGTAGTACAAAACAGCATCCTGTAATATGTATCTGAAGCCTTCACTTTGGAATTCTGCAGTGCTTGTCTGTTTACATGTTGTACTTTTAAAAATGTGCACTGTGGAATTTCTTAACAAATTAATAAAATATAGTTAAATAACTGTTCATTGCTGATCTTACAAGACTCCTCCCCTCCATACATTTTGAAGAACACAAATGGTGTGAATGGGGGAAGAAATCTCCATATTAAGCTGAAAGAGCTCCGAAGTGTTCACCTTGGATGTGCGCAGACAAAATGGGAGCCCTAAATTGAAACAATGGGTTTTTAAAAACACTGTTTCAATTTAGGGCTGATTAAACCCCCATGTTATGCACACACCTGACTTACTTGCCTCTCCAGCAGCAGGGAGGGGAGGGCAGGTGCTTCCCTCCACAGCAGCAACAGCCTGCCCCCGGTGGCACCTGCCCACAGGCACCCAGCTTGAGCAGTCCTGGGAGGCAGGACAGCTGCAGAGGGAAGCACCGGGCCCCAGCATAGCTCAGGCAGGCAGGCTCCAGGAGAGAAAAAAAAAAAAAAAGATCAGGCCCTCTGCTTTCCTTGGGCACTGCCTGCCTTCCTGGGCTGCTGCCAGGCTGCCTGCAGGGCTTCCTGCAGAGCTCCTATGCTGCACAGAGCCCAGTGCTTCATTCCGCAGATGTAGGAGTAGCAAACTGAAACTCCTTGGAGGAGTTTTAGTTTGCTGCACCCCAAGTCATTTAAGGCGCATCATGCTGCTGAATTTCCTGCAGCAGCTGGAATTAATGTGCAATACAAAGCATGCAAACGCTGACACCATTAAAGTGGTGGAGAAGACTTTAGACTGCTTTAAAGTGTCGTACACACACACCTCTCTCATTTTGTCTACATATGGCCCTTGAAAGACAAAAACTGCATGAGGCATGAAATGCTGTAGTGCCCTTGCTTCATTCGCTGCTCCTTCTCACTGCAGTGTTGCAGCTAACCAAGCCAGGCATAGCATAATCCTTCTTAGCTAGACAGTTTCTTAAGATGCAAACCAAACCATGAAAAATTTTGAGGGTCTCTGTCCTTAGGTACCAGACTTCCAAAGCAATATGTTTTTGTAGAGGCACACTATAAAATTATGAATGTATCACTCAGCTTTTGCTCTCATGTGTCACAGCCCAGTGACGGCATCAACAAGTAACCTGCAAAAACACACTCTTACGACCTAATCCATCCTGATCCAAGGATTTCAGTGGGCTTTTGATCAGACCTACAGACTGACTGAAACACTTCAATGTGTGCATAACTTTAAATGCATTAGTAAAGTTTGACCTTCCCATTAAGGCCCTTTAAAACTTTTGATAATGTAAAAGAGACTTTAAATGTAATTTCTCCCTTTTTTAAGTTGCAATACCGGGGTAGAAAAGCCATAGTGTAAATAAAGAATCACATCTATGTTCCTTCTCATTAGATTATATGATCCTTTGACAAGCATACTCTTCATTTTTACCGCCCCCAACTGTATTGCTGGATAGAAAGATGCAATCACTGAACTCCATGCCAACATAACAACCGAAAACATACAGCACACTTGCAAAATGCCATCTTCCTTCTGCCAAGATTAAGTGAAATCAAAAACAGTTTCTCCCAAGAATATTCAGTGGCATTTCTTTACTGGGGTTAGATCCTTCATCTTTTTGTCATAAGCTGTTTCACAGTGGTGAGGAAAAGGTTGCAAGATTTTAGCCTAGAAGAAGAAAGCTTCAGAAAGCTATGCAAGTCTGAAAATTGTCTATAACAATACACGGCTGTTACAGGGCCCAACCCCAAAGCGTTGGTTCTTTATCTTAAGCTACAAGAGTTCAAGTTTTTAGCTCTGGGGGTCCACCTGTTCCTTGCCCATTCATGCCTTATAGCAGTTAGATGGTCATTATATAGAGCAGAGTCTCAAGTGTGCTATTGTCCCAGAGTGCATACAATCTCCAGAGCTAAAAAAAGAAGCACTTTGAGAAAGGAAGTGTTATGATGTGTATCTTGCAGATAGGAAACTGAAGCACAGAAGATCACACAGGAAAACTTCAGGACAGCTGGAAATGGAATCCAAATATCCTATTTCTCAGGCACGTGCTTTAACCAAAGGACCATTCCTCCTCCCTACTTTTTATTTACAGGCAAAGGTAAAGTTGTAGTGTGTGGTGTGAAGAGCCATTAGTCACCTGCACTGTCCCCAGTACAAAAAATATGGAACTCAATAGAAAGTCTATCACTGACTTCATAGACTTCGGACCAGGACCATAGTAGACTGTCTGAAATAAGACATGTTGAATATTCTATAGCAGCATTTCTCAACCCATGGGTAGCAACCCAAAAGTGGGTTACAAGAACATATCAAAGGGTTGCAAACAAACATTAAAATGCTTGGGGTGGGGGGAAGAGAAGAAGGCTACTAGGGGGACCACATGCCTGTAGCAGCCAGGCAGCAGTGGAGAGCAGGTCCTGCAGCTCTCTGCAGGTAGGTCAGGGAACATGTGCCCACTTCCCCTCCCCACTCCCAATTTCTGCACCCACAGTGGGCAGGGGGCTGCAGTCTGGCTGGATCAGAATGGGCAGGAGCCACCTCCATGGGCTAGCGGGCAAGACCTGGCATGGGAGGGCAGAGCAAGGCAGTGAGACTTGTTGCTGCTGCCACATCTGGGACCCTCATGGTAACTGCACTGCCAGCAGCATGAAGGGTAATGGTGGGGGGTGGGGGAAGGGTGCTGTCCTCACCTCCTGCCACCAGCTGCTCATGTACCAGGCCACAGCTCTACCGCACCGTCATGTCCCAGCCACTGACAGTGCTCCTCTCAGGTCATGACTCTACCCTGGAAGGGAGGTGGGGTGCAGGGAAGTGTGAGTGGCCCAAGGGGAATGGAGGTGGCTCCTGCCTAGTCCTCCATGCCTATCGAGAGTGCAGAAATTGGGGGGGGGTGCATATCCACCCCTTGCCCCACACACTAGGGTGTGGGTTGGGAGTGAGGGGTACCAGCAGGGCTAGGGGACTGAGAGTTGGAAGTGGGGGGTGCCTCAAGTCCAAAAAGTTTGTGAACCACTGTTCTATGTAAGGGTTGGACCCACTTAAGTCAATTGAAGGGCACCCACTGGTTTCATATGGGAGTCTGAATCAGGTCCCAAAGTAATAAAATGTTATTTAATGCTAATAATTTTCATACTTCTATATAAATCATGCTAAAATCATATGTAGGATATGTTTTTCATAAAGGACATTTTTTAATTAAAATTTGCCCCTGATTTACTATAAAGTATTCCTTAAGAACTCATATTGAATTTGACTTCTTTGGGATGAGAGGTGCTAAAGATGGTATCTATATCTTATAGTTTGAAGTACAATGTACATTACTATTTTAGATGCATATAAATCATAACCATTGCTTCATAATAGCCACTCCTAAAATGTCAGCATTTTTCTACACTTACCACCTAGTGATATTGAAACTGCTAAACCAAATTGTCTGCCAAGGCAAATGGATGCATCTGCTATGACTTGAATGGAATCATACTGATTCATGCTAGCAGATAATTGCTCCCATAATAATTCCTTACGTTTGTGACTCCAACAACTTGGTGGGAAATGCTGCCATTTCAATGGCAACCTCCAGTTCTTAATTATTTACAATTTATTTTAATTAATCAAATCCCATCCTTTTACTGAAAAGTACTGTTAGTTTTCTTTTCTGTCACTCACAAGCTTTGCTAATGGCCAGGGACTGGGATCCTGGAATACTTGTAACTCATTAATTACATCTGTAAAGCAGTTGACCTGTTTTGGCATTAAACACAAGAAGTATAGGTCTGAAAACTCATCTTCCATCAGTAGGTACAAAATCTTGCTCTTGTGCTTTCTGGAAACAATCACCAGTTTTTCAAACTGAAATGAGAATACCACAGTTTTTGGGAGAGGGTCCAGGGTCTGGGTTTGAGTGTCATCACCAATTCTAGAAACAATATCAGGGTTCAGATCAGAGATTCTCAACCACGGTGCTACAGCAACCTGAGGTGCCTTGAAACCCTTTCAAGGGTGCTTTGGAGTGCTAGCACTGTTAGGTGTACAAATGTGACTCACGTGATAAACCCAGAGATTTCAAATGTGCCCCAACAGTGTTAAAAACATGTGGACCTGTTGTGGTCTTTCAGAGTTCTTCACAAGAGAAAAATTACTCTATTTTTTTCTATAGTCAAAAAACAAATGAAAACTAAGAACCAGTATTTTCTGAGGGATGGCTTGAAGGTGGCTCAAATCTCACGTGGGGTGCTTTGAGCCTAAAAATGTTGTAAACATTGGTTTAGATACAGGATCTATTCCCCCACCCCATTCTATCAGTTTTGTGCCAAGGCAGCATCAAGGAGATGAACAGTATTGCAGCTGTGTAATAGGGAAGAAAGCAAAAAAATAAAAAGCATAGTTAATATTGAGGTGGGAAGGGTGGGAAAAATATCCAGTGAGGCTAATTCAGAAGGGCCAACTTTAGTAAACTTAGAAGGCTAGTTAGTGAGGTGGCAGAACTCAAGAGCATTGAGCAAATGGGGGTCCAGGAGGATTGGAAGTTTCTCAAGGGAGTGATCCTTGGGGCACAAAAGGAGTCTATGTCCTTACATAGGAAAGGGGCTAAGGGGATAAAAAAGCCCCCTTGGCTGAACAGGGAACTCCACGGAAGACTGGGAGCAAAGACATTTATAGGCAGTGGAAGCAGAGGGCAGCCACCAAGGAGGCATACACCTCCCTGGCGTGCTATTGCAGGGAATCAGTTCAAGGCAGGACTGGAGCTTAGGCTGGCTACAACAATTAGAAGGACTTTTTATTGTCCTTACAGA
Organism: Crocodylus siamensis; assembly: GCF_052110815.1. Classification (NCBI taxonomy): domain Eukaryota; kingdom Metazoa; phylum Chordata; order Crocodylia; family Crocodylidae; genus Crocodylus; species Crocodylus siamensis. The sequence continues at coordinate 101,032,456 of NC_143397.1, forward strand.
TACATAGTGCGCAAAAGGAAAGTGCAGAGTAACATAGGGCCCCTGCAGGACAAATCAGGACAGTTAGTGGTTGATGCAGGGAAAAAGATGGAGCTCTTCAATGAGTTCTTTGCTTCAGTATTCCTAAGTACTGACGAAGTCAATTCCCCTACCTTGGGCATAGACAGATATCCAAAAGTCACTAGACCACCAAAGGTTAGTGCAAACTTAGTTAAGGAGCACTTGGAAGGGCTGGATGGGTACAAGTCAGCCAGCCCAGATGACCTCCATCCACAGGTGCTGAAGGAATTGGCCAGTATCATAGCTGAGACACTGGCACAGCTGTTTGAGCACTCATGGTGCTCCAGCCAGGTCCCTGAGGACTGGAAAAGGGCCAACGTGATGCCCATTTTTAAGAGACGGATAAGAGATGAGCCAGGTAACTTTAGGTCAGTCAGTCTTACCTCTATCCCTAGGAAAATACTGGGGAAAAAAAAATAAAATCAAAGAGCACATTTGTGAAGGCCCAGCATGGAGAATGATGCTGAAAGGAAACCAGCATGGATCTGTCACAGGTAGACCCTGCCTGAGATACCTTATAGCTTTTTATGACCAGGTCACTGCCTTGACACAGGAGCTGAGGCTGATGTCATCTACCTGGACTTTAAGAAGGCCTTTGGCACAGTTTTGTATCCTATTCTCATCAGGAAGCTAGCAGGCTGTGGAATGGATGCTTACACAGTCAGATGGGTGGCCAACTGGCTTAGGGACCGCACTCAGAGAGTGGTGATGGACAGGTCGTTCTTGGCCTGGAAGGAGGTGGGCAGTGGGGTCCCGCAGGGTTCGGTCCTTGGACTGGTGTTATTTAATATCTTCATCAGCAATTTGGACGAGGGTGTTGAGAGCACCCTCTCCAAGTTTGCAGATGTTACCAAGTTATGGGGCAAAGTTAATATGCCAGAGGTCAGGGAGCAGATACAGGGTGACCTGGACAGGTTGGATCAATGGGCGGAATGAAATAGAATGCAATTCAACAAAGATAAATGCAAGCTACTACACCTAGAAAGGAGGAATCCCCAGAACACGTATAGGTTGGGGGATGACCTCCTCAACAGCTCAACAGCTGAGAGAGATCTTGGAGTCATAGCTGACTTCAAGACAAACATGAGCTGACAGTGTAACGAGGCCATCAACAAAGCCAATTGCACCTTGTCATGTATTAGCAGATGCATGACCAACAGATCGAGGGAGGTGATGCTCCCCCTCTATGCAGCATTGGTCAGGCAGCAGTTGCAGTACTGTGTCCAGTTCTGGGCACCACACTTCAAGAGGGACACGGAGAATCTGGAGAGGGTTCAGAGGAGGGCCACTCGCATGATCAGTGGCCTCCGTGAAAGACCCTACAAGGGGAGGATGAGAGATCTGGATCTCTTCAGCCTTCACAAGAGATGTCTGAGGGGAGACCTTGTAGCTGCCTGTAAGTTTATCAAGGGAGGACAACAGGGAATTGGTGATGAGCTATTTACCAAAGCGTCCCAGGGAGTAACTAGGAATAATGGGTGCAAACTAGTTGAGAGTAGATTTAGGTTAGACATTAGGAAGAAATTTTTTACAGTAAGGGTGGCCAGAATCTGGAAAGAGCTCCCAAGAGAGGTAGTACTATCACCTACCTTGGAAGTCTTCAAGGGGAGGCTTGATAGTCACCTGGCTGGGGTTATCTGGCCTCGGTCCTCTTTCCTGCCGGGACACAAGGTTGGACACGATGATCCATTGTGGTCCCTTCTGACTCCACAATCTATGAATCTATGAGGTTGAAGGGAAACAAAAAACTTTTAAAATTAAGCCCTGCTGTTTCTCTGTGTTTTATTGCTCCTTTTTCTATGGTCTTCACATCCTTCTCTCTTCATGTGTCTTCTTTCTCCAAGAGACTATTTCCCATTTCCTGAATGCTTTGTCCTTCTTGCCCTTCATCCTTTGTCAGATTTCTGTTCTTTCTACTTGACCCCTTATTCCTCTTCCTCCATTGACCAGTGTTATCCTGAGATGTCAGGCCTGATTTCACCCCCTCTTCAAGTCCTCTTTGAATCCTAGCCTACCCTCCTTTGGGACTTCTCTCCTCACCCTACCTCATCACACCCCATCTTAAAGAAGATTGAGGTGAAGCAAAAATTTATCTCTATATCCAAGCCTTCATAGGTCTCATCCTCAAAATACCAGTGACTAAATCAAGAGCACTTCATGGAAGAGAAGGCAAATAAAATAAATGCTTGGCTTTTATAAAGCACTTTACATTAGTAGATCACAAAGCACTTTACAAAGGAGGCTAGTGCCATTATAAACAATTTTCACACAGGAAGACTAAAGCAGGGAGAGATAAAGTGAAATGCTCCAGGTCACTCAGAAGGTGAGTGATGGGGCCATTTATAGAATTCAGAAATGACATGTGAGTTTGAAGAAAAGATCTAAACAAAGTCACAGTCCATAAAAATTAGTATATGCTGAATGCACATTCCAGCTTACTTACATTCAGTAGAATGTGAAATCCAAAGGAGTCCCAGCTTTGTCAGTGGAAGTAAATTACTACTCAGCAGATACATCTACATGTGCACTTTACTGTAGACTTGACTAATTAGCTTCACAGTAAAGCTTCACTGTCTACACGTGCACTGGTATTAGAGCACAATAAATTAACTCAGCCATAGGATATTGGGGACACCTCTGTCCTATGGCGGAGTAACGGGCTGGCTGGGGCACGAGGGAGCTAAAGTGCTGGGGCTGCCTGCCACAGCTCAAACTACTGCAGTCCTGGGCACATGTGCAGACACTGCTCCAGGAGCAGCTAACTCTGATGGAAACTGCACCCAAGTTTATCACATCGCTTTAATGGCACATGTAGATACACCCAGCATCTATAAGAGTGGCAAAGTCTGGTCCAGTATCATATAAAGCCCACCGTTTCCTTGCTTTTAGGATTGGAAAGAAGTTGTGCTAATATATGATGACCTCTTGCATAGTATAAGTTGAAGCTCACATGCATCAGAGTACCTGCTTAAATATGCAACCAGGCAGCTTAATATGCAAACTAGCATTGAAATGACTATTTGCACTTGCAAATATCCACTTTGCCTATATAGATGCTGTCAAGTAACTCAGACTCCATGCTGTGAAAAAGGTAGCATTGTTACTGCACTGATTAAATGTAACAGATGTTCATACATTTTAAGAGCTTATTTGAAAACAAAGAGATTCAAATTCATTTTTGAACTTAAAATACATAACAGAAAGGAAGGACAATGGATGAAAGAAATATGAAAAAAATTATGATTAGATGCAAGGGGACAAACCTGTCTCAGCAAGAGGTAGCAATGCTTTGTTTATCATAACTATGTGCATGCAGTTTACAAACCTCCTTGTTCAGTTCATCTATTTTATTGCTCCCTGAAATTGTATTTGCCACTCTTCCATATCTACATAATAGAGCCAGTGACAATTTGCATAATATTGCAGGCCAAATAAACCCACCAACATTCAGTGGGTTAACTTAAATTTTAAATACTTGTAAACCCAGCTGTAGTGAACGGTCACCAAGTATGAGAGATTCCTCTTAGTTTACAGACAGATGAAAAATGCATTGTCTCCATCATTCTAATTCTCCCATGATAATACAAATATTATTAAACACAACTAACACCAAACCACAGATTCATGTTTTCTGTCTCAGTGACATATATGAGAATGCCTTTCTGCCATTAGTCCTTTTTCTCCAGATTTGGGATTTGAGACTATTCTCCAAATTCCTTCACACTTAATTGGCTTTCTCCTTCTGAAGAATTTGTTATTCTTAAACAAAAATAAATGTACATTTTAGATAAGGGGTACTCTTGGACCAGACCATAACTTCAGTCTAACAGCCAGGTTTCCAAATAATTCTAGGGGATGGTTGGTTAGATCTCTAAAAAGGAATGTGACAGTAGGGGGCTATTTATTATGAAATACAGGGAGAATGATGTTCGCTTCTGGATATGCCAGGAGGGTCTATCTGTTGCTCATTATTTAGTCAAGGATTTTTGAAAGAGCCCCAGAGGAATTAGCCAAACAGATGGATATTTCAGTGCCACCCAGAAACACCTATAAAGGTTTGGAGGGACTCCATTGCAAGGGAACTTGTATAAACATGCACATAATCACAGAGAACTAATTTAAGTGAAGCTGGGATTTCAGTTGCTGCCTCTGCCCTGAAAAATCTATGGTCCTGATCCTGCCAACACTAATAAATATCCTTAAATTTATACATGCGAGTTAGCTTGATCCCAATGCCTAAATGGAAGGTGCAAGATTTTAAATAGAATCTTGGGTCTTATGCATCTTGCCCTCACACCAGTTTCCACACCAGTATAAGGCTCATAACTTCAGTGGAATTACCCCTGCCTTACACTGGTTTGAGAGGAGTGAATTGATGAACCTCTGTCAGAAAGTTTTCGCTCCATCTGTCACCTGAAATGTGCATACGGTTATAGACCACATGGCAATGGGTTACTTTTTTTTTTTTTTTTTTTTTTAAATAAACGTGCCTAGAGCATCCATTCTCAAAGATTTGCAGGTGTGGGGGAGGAAAGAAATAAAAAACTCTTTTGGGTAAAATAAAGGGAGGACAATCTCTGGAAACCTGTGATTGAAAATAATGAGCACAACCACTTCCCAGACAGGCATACTTACCTGTAGAACACTTGAGACAGGCTTTATATCTATCTAATTTTTAAGACTTGCGTTACCATTTGGTCTAATTTCACCCCTAGAGGCCCTCTCTCTGTACAGACTTCCAAAGAAAAGGAAATTTAATCCTTTTAACAATCAAATACTATGCAATGTTGGAAGATTTCAATCTCCTCCAGGAATTTGTCTGTAGTATTATTGACAGGCAGGATTACAGCTCATCAGGAGTAAGTGAATAAAGGCTAACTCAGGGTTTGGGGGAAATAAATAGCTAAGGAGAGTGGTTAAGCCTTATACTTAAGTTAGAATAATCACTGAAGTTTGGATTCTGATACCCACACTCAGAATACCCTTTGTTGTTGAGGATTCTCGTTAATACTGCATGGCTACTGGTTGAGTAAAGGACAACAGAAGCTGGCCCATGATGGATAAAGATTAGGGAACAGATTCTATTTGTACAGGTATGGTGTAAATCCATTACAGTCGATAGAGGTCACTGCGGATTTACACTAGTTTAATGGCAGCATTTGTCCTTACATACATGCACCACAATCCTGCATGCCTGGCACACTCAAAATTCCCATTGATTTCCCATAAGAGTTTGGGGTACTGAAGGAAAGCAGAACATGACCCTAGGATTTTACAAATGTAACTATGACTAATACAGAAGAAGTAAAAATTATACTTCCACCTTTATAGTTTAAATGTTACTGAGGTTTCTAATAATGAGTAGACTCTCATAATATCTGGAGCTTCAGAGACATAAACAAGAGTTTGGATATTTCTTTGAACAATCTTTGATGTGGAAATTGGGCTAGAAATATTATGGCGGAAAAAGCTTTTGCAAGAAATTTTCCATATTACCAAATCAAATATATCCTGAGGGCACCCCAACAGCAGGAATGGCTTGTAAAAGTGTGTGCCATTTTTCACCTTTCTGATTCCCCAGTGGACACAGGCCAAACTCCTCATCATGCATTTGGATCAGATCACACTGCAGAGCCACTATTGTTCTGCTTGACTGCAGAGCTCAGGGTCATCTCTGAAACTCAAATGGAGGATAGAATATTTGTTGTTATTGATTAGCTAAAGTTGTAAGTAATAGGATACATCCTGTAGTTCTTCCTTTGTGTGTTTTTGCTATTTCATGTCTGGTAGCTGCATTTGTGTCCTGCCAAGGCAGTATTAATGTTTATATGACTGTGCGTCACACAAATCCATTTCCCTGATTTTAATGAACAGTCCCAGCATTGATGGAAACCATTTAGTTCCAATAAGCTAATAGAAAATTTGATATTTCATGGATGTCCTTTGGGATTCCTAGAATTGCTGTATTGAATATTGCTGATTGATATTTTTGAGGTTAATGTTAGCGTTATAATAATAACACTTTAGAGTTAAATCGTGAAAATTTGTCAGGAAAATTTATCATCCCCGGCAAAAAAAGAATGCTAACCCACTCTTTTCCATAATGATAATGTAAATGGAAAGCATATATTTTATCCACAAAATTACTCTCTCCAGGCAAATGGAAGGATAGACTGATGTATTTGATGCTTTTTATTGTAGAGATGCACATCATTCCACAAAGCAGCTACTTATTGTGCTTGTGTGAGGTCATTGCAATATCTATTTTACAAGCAGATAAACTGAAGCACGACAAGGATAGGAAGTTATCTACGTAGCCAAAATAGACTCCAGGAGTCATTATTATTATCTAAATTATAGTGATGCCTCAAGGCTCCATGAAAAGCTCCACTGTGCTAGTGCTGTAAAACACCTGGGAAAAGGCTGTCCTTAAAAAAAAACCCTTGCGAGCTCAACAGACAAACCAAACAAAGGCAAGAGAGCAAACAGATGCACAGAAAGTGACTTTCAGGTCATGAAACAACTAGGTCAGACAAGTCATTGGCACACCTGAAAGTAAAAACAAAGCCTCCTAGCTTCCATTGTACTGCCTTCTTCACCAGACTAAAGTGCCTTTCTTAGTTCCCAGTTCTAATCGTTACATTATACTGCCCTGCCCTCCATACTATTTTATACACATGGAATGACATTAAACCCTTCTGTAAGACATTAGCAATTATTTTTGACTGATCCCAATGAGAGAAAGTTCCTTGAGAAAAGAGGCTTCCTTTATAGGGAAGTACTGATCCTTCAGAACTCAGAAAACCTGGGTTAGCCAAAATTACCCTTTGCTGAATCCCCTGTATTTGCTTTCTGGCTATGGATTAGTGGAATATGCTCTTTGCTGGGTTTTGTTTGTTTGTTTGTTTTTTTAAGGGACATGTATTGCATCCAGTTAAAGTGCCCAAAACAAGGACATGGACAAGCTTGAGAGAGTCCAAAGAAGAGCCACCTGTATGATCAGAGTCTTACATGGCAAGCCATATAAGGAAAGGCTGAGGTATCTGAGACTCTTCAGCCTGAGGAAAAGAAGGCTGAGAGGGGACCTGGTAGAAGTTTACCATTACACTAGGGGAGTACATCAAGTACTCGGTGAGCAAACTCCTGGAAGACCAATTCAGGCTCAACATTACGAAAGGCTTCTTCACAGCCAAACTATAGAATAAGCTCCCTCCAAAGGTGGCACAATTGCCTACCCTGGAAATCTTCAGGAGGAGACTAGACAATAGGGCTGTGTGAAACTTTGGTCACCAATTCAATATGGCGAAGATCTGGCCCAATTCGGCGGCCGAATCTCCAAATTCGAATCTAATCAGAGAACCCTTTAATCTCTGCAACCCTCCAAATGGGATTGGAGAGATTCGGACATAGACACAGCTATAAAAGTTTTTTCTACATACCTCTAGGTAGCAGGCAGCTAGTGAGTGCTGCGATGCTGGGACACATGGAGGGTCCCACAGAAGCACAGGGGAATCCCCAGAGCAGTCGGCAGCAGACCCAGAAGTGGACCAGAAGCACTTCTGGTCCATTTCCGGGTTTGCTGCGGAATACGTGGGGGCCCCCTGGCTCAGTAACTGGTGCCTTCTAGGTTTGGGGAGGGTACCCAGGGTCCCCCTGTGGCCAGTTGCTGAGCTGCAGGGGGGGAGGCCAGCATGCTCCCCAGTGAACCCGGAAGTACTTCCAGTGCACTACCGGGTTTGCCACCAAGCACATGGACAGCCCCCTGCACTCTTATGGGATGCTCCATGCACCCCAGTATCGCAGCTTTCACAAGTCATGCCTGCTACTTCAATGTATGTAGAAAAAACTTTCAAGCTGTTTTTATGGCTGAATTGCTGATTCTCTGAATCAGCATTAAATCTTCAGATTTGGATTCAGCCAAATCAAATCAGAGACAGTGACCTGAATCAACAAATTGAACCACAATCCCTGATTCAGGCCCAATCCAATTTGAATAGGGCCTGCTTTGCATACCCCTACCAGACAGCCACCTTGCTGGGGTCACCTGACCCCCAGTTATCTTTCCTGCTTGGTGCAGGGCGCTGGACCCCATGATCTTCCAGGGTCCCTTCTGGCCTTACAATCTATGTATGAATCTATTAATTAGTTTTTTAATTAAGCCCAGAAGCAAGCATGTAACCTATTTACTGTCTCTTGGATGAGGAGCAAGAGACAAGTGCCAGTTGGCTTATGGACCCTGGCGTCATCACTGTCTTTGTCAGGTGTTGCCAATGTCTTTTTAGTGCTGAAGTCTCAGGGACTGCAGTGCCAGCAAAAAAGTTGCAGCCAGGAGATCCCAACCCCAATCTTGTCGTTAAGAATGACCACAGGCTTGGCTCAGTGGAAGAGGTTCAGCTAGGTTTATTGTCTACATGGCATGGCCCTAACATGCTTGTGATATGACAGGCAAGGTTTTAACATATGTATTCACGTGACAAGATAAACCATATAGTCTCCCTTAGGCTAATATAAAGCGCTCATAATTTCTAATTCTCCTTTTGTACAGTAGTCAAGACAAATGACATATGACATTCCACCAGTATTTTGAATATCTTAAGGCACCCTGTACCCTTGTTTTGTTCCACATGCTGATTTGGGTGTTCCTATTTCAGTTATCTTTCTGGTACTGGAGTATTTTACACCTTGCACAACCATCTCCCCCTTGCATCTCCTGGCAGGACTGCACTTTTGGCCTACATGCCAAGTTCTGCTTATAGTTTTCATAGTTTCATAGTTTCTAGGGTCGGAAGGGACCTGAGCAGATCATCTAGTCCGACCCCCTGCCATGGCAGGAAAGAGTACTGGGGTCAAACGACCTCAGCAAGGTGTACATCTAGCCTCCTCTTAAAGATCCCCTCTTAAAGATCCCCAGGGTAGGAGCCAGCACCACTTCTCTTGGAAGTTGGTTCCAGATCATAGCTGCCCTGACCGTGAAGTAGCGCCTCCTATGTAAGGAGTTAATGCATCGGTCAGGTTTGTTTGTCGGACCCACTCTGGCCAATGCTTTAGCAAAAAAGCATTTGTGTCAGCAGTGTATATTAATCAGTGCTCCAGTGAGGCCTACAGATCCACACAACAGAAAAGAAATTTCACTTATGTTTTGAACTCTCATTTTTCTTTTGATTGCTACAACTTGTTGACTGGTAAAGAGACATATAACCTCAGTAAACATAGTATTGGTGTTCTTTTTATTCTGCTGAATACCTAGTCAATTGAGTTTTACCATATGGCAAGGTTCTGCAGACAATGAAAAACAGAGTAGGCCCAATTTTGTAGTCCTACTCCTAGGCAAAATGATTGAGATGACAAAGATTGATTAAAGTAATCTTTTCCATTTCCATATTCAGAGATCATGGAGCAACTTGTATAGTCTCAGTCTGAGAGCATCCTTAGGGTCATTCTAACATGTGTTCTGCTTCCATTGTCCACCAGTAGTCATAAACTTTGTTTAGATAATATTCTCCCATATAAACAGGTGACTGAGAGCCAGGCAGATGAAGAGCCCTTATATCAGTTCTATACTACCATCTCCCTGAACAAGGACTATTTTCAAGGGGGTAATTCTGCCTACTTTACAGAGACCTAGAATTACAAATGGGCTTAAAAGCGCGATAGCACACTGAGAATGGGGACCAGAATGTCCGGTGCCTACTTACCAAAGGGGAAAACCTCACCCTATTACACTCCTAAATTTTTAAAAATATATATAATAAACTCAATACACATTGAAAAATGCTTACTGAAAAAAACACTTTGATTTTTTGACTGGCAGCATTTGTGAACTTAATAAAAACATCCCGACTCAACATGTCACCTGTGATTAACATGGCAGAGTCTCAATTGCACATATGTACCTTAAAAAAAAGAAAAGAAAAGAAATAGGATCTTTTAGAAACCTGTAGAAATCAACCATCTAAGAATCATCAGACTGGAGTGATGCTTGGAGCAGCCCACCGCTTTTCAACAGAAAACTCTCGACCTTGCATGCCAAGGGATTTGTCAATTGCTGCTTGAAGAATCTATCGCAGGCACAAAAGAAACCAAAGATTCTTGAAAACTTGTTTTGTGGGGGGGAGAGGGCTTGGGTTTTTGTTTGTTTGTATTTAAACACAGACTTGGAGTCTTTCTGGGCAGAAAAAAAATGATAGCAAGGCAGAAAAAGGTCAAATATTAAAGTAGAGGCCATTTTAAGCACTTTAATTAATTAAATCTGCTGGAACATGTTAATTAACACAATATTGTACAAGGTACTGCATCTAGGGAGAAGGAACCAGCAACACACCTATAGGCTGGGCAACACCCTTCTTGTCAACACAGTGGCAGAAAGGGATCTTGGAGTCATTATTGACTCCAGGATGAACATGATCTGCCAATGTGAGGACCTGGTCAGTAAGGCTAACCGCACCTTGTTGTGCATCCACAGATGCATCACCAGCAGGTCCAGGGAGGTGATCCTCCCCCTCTATGAGACACTGGTCAGGCCGCAGCTGGAGTACTGTGTCCAGTTCTTGGCGCCACACTTCAGGAGGGATGTGGCCTGCATTGAGAGGGTCCAGAGGAGGGCCACTCACATGGTCAGGGGGCAGCAGGGCAGGCCCTATGAGGAGAGGCTGAAGGGCCTGAATCTATTCAGTCTCCACAAGAGAAGGCTGAGAAGGGATCTGGTAGCCATTTACAAACTCACCAGCGGAAACCAGCAAGAATTGGGGGAGGCTCTGTTCCCTCGGGCACTACCCGGAGTTACTAGGAATAATGGCCACAATTGTTAGAGAGATGGTTCAGGCTGGACATCAAGAGACATTACTTTACAGTTAGGGCTGCCAGGCACTGGAATGGGCTCCCAAGGGAGGTGGTGCTCTCTCCTACTTTGGGAGTCTTCAAGAGGAGGCTGGACAAATATTTGGCTGCGGTGATATGATTTGGCTGAGGCACTCACTCCTGCCCAGGGCAGGGCGTCAGACCTGATATTCTGTTTAGGTGCCTTCTGACCCTAAACACTATGAAACTATGTCCCCATGCTTCAAAATGGCAGCAGGGGTGCCACAACTACAGCTTACTGAACTATAGCTCCTTCAATGAGCTGTTGTTCAAGCACCCCTGCTGCCATTTACAAGCATGGGATGCCGAATACATGCAACACTACAAGCACTTTTATTAGAGCACCCCTCCGCCCTGAAGCACATGTATAGACACCCGCTGATTCAGAGACAAATATTACAATAAGAATAAGAAAACACAAGTTGCATTACTAAATAGCAGCAAACATAATTATGATTTGATCTTCAAAAATAATCTAAAAATATTATGTAATTAGTGTTCACAATTACACTGCAACTAAGCAAGCGTAAAGAACATTTTGAAAAAGGCAAAACAAGTAAAGATTTTGTATGTGTTTTTAGCAGTTTCAAAACTTGGATTTGTCCACAAACTAATCTCAGAAAAAGTTCAATTTATTCAGATACAGTTTTCAGAAAGCCAGATTTAAAATTCGTTAGGCTGCTGTCATGTTTTATTATGACACACGGCATCTTTTCACATTGGTTAACTTATGCTACATGATGTAATTTAACATGACTGACAAAAGCCAGAATTGATGAGGTACAAGATTTTTGTCAAGTTCAGAAATGCGAAAGAATTTGTGCATGTTTCATTTTCTGTGACATACTCAGATTGGTTGAGCCCAGCTTATCAAAAGTGTTCATTAGTTTTGGGTGCTCAGTTTTGGGACACTCAACTTGGAAAACTGAGGGCCCTATTTTTTGAAGTGCTGAGCCCCCACAATTCAGTTAAAGTCAATAAGATCTTCATGTATGTACAGACTAGGAAATGTACTGCCTAGAAAAGTCATAGCTTATGAACAGAATTTTATTTGCCTTAGGTGCACCTAAAAGGCTTTTTTTTTTTTTTAGCTGAATGTCTGGGCATTTTTGGCACTTGCCCCTGAACTATGGATGCATAAGACTGGAATCAGACATTGTTTTTATGCCACCACAACCATTTTTATTGTGGAAAAGTTTGTGCTGATTGATGTCTATTGACTTTATGATGGGAGAGTGCTTGGCAGCCTGGAGCTGCCCGTGCTCTCCAGTCACCTTGAGCAGATGTTCCCAGGGCTTGAGGGTCCCAATCCTGCATGTTCCAGGAATGCCCAACCCCTCCAGCCCCAGGAGTGCCTGCCTGGCTTCCCCGACTTATGAAGACATGCTCCCTGGAGTTGCACCTCTGGAAGCAGGGAAAGCTACGGTTCCCTGCTTCCAGAGACATGCTGCAGAGATTCCTCAGGGCCACTGCTCTATAAGCGGGGAACATGATCAACATGCAGGACAATGATAACATGTTCTGCCCAATGAACCAGATCAGCTGTGCCAGGATGCATCCTGACACAGCTAATATGCTTTATTTGGTAATGTCTACTTGTAGCCCAAGTGTCCATGTAGACAATGAGCATATGCTACAGAAACGCATTGGCAAAGCACTTAAGAGCAAGCCTAAGCATAAATCTGAGAAAAGACATTGGGAAGAAGAAGCAAGCCATCCCATCTTCTAGCCCTATGAGCAGCATACTCAAAGTAAAAGAATCTTAGGCCTCCCTCACCCAGAGGAGGTTCAACCCTGCACCACTCCTCCTTCCTAGCACAGCATTCCCAACCACCAGAGCACAGATTAAATGTTGTCCAGGACCCTTTTCCAGCCTTCTTTTTGAAGCCAGCCCCCGAGACACCAAGGGAGGAAGATACATAGGGCCAAAAGGAAGACAGTAAGCTACAGAGTATGTGGTTCAGTGAGATGGCTACTATCTTAGCTGGAAGCAAGCCCTGGGTTTTAGCCTGGACCATTTCTCTTAACGGGATAGAAGCTTCCCAGTGGTTCTCCAGCCATTTATCGAATGATTATTAAATGCAAGGGGCAGTATACAGGTTAGCTTCAAGGAGGAGCACTGGAAAAAGAACTAGAGACCCCACTGAAGACAGAGGAGGGTGAGAAGTGGAAGGTCATTGGACCAGTAGAACCTTTAGAATGGACGATGAGTGAAAAGGCAAAACCTAACTCCACCTTCAGGGGGAGTTGATCTCAGCTTGGTATAGATTTGTTGCTGAAAAGGATGGCATAGATTGGGGTGGGCAATTATTTCAGCTGAAGGGCCATTTAATGAGTTTTGGTGAGCTGTGGAGGGCCATATAGGTAGCTCCACCCCTTGGCAGTTGCCCTGCCCCCTGGTTGCCATCTTGGGATCAGAAATCCCATCCCTAACCCCTGGCCTTTGCCACTGAAAGTTCCTCCCCTTTCCCCCCATAAATACTCCTTTTGGGAGGGAGGAATGCGATCTTAGAACCAGAAAAAAAAAATCATGCACTAAAAGTCAAACGCCTATTATAACATCTTTTAATTTTATTACAAAAAATATTTTTGTCATGATTTGTATTTGCATACTGTATATAGAGGTGATTGCATAATAACTCAAAAATATAGCCTTAGTCTTGTATACTGTGTGCGTGTGTGGGAGGTGGGGGTTGGGAGGGTATGCGTGTATGGTGAGATGTGGGAGGGGGGCTTGTGAGGGGCTGTGGCTGTAGGGGGGGCAATAAAGTATGTTAGGGGCTGAATATGTGGGGGGTTGTGGGGGCAGGGTGTGGGTGTGTAGTATTTGTGGGGTATGAGGGAGGGTGGGAGGATGTGAGGAAGTTGTGGGGGCATGAAACCCCCACACACACATTTCCCATGGTAAACGGTCCCTGCTGGCAGCAGCAAAAGCAATGGCAGTGGGAGCACAGGGTGCTCAGGCCTACCTCAGGCACTGCTACCCAGTGGCACGTGACACCAGCCAGCGATGCACATGGGGGCAAAGAGTGCAGCCTAGCTGGCCTAGCTCTATCACCAGGACTCCCTGCTGCACACATGCCACTCATGTGCCACTGGGGAAACCCTGTGCTGGAGCCATATGCCTTCCCTGCCCCCTGCCATTCAGGTCCCAAGACTCTGCAGGGAAGCAAGGGATGGGGTCCTTCTGGCAGAGTCCCAGGACCTGTACAGCAGGGGGCAGGGAAGGCATTAGCTCTGGTGAGGAGCTTTCCCTGGTGGCACGTGTGTGTGGGAGCTGCACTCATGCAGTGGGGAGTCTTGGCAATAGAGGTGGGCCAGCCAGGCTGTGCTTCTCACCATGATGTGCACTACTGGCTGGAGCTGTGATCTGCCGGGTGGCAGCACCTGTACCACGTACAAGTGCTCTGAGTGCCCCCACCTGCTGCTGCTGTTCCTGCTGTTAGTGGAGGCTGTGCGCCATAGGGGAGTTGGGGGGGGTCTCCCCCCACACACCTATACCTTGCCCACCTGAGCTCTGCACTGCCACCACCCACCTGGGCATGGCTCCCTGCCACTGCCAGCCCCAGGCCCGTGCTCCACACTCCCACCCAGCTGCAGCTCCCCCCTCACCCCCACCCCTGCTCCAGCATCATAGGCAGGATGAAAATGCCTGGCACGCTGGATCTGGCCTGCGGGCTGTATTTTGCCCACCCCCACTGTAGATATATCAGCTAGCAGAGGATTTGGCCATCAAGATCTCAGGCCAGTTGGAGAATGGCAGTCTTTTTACCAGATTTATCAGGCAGTGCATATTACCATGAAATTCCACAGTACTTTAAATAAAACAAATCACCCCTCCCAGCCAAATTCCCTGAAGTCACTTTCCAGAATAAGTTTACATTTGAAGAACAAAGAAGAAATGTGTTAAGATCTTGCAATAGCATTACTGCAAACTCAGAACTAAACATGCCTTCAAAATAAAAATGTTTCAAACCAAATTGGACCAAACTCTGAGTGAATTCCATTCCATCCACCTGGATAGTTGCAATGTTATAAGCAAAAATCTCATTGGATTTAAAGAATTTTGCCTAACATTTGGCTAACTAGACATTGCTTAAAATCTATGTTATTTATGGGGTTCCTTCAAATGCAGCATTTAAGATACTCTGAAACTGAGCCAACTACTTGTTGTAAGGGCTCCATGGATTTAGCATTTACTAACCACTTTGTAAGTGTGTAAATAAGCAGATATTCAATGGGGCAATGCAGTTATTAAACATTTCTACCAGCATAACTGAGTTAACAGCTCTAGGGAAACTATTTTTCCTCCTCATGAAAAATGTCAGCGCCACAACAAAAAATCATGTTCATCAAAATATTCCTGCCAGTTTTTTAGAGTAGGTTCTCAAAAATCAAAAACAAAACAAAAAATACCTGGGAATTACTTTTACTTTTTATTCCAATGAGAATTCACACATTTAAAAAAAGAGTCAAAACAGCCAATTTCCAAGAATAATGGAAAAATTTACAGACAGATCTGGTGACCTTTAGAGTTAGCACAATTCTAAACAGTTCTATCAATGCTTAGGACAGGCCTGTAGCATCAGGTTTTTATGTACCTAAAATTCAATGCCATTCCTGATGAATACATCCACCTCTATGATCAGCTTTTTGTCTCTCAAAAAAAGTCTCTGTTTTTAGATCCCTCTCCTTCAGAATATACAGGTGGAATTAGTTTTTATGGGATCTGTTCCTTGTAACAACAATACATACCACTATACAGTGTTCTTCATCTGTATATCTCCAAGCATTTCACAAGTCAAGTCACCCATCCTTATCCCCATTTTGCAGATGGGAAATTAAAGCAAAGAGAATTAAAATGACTTACCTAAGGCCATGCCACAGGCTAGAAGCAAAACTGGGGATAGAAGTCAGGCCTCCGGATCCCCATTCTCATGGTTTAGGCATTAGATCACCTATAGGCTAGATTCCCATCTGAATAGTGAACACAAACCATGCCTTCCACAAGACCTCCTAATATTGTTTTGTCAGCCACAGGAAATGAAAAAATTAAAACTGAAGTTGACTGTACAAAGAAAGCATAATCTTGTCCACCATGTGTTTTTTGCTCAGTTGCGTCGCCAATGGGCTCGCAAGGGGTGGCCCACTTCTGTTAAGGATATGTCAAAAACTGTTCTGATCCTACCTATAAAGATAAATCACATGAGTCTAACCTCTGTCCTCTAGTTGCTTTCTGAAGCAGGCTGCACTTAGATTTGCTGCCAAAGGCCACTTCATGTGAAGAACTCCCTGCATTTGTGAATGCCTAGCCAATCTTTAACATTTTGGGCTACTTATAGATGCACAGGCACATAGACTTTCATTGACAGAATCATTAAAGAAATACATTTACTGAAAATTACTATTAATTAACTTTCAACTGCCTATTAAAATGCAAATGAATAGATGGAAGAAAGGGTAAGGGCAGCAGGAGATATGTTAAATAAGAACTTTAACCAGTTAGGGATTAGTGGGATCTACCTATGAAAATTGACAGAACAAGATCCCCAAACAGACAAAGTAATCAATAGTGGTGAGCCCTGCAGCCAGTGCAGTGCCTCATGGTAGAACTGGCATCCTCCTGCATGCATCAGCTTTGAGGATCAAGGCCAAGAATTATGAGTAACCCTCTGTGAACTGCAACTGCTGTGTTTTTCTATAAATGTAATGTAAAGTTATTAGCATCCCTATAATGGTGTGGAAGTGCCAGTTCAGGGGTTAATTTTCAGCATTTCTTTACCATCATCCCCAGTATATTCTGAGTGATAGAAGATTGCTGAATTCCACTTGGTAGGCTACCCTATTTAACCCTTTTGGGTTACCTGAGGTGCACTGAACCACTCGTGGAAATTGTAAGTCAACGATAACTTTACAAATATTCTGCATTTTCAATAGCAGTGACAGAGTCATCACCTTTTAGGAAGGTATGTTGTGATGTGACTCAGTATATTTAATTACCCAAGAGCAGCTATTGAAATGCAAATTGTCATTTGAATTGCTCAGGATAGAGCTGTTCCCAAAGCTTTCACAACGAAAGCCTCAGTAAAAGGAAGAACAAGGAACACAATTTTTTTCTCTCCTCAGCTTCGTGCTTATTGCCAGCAGGTGGTTTTTAAAAGGATGGTTGTAATTCCTCCAATCTAGTATAACCCACAGGAATGCTTTACAGCACCTCATGATTTCCCAGAGGCCCAAAGATCACACTATAAGCATCAGTATTTCTGAGTTTAATAACATTGTTTTGGCCTTTTTTCAGGAGTGATGTGAACCTTGTTCCCCCCACCCACCATTACCTTTCTGTATACCTATCTCTTGAGCTGATTCCCTATTCAGATATATCTGAAGGTTCTTTGATTCATGAAAATTATTCCATCTTCATAAAAAGGCTATGAAAATTATGAATGTCTTGAAAAAGATGACGCTTTATCCTTTTGGGACTGCAAACGCAGCACTCTGTAACAGTGGGCTTGCCAAGTATTTTTTTTCAAAGTAGAATAAATGCTCACACGAGTAACCATGTTCATAATAATAATAATTACAGCCAGAGTCTGTGGAGATAAATTTTTATCTTGCTTACTCAGGTGCAAATCAGGCATAACTCCATGGAAGTCAGTGAAATAAAGCCAAGTTTTCACTAGGGCTGTCAAGAGCAGAATTTGACCCTCTTTTAACATGTGTATCAAAGCAGCTAAGGGAAGATTTTCAAAAGGGCACAGAATAAATCTAACTTCCCACTAAACTAAATGGAGTTAAGCTGATTAACACTGGGCGAGGACCTGGGCCAATTACCTTGTTGCACTGTCAAGCCAATTAGTGTTTTCAGCAAAGGTCCAGCAGCCCCTCCACTGTAAGCTCTATTTTTATCTTTGCACTTACTTGCCCATTTTAAATTGCATCAAGTTAAGTATGAATATATAGGTTGTCAGCCTTGCTAAAAACAGATTTTTTCTACCAATGAGAATTGACTGTACCATGCTGGTTTCTTGTATTTTTAGAGCATCTGAGCAGCAAACATTTCAGGGTTTTTTTCTGTAGCTACCAGGCTTCGTTTCAGAGAAATGTTTACTGTATAAGCTTAGGTGCCTACCTTATTATGATAATATGCATGATTGTAGCACCAAAAGACAGCAGGAGAACTTGAGTTAGCAAATGGAAAATACTGTACTGGGCCTTGTTTTTTGTGTAAAGCCCACTATTTTCTTCCTCAGAAAGCTAGAATGCCTAGCAGAGTGGGAACCATGTACAAATGTTTGCAGAAAGCAACTAAATGTGCCTGAAAGATGCATCTATTTATAATAAAACGTTTTGCTCAAAACCTTCTTCCCCAGGGCACAAGCTCAAAAAGAGATACATTGATCTCAATAAGAGATGCATAAAGATGTGCAAAAAAAAAAAAGGCCTTCAAGAAGCACAATAAAACACTTCAGAAATATGCAGAGTAAACCAGGAGAGAACCCTCACGCATGACAAGCCTGAAGCTTGCAGAACTTGATTACTGGTGAAATAAAATCCTCCATCATCTAAAGGCCAGTAACCATCAAAGAGAAGGGAGAAGGTGACAAATGTGCTGCTAAAAGCTCCTGACCACTTTGCCTGATTGATTTTGGCTTTAACCTGAAAAATTAAATTGTTTGACTAGGCAGAATTACTTGGGAATTATATTTTAAGGGCTGGATTCTGGGAAACACTAGAACTGTTCTCCCCCAGTAATGTTAGCCACTGCGAGAGATAGAATCAGTGCCTTTAAATATTGTGACAAAGCCCCAGGCTGCTCCCAGAGATACACCCTGACTTTGCTGAATGCATATGCCCGGGTTATTAAATTTGCCTGGAAATCGTGATTTACCATAGGCTCTTCAGTAAAGTAACAGAAAAATAAGAATTTATTACAAGGCAGAACAAATGATATAAAAAAGAAAAAGTGGCAAACACTTTGGCAACAGAGTATGCAAAGCAAAATGAGCAAAACTCTTGTATTACATTCAGACTACCAGTTAGCCCTCATAAAAATTCCTGTGAAAATTGCCCAGGTTTAGCTTCCTCTTAAGTCACACCTAGCTTCCTCAACCAGGGATCTCCATGAAGTTCCCCTGGTTGAAGACCCCAGGGAGAGTATCCCCTCTCTTCACTGGTCACAGCCCCCAAAGCATCCCACCACACAGCATCTTTGGATTCATGACAAATGCAAGTTCACAAGATCTTGTGGGGGGATGAATTATTCAAGGGAGTCTGTCAGGATGGGGAGGAAAGAGAAGCAATTAGTTGATTGAAATGATGACCATTTGTTGGCAACATTGTGCAGTGAGGAACTCTTCCCAGCAACTGCTCTTGTTACACGCACTTGGAGGAAGAGAGGAGACATGCTATCAGTTCTCCTTGATGAGCGAGCACAAGTAAACTGAACTGCGCCTGTAGTATATAGAGTACCAGGATGCTAAGCTACTCACTTCCTGGCAAATGGACCAGATTTTTTGTCCTTGATTACAGGAAAAAGTGGCTCTTTATTTGAACAAGTGTCTGAGGGGCAGGAAGGAGCTGGGAGGAAGAGGGGGAATGGTTACAAATTTCTAAATCAATTTTCTTTGACTGGCTCATATGAAAACAGGAAAAGTCTGGTTGAAATTGTTTGCTCCGATTTAAAGAATGAGAGTCATAGTGTGATCATGCTACAGGTGGCATGCCATCTGCCATGTCTCTTGATCTCTGTGTACAACTCCCTCACCAACAAGAGGTTAATCTTGCAAGGTGCTTTAAGGTACCTGCAATGCAATCTCCCCCTCTCCTAACAGTCACTTCCAGTCCTTCAGTAAAATAGAAACAAACAATGTAAGCAACTGCTCCAAACTAAAATATAACACCTCCAGGCACTTGTGAACCAACCCAACATGTACTGAAATACTTTATTCCTTCAGGGTCCTGTGGCTGGGTAAAAGGAACCAGCCAAAGGAAACCGCCCCCCGCTAGTCCTTACTCACCAGCCCCTGTCCCGGTTACCTGCCTGGGAGCCCTGCATCTTCCCCAGCCAGGGCCAGAATACCCCTTCAGCCTGAGAGCAAGCCTATTTACTCCCTCGAGTACTTCCTTCTCTGGCCCTTGCTGATCCTGTTGGCCCTGTAGCCTTCCTGCAGTAATAGGGCAAGGGTTCCCTATTACAAATTGCCCTTCCCTCTTCCCTTGTCAAGGGGATGTATTCTCTTTTCTTCATATTGCATCCCCCTTTTTGTATTTTCACAAGAAATCTGCCTTCCTATTATGTCTCCCAGGCCAATGCTCTGTTGAGAAATAATAAGGTGGTATATTGAGAGCACCTCACAAACCTCATGTTGTCTATTTCATTCATTGTAATCAGTACAATGGGGTGTGATCCATGATAATGGTGAACTGTTAGCCTAACAGATAATACCAGAACATCTCAACAGCCCACTTAATAGTCAGGCATTCCTTCTTGATTGTGGAATAGGCTTTTTCTTGTGGATGTAGTTTTCAACTTACAAAGGCAATAGAAAATTCCATTTTTCTCTTCTTTGAGATAACACTGCCCCTTTGACCACATTTGATGCATCAGTGTGCACCAGAATGGCTCATCAAAATCTGGGGTATTATGGGGAACGGTGCAAGGCTTCCCTGGCCCCTTTGAAGGCCTGTTTAGCTTCTAGAGACCACTATACTTCCTTAGGTGCATGTGTGAGTTCAGAAAGGGGTGCTGTTATCTCTGACAATTTTGGAATATATTTTCTATAGTTATCTGCTAATCCTAGGAAGGCTCAGACTTGTCTGTTTGTTGTGGGTTGGAGATAGGTCTGCAAGGCCTCTACTTTGTTCATAAGTGGGTGTATCTGGCCTCCACCCACTTGGACATCTACAAGTTAACTCTGTGTTGTGTAAAAAAGCATTTTTAAAAAAAATCACTTTGAATTCTGCTCACATTTACATTTTCTCCCTTAATTTCATTGAGTGTCCCATTGTTCTTCTAAACATAGTATATAAGAACGTGAAACTCACTTCCTATACAACTTACATTATCTTGTCTTTTTTATTCATGTTTCCCTTTTACTTAGATACATTTTTCAAAAACACCCACATTTCCATGACATAAAGGCTGCTTGCAGATGTTGAAAAAAATGGCACTTTATTTTAAAATCATAATGCTCCCGTGCCGAGCCCAGCATATGCCGAGAAGAGGCATCACATTAGTTGGGCCTGGCTTTCCCAACATCTGCATAGATCAATGGTTCCCAATCTGTAGTACGGGTACCACCAGTGGTACGCAGACAACCTGTCAGTGGTGTGCATTAACAGATTTATTATCATTACTTTATATGGCAAAAATTTGCTAGTGTTACTTAAGGTTGAACTGAAAAATTTGCTGGTGGTAGTTAAGGTTGTATTGTTTTAAATTGGTGGTACACAATTTGTCAGTTTGGGAATCGCTGGCATAAACTGAGTGCTTTAGTGGGGATTTTTGGGTACTTTTGTTTAATAGCTAATTGAATCAGCTTGATAGAAAAGCATCAAAAAGCCCCACTAAAGCACCAATCTACACAGATGCTGAGGAGCCAGGCCAAAGTAATGCACTGCTACTTCTGGTAAAATGCATTTTGGGATATTTTTCCATGTTTGTCAGTACGCAAAGTCTGTAAAATCCATAGTTGGGGCTGTGCCATGTCCTCTTAGTTAAAAAAATATGGTGTGTAACAGGGACCCCTTTAGTCCCCACTAAGAGGAAGGAAGGGAAGGGCCCTTTTAGAAGAATGAGAACAGGCTGAAGCCTTGGCTCTGAGACACAGAAGGGAAGGGCCTCAGCAACAAAGGGAAGAAAAGCTCTGATAGTGGAGAAGAACAGGGCTCCTGCCAGGGAACCTGGCAGCAAGTAGGATTAGAGAAGTTGGGCAAGTAGGAAAGAAAGTTAGCTGGTACTAGCCAGGGCTTTTCCTGGCTAAAAGATAAAAATGGAGATTTAGGAAAAAGATGTAGAAGCCAAGAAGACCAGCCACAGCAGACAATGCACCAGGAGACTCTTAGGGGTCTCAGCTATGAGAAGTGTCACACCTAACTAGGAAGGCTCTTTTCCCAGGGACCTGTGCACTGGCAGAACATAAAAGACATGGCAGGAGAGCAAGATGAGGAACTGGGAACAGGAGGAAGACCTATGTGGCACAGGAACCATGTGGCCTGCACCGTGTCTACATTAAACAGTCTTAATCCTTCTAATCTCTCCTCACATAAAAGGTTTCCCAAGCCCCTAATAATCATTTCCTGGTTTTGTATTTCCTCCACTTCTAGTATATGGCCCTTATTTTGTCAAATACTTAAGCACACATTCAATATTAAGCAAGCCTTAAGTCTCAGCTTTGATGAAAGAGGATGGACTTGCTTAAGAGTTTTGCTGAAACAGGACCTCTACACTGAACACTTGAAGGTCAGATCTCAGATGGTGTAAATCCATGCGGTGCTCTGAAGTCTCGTTACTAAATCTGGCTAATAATCTGTACAAGAACTTGTGTGTGTGCACACACGTGCGTACACACACACACACACACACACACACCATTCAAGCCCCTCTCATTTTCAAGTTAAGGAAAATGAGTCTCATATGAAATTGAGCTGATTTGGGAATATGTGGCTTTCAGAATACATTTGGGTGAACACATGGAAGATCTGAGGCTGATCTGGAAAGGGAGAAGGAGGCATAACACCAAAAAGAAGCCACTCATAGCTGAGAAGATCTAGACTTGGACAGATCCATGCTGAGTGATGGAGGGCTTCTGAGAATCTCAGTGTAGATTCTTTGCCTACCAGCGAAGAAGTTTCTTTCTAAAATCTTCTTATTAAATTCTGCTTGTAAGGAAATAATCCCTTGTAGCACTTGACAAATGTCTCACTAGTATGGGAGACTGTTTGGTAGTATAGAGTTTAGCAATTTCATTTGTTGTTCTACTCTTCTCCAAAGGTTAACAAACCTACCTTTTCTCTTATACCCTTGTGCCCGCCTAGCTTCGAATACCAGCTTGCGAGCCGCCTTATCACGAGCGCCTGATGGTGGACGTGGCAAGGGTTCGAGTGACCACTGAGAGGGGCCTTGATCTCCCCAGAAAAAGCCCCAAACTCACATGCCATGAATTTGGGTGTAATTTCAGTGGAGGGGTCTTCTCTTGTCAGTCCCTCAGGGTTGGCCACTCCTCTTGGCGAATATTCGTGGGGCTTCATCTCCCCTACACCCCTTCCTTACGCCAACCTACGGTGGGCCACTTGATTTTAATGTGGCCTTCCCTCAAGTCTAGATGATCTCAGATCCTTACGCCCTCTCCAGGGCTGGTTCTTGACCTCATTTCTTTAGTAGGTTGCAGGTCTGCAGAATTTTTCTCTCTCTCGTCTATGCCTTCTATTGTCATTGGCTATTTGCTGAGCCTCATAAGTATCCCTTGTGTTGAGGTGGTGGTCAGGACTCCTATGGGATGGACCTAACAATGGATTAAGCAAAGAAAAAGACAAGTCAAGAAAAGCAACAAAAAGTGAACTATACATCGATGAGTGGCAGCAAAAGGAAAAAGAAGGACTTAATGAAAGAAAAGAAGGGAAGGCAGATGGAAGAAGAGAGGTCAGGCTATGCTGCTCCTTCCCTCTTTCTCCACCCTAGAACCTGGGCCAGGTGACATCCCTGAGGGAACCTTTCGCTCCTCCCTGGGTTAGCCCTTCTTCTCAGCTTTGTGCTTATGGGAACCTGGAGCATGAAGTCTCTGGTGTCTCTGGGGTTTTTAGTGCTCCTTCAGGAATGTGATCTTCCACCTGGCACTGGTACTGCCCGTGACCAGTGTGGGGTTGTCCTTTAATTCTGGCCACTTGGGGTGCCTTTCCCAAAGCAGAATCTTCCTCTTCGTGCCAGGGCTGTCTGCCCCAGTGTAGAGCAGCTCTGCAGCCTCCCCTGCTCTCTCCGTTCCTATGCCAGTGATCCTTTTTATTTCCACTGGCCAGTGATTGCTCCTAACATCACCTACCAGCTCCAGCTGGATATAAGCATGGCTAATGAACCACACCGTCTCTGCTCTCTGTTCCTCCTGTGGCTGGCATCCTATGGCAAGTAAGTAGCTTTTGTTTTTGGGGTTCTCTTTCCCAGGGTTTGTAGCCCCCATCCCGGGGTCCCCTGGGGCGGGGTCTCTAACTCCCCTGTGGTTGTGCCCCTGGGACAGTCACCTCCCTAAACACCTGTCTCTGGACTGTAGATATGGAACTTTCACTGTAATGATTAAGCAATGAAAAGAGTTAAGTAGAAATAGACATAATCAGGCTTCTAGTTTGCTGGATTTCAGTTTGCCAAACCTAAACTCAGTTGCTGGGGCATTTTGCAGGGAGATCCTATTTATACAAGCCCAACCATTTAAGGGGAAAGGCATTTTGAAGAAAATGATTACAGATTTGCCCCATTTCCAGTTTTTACATGCTTCACTCTTGCATCTTTCATTCTTTGAACACTGCCACACAAAGATAATAGGGCTATAAATCCCCTAGATTTAATCCCTTTAGCAATAAATATGCAGCACACGCAAGATGCAAGGATTATAATTGCTCAGGCCCAGTTAAGGGCACCAAATTAATTTTGGTGTGATTATCATCAGTTCCACAGATGAACAGAAAGGATGGGCTTCATCATCTTCTCGCTCTTTTCTATTTCTCCCTCCCTTCCAGTACTATATTTCAAGAAAGGCCCCTTTTTGTTTAACTCATCCTTCATCTGCCTTCAAGATAATGTACCAGATGGAAGAGTTTTCAGTTCATTTTTAATTATTTCTCTCCAGGTTGCTTCAAGAAAAATATTTTATTTTGCAATGGTGGGGTCAAATTTAGGAGTTTGGAGTTGATGGAGAACATGACAATTTTATTCACAGCTACTGCAAGGATCTGCTCTTCAAATGGCCCTATAATCCCCAGTGCTAGTGTTTATAATATGACAAAATAATGTTCAGAAACCAAAGGACTGGAAGAGGAAAACACAGCTGGGGGGTGTGAATAGAAGAGCATAGGGGTGAGGTAGCACAGAAGGAAGGTTAGGAGCCAAGAGCAAATCATTAACCTTGGTGTTGGTTCTACCTGCTGTAGCTCAGGAGGAGAGGGTGTGAGCTAACAGTCTGCATGTCTGATTCCTGTTGTAAAATGCAAGCTCTATAAATATCAAAATATTAGCTATGAATTCTTTCATGAATGCTAAGTCCTTCCCCACTTCTCTAAGGGTAAATATTAGCAGGCTAGGAATGCAGGAGTCTTGGTTCTAGTGGTTGCATTAGTTATCTTCTATGTGGACAGGGTGCCATATAGAGACCCAGGATTTAATGTCAGTAAGTAACAAGTCAGTGTCCGACAGGACTGCACTCAGCCACATATCATTTAATTAAGGATGTTGTCTCCAATTTTGCATCCTTGCAGAGCTAGTTATGGTGCAACTGGCTTTGGCATGAGTCAAAGTGGAGCAAGTGAACAGATGGTCAGATCCTGCTGGAAATAAATGAAAAGGATGGGAAGATGCCTGCACTTAGGGTAATCCCAAAACAGAATTTCCAGAAGTTAGTTAGAGATAATTACTAAACACTGCCCAGGGCTCTCCTACTGTTGTTTGGAAAGATGCCACCTTGTCACTTTTCCTGTTTGACGTGTTGATGGTACTATTGAGATGCTTGTGAGAGTTGAGGTACTTCCTTACCATTTTACGGGCCCTGGATTGATCTGAGAGGCATAGTAGCAAATGACAGCATAGGAGGTAGCTGCTTGCTGTTTATGTTAGAAATCTGAGCTTCTTATATAAAAGATTAAGTCCATGGTAAGATTTATGTAACTTTAAGAGAATGGGAGAGCAGGGAAAGGTTTCAACAAGAGCTGTCACTAAGTCTGAGGGAGTGCAGCAAAAAAATTATTCAGATGGGAAAGGACAGGGAAGCCTGAAATGGTTATGCACCATAGTCTAAAAATATCCCACTCTCTCCATCTACATCTTCTCTATCCAAGTACTTTAGTGACAGTTACAGTGTTAAGCTAAACTGTCAGACAGAGACAGCCTCCACCTTTGAGAAAAATCAGATTTCAACATGTGAATACTTTGCACCTTAGGCTGATCTGCATCTAATTTATGAGTTAGCTCAGCTGTTCAAAAACCTGCATTTCAGAAACACTAGGAAGCACAACAGCAGCACTTTTACTTGGAATCATTCCACTGAGAGAGAGCGCGTGCGTGCGTGCCACCAGAAACCATCAGCAATGCTCATGAGGCTCTCTTGGAGTGGTTCAGAGTGCCTGATTTGCATCCACATTTGGGCAAGAAGCTAAAAGCGTATTGGTGTTTGTTTGAATTGACATATTCTGCAAGCTCTTTGAGGCCAGGGATGTGTATTATCTGTGTTTTGAAAAAGGACCATGTGTAATTACAGCGCTGGCAAAAGGATTTATAATACTTCTATGTTTATTTCTCGGTGCTCTTTTTCCCTCCCCCCAGTGTGAAATATGATATAAAAGACATCAAGTACAGGTCAAAAAGGATTTCAGCTTTGTTTAAGCATATAACTGTTTTAAAGCTGCATAACATGACCTATCTAACCAAGCTGGTTTTAGTGTTTCCTTTGGAAATCTGCATAATTCCCACATCACCAATATTTGGCTTCTAAAAACAAAATAGGAAGGCAAATGATGTTATACAAATGCAGAGAAATAATTAATATGAAAATTGTCTAGTCCCATGTGAAAAAGTGTCTCATCTGCATTCAGGGTCTGTTACTCCTGCCTCTTCTTTTGTTTCCACAGTGACAAATGGTTTTTTCCCCCTCCCCTCCCTTTCAGAATCTCATTTAGAGGTGTAGAAATGAGGCTTGAACAGCCCTGTGACCTAATTTCCTCTGGGGTCATATGCAGAACACAATTCAATCTGGCAAGTTGGCATATTTTATCAAGGGCTAGCTCTATGAAGGAGATACAAACAGTGCAGAGAGAGTGGCCCAAAATCCTGATGGTACAATGCTCACAGAGATGTGCATACCATCACTCTCAGCAATATATTCAGATTGCTGCATAACGGGATTTTCCACCAATGAAAAGGAGCTTGAATAGTAAATTACTGTATCACAAGGATTGACTTCCACATTCTGCATTTGGAGAGTGGTGATTTCCCACCAATGCAAAGTTTTTGTTTTCAGTGCAGTCCTCTTCCCTCTAATAAGAAGAGATTGACTTGGTTATTCCTAGTTTGCTTCCTCCCATTTTTATATCAAGAATAGCATGACCTAAAAAGTAATTATATGCTAAGTGAGGTTGAGAGAAATCTTTAGTGTTTATATCAGTCATGGAAATTGCATTTGAGAGACTAAGAATTACATGCTCATAAGAAATGGATGAGAGTGAAGATCACTATATATATTGGGCTTCTTATATACTTTTTTTCTAAGTAAATAGTGCAGCTAAAAACTAGCAGAGAATGGAGCTGTTCTGAAATTGAATTCTTGAACCTGGTTCACTTCAGCCCAGCATCCTGGAATTTTCAATGAGGCATCTTCATAACAGATGCACATCATTATTGCAGACTGCAACACCATTGGGTGTAATTATGCCTTATATATTTCAACAATTTCTGTTATGAACTTCTTCAGAGGAATAAAATACCAGCTGGTCTCATTTATGTAAAACTAACATGGCAAACTATTGCACTATATTATTGCTGTACTACAGAGAAAAAAGCAGTTACCCAGTATGAATCCTATTGTCACCAGTCTTCTTCTGGTATCTATTCCCTTTCTTTCCCCACAAAACTGTGTCCTTACAGTTTCTGGATCCTAATATGGAACATGGGCCAGATACTCCCCTAATTAAAGGGAGCCAATTAATATCAGCTAAGGATCTGACTTAAATATTTAAGTGACAACTCATTAGTAATAACTGTAAGCATTTTGCAATGCTTAAAAACATGTTACATCTGCTAACTGACCAAAAAGTAACGTAGGACAGTGGCTATTAACATTATGTCAACACCTCACTCTTAGGAGATATCAAAGTTTATTTTGGCATGAAATATCAATCTGTTTGTCTAAGTTAATCTTGAAGACCTCACCATGCTAGTCCAAATGTGGTGATACTTCCTACAAATACCCTCCAGAAATGCAACCTTTAGGAGGAAGAATCAGCAGCATACCTACAGGGTGGGGAACTCCCTTGTCATCAGTGCAGAGGCAGAAAAGGGTCTTGGAGTCATCATTGATGCCAAAATGAACATGGGCCGGCAGTGTGGGGGTGCAGTCAGGAAGGCCAACCGTACCTTGTCATGCATCCACAGATGCATCTCAAGCAGGTCCAAGGAGGTGATCCTCCCCTTCTATGTGGCACTGGTCAGGCCGCAGCTGGAGTACTGCATCCAGTTCTGGGTGCCGCACTTCAAGAGGTATGTGGACAGCCTGGAGAGGGTCCAGAAGAGGGCCACTCACATGATCAGGGGACAGCAGGGCAGGCCCTATGAGAAGAGGCTACAGGACCTGAACCTATTCAGCCTTCACAAGAGAAGGCTGAGGGGGGATCTAGTGGCCTGTTATAAACTAGTCAGAGGGGACCAGCAGGCACTGGGGGAGTCCCTGTTCCCCTGCATACTACTAGGAGTGACTGGAAATAACAGTCACAAGCTGGCAGAGGGTAGATTCAGACTAGACATCAGGAGGCGCTACTTCACTGTCAAGGCAGCTAGGATCTGGAACCAACTTCCAAGAGAAGTGGTGCTGGCTCCTACCCTGGGGGGTCTTTAAGACAAGGCTAAACAATCACCTTGCTGGGGTCGTTTGACCCCAGTACTCTTTCCTGCCATGGCAGGGGGTCAGACTTGATGATCTGCTCAGGTCCCTTCCGACCTTACTAACTATGAAACAGAAATTAGGCCTGTACGAAGCAGCAAGTATTGAGATTCGGACGATTTGAGGGACAGTGATTCAATTCGTTGATTCAAATCACTGTCTCGATTCAATAGGCCAATTTGGATTCAGAGATTTGGCTGCCAAATAGGCTACCAAAGCTTTGGACAACCCTAACAGATAGGGATACATTCCCAGGTGGTGAGGGAGGGAGTGAGGTTGGGATTAGGGAAGGGCTGAGCAGAGGGTGCCATTCCCAGGGCTGCACTATGCTCTACCTGTCCCCCCATGCCTGGGCTCCGCCTGTCCCCACTCACCCCAGCTCCTGGGCTGCTCTGTGCAGTGGTGCAGGCAGCTGGTGTTGGCTGCTCCCAGAACCGCTGCAGCAGGGGCTGGGGGGGACTGGGAGCAAGTATAGCCTTGGGTGGTGTGGGACATGACACAGCTTGTCCGCACTAGCCCTAATCCCCACAGCAGTGGCCCTGGGAGCAGCCAGTGCCAGCTATGATGGGAACTGTCAGTGGGTGCAGTGGGGGAGTGTGGGGCACACCAGTTGATGCTCTACACCCCCTGGGAGGGCTGCTGGATGCGGGGCTGTGTCGGGCTCTTCCCCTGGATCAGCACGTAGGATGACAGCAGGCTACTGCTGCAGGCTGGGGCTAGCAATGGCATCAGGCTGACTTCCCGGTACTCAGCGCGCCCACCTTGAGCACTGGGAACATCCCAGTACTGCCACTGGCCCCAGCCTGCAGCAGGGGATCTGGGGGCAGTGGGTGATCCACGTCCAGATCCAGGGGCCCTGGGCTGTTCTCAGTGCTTGGTGTGCCCACCCTGAGTACCAGGAAGACTCAGTCTGGTGCCACCACCAGCTCCAGCTTGCAATGGCAGCCAGCTGTCATTCTGCATGCAGATCCGGGGCATGTGCCCCCAAGAAGAACCTGACAGAGCCCCCAGCCGTCCTCAGGGGTGCAGAACTGCAAGAGGTGCACTCCCCACATCCCCTCCCACTGACAGTTCCTATTTCAGTTGGCACCGGTTGTTCCTGGGGCCATTGCAGCAGGGCCTGGGGTGAGTGCGGACAAGCTGTGCCGTGTCCTGCACCACCTAGGGCTCTGCTTGCTCCCACTTCCCCCCAGCCCCTGCTGCAGTGGCCCCAGGAGCAGCCGACACCAGCTGCCTACACCAGGACATGGTGCAACCCAGGAGCTGGGGTAAGTGGGGACAGGAGGAGCCCAGGTGCAGAGGGACAGGTACAGCACAGTGCAGCCTGAGGAAGGGCACCCCTCCCCCCACCCCTTCCCTAGTCCCAGCCTCATTCCCTCTCCTCCCTCCTTCCCTCACCACCTTGGGAACCTATCCCTATTTGTTACATTATAAAGTGGGTTTGCTTTATGTGAGGGAAACCCATATAGCCTATGGCTGAATCTCTGAATCGACCCCGAATCATTCCAAATCAATTTGGAAGCTTCTGATTTGATTCAGACCTCTTAATGGGCCTCCCAATTCAATTTGGATTCAGAAATTTGGCTGCTGAATCAGTCCAAATCTCCTTTGAATCGAATCAGCTACCAAAGCTTCACACTGCCCTAACAGATGTTTCATCAATCCTAGATAAGGAGCTATTTGTATCCTCTGTCTATAGAAGATGTTTTTTTCCATTCAGTGGTTTGTGAATACCATTTTCTTCATTGTAATATCTAAAATATTCTATATATTGAATAATGGGGTCACTTATACTCTGGTATGGTGACAACAGCAGATAAACAGGGACTTGAACCTACATCTTCTATACTGCATTAATCGAGAGAGTGATCATATCCATATTTACAGACATATTTCTACATGTCTGTGTAATGCTTATTATGATGGATTTCCAGCATAATGGAGGGGTTGCCCAAATACCTAGAGTAGTAAACACTTCACTCAATTTGAAGCATTTGCTCTACTTGACTGGTAAATACAATTTCACTGTAGCCCATGGGCCAGTGAAATGTTTTATAATGGTCAAACTAAATATAGATTTCACAATTATAAGACAGGATCACAAAAGTCTGGCCTTTGATTTGGTAACCCTAGGTTGTATATTAAGGCTATCAAGAAGCTGGGGGCCTACAGGTAGCTATTATATAAAATAATTCATTCAGTGCACCAAACCCAGCCACACACACAAAATGTACATAAGTGTATTAAAAAACAAAAAGTTCATCTACATATCCATACAAAGTTTCCAGTCAAAACAATGATTTCAGATTACATAAGTAGAATTGAAGGTCCAATTTAGCTCCTACCAGTTTCTTCATCTGCTTTGACTCAAGCTACTAGCCTGAGTTAAAAACCCAAGTTTCTTTGCTTTTGTTGGGGGTTTTTGCTATTTCAGCCTATGTTAGTACACTCAAGTTAGCTGACATGCGTTAAGAATAGACCTGCTGTTTTATTCCTTTTGCAAATATAGACAGACTTCACATGTTAAAGACAAACCTCTACATATGTAACATACAGCCAGTAACAAACTCATCAACAGAGAAAAGGGAATGTCCCAGGGCATGGCGAAGGAATGAACCCCAAAGGATCCAAGGGGGACCCTGGGGGGCAGCACACCACTGGGAAAGGAAAGAGGAAGAAAGAATAAACAAAAGCAACTTACCGGTGGCAGGAATCACAGCGGGGCTGGAAGCGGCTGCAGGAGTCGCAACAGAGTGGAAAGCGGCGGCGGGACCCGCGCAGCTCATTAGCCGCGGTTTGTTTAAAGGGGAAACAGCTGGGGAAGTGGGGGAGGAGAACCAGCTCAGGGGGATAAGAAGGGAGAGTGAGTGGGTAGAAGGGGAGGAGAGGCGGCAAAAGAGCCGGGGAAGAAGAGCTCCCAAGTGCACTAGGAAGGTGGAGGAGCTAGGGAACATTGCCTCCGACTCACAGGAGGAATCTGAATTGTGCCCAGGGGAAGACGCTGCCATCGGACCTGACAAGACCCAGGTGTCCCGACTGTATGTAACCCTGGGGGCGCATGGAGACCAGAGGCTAAAGGCTTCGTCATCTCAGGTGGAGGGCGACGGACATAAGAAGTAAGAGGGGATCCTTACAGGAGGATGGACTGAGACTCCACGTCCGGGACAAGGACCCTGACCGAAACTCGTGGAAGGAATATTCCTCTGCTAGGGGGCTTAGCAGGTCTCACGAGGGGGGGGAATCTGCGGTATTGCCCAGCACCCTACAAGAGGAAGGGCACTTAGGTTAAGGGAGATAGCACCACAGTAGGCATACCTAAACGTTGGCCTAGGAAAGGTTGTGAAGGGATCTGGAGGGGTTTTTATAGCCTTGTGATTAGTTTATTATTTTTGTCACCACCTTTGCCACTTGTTTGTGAGGGTTATTTTCTTTATTATAATTGTTTGGGGCTCTAAAGTTAGAGGGAGCCAAGATCCCTAAAGGCCAGACTAGCCAAGAAGGAACCAGGGCTTCCTGGGCCCCTGCGTGAGCCTAGCTGGAACTCAGAGGGACCCTACATCAAGGGAAGGGTTGGCCGTCGGCAACCACAATAGCACACCACTGAGGCTGGGTCTAGGGTGAGGAACAGGGGAGGTTGGAGCCTCGTGAAGAACATCATGCTTCGGCCTTGGGGAGGCAGCTGGCATCAGGCAATCGGACCCCTCCATCACTGAAATACCATCAAAGTCGTGGCAGGCGGGATAAAGAGGGGGAAGACTGCCTGAAATGGGAGATCATGGGCCACTCCCTTAAGAGATGGAGCGAAAGGTTACCACCAGGCCCCTGGGCAAGGCAGCGAGGGACCATGTGATCGAGGCCTGGCGGGTGCAGGGAAAAACTGAAAAATATTGATCAAATTGTTTAGCAATTATTCCCCATCCAGGTGTAATAAACAATTAACATGGTCAATAGACATATTCTCATTACTGTTGGTCTATAAACTTTGTTTCTTATTACAGTGTCATCATAGGTAGAGATGGCTAAGTCCTTTTCATACGTAATGCAATAAAAAAAGTATTTGGCCAGATCACCTTCACTTCATTTACACTTTGTATGTGCATTTCAGCACATAGGTTATTTAAAGGTGTTTCTATATAGAATGATTTAAGGGATGGACTACTAGCTTTCTGATGTGGAGGTGAAATCATGCTTGTCTTGACTGATGGAGCAATTTTTGTAAGCCATCTGTCTATAAGTTAATATGCAAATTACACAACAGAAGTAAAAAGAATAAATTGAATCTTTTTTACAGAACAACTTCACCATGGACAAAATTCTTCTTGTAGTCCACAAAGTTATTTTACCTTTGACACTTGCCTTTCCTTAAATTTCCTTCCTAAAGTTCCCATTAGCAGCTGCAGGAACTCTGTAAGTGTTGAAAGAGTAAAATGTTGGAATCAATATCTGCTGGAAATTATAACTTAGGCAGACACTCAGATACCATGATGGAGAGGTTGCCCAAATACCTAGACTGATAAACACTGCACTCAATTTGACAGACAAGGTTTTTTGGGTGAATCTGATATCTTTTATTAGACCAACTTAAATAGTTGGAAAACAATTATACCAGCCCAGGCTGGCTTCTTAACTTTTCATTCCGTCCAGGAACAGCACACACCAACTGCTGAAATGTCCTTAGCCTGATGAAGTGTTTTTGAGCCTGAAAGCTTATTTAATAATTGTTTTCCAGCTATTTAAGTTGGTCTAATAAAAGATATCAGATTCACCCAAAGAACCTTGGCTGCCTACGTCCTTCCACCAACATGGCTACAACCTACACCCCTGCACTCAGTTTGAAGCATTTGTTCTGTGTGTTAAATAGAATTTCACTGTAGCCTGTGGGCTAGTGAAGTGTTTTATCAGGGTCCAGACTACATATAGATTTCACAATTATACAAGAGGATCTAGCCTTTGATCTGATGACTCTGGGTTTTATACTAAGCCTATCAAGAAGCCGAGGGCATACAGGTAGCTTTTATATAAGAGGATTCATGCTGGGTAAGTCCATCAGTGGATATTACACATGATAACAAGGCTGCAACCTCAAAATTATGACTCCCCTTGCCCTCTAAATGCTGGAAGCTGTAAAAGAAAAGAAGCAGGGCACAAATCAATCTGGGTAGGCCCTATTTAAAACACTCTTCCCCTTGGCACCCACTCAGTGCCACTGAGAGTTTCATAATACTGATCTAGATGGATCTGTGGTTGACACAGTTTGGTTTCTTTTATGATCCTATGTTGCTTTAAGCTGGACAGGGAAAATCTGCTCTAAGCTTATCAGGTCTTAGTCAAAAATCATTTCCTCTTTGTCACATGCCATGTGAGAACGGAATGACAACGGAAAACAATCCAGCAACCTCCTGTCGGGTTTGAAAGCTCTTCTTTTAAGATGCATACACATGCCAGATCTTCAAAAGAACTTGGCATGCAATCAGTCCATGTAAAGCCCAGATCCTTAGGAGTGAAACAGAAATATTTTTGAGGATGCAGGCTCTAGACTACTGGCAATATTTTCTGAATTCCTCAGCAACTCACACCAAGAGCAGAGGGAGCTGCTCTGTGTTGTTGAAAAAACCCCATAACAACTGCTTCATTTAATGACAGCTGAGTTCTTTTGAAAACCTGGCACCGGACTGTGGTGCTGCATGCTTTTGAGAGTGTGGTTCCTAAATTCTATCATCTTTTGGAAATATTCTCCCCTGCCTTTTTTTAAATCAAAATCTTTACCTATTCAGCCATTCTGCTTTAAGTTTAATAGGAGGGAATATCATTTATTATCCAGCAAAGCTCATAAGTGGCATGTACAATGAAAATAAAGAATATTAAGTACAGAGGGATTAATAATGATAAAAACATCAATAAACACTCAGTTATAGCAATTAGTTGACAAGAAAGAAAAGACCTGATTTAATATTGTTTTACAGGACGCATTTCCTTTATATTGGTAGGTTACAAACATATTGAACCAGCCATTAACATTAACTAACTAAGCTCACTGCAGTCTGTAACTCATATTTAAGTTAATGCTATACAGATATTTATAACCTCCTTAAGATTACAGTTTTATGGGGAAGCAGCAAAGCCTTCATTATAATAACCCAAGAGTTACCTCCAGTTTTGAGTTTGTAGTGATCTTTAATATACTGCTGTATTTGTACAAAAAATCTAAAAATCAATGGGCAGTTAAATCTTAAGGATTTAAACACTTAAATCTATTCTATTCTGTTGTAGCTGTAAGAAATAAGAGTCATATGGAACAGGCTTAAAGGGAATGTGCATTGCTCTATTAGTCATACCAAGCAACAGGATGGGAAACACTTTCAAAAGCTCCTAAGCAACCCAGACATTTTTGGAAATGGGACTGCAACTTCCAAGTCATTTAGGCACTTTTGAAAAATTTTCACTGTGTATGGAAACCAGAAGTGATGGGGGGGGAGGAAGTGAGGTAAGGAGGAGAGCATTATTCAGTAGCTGCAAATTCTTCCTCCAGAGAAATATGTGTCAAAGGGCTAAGAAAATGACCCTAAAAACTATACGAGACAAGGAAAGGGGAACAGTATCTGGAGCAATGGTGCTAAGCAACCCATCCAGGAAGAGTAGCTGCACAAGTGTGAGTTATGATACTTCTGGATAATCATGGTCCTTTGAACAATACTGTCAAGACAGACTTGTCCTAGGTCTACCACTGTTTATTGTAGTTTTGCTCCACAACATGAAGCTTTGGTCATGCTATGGAAAAGGGGCTAGAAGAAAGGAGAAGAATTTTCAGCAGTTATATTTTGCTGGCTGATGGAACTGTCCATGGTAGAGGCTTCTCAGAGCTGAGACCTCTCCATCTGTCAAACCCCTAATTGTGAAGCCACATCTGAATCTGGATACCTCATCTCTCCAGACCTGCACTACTCTCTCTGACCCCTCCTGATACTGGCTTTTTTACAGTGGTGGAAGTGGAAGATAGTTCCCATGCTGATTTTGAGGGGGTAAGTTTCATCATGACAAGATATCGTATGACATTGGAATATGTTAGTGTAAAAGCAAAGCTCTCCATCAACTGATATCCTCTTTGAATAATAGCTGCAGGTGATGCAATAAATTAAGGGAATACTTTGGATATGGCCAAATTTAAAATTAAGCACCATTTTTACCAGCCTGGTCTATCCTACTGTTTCTCCTAATCTGTTCGGTGCCACAGTATCTTGTATCCTGACACAAGAACAATGCCTCCACAGTAGTAATTGGCATCAAAGTCTCTGCTGAGTTAAGGTTAAATACTGCAAGTGCACATTAACTCATGTCATTGTTCCCTTCTTTATGATTCATTGAGCTGTAACATTTCTTTTTAAGCAGGAAAGACACACACACACACACACACACACACACACACATACACACACTGCCAAATTACCAGGCATCTTGGCCCAGATGGTTGAACCTGTCTGCCTAAAGTTATGACTTGACTTTTAGAGGCACTGACCATCCATAAATCCTGAGTGATAGCACACAGGTTAAAACATTTAGGGTGAATCCACACTCTTGAACATGTTCAACCCACCCACATGCTCTCTAGGGCTCCAAACCTAGAGATGAGGAGTGAAGCTGCTCTGGGAGCGACTCTAGAGGGTGTTCTCAAGAATCCCAGAGACTGAGGAATCAAGAGTGACTCTCCAGAGAGTTTTCACTGGTGCATTTTCAGCTTTGGAGCATGAAATTAAGGACATCCCTGCCCTTATCCTTGTGGGACTTGGCATAGATATACTCTTGGGCTTCTATCCTTATGTATTCTACAGCAGCATCAGCAGAGACTAGCTTTTCCCTTTCATAGTATTTGCACTAATTTTTATCTATAGAAGCATGAAAACCTCCCCAGTCCTTGAAATTCATCAGCTTTAGTTTCAATTGATGCCACAGGCCTTTCACAGGACAAGTGTATTAGATCATTTTCAGTCTTTTATGATCCCTTGCCGCACAATTCATTTGAAAATACCTTCTTATTTGATTGGCTGCTATGACTGCACAGATATGTGTTGTTATGTACAATACACTCATTTGCAAATAACAATTAACTAAACACAGAGAAATGTAGTCACTGTGAATTAATCATTCAAAATCTTAGGGACAACAAACGCTTCACTATACCTCACATCCTGCCCACTAAATAATGCTGTGATTTTTGCTAATAATGTTCACTCTAAGATACTTTCAGTCTTCCCTATACAAAGCTCACTGATGCAAAGATATTCCTTTTATCAACTTCAGAGGCCCTTGGACAAGTGAAGGTAGTTTGATAGTATATTGTCAAAGAATAAAACACCAAAACCTTTGTTTCAGCTTAACAATGAAGCTTCCGAGTCAGTCTTTATTGGCATTTGAGAAACACTGGATTGTTTTTTACTTTGTAAAAGTGAACAGCTGCCTTCAGGATGCCATCTGTATTGCTGCACAATACATGAAAAAAGCACTGTGTCTGCAGCATATTTATGATGTCCACTTGACAGATATGTAAACTGAGACAGAGAGAAGGTTGATAGTCTATGGTCACAGTTAGGAACAGAGTTCAGAAGTCATCATTATTTGTATTGCCACAGTGTCTATAGACACCAGCCAAGACCAAGTCCATTCTTTAAATCATTCTGTGCAAACACATAGGCCAGGTACAGGCATTACACTTTTACTGGTATAATTGATCAGAAGCCAGTCTATACCCATAACAGAACAGAAGTCTGGCACACATTGACTGGTTTAAAAATGGCAGAACCTGAGGTTTGCCACCCCCCTGCTCAACCAAAGGGCAAACATGTTCTGTTCACTGCCAATCTAAACTACTCTGTTTACAGAAAACTGTGTACCTTAGATTGATTGCTTCTTGGGCTGTTTCAGAGCCACAGAGTCTCTGCACTGAAGAGCTTAGAGTTTAAATAGAAAGAAAGGGAAAAACACACATCCAGTTTAACTAGTAGAGGAGCCAGGTATATACTTACATCCCCTGACACCTAGCTCTGTGCTCTATCCACTGAGGCATCTTTTCCTTTCATCATAAAGCTGCCTATGAAATCCAAACTCTAATGTACAGCTAGCAAGAACATTCTGACTCTGAATCTCATTTGGATTTTAGAAATTTAAATTTGATGCCATGGCATAAAATGGCTTTCATCATATTCATTTATCCCACTGTCACAGGGTGCATTTTTTTGCCACTGATGAAGAGCTATTCCACATCGTCTAATGCACCTTGATATCAATTAGTCATTTTTGATTATTATTTCACTTTTCATTTCAAAAGGCTGTTACATATTTTTCACTGAAATATGAAAGTAGCTGCATGATTTGAGAATAATACTCTTTGAAGAGAGATTTAAAAAAAAAAAAAAATCAAACAGCAGTTAGAGACAGAAGGCAGCCAAAAATGGCCAATTATCTCAGGTTAAAGCATTTTTATTAACAGTTCTCAGAAAAATTCAAGGTCTGAGTCAGTTTTTTTAAGTGATATGTCACAATGTCTGTGGCATAGCTGACAGTGCTAAAAAGATGATCTGACCCTTCACATTAGCTCTTGACCAACCTTTCCTTGGGTCTGTCCTTATTCATTTAAAGCACCACAAATTCACACATATGTCTAAGCCTGAGGTTGGCTGTCTGTCCCAAAAGGTGCTCCTGTTTGTGCCCTTGCCTTCAAGAAATACTTGCATTCTTCTACACACAGCTAGTACAGAGGAAACCCCTACAGTCTGACTGCTGGGATGGCTAAATACAGACAGTCAAGTAGAATATGTCCCAATGCACTAGCTGACAATATACAACGTTATCTTGGTAGCAGTATCAAATGCACATGGTCTAAGATGAAATTTTGTTCTGAAGTGACCTGGGATAAATGGTGGAAATGACTAGCATTTCCAGTATACTCAGAATCTTGAATGGCCTTGCCCTGATAATTATTTACAGTCTATCTGAGGAAAAATAAAGCCAGCAGATTACATTTTAAAATACACACTAAGACCAGATGGATGTGCCTCAGAA
Source organism: Crocodylus siamensis (assembly GCF_052110815.1). Lineage (NCBI taxonomy): Eukaryota > Metazoa > Chordata > Crocodylia > Crocodylidae > Crocodylus > Crocodylus siamensis. The sequence goes on from NC_143397.1 coordinate 101,071,275, forward strand.
GTGCCTTAAGAATCACTTTTGGTGTCTAATAATGTATAAATGGGAAGTTCAGGGTTTGCAGTAATGGTGACCTGAGTAGCACCTGAAGTCTACTTTGCACTTGAATAAATGGCTATACAGTGCACAGGGCAATAGAGAACCATGTGCAGGGCCACACATTACTGTTCAAATATGATATGTCTATTATTTAGATGCTCAGATGTCATATACTTAGGTCCTGTGGCAATGGGCACATGTACAGGGCTAGATTAACATTCAGGCAGCAAGATGGTTAGAGAAGATGCAACATTTTTTCCCGCTTCACGGTTCATGTATTTTTTTCAATACAAGAAATCTTAATGCTGGATTTTTTTATGTATATGGATATGTCAGTGTTCCCTTTAGAGCTATGAATTGCAGTCCTTATTACATATTTCAATATTAATGGTAAATGGTATCTCTAAAAATGCCCTGCCAATTATTCACATTTAAAAGAATACAAGCAAATAACTTAGCTTCACTCATTCTATGAAGCAGCAGCTCATAATATTAAAATATTTATATCCCAATAGAGTAATACCTTGATACCTTAGCTCCCCCAAGACTCTCTCAAAACCTAGAGAGAGAAAAAAGGAGTCCTTATAGCCGGTCCTGGCAGTTGACTCATGAGCCAGACTCTAAGTAGGAAAGTGTTGCAGTAGAAAAGCCTGGGCTAAGGCCCAGCCTCTTGTTATGCATTTTCAGTTCCCCAGGATGTATGTGCCTGCTTGTCTGCTAGCTTCAGACACAGTGTCTGCCTTGAAAGTTGAGAACATGAAACTTTGTCACAAAGAGGGTGTGTCTGTATGTGTGCTATGTTGTGGTAGCAATTTGCTATGGCAACATAGCATTGATAACTGGCAAAAACTGTGACACCACAGCTACATCACTGTAGCAACCTGCTCCCTCATTATAGCACCCTGCTACGGTGACATAGCAGCTAAAAATAACCATGTGCAGCTGGTTTAGTACTAAAGGAAGTACTAAATGATGGCACAGTAACAACAGCGCCATACAGCCATGTGTAGACATGCCCATAGACTTTTAGAAACCAAATTAACCCTTGCCATTCCCTTGGACCATTGTTCTAAGGCCATATCTACTCTACCTATCAGCCAGTTCCTAAAAGTAAATCTCTAAATATCATTTTCTATCCATCAACAAGTAGTACTCTGCTACAGAGTCTTTTTTTTTTTTTTTTTTTACTCTGCAGCACTGCACATGCAGATACTGACACATCTGGCTGGGACATAGGGGTGCTTTAACGTAGGGGCTGCCTGCTGGTTAGCCTAGCACAGAAGCACCCTTGTGCCCGAGCCAGCATCTCCGCAGCATGCTGAGTCAGGGGGGAGGAGAGGGAGCAGCCTCAAGCTGGCAGATTGACCCCCCCCCAGGGCTGCTTTAACCTAGCTCAACATGCTGTGGCCCTGGGCACACATTTATATGGCATGCCCAGGAACACTAAGTTCTGGGGTTTATTGCTTTGCATTAATTCTATATGTAGATATGCCCAGAGAGCAGCAAATGGTGTATATTAGGCTCCCTAGCTGTTGCCATTCTGTTATTTACTGCTACTTAACAGTATTTTCAAGGAAAAAATTATTTTTAAATTCATTCTGCCTTTGAAAAACAAGCTATATATCTTATTGGGAGAGGGGGACAATGCCAGCATGTCTCTGTGTCCCCAACATCTTTGAAAGGAGGATAGTTAGGAAGGAAGACCAGCAACCTTGAAACACTGAAAGTAGATGATACAATTGCATGGCTGGCAGGACTACCATACTTTTAGGTGTGGGCCATGTCTGAGATGTGGACTGTGTAGTATGTGAAAGAAAGAAATTTGGAAGTGATGTAAACTAGCTGTGTAACTAGAAGAAACCAATCAATGTGAGAAAGGGTATTTCAGTTTTCAAAAATAAGAACTTCAATAACCAAGTGTAAGAATCAGGACTTTTACTTTTGCATGAAGTCCTGATTCTCAACCTAACCTGATTTATGAAGTAATCAGCACCCACTCCATAGCACATATGCTTCATGTGTACAAAGAGTATGAGGCTTTTTCTATCAATTTGTACAATCATTTACACCAGTGAAAAGTAGGTGTAAAATGCTACCACCATGATGGTCCAGGAAATGTGAGAGATGCAAGGATTTTTGTGAGTGATATATCAACTGGATATGTAGAATATACTTAGACGTGCTTTCAAATGCAATGCGTTCTTCAACAGGACCTCTAGGATCTAAAGATCTGTTTTAGTCCTTTACCATGCAGAGTAGGCAAAATACTAGCAGGTGAAGACAGGGTCATCTTACAAAAAGCCTGGTTTTGCGGGGTGTTAACTTCCATTGAACCAACTGCATAGTTGGGTATAAGTTTACAAACACAATGTATTCTTCAGCAGGTCTTTCGATGCATGCATGCTCATAAACATGTCTGAGACAGCAAGCTTATAATTGCAGCCCTGGGCATGCACCAAGACAGCTATGTTGCATCTATTTCTAGATGCAGCATGTGTGGAACAGTGCAGCGTCCCTTCATTGTGGCTCTCCTTAGCATGGTCTGTGCTCAAACTACTGCTTTATATTAATTATTATTAGTTTTTCTATTGCCATCTTTTCCCAATTAGTTGTAGGGAGAATTAGAGTTGCTCATGTAGCATCACCATAGTTTTTGATCCACAATGGTCTAAAAACTTTCCACAAGCAGCTGGTATATAACTATCAAACTTCTCAGAAGAGCTTGTTGAAACTCAGGGGTTTTGTTCCATGGATGTTTTAATATTTCAAACTTTTTGTTACTGAAAAAAGATGACTAACTCCTGCACAAAAGAAAATTTTCAATAAAATGTATTTGTCAATCATTTTGGGTTTCATAACACCTAAAACTTGCTTCCAACTTTGACATTTTACATTTTATGATTTGATATAAAATGAAATAAAAATGTTAAATGCAAAGTTGTTTAGAAATACAAAAATAAAAACACTATTCCATCAAAATACTTTTATTCTAAACAATATGTGTTTGGAATTAACACATTTCTGCAGCGTGATCGCAACAAAATGTCATTTTCCAATGGGAAAGAAAACCCATTCTGTCAGGAAATTTTCCACCAGCTCTACTTTGTAGCCATTGAACTACTTGGTGATTCCTTTCTCTCTCTCTCGATTTCAACAAAGAATTAAAAAATCTTTTGCCTTTAATCATTAAATTCTCATCAGACATAGATTAACAATAAACTAAGTGTCTTTCACCTTGAAATCCTACCCCTTTCTCATTGTACTAACCCTTTTATCCTAGGGGGCTTTCCTTCATTTCATCCTTGAACCCTGCCTTCAGCAAGGCCTGGGAAATACTGTACAGTAAATACCCTTTTGTCCAGTTCTTCTAAACAGGATGATTGTGCTTGGTCCCCTGGAGACTGTCTTGTGAAGCTTTCCACTGCTGTGTCTCTGGGGTCTAAAGATTGCCAGTGTTATAAATCATCTGCATTTTATGGAGTCTCCAACATCAGGGAAGCAATTTCCAGAAGACAGGAGGGGGGTCTCCCTTCATTTTTCAAAACCTTGCAGTGGAAAATAGTTATAAATGGGTTTCCATTCTATCACATATTGGAAAAAGCCTTTATAGGAGCATGTTTTGCATTTAGATTAGCACAAGATCTGTCATTAACTGTTGTGGGGAATGACTGATTTTTCAATACAGCTGCTGTGGCTATTATTTTTAATTACACTCCTGCTGCTGTAAATTGATTGTGGTTTATATCCACAATAATTTAAAATGGAAGGTGAGATGGGGAATGTGTAGGGATGCAAAAAACAAAGATGTTTGATATTGATAGGAAATAAAATGTTGCGCATTAAAGCAAGCAATTTGGTATTAAAACGTGAAATCAAAACAACGAGCGAAAACAACACTAAACATGAACTAAATTAAAAACTGAATTATGCATGATGCATGGTAACACAAGACGTTGTACCTATCAGACTCCACTTGCCCTAGGACTAGGACTCGAACACAGTCTGGGAAGCAGAGACAACACCAGTGTGTTAATCCTAGAACTGGGGAAAACATTTTCAACATATAGCAAAGACACAAGAAAATGGAGTTTGAGGAGGACCGAAGCCACTTGTGAACTTGGGTCAAATTTGGTGAAGTTTCAGCTATTACAAGAAGCTGAGGAATATAGAACTGGAAAAACTGAAGTATTTAATTAGGGACTAGGTCATAACACCTAGTCGACTGTTCTAAAAGGTTGCCAACCCCTGCCCTAGATAACTGACACACACAGGGTTCAGAGCTAAAGCTAATAGAAGCCTATGCTAATGTAAACTTTGGCCACAGTGATTCTGATGTATAATGTCTGGTGTTGGTCTTTCAGTGTTATAATTTAAAAAAATCCCATATCACTGGGCAGTAATAGAAGATCCCAGGAAACAGACTCTTGCCCTCAGCCTACCTTTTCCTAGGAGAAGTGCTCTTGCACTGGTTTTTGGCCCAAACAAAGAATGCTGGCTGCTCTTCAAGGTGGGACAAGTGGACACTTCCATAGCAGACACCGAAATGAGTCTATGAACCATGTATCAGGAGCTGTGATGCAATCATCAACCCATTAGCTACCTCCAGTTTTCAAATGTTGCAGCTTTGCAACAGTTTAAAGTCCTGTGTGGGATTTTACAACAGAGGTTTGACCCGAAGAGAATGCTAGAGGCAAACTACCATGAACTTGAGGTTATTTTGGATACAAATCTCAGTGGCAATAATAAGCACCTTTCACTAGAATGGAGACAAAAATCCCAATTTCAAAGACTCCTAAATCCTTGCAAAATTTGAATTTGGAACTGAATTATACCAGTCATGTCCATAGACTCATTTCGGTGTCTGCCATAGGAGTGTCCACTTGTCCCACCTCCAAAAGCGGCCAGCATTCTTTGTTTGGGTCAAAAACCAGTGCAAGAGCACTTCTCCTAGGAAAAGGTAGGCTGAGGGCAAGAGTCTGTTTCCTGGGATCTTCTATTACTGCCCAGTGATAAGAGATTTTATTAAATTATAACATTGAAAGACCAACACCAGACATTATACATCAGACAGAAAATATTTGGCCTAGGATGGTATACACACAATAAACAAGAGAAATGACACAGCATAACTGACCTATAACACTCCAATTTACAAATCCCACTACTGTATGCTGAGTAGTCATTCTAGGTAATGCGTGTACCTGACATTGTTCAGTACTACCTTGTATATTTGACACTAACAGTTTGTCTTCCAATACCAGCAAAACATTGTTTCTTACCTGGTACAAATAGGTAGCTCTGTCAGCTCCAGAGACATTGCATACGTACATACAAACTTTGGTTGGTCCTGCTGCTCCCACAAAAAAAACCCCTATGAAGCTGTTGAGACATACAGCCCTCAAGAGCTTAAAAACAATTCATACAGAACTGAGGGTTAGGAACCTACTGAATTCCCATAAAAACAGAATAAAGCAGCAGTATTATAAAAATGCTGAGGGATCACATTAACTCAACAGCATGTTAACCTGAAACACATTGTACTTCTTTTGTCCAGGCTGTGCAAGCTGTAATGATGATAAAGATTCCCTTGCCAATTTTCCCATTTCTTTTTGCTTAAGTCAACAGTAATTGAGTATGATCAGTACCCACTGGTGATTTTACCACCAAATATTTATTATAAATTTGCTGTCTGTATTAGCAGTCAAACAATTAATCAAACCCACTGGATCTAACCATTAGGGGTATGCGAAGCGGGCCCTATTTGATTCAGATTTGCCCCAAACCAGGGACACTGATTCAATTTGTTGATTCAGATCACTGTTCCTGATTTGATTCAGCCAAATCCAAATCTAAAGATTCAATGCCAATTCAGAGAATCAGCAATTCAGGCATAGACACAGCTTCAAAAGTTTTTTTCTACATACCTCTAGGTAGCGGGCAGCTTGTGAGTGCTGCAATGCTGGGGTGCATGGAGCACCCAGAAGTGAACCAGAAGCACTTCCGATCCACTTCTTCCTCCACCGTGATCAACCCAGGAGGCACCAGTTGCTGAGCTGGGCAGGGGGCCCACACGGCACACTCCCCAGCGGAACCAGAAGCACTTCTGGTCCACTTCCAGGACTCCTGTGGGACACTCCATGCGCCCCAGCATTGCAGCGCTCATGGGCTGCCTGCTACCTAGAGATATGTAGAAAAAACATTTAAAGATGTGTCTATGTCCAAATTACCGAATCTCTCCAAATCGATTCAGAGGGTTCCAGTTCAATTCAGAGAGATTAAAGGGTTCTCTGATTCAATTCGGATTTGGAGATTTGGCCACCAGATCGGGCCATATCTTTACCAAATTGAATCAGGGACTGAAGCTTCATACAGCCCTACCAACCATGTCATAACTCTGTGCAGACTCATTAATTTTTCTGTTTGGGATTACATCTAATCAATAAGAGATACCACGGTAGAAGTACATGATAGTTATAACTTGTAAAAGAATTAAACATCTCTGCCCAAAATAGTAGAAAGTTTCTACCCAGAGGCCTAAACAACTTTTGATAGAAACATTTTACTTCCCTTTTAGTAGGGAGGAAGATAGGAGAATTAGGATAATATTTTACACTTCGGTAATTTAAAAAAAAATAAAAATAAACCATTTTCTAGGTGGTTTAACCTACTTTTTAAAAAGGTAATCATTTCATTTGTAGCAGAGTAACATTCAGAAGCACTCATCAGGGATGAGGACCCAGTTGTGCTAGATACTCCTTCTACACATTTGATATATTTCTTTGTGTTGCTGTATTCTTTAACGTTGAAATGCAACTCAAAGAGATGAGCTATTCTTTGTGGGCCAGTTGCTTCACCCAAAGCACTAACACAATTCTCCAGTTCATTTGATTTTTAAAACCATTTCTTTCCCTATGCCAGCACCTTGCAGGAATGTCTCTAAGGTTGAACAAGCAACAGAGTGGTCTTGCATGAGGAATCTTGGCAAGTGATGACTTCCCTCTCATCTGTGGGTTGGATGGTGCTACTATAGCAGATAATGGTCTGTAGAAAATGTGATCCTGCAAGATAATGAATGACTTCATCGCCAACTGAGGAGTCATAAACTGACACTGACTTCCAGCAGCAGAGAAGGTAATGTTACTGAACTGGTTTTAAAAAGAGAAGGAAAAAAAGAAGATGGGGGATATTACATTTTTAAATGCATCTTTTTTTATTTCCACATTTCAAAATTAAAAGTTCAACCGAATCTGCCATTTAAAAACCTTGGGAGGGGGAAAGATTTTAGCTTTCAGAACTGAAATTAAGGGAGCTCACATTTTTTATTCTAACAATCACCTGTGTCCCAATCCAAGACAATAAAGAATAATTTTTTCATGTAGTGGCTATGAAAATTATAAGTCATAGGTATACATGGTATTTTAAACCACAGTTACGACTTTAGGCTTTCCCCTGCTACACAGACATTCATCCTGTATGTGTCATATGTTTATCCTTTATTTTCCTAACAAGCAAGTGGCCACAATAAAAGCAAAAATTTCCAACCCGAAATCTAGACATTATACAGTAAATATAATCAGCTCAGAAGATAATGAAAATGCAGAACTCAGTAAGAGGACTTTTGATTGTGTGGTTCAGCACACAGCATAGAAAATTATATGCTAGATAATGGAGCATTGAGTGGGGAATCTGTTTTCCTTTGTAGTAGTGTCTCAGAATCATAACATTTGTATAATGAAATTTCATTTCAAGATCTGTGGAAGAGCATTCCCTGGGGGCATTTGGCAATGAAAAATTAGGCTTTATGCAGGGGGCTCCTTTTGCAAAATGAGTGGTTTGTAAGTTCAGTGATAAAACTTCCAAATTTTGCATGTTTGAAATGAATAATGGTTTTTGTCATAACAGAACTATAATTTGGAAACTCAAAACACATTTTATCTCCAAACTAGGACAATTTCCCTGCTGAAAGAGTCAAGTATTTTTTTTAGATGCAAACAGCATTATGTGTTTATTTATTTATGTATTTATTTATTTGCACAGAGATAGAATGAGGATGGGAAACTATACAGGCCTTGTTATGCAGTGATTTTGGGTGGCTCCTGGAGCTCTTAACCCCTGGACTGTCCACACATTAACACTGTAAAGTGATTTTAAGCACTCTTTTATGCAACTCCAAATTATGCCACTTCAGGATCATCTCTGACCTGCACTACCCAATTCCTGTTCCATTAAGGTGTGACAACTCTACACAGATATGCCTCCCAAGTTCAAGTCCTCCAGTATCCCAGGATCTCGCAGACACCTGCCTGTACAGCAGGCCTCTAGTGGCAAGTCATAGCTGTGCAGCGGGAGGGGAGGGACACAGTCAGAGAAAATTTCTAAACTAAAGATGTGACTGCTTCAAACTCCAAGGTAGCATTAACGTCCATCAACACTTGTGCAGCTCACAGCACAAGGTCTAACAAGGCTCCATCACGTAGGAGACAAACACAGTATCATACTATGGCAGTTGAGTAAAAGGAGACTTCCACTCTATTCCCAGCTCTCAGACTGATATGATACGCTGTGTGCCCTAGCGCAAGCTACTTAACCTCTCTGCATCTCCGGCTCCCTTTCCACTGTCTGTCAGTCCTGTCTCTTTAGATTGGAGCCTGCGAGACCAGGCTTGTCTTTCTTTAGGATTTTGATTCAGAAAAGTTGTTAAATGCATGCTAAAATCCATCCCTATTCAGGACAGCAATTAAGTATTTGCTCAGGTCCTCTTGACTCCCCAGTCTGCACAGTGTCTTCCAAAATGGGAATTTATTCTCACTTCTAGCTACTAAGCATTTCTAGGTTGCAAATAAATAGTAATATAAAAGGCTGTCAATTCCAAATCTTTATTCCTCGCTCTTTTGAGTTGCCCCAGTTAAATCAATGGAACCACTTAGGAAACTGCAGGATTGAGCCTGTAAACAATCGGTCCAGACAAAATGACCTATAATTAGAACAGGGAAGTAATTTAAAGGCATTCCAGTCCAAAGCGACATCAGAAATAGACTGTCCCCAGTTATTTCCTATATGGGAACCAGCAGAAAGGAGTTAAGCACTAACCAGCCAATGTTAACGGAACCAATGAAAAGAGAAAGAAACAGAAAAAGATACAGGGTTCAAAGAAATTAAAAACAAAACAAAGCAAAGGTAAAAAAAAATATAAATATGGTTATGCTGCAATTACTAATTGTTTTATTAGAAGAAAAGCAGCTGAAATACATGTGAACAAGGCCGGGCCCCAGAGGTACTAATGGCAATGGAAACAGTTGCCATGGAGACCACAAAGAAAGGCCAACCAAAGGAGTTACTAATACGTATGAGTCTAAGCGTGTCTGACATTGAATAATGTAGGTCGATTCTGTGACAGCCCCAACACTATGCCTGAACCTGAGGAGTATAGAAACACTTAACACATACTGCTCTGCTCACTTTGTTGCAACCGGCAGACAACTGTTTTGCTACCCTGACTTGTATGTGTATATAAGGAACCTTAAGCAACCTAAATGGTCCCCCATTATTTATGCTGCAGCGTGGGCACTGCTGATAGGCTAGCACTGAACCCACTGTGCTTCACAGGAAAAAACTGAAATGGAAAGTAACGGAGAGAAAGAATCAAGAACAGTTGATCATCAGAGGCCTAAAACCATTAGGAACACAAGGAAGATTGCTGGTCTCATTAAAGCTTGCCTTGCTCCTCCCTTCACATCTGTTTCTCCCCTCCACTACCATTGTCATTCCTGAAGTCATGCCTCAAATCAGATCTTCAGCTCATGTTAATCTTCAAGGGGGTCAATGGCATAGTTTCAGGTGTTATTTTGGACCCAAAGTGGTTCATCAATAATACTTGAGATAAAAACCCCTATATGTAAATTTAAAAAAAAAATCCCTTGCATATACAGCAGAGAAAACAATGCCCCCAAAATGACAAGTTTATATTGCTTCCTGTGTAAACGAAGTGCCATTTGTGCCCTGCAACAATGAGAAGATCCTCTCATTTTTGCATAATAGCTTTCCTGCTCCATAAGTGTGATGATACGATTGGCCCAGTGTATCCATGTCAGTGTTTTATATCTTTGGCTGCTTGTACTGACAGCAGCACTTTGAGGATGCTCGTTCGTTTGATGGGGAATACAAACAATTAACAAACAGAAGGCCTATTGTCCACCTGCTCTTTTTCCATGCAGAACAAAATGTTGCTGAGATTGCACTGTTGAATGGGGGAAGGCCATGTGTTCAGGACTGGACTAGTAGAGTCCACAACTTCACTTGATAATATGAGCAGAAATAGCGATTAGTGCAGGGGTCTACAGGAGAAGATAATTCAGTGTTTACACATGCTACACTCCTCCTGAACATCTCTGCCTGCAACCCTCATAGGAGAGGGCTGTAGAAGCTGATAACTGGATAAGCCAAGCTGACTGAACAGAGCTTCATACCTCCAACAATCATCTATATCAGGGCTGTCCAACTGGCAGCCCATAGGTTGCATCTAGCCAATGAGGGGTTAAAGGGTGGCCCGTCAGCTCCTGCCTGGCTGCCTCCCCCCAACACACACACTGCTTCCGTGGCAGCAGCTGGAGTCTTTGGGACCAGCACGCATGGCTGGCCGCAGCTTGATAAGCTCATTGCCTGTGTGATAAGGGGGAGGTTTGGGCTGCTTGTGTAGTACTGTTGGCAGAGGGGAAGGGCAGAGTGTTGGGCTTATACCACTCATGCAGCAGCAGGAACGGGGCAGGCCAATCTCCTGCACAGTGCTGGTGAGTAGGGTGACCACTCATCCCTAACTGGGCGGGACAGTCCTGGAATGGGAACTTCATGTCCTGGTCCTGGGCTGCATGACCCCAGAGCAGCATTTATCCCAGATTCGCAGCATTATGCAGAGATCTGCAGGAAACGGTGGGTCTCCCCTTGCAGGTTGGCAGCATTCCAGCCTGCAAGGGGCCACCGGGAGCAGAACACAGGGGATGTCACATGCACATAGGTACCCACACACATGCATACAACCAGGATCTGCAGCAGGCAGTATGGAGAGCAGCTTCCCACAGCTAAGTCTATGGTGGGGGGATGGAGGGGGAAGATCAAGGCCCCCATAGTGTGGGAGTGAGTGGGACAGGGGCTGGGGCTGCTGTCTAGCCAGGGTGATGCATGGGGCCAGGGCGATTCCCTGCTGCTGTGTGCACCCCTTGGGAGGGCATGGGAGAGTCCATGTGCAGGGCAGGGGCTTGGGGCTCCCTGTCCTGATACCTCTCCCTCATACCGCAATGGCAACATGCCTCCTGTCACCCAGCAGCAGTGGGGGCTGTGACAGCATGGAGTTGTGCCCTCCACTGCAGCTGGGCAGGCAGGGGCTGTGCAGCCAATGTGGGGCCCCCAAGAGAAAGGCAGCAGGGCAGGGAGCCCCAAACCCACATCCACTCCTGCCCTGCTCAGCTCAGCTCTGGCTTTGTCACTGGCGGAGGCAAGGTGGGAAGCCACTAGGCATGTGTCCCTCCATTACATTTTAAAAAGGTTGTCAACCCTAATGGTGAGGTTGTGGGGAATGAGCCTCCTAAGATCCCTTCCAGCCTTACTTTTCATGGTTCCATAAGCACTGGTCTTTATGTTCTAGAGAACATTCCCAGCATGACTCACTTCTAAGGCCTGATCCCACCATTGTGACCAACTTCCTCTGGCCTTCTAACTTGCTAGGCCAGAGTTGAAGAAAACAGAACTAATGTATGCTGGATAATGGATTCTGAGTACAATGGGGGGAAAAAAGTTAAGTGCCTGAAACTCCCAGAACAAAATAAATACTAAATCCAGCTAACCTATCAGTCAAGAGTCTCGCAAGCTAGCTAGGCAGAACAGAGCCCTGCTTCCTTTATTTTGTTAAGACAAGGCTTACTAATGTTCCTGTAGGCCACACTCACTTTATACTTCTGTAATACGCAGTTATTGTAAATGTTTTTAAAGGCTTATACTGCACAAAAATAGTGCTAAAGGTGGAATATCATGACAGGCCAGAATTATGAAGTAGTTTCCTGCTTTATCAGGGTAAACTGATAAGGTGGCCTACAATGTCTTTTCCTTCTCTAACACTGGCAATTACACATGTTTTATAAGGGGAAAAAACAGCCCTATATAAAACTATACTGATCTATTGAAAATACTCCACTGTGGCATTTCCCTACCCCAAGTATGCAGTAACACAGTTACAGAAATTGCCTGAAGCCTTCACCTTACCCCTTGTTATTATGCTCCATTATATTTCCTAATGGCTTAATATTAACATAGAAAACAGGATAAAGACAGTATCTAAATTTTCTGGGGAGGCTATAGAAGCAATTGTTATTGTCAATTGAACAGAAACACCTATGTGCACATGGGTATATTGAGAAACTTGATATGTATTTTATTTCATACTTCTTGATGTGAAGGCATTGTTTGTGAAAGGTGTCGAGTTGAAGCAAGCCCAAAAAGTTAGAGTTCTCCACTCAAGTGTCCTTGATTTTTTCTGGGCTCTGCTACTAATGCCACATGAGCTGGAGGATTATGAAGGTCAATTTTGCAAGGTGGCCTGCCCAGTACTTTGCTAAAAACACCCCTCAGCCAAACTGGACCATTAGATTCTATATCATTCAGCTTATTCTCCTGCAGAAAGCAAAAGCTATAGAAATGGAGCTCCTGCAAAAGGTAATTAACAGTCTTCAAAAAGATAACATGAAAATTGATTAATACATGGAAAGAGTTTGGAAGATCCTCTAAAGATTAAATCCACATAGTAACTGGAAAGGATTATTAATCTCAAAATAAATATGCTATGATTTTAACTAATAGCCTGAAATTATACTGCAGCAACAAAACCCAGACCTCTTTATTCAGGGAAAGTGACTTGGCTGCCTTAATTGGTGTACTTCATAACATGGCTATTAACAAGGGACCGATATGCTTTTTCTAACTTTCAGTGATTCTTGCAAATACTAAAAAACATTGCATTAATAAAGATGAGTGTTTTAACACAGAACATAAAATTCAGAATGAACAAGAGCTGATCCATAATCAAATAATTAAATTAAAATCATTATCAAAATTAGTTACCCAATTTGGTTTCACTAAAAGGTCATCGGGCTCTTTTGCTGTAATAAAGCTATTTTCTAGGTTTGAAGGCTAGGTTTTCTTGCTAACAGACAAAGTATTTATTATTGCTTTAGCTTCTGATAAAGAGATGCATGGGTGCATCTACATGAGATGCTACCAGAGTAGTAGCTTAATAATACTGCACAGTAGTGTGTCACAGCACAAACAGTGCTAATATGCTACTGCACAGTAGCATCACTTTAAGCTCACTAGCACTACTGTGCAGTAACTATGGTTACTATGCATTTATTTACTACTTGATTATACAAGTACTAAATCAAATGTGCAGTAACCACTGTGCGTTAATGAACATGCAGACACACCCTGTATGTTTAAAACTGACCTGTAAAAATGCATCTGATAATTAACAATCAAAGCCCTCTATACAGTATGAGAAACACCTTCCTTCCTTCCCTTCCTCCTTCCCTGTTTTTCAAAGCATGTAAAACAAGGAAATAAACTGGAAATAAATGTAGGAAAGATATCTTTTTGAAGTCTAGTCAAAGACTGCTACCATCTCTTATCTGGTCTGTAGCCAATGCAACAAATCATTTAATAGTGTGCTTTAAATCAAGCATGCATTTTGCTGGATCAGGGCTTTGATCAACATTTAAATCTTTGTGACAGGTGGCAGGTGTGAGACTGTGAGGATGACTGAACTGGAATCAAGAAGTGTCTTGACTACAGATCCATATAATTCAATTTTAGGAATAGTCCTAATTTGCCTCCAGCATTTAAACCTAAATGGGAGTTTTAACAAGCAATCTAGTATACAATCTGAATTAGAAATACTTATGAGAGTACTGAAAGCAGCCAACCTACAAAGCTACTTTTGCTCAAGTATAATCTGAAGAAGGATGTTTCTGGAAGCAGGACATCTCCAAAGCAGACAAGAACTGAAAGATCTATTCTGCACACACAATTTTGCCAAGTCAAAGCAGGATGCTGCTGAAAATCCTGTATCTATCTCGATTAGACAGACCCATTTAGATAAGCCGGGGTCAACTGGAATCTCTGCTATGCATTCAAATTTCAAGCTATTTAAAATTTGTGTTCATGCACCTACTATATTTTAATTTGAAGTGAATATTTCCTGGTTTGGGACCAAAAGCAAATATTATCTTTTTCATGATATTTTATCTGCACTTCATTTCCAGAAAGGGAATATACAAGTCAAAAAACAATTGTCCAAATCAACCTGCCTTCTGAATTCTGCACATGACATGAGTGATATTTGGCCTCATGAAAGACAAAGGGAGTCCTTCTACTAACTTCTATATGGCCAGCACTTCATTCAGTTAATCCAGAGTGAAAAATCAATTGCCATCCTGCAACAACCTTCAGGACTCTGCTGTAAAATGCCTGTGCCTCCAGCACAGTCGATATCACAAAAGGAAAAACCTTGCCTTTCATACATTCCCTGGACTGCCATAGCTACAACACCACATAAACCCCATTACAAACTTAGCAGTACTTTGAACTCCTTTGCTTAGGTATAGATGATCTTAGAATGTGCGAGAGACAGGACAATCAGGTCTGCCTATCCAGTTACCAACTCCTGTGACCCTCTCATATGAGAGTCTCAGGAAGAGATGTTTGGGAAGTGTGACAGGCCCACCACTGATAACCATTTCAACTCCTATTTCCAAGTGATGCTGCGAACATAATCAGTCCAACCCTCAACAAATGACCTCCACCCCTTGCAAAAGTATGCCACTCTCACATGGAAAAGAGCAGCTAGGTAACTGTCCCCCTGACTGTTAATTATCTATATTCCCCAAAGGAGCTAACATCCAAATGTTTAGGTATTTAATCACATCTACCTTGCTACAGTACATTGGCAGTTCACCTATCTCTAATTTTTTGTGCTCTTCCCATTCATGTATTTGTAGTATCCATTGACAAGATAATACAAGTATGCCTAGGTTTGGTGTATTAAAAGATTCTTCACCTGTATAAGAATTTATTATAACAAGACATACTGTTCAGTAGAAAATGTTACCAGTAGAAAATGTTACCAGTGGCATTTCAAACACCATGGATTTATACTTTTTAGGCACTCATTCAACGGCATCTGTAATATTTGACATCAATTTCTGCCATCAGAATTGATAAGAACCTCAAAACTACAGAGAAACTTCCGCTCTTTTTTGATGTTTTACTTCTCTTTCTCTTCTTTCAGAGGAGAATGTTAAGATGGGAGCCAATTCTCATTCATTACTAGTACAATTTCCATTCAAGACTCTGCTGATTGTCACATTTAGTTATGTAACAACATCCTTGTTCTTTTTCTGAAGTTTTGCTGACAAAACTAGTATATGGCCATTGTGCACACCTTAGAACAGGACTAGGGAAGTATCAGCAGTAAACAGGAGCTATAACTGTGGGTTCAGACAGATCCATTTGTAGATAATCCATTCCATACAATCTTACAGATGGCTTTTCCGAGAATCTTTTCTGAATCTGTTTCTTTAGAAATGTGTGTACAACCATAACATGGGTAAGATACTTTTCTAAATTTTGCAGCAATATTCAGGCGTGCAACCATTACATGAGCTCAGTTATTACCTAAATAAGTATGATAGCTTTAGCTGCTATATTTTGCTCCAATCTTCCTACATTTGGGGGACATAATGGAAAAAATACACATCTTCCCATGTGAAAATCCAAAGCAACAGCACTTGCCCTATCTCTCTGCATTAGCAGCAGCAAAGATGTCAACACAAGAAGAGTAAAACAGTTTTCTGCCCACGCATATCCCAAAAATCCATGCAGTTGCTGAGCATTTATCCTAGCTCTCTACCAAATAAAACTGCCTGCATTACAGGAAGCCTCTAGAAATGTGCACAAATCATGTTCTTTTATTTACTAGGTGGGAGGGAATGTGTTTGAATGCAAAAACCAAAGGGCCATGTATAATAAGAAGTGTTTAGGATCTTTATCTGAAGCAGAACATTAAGCACCCAATGGCTTTATGTTACCAAAGACAATATTTTAATTACATTTTATTTCTATTTTAAGCCAATACAAGGCAAGAATGAGCTGATGAGATGACTTCGGGTACCAGCAGATCACAGAGCTTTCATTTCTAAAGATGATTAGCTCTGATACAGCTTCAAAGCTGTACTGGCAAAATTACTTCTATTTGATAACTCTTTAGTGGTCTATATGCAGCGAGTTAGTTGTTTCATTCTAAGTTCCAGCCATCAACAACAGAAAGAACATTATAAAGGCTAGCAAGAGCACATTACTAGAAGTTGGGTGTCCAAATATCTCAGGCGCTTTGAATCTCAACTTTAATTACATGGTCATTTCAGATCTCTCTGTCTTTGGATTTGGTATAGCAGTTGTTACCTTTTACAACCTAAGTTCAGGGTTGCATCAGATGAGCAGATCTATGCAGAAGCAGGCACTCTTATTGCTCTGCTATATGTGGAAAGGCAACCTGCATTTTCAGGTCTATGAAGTCATGCACTCCTCATTAATATTAGTTTAACTTTAAAGAAACAGAGTAAAGAAAGAAGTGAATTTTACACTCTTAAAATATCTTCAATCATTTCTTCCTGTGACAGCTCAGCCCACAAAGTGTGGGAGTAGCTTTCAGAAAGCTGGCTTCCAAGACATAAGTGACATGTCCTCATCAACAGCTCAGCCAAGGAATTCAGGGTTCTGTGCATTAGTATTGTTCTGCCATATACATTAGCTCTTACCCCTCTGAAAGATCCACAGCTGTGGGAATCTGAACATCACTAAGTTCAGTTGGCAGCACAGAACTCAGTCATTTTCATTATATACCTGTGCATACAAGAGTGTTTTGGTAACTAAACATATTTCCAAAATCATTGTGTGCGCCTCATTTCTTTACATAATTGTAAAGGATGGGTGCATTCAACAATGCCACCATAAGTGTTTCTTGTTGCTGTATACTTTCCTACTTTGTCCCATACAGAAAATGCAGACAGCAATGTTGCCATTAGTTTCTGAGACACCTTCATATATATGTTGCAAAAAAATAACCTGAAAGAATTGTATAAAAATAATTCTGTGGATCATATTTAAAAGAACAAAAAATTGAATAAAGCTAAGTGTTCTCAGTTTTAACAGCTAAGTTCTCAATCAGTTCTACATAGCAGAAGGCAGCTATTAAAAGCTGATAAACTTTTGTAAATGAACCATAAGGGAGGGTTTAATGGAGGTTTGTAGAGTGGCATGGACATTTTCCAGACTGGTCACAAAATTTGTCCAGCTCCCTCTCATCAGGATGTGAGAATGAGTATAAAAAAAATGTGTATGGTGCATACTGTTTCTTCATCTTGTGCTATACACTATTCACAAACAAAACAAAATGATTCCTTCATCATATGAATTTCCTTCTACACACCCTTGGAATAAAGAGCCCATAGCTTTAACAAGTGGAATTTGCAAGATTGGCTTCACAAATGTTACATTTCTGTCTTTCCTCTCCAAGACTGACTGATAGGGAAATAAATTGTTCTCTTGAGTGGAGTTAAAAAATAAATAGAGGCTAGAGAAATAGCTCAAACCTGAGAAAATATCCATGTGGTGTGAAGGAGACAAAATGCATACACAGCCACTGTGGTTGTAATCTGGCTCCTGCCAGGGACTGTCCAACCTTTATTATATCCCCCCCTAGTACAACCTGTCTAGTGGGTGTGGAGGACCAGGACCCTGTGATCACACCGCAAGCCATTTCACTTCAGACTATATGGTCCTGTCAAACAGTGGCCAGTGTTGGATATAGCCAAAGAAGGAGCACACATGCAGAAAAGAAGACTATTATGCATAATTAAGGAATAATATTCCACATAAAGTTTTTTTTCCAACTCTTGTCTACTAGACTGACTTATGCTTTGAACTATGAAGGTCTGTATGTTTATTCCCCTTTCAAATCTGGGATTATATTTCCTTATATGAAAAAAATCCAAGAGCTACTGCATAATCTGAATGAATATTAACTGCATTTGTACTCTCTGTGTAGACATCCTAGTGTATAAGTATATAGGACAGGATATGCATGGAAACAAATTTTAAGTAAATAATCCTAATGTGAATTCTTAAACTACAGTTATGACAAAAACCTGACTAAGCATTATACAGCTCATCCAGTGACAGGACAGAAACATACCACATTATCTTAGGATGTGTACAGGCATTAAGTGGATCTAAATGTAATGCCTGTAAGTACCCTCAGTTTCCAATCAAGTCTAAGCAAACCATGGAGCTTTAGTGTTGAACATTTAAAGTGTCAGACAACCCACAAACCATATATAGGTAGCCTTCCAAACCATATCCAATACCAAATGAGTTTTACAAAAACGGAGTCATTCCAAGACAAATTATGAACAAAAGAAAAAAAAATTAAGCAGAAAAAAGCCAAATTAGCTGAACCAGTGATTTGCAACAAATTATGCACTCAGAGCCAAAAAACCCAGCTCCTTCTCTTGCTTCGGGGCTTAAAAAAACAGTTCTTTGATTGAAGATGACAAATAACCCATATAACTTATTTTTCCTGGCTGGGAAAATAATCCACCCAAGACCTCTCTTGGCAGAGTCAGATAAACAATAGTTGCCCTCTTTAGGGCATTAAAAAAAAATAAAGTAAAAAAATAAAAAAATAAAAAAATAAAAAGGCAAACTGATCCCTTCTTGAAAGGGGCTAGTATAAGAATTTTCAATTTAGGAAATACCAGTGGTTGCTATCTGTCCAGCAAAGCAACAGGGACATCAGATTTAGCCCCTTGGTTTCAATGTGCATGCAGTTACACATCTTCCAGATAGGGTAGAAACTCACTTCCTTTCTATTGGGCTAACACTCAGCTACCATCTGACATTCTTTGCAACTGTTTCTGAGACTAGAAATTATTGTGGAACCAAGCAAATCAGCTGCGCCCATGATGTGCTGCAGCACAGCTGCTTTGCTTTGCTGGGTAAAACACATGCTTCCCCTTTTCCTGCCCTTGATGGTACAGCACAAGGGGCAAAATGATCTCACCGCTTTCCCCACTCAGCCAGACCCGGGGCCCAGGTCTGGCTGGGCAGGGAAAACAAGGCTTTTCCCCACCCAGCGAGATCCATTTCCCCGTGTTTATGAAAAAGTAGGTTGGACTAAGTTGGGAAAAGTGCCACAGAGGTAATAAATGTCCACCACAATACAGCAGTCTGTTACTACTGCTTGTTGTGCTATTAGTTTTCCTTCCATGTGGCACAACAAAAGGTATCGACACCTGTTTGCTCAGCATTTGTGCTTCCATAAAAAATGTTACGGTAGCACAAATGAGATGTCAGGTGAGATCTATTTCCACACTTAATGTGCCACAGCTGAAAGCCTCTTCCTATATGCGCCCTGATGGCAAAGGAGAAAATGCATATCTTTACTGTCAGAGCACATCTATAGAAGGACAACAGGAGAGGCCCTTTCCCCATTCATCCTGGAAGCAGGTTAAAGGGGATCCATCCTAACACCACTGTTTGCAAGCAGCTCCCAGGTTTGCCCCGCTGCAAGAATATACCAAGGCCCTGAGAGCTTCCCCAAGTGATCTTATACTGCCTAGATTCCTCTGCTGCTAAAACGTTGATACACCAAATGCATTTTCTTCATAAATATTCTCTTGTACATAAGGGAAAGTAATAAATGTATTTATGCTAGGATAGCCACATCTATTCCAGAGATTGCATTGATGTAGACCATATTGGTGAAGAAATTATGCCTTGTAATGGAGTTCCCTAATGCCCATTACTTAAGTAGTGACGCAGTGCTCTACAGCTGCAGTACTGCAGCCAGCTTTATAGAGTTGCAAGCTGCTGAGACACAGGCCTGCTAATTGCAAATGGAGACCTCCCATACCCCATCAGGAGCTAACCAAGTATAGTGACCAAAAGGGGCAGAGCCTGGGGGCCATATAAGCTGTGATGGTTTTCTTTATTTTAGCTATGAGGCATGAAGTGGATTGTAGGGGAGCAGGGAAGTCACTGTAGGCACCTGTGGAGGGCACTATATGTATGAATGACTGGAAGCTGACTCAGGCCCTAGGACTGAGAGTGGGCTGACTGAGTCCCCTCCATTCTTTTCTAATGTCCTTGTGACAAGTTTTTTAGCAGAATTGGCAGGTTCACTGTAAAGTAACATGCCTTTAGCATTTCTGCTATGGCTTCAACCTTTCGGCCTTTGGGCTTCCAGCCAGTCACCCCAGCATCCACACTGCTGGAATGGGGTACTGATGCCCTTGAAAGAAAGACTTTTAGTTTGCTTAGGGGCAAGACATCTGGCCAAGGGAGAGTCAGAGTTTATTAAAGTTTGGGCCAGACATATGCAGCTCAATCTTGATCAATGCCTTGATCTTGATAAATGTATCAAGATCAAGGCAAGGCAGGCCAACACATGGCAATGCCCTGGTGAGCTGCAGTGCAAAATAGGCTTCAGTTTGGCCACTAAAGGGTGCCTGAGCCTGTTACACCCTCCAACTGACAGAGTAATATTAGTAGAAATATTGCGTGTAATCCAGGCCCAAGACAAAGCAAGAACTTTTTGTTTCAGTGCCCCTGGAGCAGAACATCTCAAATACCTTTGAGTTTAGTTAATGAAAGAAGCATGAGTAACTTAGCATAGTCCTTGGATGACAACAAGCCAGAAAAGTAGCTAAGGATTGCAAAGAGCCATATATCCTGTAAGTTCTGCTTTTGTGCTTCAGAATTCTTGCTTTATTTATGATGCTAATGTTGCTAAAACATTCAGTATCTTTTTCCAGAAGGAAAGGCCTCTCTTTGAGGAAGAACACTGCACAGCTTTGGAGAGAAACAGCAGACTAGCCTTAGTAGGAAGTCAAATGGAAAGCTTATTACAAAAGGGTTAAGCGTGAAAGATTATTCACTACTCTAGGCAGAGATGCACAAAAGTACAGGTTCTTGCAGATGGCACAAGCAGAAACGGGAGCAAGAGGGTTTGACTGACAGGTAGATGACTAGATCAGGGTGAAGTTCCAAGAGAAGCAAGAAAAGCTGGCGTATACTCCTTAGGGAGGTCAGATATAATGTTCACAGTCACAATCTGTTAATAATAGAGGGCAGTGGAAGTAAAGTGATTTTATATTTCAGGGGCAATAAGAAATGCAAAGACCGCTGTTTTGAAGAACGAAATCTTAGCACTACCTGCTGGGAATTAAATGATCGCAGCATCAGTTCCCTTAGTTTTGATGAAACAGTTTTAAAATGAATCTTCCCTGGGGCAGGGGTGGGGAGGAAGAGGACTCGGCAAGAAAATCAAAACAATTTTTAGTCACAAAGTGTATTCAGCAATGATAGCATCATTATGGAGCAGCATAGAACAAAGCAGAAGAGAGAAAACAATTGAAGGTTACATTCATTGGAGGGATTCACCCCCTCTTCCCCTCCCCAGTGCATGTGTGCGCAGAATATAAACACCCTATTTCCACTCCCTTGTGATGCACCTGTCATGCTGTACCTGTTAGTGCTGTTCCAACCCAGCCAACTACACTGAACTAACAAGCCTTGTTGTCATCAGTTCTCAGTAACCAGCCAAGTTATGTCACTTGTCGTCCCTGTCCCTTTCTCCCCCCCAACCAACATGTGTAATAATTTGTTGCTCAGCCATGACAGTTTAATACAATGTTTGGAGGAGGGGGGAAAAAAATGTCAATGAGAAAAATCTTTATACCACAAAAATTATTCACTAGAGACTGGGAGAGCTTGAGAACAGTTTCCAAACAGAAAAGGAAACTCATTTATCTATTTGTGGAAAAGTAAAAAAGATTTTTTTTTTAATTTCAATGACAAGTCGAAAAGAAAAATGGACACCAAAAGCTAGTAAGGAATGGGAAAATGCAGGCAATAATTTCCCCTCAGTCTGTGGCTGGGCTATGCTAGATTGCAACTTTTTAAAAAGTGGGTCCATAAAGGGCCACTTTTCCTCTGAGCTGTCTATAATTCATCATGTTAGGAATGGCAGGTTATTTGTTTCCAACATAGAGAGAAACTCTCTGAAAAAGAAGATCTTTGAAAAGTTCCCTTTTCTGAATAAAAATCCAAATTAGGTTGCCACTTTAGGAGCTACCAGCAGTGAGCCGAGGAAAGGCAGGTCTACAGTGACTTGATCTGAAGTCCATCAATGTCAGTGGGATTCCCTGAGCACTGAACCAGCCCCAGAAGCAGTGGCCAAAAGCATTCATGCCTGAAGAAAGCACAGTCAAATAATGCCTCCAGAGTCATTCCAGGACTGCAACTAAAAGTAACTTTGTCTATGTCCTTTAAAAGGATAAAACTTACATTTCCTTTGTGCTAACACCACCTAGTATCAAAAAGATGTCTTGTTGTCTGGTGTCAGCATTCACACTAGAGATGAAGATACAAGTTACATTTAGACCATACCATACTAAATCTGTGGGATGGTAAGCAGTGTTAAAGTTAGAATGCATTGTGAGCGGTCACACATTAAAAGTTAATACCATTTCTCACCTGCACAGTTGTGACTTGTGAGTAGAGGGCTGGCAAGCAGGGGCTTGGCTATGAGCCAGGACACTTGGGTTTTGTCCCTGCTTGGGAGGAGTGATGCATTTTAGAATATTGGAGGACTGCACATTGCTTGTTTTATCTCTCAGGAGTAGACTGCAGTTACCCTAACACAAGCTAGGTAGCAGAGTCTAGAGGTAACCCTTGCCTGAAATAGTGTAACCTTGAGATTCTCAGGGGATGAGTTACGCTCATGTGTAACTTATTATGATTTAATGTGCTTTGACTTGCAAATACTCACATTTTAAGTGTCCTTAGTATAGTCTAAGTATAATGTCCAACATCACCCTTGGGCACCATTATATGTTAGACTCAGAGGGGAGGCACCAAGATCCTGGCTGTACAATAGGAGGCTACCTGGGCAAGCAAATCTAAATAATACTATTTACTGCTGGCCACTGAGAAACACTACGGGGTAAGACACAGGGCAGAGGAGAACCTTAGGGCATTTATACAGGTGCTCCGGCGGAGGGCAGGGGCCAGTTTAATTAGAGGGGCTCCAAGAACTGCTCTAATTAAAGCACCTGTAGCGCCTTGTGCATCAGCATCCCTGCACTGAGTACTGGCAGCAGGGGCACTTTAAATAAAGCTCGTCAAACGAGCTTTAGTTGAAGTGCCCCCCCGCCACCATTTTTCAGCGTGGGGACACTGATGCATGTGATGCTGGGCTCTGCCGGAGCGCAGTAATTATTTTGCTCCAGCAGT
The DNA here is from genome assembly GCF_052110815.1 of Crocodylus siamensis. Lineage (NCBI taxonomy): Eukaryota > Metazoa > Chordata > Crocodylia > Crocodylidae > Crocodylus > Crocodylus siamensis. Next base: position 101,094,705 of record NC_143397.1, read on the forward strand.
CTATTAAATTGAGTTTGCTCCAACATGCTATAATTACCACACATCAGAGCAGCTTCATTGCATGTGTATAGGCCCCCTTAGAGACTATGTGATTCAGAAATACATGAGGTTTTGTAGACAATATCCTACTTCATCGGATGATATTTTTACAGGATAAAAGTATCAGAAGTGTTTATACAACTTCAGATCAGAGCCTCAAATAGCAATTTCCAATAAACTAGAATACCTGTTACAAAGACCATCACAATTAGGGGAAGGAATGAGTGCTTAAATCTTGTACGTGCTCTAACCATGAGCCAATGACTATATGGGCTTGCATATCTTATCCCAGACGTAAAACTATCACATGATATCAGGGTTGGGCCACATTAACAAACTAGTAAAGGAGAAATGGTTCTGAAGGCTGAATGAGCTACCCTAGCCCAAACCCCAGTGTGTCAGTCTGTGGCTTCAAACCTGGGGCCTCAGCCTACCACCCCATAGCTAGCTGTTAAAGCCTAACCCTCCACCCACTCTCTAGTACTGTAGTGGCAGGCCAGGGTCAGCTAACCATCCCCTTCCCGATATAAACCCTAACACAGATCATGAAGTGTTGTGACAGCAGGACACCACCCAATTCCAAACTGTTTTGGTGTTCCCTCTGGCTTGTGCTGTGACTCCACTTCATTTGATATCCTGGCTTCTTGACCAAGTGTGCTCTCTGTCTGATCGCCTTGCTTCTTAAGGTGGATTTTCCTTAGACCCCCTCCCCATGGAATGACCTTCTGATCTGGCTTGTCCCTGGACTCTGCTCGTTCCTCCTGACCCTGGTTGGCACCTTGAACCCCAAGAGACCTGGCCACTCACAACCTGGTGTGACACAAAGCTACTAGAGAATCATAGAGAATGAGGATTGGAAGGGACCTCAGGAGGTCATCTAGTCCAACCCCCTGCTCACAGCAGGACCAGCCACAGCTAGATCATCCCAGCCAAGGCTTTGTCTACTCAGGTCTTAAAAACCTCCAAGGATGGAGAGACCACCACCTCTCTGGGTAATCTATTCCAGTGTTTTAATTCTTCCTAATATCTAACCTAAATTTCTCTTGTACCAACTTGAGACCATTACTCCTTGTTCTGTCATCTGCCACCACAGGGAACAGTCTAGCTCCATCCTCTTTCAACTCCCTCTTCTGGAAGTTGAAGGCTTCTATTAAATCCCCTCTCAGTCTCCTCTTCTCTAGACTAAATAAGCCCAGTTCCTTGAGCCTCTTCTCAGAAGTCATGTGCCCCAGCCCCCTGCTGAGGGCCATTTCTGTTGCCCTCTGCTGGAACCTCTCCAATTTGTCTACAGCCTTTCTGTAGTGGGGGGAGGGGCAAAACTGAACATAGTACTCCAGATGTGGCCTCACCAGTGCTGAATAGAGGAGAATAATCACTTCCCTAGACCTACTGGCAATTCACCTACCAGTGCAGCCCCTGGAGCAGTCTACTTGATACTATCTGCCAACTAGACATTGAGCCATTGATTACTACCCTCTGAGCCCAATGCTCTAGCCAGTTTTCTATCCACCTCACAGTCCATTCATCCAGCCCATACTTCCTTAGCTTGCCTATGAGAATGTTGTGGGAGACCTATCAAAAGCCTTGCTAAAATCAAGGTATACTACGTTCACTGGTCTCCCTGCATCCACAGAGTCAGCCATCTCATCATAGAAGGCATTTAGGTTGGTGGTCATGACTTGCTCTTGGTGAATCCATGCTGACTGTTCCTAATCATCTCCTCCTCCAAGTACTTCAAGATGGGTTCCCTAAAGATCTGCTCCATAATTTTTCCTGGAACTGAGATGAGGTTGACTGGTCTGTAGCTCCCTGGATCCTCCTTTTTCCCTTTCTTAAATATGGGCACTATGTTTGCCTTTTTCCAATCATCCGGAACCTCTCCTGATCACCATCAGTTTTCAAAGATTCTGGCCAGTGGCTCTGCAATCACATCAGCCAACTCCATCATCACCCTTGGGTGCATCCTGCCAACCCCATGGACTTGTATATGTCCAGTTTTTCTAAATAGTTCCTAACCTTAATTTTTCCACTGCTGGCTGCTCCCCTCTTCCCCGAACTGTGCTGTACAGTGCAGTAGTCTGGGAGCTGACCTTGCCTGCAAAGACTGAGGCAAAACAAGCACCGAGTACATCCGCCTTTTCTGAATCTTGGTACAAGGTTGCCTCCCCCATTCAGTAAGGGACCCACACCTTCCCTGATCCTCCGCTTGCTACTGACATACTTGTAAAAGCCCTTCTTGTCACCCTTTACATCCCTTGCTAACTGCAACTCCAAATGCGCTTTGGCCTTCCTGAATTCACCCCTGCATGCCTGAGAAATGTTCTTATATTCTTCCCTAGTTATTTGTCCAGGCTTCCACTTCTTATAAGCTTCCTTTTCATGATTTAGTTTACTGACAAATTCCCTGCTAAGGCAAGCTGGTCTCCTGGCTCCCTCTGTGCCCCGCAGACAGGAGTCTCCAAACACTACTGCCTGTTGATTCTTCTTGGTGGTGGTGGTCTTGGTCCTTTCCTAATTTGGGAAGGTCTGACCTGTCCTCCTCCACCAGTGGAACATACTCCTTGCTCCATGTTGCTAGGGCTCTATATCTGTTCTCCAGATGAACTGTTGCAGGTAGAGATGCAAGTGGAGATGAAGATTTCTGTTTGCTGCTAGAGGTCACAAACTTCCAGCTTACACCTTCCTGGGAGTCTATGTCCTCTAGTCTCTCTAGCGTTGCATCTGGCAGTTCTTTCTCTACAGTCCTGGAGGTCTCCTCCAGCACTGAATTGATGAACTCCTCATGGCAAACTCCTCATTGCCTGTTCCCTGAGATACTACCAGGAAGCACCACTCACACCACCGACACTCCCGCACCTGACCACACTCTCTACAGTGCCAAGCCTGGACCTGGGTGGAAGCCTCAATGGTGTGCAGTCCTGCCTAGACAGAAACCTCACAGGTAGAAGCAGAGGCAGTGGCAGAGGCTCTGGCATTGCAACATCCTCCAGCCATTTCCCTGGGTCTCTTCATCTGCCTCTTCTCTGTTACTGCTCTTCTTCCAACCACACCTAATGTAGCATTAACTTTGCTAGGCTAACACTCTCAGGCTAACAATTTAAGTACCCCTGCTAAACTATCCAAGCTGCAATACAGAAAACTTTTCAATTTGTACTTCAAATGTTTTTTTGTCTGGTGACCAGAATCAGAAAGCATCAGAAGCCAATGTAACCTGTTTACGAAGTGTCATGTTAATCAAGCACATCTTAGAGTTCTTCGGGGGCAGAGTGTGGAGATACTGGCTGTGAAGCAGGGGAGGTGATGCAAATGTGTCTCTATAAGCAATGAAACTGCTGAGACAGTAACATAAGGGCTGTCCTGATCTCTCTCTCTCTCTCGTCTTTCTTCTCTCCTGTCCCTCCCACCCTGCCCCCACCACTTCTCTATCCATTTTAGGTACATATAGCATATTCATCATTATAGTACTTGAGAGCTTATTCTGTGGCTAAGCATCCACATTTCTCAGGTTTTACATGAAGAGCAATAAATACATTCCATGAAGCTTCTGAGATTCCCGCACTGCTATTTTGAGCAGCTATCTTTTAGTGTCTTCTGTTTTGCCCATTGAGATGCATACTGAATTGTGTCTTAAATATCTTGAAGTTCAGAAATACTGTTCATTACCAGTAACCACCAAAACCAACTGACCGCTAAGATTTCTATCATATTTTGTTTCAAACATGCTAAGAGAAGTTTTAGACCATTTTCTCCACTAATCACATTTATTATTATTCAGATATTAAAACTCCAAGGTATATTTCTGATCTAGCCATGGCACTCTGTGAACCCTTATGCAAAAAGTGCCTGTTAATATATATTTTTTGGATAAACAAAATAAATTGAATTCCTTCAGATGCATTTGCTGTCTTAAGCCATTTTGTGTTTGGTTTCCCAAAACAGTTCTAGTGACTGAGTTTACTTGCTGAAATGTTTACATGGCCATTAAAGCAAAGATTCACAGAACATTAATTGTGAACTTGCAAATGAGAGAACTCGCATCATAACTCCAATTCCAAAATTACTTTAATACAATCAGAAAATATTCTGGAGGAGCTTGGTGTCTATTGAACCAAGACTAGCCTGAATATTAAATATTGACAGTACACCACCTCTAAATATGCAAAAATCATGCATCCCAGAATTTTAAGCTCATAAATAATACAGAATCATTATCTGGTTGATATCAGTTATAGGGGTAAGATAAGTACCCTATTTCCATTCTTTTTTTAATGACTGTATGACTAAGCTAATGAATTTGAACTTGCATTTTTAAGGCTTCTGTATTTTGGAAATTACCTTTTTCATTTTAATTTTTTTTTTTAACCCTCACCCTGAGACTGAATCTCCTCACCCCATCCCTCACCCCAGTCAAATAAGAGTTTCTTTTTAAAAAATGCTGTTAACATTCTTAATGTATCCTTCAATTTGTCTCATTAAACATTCTCCTCAAGAGGCCAGATTTTCTGTAATAGCAATATCCATTTTTATTCACTCCCGTCCGTTTCACTCAGTGGTGGGTCATGGTTATTTAACTTGTCAGAGATTCTATCAACTGGTGTTTCAATACATAAATCTGCAGTGTCCTAATTCTGAATTTGCTTTGTATTCCCAAACGTCCAACTTCCATCAGTTTTGGATTCATAAGGAAAAAAGAATAACTGCGGATTTGTTACAATTAATCACAACCAGCTTTTTCTTAAGGCAAATGTTAATTAAGGGTAAAATGTTCATTATATGACCAACAAAAAAACCAGTACTGTAGGGACTCACATACCATACATGCTTTTCCCGCACCCACTCCAAAATTAACCTTCCAAAACGGGGTGGGGGGGGAGCTTAAATATGCATGCTGTCTGTCCACAACAGCAGCAGCCGCATTTCTATTCAGACAGGCTGAGGGAGTCAATTGACTTCATGGTTTGTTATAATCTACTTGATTCCTGCTAATTGCTCTTCACTCAGCAAGTATTAACAACCCACTGTCCTTTTTAAGTAGTATTCATGCTCCACTAATCAAGCAGTGCTTTCTTCAGCAATTTTGCTGAAAAAATTGCAGTTTAGGTCCTGATCTCTTTTCTCCTATTTCAGAGCCCTGCAGATTTATTTTAGCTCTTTTCAAGATCCCAGACCTGTCTATGAAGTCCATTCTTCAGCAGCAGCTAAATTTTCAGCTTTTGACTGAATAGTGAAGAGCTGCTAATCATTAAGGTATAAAAAGGTTAAAACTGTAGCTTTTGCTTGACTTGTAAAGGGAGGTAGACAGAGCTGAAGATTAGGCTCTGTCCATGCTGTGTGGGACCATAACTCTGGAAACGTTTTTTTCCCCTCCATTCTGCCTTCCCAAAAACAAGGTGCGTGTCTTATTTGGGAGCATGTGTTATGCAAGGAAACATGGTATTACCTGCAAAATAGAAATATAAGAATAAGGTCAGCCCTGCTGCTACAGGACACAATAGGGTCCCTGGTGGCTAGATTTTCATAATTAGGCACTAGAATAAGAAACTATATCTTCAAAAGAAGTCATAATGAATCTTATTAGTATCTAAATTGCTTCAATTGGAAGTGCTAGGTATGGGGCACTCAAGCTAATATAGTTTTTATGCAGATACTTTCTTTTGAAAAAATACTGACCTTAATTGTGGCCTTGTGAAGGTCTGACCCTAAGCTCTCTTGAAACTCTGACCCTGAGCTCTCATGAAGCTAAAATGAGGGAGAAGTTTCTTTCAATGTGTGATAGCAGACTATCCCTTCTCAGAAGCTTACACATATCTAAATAATCTCTGCCAAAGTTGGGAGAAACAGGAATGATATAAGGTACTATGCTCTAGGTTCCTGTAAGTGGACCCTAAAACATTGTTTCCAAGATTAAATTAGTGATTATATATACAGTGCACAAATGCATGTGCGCATGCACACTTGGCCCTTCGTGTTCTGGAACTATGTCTTAATGCAAATGTTGGGTTGGACTCTGTAAAACACTTAGTATTCCCAATCTATCTAGATTTCAACAGGAAACAAAAGTACCCAGAACCTTACAAGATGGGATCCTGATAACAGCCTCTTTTGAATCTGAGGTTTGGGACAGATCTTGTACTTTGTAAGCAACTACTTTAAGTCCCATTAGTTATTACTTAGCAGACCTGTCTAGAAGCGTCTAAATCTCAAAAATCTTCTCATTATTTCCACTTTTACTTCAGTATAGCTGGCTGTTGACATGCAACACTGAAACACTTGAACTGCTAATCACTGTCCATTAGAGTGATGAATAGTAACATGGCTCACTATTACTTATTCAAAATTGACATGGGTGACCAACTTTTATTAGGCCAACAAATGAGCCAGGAAGAAAATAAAGGTTACATGTCCACAGAGCTGTGAATTTCTTGGGCTTGGAAAAAAACTTGTTCTGAAGAATGTTTTTATTCAAAGGTGCAGTGCTTCTGGTGATCACTTAGTTTTCTGTACGAAGTAAGACTGGGGAGAAGTTCAGTGCTTAAAGTCTTTTACAATACTTTCCCCTTCCCCTTCCACCCTGGGAAAAGACATAATTAACTAACCTGAGGCCTGGCTGCCTTAGCAGACACGAGTGCTGGTACTACCTTAGTGAAAAAAGCAGCCCTCAGTTCGGTGATATTTAATATTCAAGGTGAGACTTAAAATGTGGAGCAAGAGGCATAACAATTAACTGGGCAAGATGAGTTAGCATATATTCTCTTGATTTGTTGGCTTGCTGCTAATATAAATGGTAGCCTGAAGCCAGATATTCCTCCAAGTTGCAGTGACCCCACCAAAAAGCTGCAGTAAGTTGCAGTGACCCCACCAAAAAGTTAAATGGAGCTGCAGTGATGTATATCAACTGAGAGGCTGACCCATAAACCACAGACTACAGAGGAATGACTATTTGCTGTTGGATTATCTAAGACAACCATTGATTGACAGACTCATACCACATCTAGTATGTGCCTCCACCTGACACCCTCATGACTAGTCTTAACAATGAACCCTATGTAGCTGGTCAAGCCCCTGGAGGACAGTTTTTCTAAACTGTCGCTGCTTCACATCTTGCAAACCCAGAGCATTCCAAGATAGACCAGTTCTAAACTTGGAAGAAAAAAAACATCACTGGAGAAAGAAAAGCATTGTTTTTCTGCGATCTCACTAACTCAGCAGGATTGTGCTGAGTCTGTACTTACTTGAATGGTACATCCCCTGGGAAAAGCCTGAATTTAACAAGAATCTGATACTAATAATTCAGTAGGTGGCACTCTTCCTCTGTGTTTAGGAGTGCCCGGATTACAAATCTACATTCTACAGAATATTTCTTCCATTACTACAAAATTGCAAACACACACACAGGGAATACAACTCTTATCCCCCCAATTCCAGTAACGCAGGCCTTTGCCATTTGGGCTTAAAGGAAATGACCTATGGTGTTACTATGGTAATAAGGCCACTTATCATTTATGAAGAGTTGCCACTAGAGAGATATCACACACATCCACAGAGGGAAAAAACAATACATTACTCACAGAAGGATTATAATCAATACCCTAGTGTATTCTTAGGTGACGCCATGCTTTCTGGATGGACTGAGATCCTCAGCTACTGTAAATCAGTGTAACTACACAGACTTCACTGAGAAAATTAACAGGTGAGGGACAAAACCACTTTCTTTTAAATGACATTGAAAAGGGACGTTCTGATAGGCTGGGGCCATTAAAGATCCTTTAGCACATTCTGTAAGAGCTAAAGCATTGATTTTGATGCCCTGGCCTGGTTCCAGCTTGAAGCATTACATTAGTCTACCTAATTTCCCATCATCTCCATTTCCTTCTCACAGGCTGCATTAAACTATACTAGTGTTATAGTAGCAGTTGTAGCCTATCCTGAGAGTGGCTCATTTCAGAAAAGAGTCAAATTCTTCCCGTTTCATTTTCTCTCTAAGGCTAAGTAGAGACAGTCAAAAAGCCCGAGGCTGAATCATTTCAGTCTTTGCAGGTTAGTCTATGATGCAGAGGTTAACCTGAGAAACAACTGGACACACATTTACTTGTGATTCAGGTAATGCAGTCAGATTCCTGCAGTGGCTCAGGCCAGAAGCCAGGGGTTGGGCACTAGAGCATGCCTCTCTGGTAAGTAGCCAGCCTGAGCTGTGTGTTCACTCCTCTTCCTTCTGCCTCTCAGGTCTCTGAGATCTTCAGTCTAGAATCACAGAAGCAGGACTCTCCAGGGTTGCTCATTACGTCCTCTTCCTGATTCCTGTTGCCTCTGGGATTTGCCAGCAGTAAGCTTCCATAAGTTTAGCAGCAGGGCAGTTCTGTATTCAGGGAAATAACCCACCTCCCTGGCCCCAGACCCCAGCCATGGTTTGCCTGGGGGTAGGGCCAGTGCCTGCCTTTCCACCACCTACAAACTTTCTTTGCTGGAGCAGACAGCACAGCCTAAGCCCAGGGCTGGAAAGCATTCAGGGATGCTGGAGGACTGATTTAACTTGAAGAAGAAAGGCATCTGGGACAGAAGTTTCATAAACTGATTTTACCCAAATCAGTTAACCCTGGTTGAATACAGTATCAGATTTCTCCCAAACCAGTTTCAGCCATTTTGAAATTGATTTTTGTGCACTGAGCTTCTGTTCTGTTACAGGTTTAAACCAATTTCTGGTGACTTAAACCAGTTTATGTATAACTTCTGTCCCTAGCCTAAATGTTTTGAAAAGGTGAAAGGTAAGCCAAGACTAAATAGTCTTTAAGGCTATTAAAGGCTAAAAAGTCAGTTCCTGTACATTGGTTCAACTCTATGGACATTCAAACAAAACTACATAGCCAACAGCATTCTGTCAATTAACCTTGCTGAAGATGTGACCCTTAATAGACAATATATTTCTTCGATTTGCTCACAGTCAGAGTTTATTACTACTTTTTATCCTAGATCGGGGTGGGCCTGCCAGGCACTTTCATCCAGCCCGTGGCAGCCCCCCAACAAATTGCCCCCCACCCAGCCCTTCTGTCCATGAGGGTGGGAGTGAGGCACCTACACTCACCTCCAACATATCATGTTATGCCTCACAACCCACTCTTGTGAGTGGAAGGGCTGACCCTGCTAGCATGGGGCAGGGCAGCTGCTGTAAGCTTCCCAGCATCCTGCTCCTTCTGGGCAACAGGTAGAAGGTGGGGGAGGGAGTGAGGCTGCAGCTGGGCAGGAGCTCTGAGCATGGGTGGGGGAGGGAGCATGGAGCTGCAGCTGGTGCAGTGTAGAGCCTGCGCAGAGGGGAGCAGCAGCAGTGTGGAGTTCTGCTGAACAGCGTGTGGGTGTGAGGGGTATAGGGACCCCTCCCACATCTCCCTCCCACCATGGCATGCAGCCCTGGCAGGCAGTGGGGGGGCAGCAGCAGCATAGGAGGAGGGGGCACTCTGCTCAGTGCTGGTGCCTGGCTCTGCCCAGTGCTGCAAGGGGTACAGCCCCCTCCAAGTTGTTTGTTGCCCTGGCATTCCCTGCACTCGTGGGGCACAGGAAGGAAGCCCCAGGCACTGGAGTGGCAAGTGCAGGGAGTGCTGGGGAAACAAATGGCCTGGCAGGTATTGTGCTCCTCACTGCGATGTGCAGCACTGTGCAGCGCTGTCCAGAGGCAGGGACCAGTGCCCCTACCTGCTGCTGCATCATGGGGGTAGTGTGTGTGTGTGGAGGGGGATACCCACACCCCACCCACTCTACCTCACACCCCACAGACTACACACACCACCCCCAGTGTTACTTGTACTGACTGCAGGAGAAGACAGTGTGTTTCAGACTAGTGTGTTCCAAAGCCACATGCCCACACCCCACAAATGCCACACAACCCCCCAATATACCCTATGCCCCCACACATATCCACACCCCTTCCCAAACTCCCCCCACACCTCCCCACCCATACATACCCCTATACCCCACCCTAAATACCTCCACCACCACCACCACACACAATATAAAAGACTAAGAATTTATTTTTAAGTTATGGAATCACTTATATACACTACACAAACACACATCATAACAAAAGTATTTTAGTTGTGTTTGACTTTTAGTGCATGATTTTTTTTTCTGGTTCTGAGATGGCAAATCCCCCCTCCCAAAAGGAGTATTTCTGGGGGACAAGGGGAGGGACTTCTGGTGGCAAAGGTCAGGGGTTAGGGGTGGGACTTCCAGTCCCAAGATGGTGGCCAGGAGTCAGGGCATCTGTCAGGGAGGCAGGGCAACCCATGCAGCCCTCAACAGTTCACCAAACCTCGTTAAGTGGCCCTCCACCCAAAATAATTGCCTGCCCCTCTCCTGGATATGAGTTTTAATATCATTTGCTTCAATTGCCTTTATAATCAAAATAAGATCTTTTTGAAAGAAAAGCCCACCCTCATGTTTAAAAGTACTCTATAATATTTTCCCTTTCAACTATTTTGGTGATTTAGGGTGAATTTGGTATTCAGAAAAATGAGGTGCTTGTGTTAAAAAAAAGAAAAAGAAAAAGAAAAAAATGACAAGCAGCTACTTGCATTTTTTTTTTAACAAAAGCCTTAATGTTTATTAATGGGTTAAAGTCAGAGGGGAGAGCACAAGGGTGATGTGGTGGTGGGTGCCTGCTATAGACTGCCAGACCAGGAGGTTGTAGTGGATGAGGTTTTCTTCAAACAGCTAGCAGCAGTTTCCTGATCACAGGCCCTGGTTCTCATGGGGAACTTCATTCACCTTGGCATCTGCTGGGAGAACAATACAGCAGTGCACAGGCAATACAGGAAGCTTTTGGAGAGTTTTGAGGAAAGCTTCCTGGTTTAGTTGGAGCAACCAGCTAGGGTCCATGTTCTTCTTGATCTTCTACTCTCAAACAGGGAAGAATTGGTGGGGAACATAGAAGTGGACAGCAACTTGGGCAGCAGAAACTACAGGACAATTAAGTTCCTGATCCTGCAGAAGGGAAGGAAAGAGCAGCAGAGTAAGGATCCTGAACTTCAGAAAAATCAGACTTCAACGCACTCAGGGAACTGATGGGCTTGATCCCCCAGGTGGCCAGTTTGTGGGGGGGAAAGGAGTCCAGGAGAGCTGTTTGTATTTTAAAGAAACCTTACTGAAGGCACCAGAATGAACCATCCCAATGCACAGGATGACTAGTAAGTATGGCAGAAGACCAGCTTGGCTTAGCAGGGAACTCTTCAGTAACCTAACTCACAAAAAGGAAGCTTACAAGAAGTGGAAACTTGGACAAACAACTAGGGAGGAGTACAAGAGTATTGCTTGGGTATGCAAGGATGAAAATTAGGAAGACCAAAGTGCAATTAGAACTGTAGCTAGCAAGGAATATGAAAGGTGACAAGAAGGGTTTCTACAAGTATGTTAGGAACAAGACAATCAGGGAATGCATGGGTCCCATACTGAAGTGGGAAAGAAACCTAGTGACAGAATATAGAAAAGGGTGAAGTATTCAATGCCTTTTTCACCTCACTCTTCACAGGCAAAGTCAGTTCCCAAACTACTGAACATGGCAGCACAGTTTGGGGTGGAGGTAAACACCCAACAGTAGCAAAGGAAAAGCTTAGGGACTATTTCAACACCAACAAGTGCAAAGTGATGCACCTGGGGAGGAAGAACCAGCACCATACCTACAGGTTGGGGAACTCCCTTCTTGTCAGTACAGAGACGGAAAAGGATCTTGGAGTCATCATTGACTCCAAGATGAACATGGGCCAGCAGCGTGGGGATGCAGTCAGGAAGCCCAACCACACCTTGTCATGCATCCACAGATGCATCTCAAACAGGTCCAAGGAGGTGATCCTCCTCCTCTGTGTGGCACTGGTCAGGCCGCAGCTGGAGTACTGCATCCAGTTCTGGGCGCCGCACTTCAAGAGGGATGTGGACAAGATGGAGAGGGTCCAGAGGAGGGCCACTCGCATGATTAGGGGGCAGCAGGGAAGGCCCTACGAGGAGAGGCTACGGGACCTGAACCTGTTCAGCCTCCACAGGAGAAGGCTGAGGGGGGATCTAGTGGCATGGTACAAACTAGTCAGAGGGGACCAGCAGGCATTGGAGGAGTCCCTGTTCCCCCCAAGCATTGCCACAAGTGACCAGGAATAATGGTCACAAGCTGACAGAGGGTAGATTTAGTTTAGATATCAGGAGGCGCTACTTCATGGTCAGGGCGGCTAGGGTCTGGAACCAACTTCCAAGAGAAGTGGTGCTGGCTCCTACCCTGGGGGTCATTAAGAGGAGGCTAGATGTACACCTTGCTGGGGTCGTTTGACCCCAGTACTCTTTCCTGCCATGGCAGGGGGTCGGACTAGATGATCTACTTAGGTCCTTTCGACCCTAGAAACTATGAAACTATTTGGAAAACCTGGCTGTGTACAAGTCCATGGGGCTTGATGTGATGCACCCAAGCCTGCTGAGGATGTTAGTTGATATAATTGCAGAGCCACTGAGCATTATTTTTTAAAACTTATGGGACGCGTCCAGACGAGTCCGCATGTGCCTCTTGCCCCATCTCAAACCCTTTTGAGATGGAGCAACAGACATGTGTGGGAATGAAAAAATGTTCCCTGTGCTGCACGTTTGCAGCATGGGGAGAAAAATTAGACCCCTGGATATCCAGGGGTCTAAAAAAATTGAAGTATAAAAAAGCAGAGCAGGGCACAGTCCAAGAGGGGGGATGGGACCATGGGGGGGACCCCGCCAGCCCCACCCACCCCCTGCCTTGCACAACCCCACCCCCTGCCAGGACCCCCACAGCCCCTCCCCCTGCCCTGCCCCTTCCCCCCCAGCCCCACCAAGGCCCCCTCCCCCTGCCCTGCCCAGCTCCAGCCTCCCCAATCCCTGCCCCCCACCTCATAGTTTAAAAAAACAACCCCCGGCACTTCAGCTGCTGTCTGGCTGACTGGGGCCCCGCCCACACACTGCGGGGCAGGGTGACAGACCCAGCAGCCCCAGCCTGGGCCCTGCTGCCTGTTTGCTGCCCGACTTTGGGATTTTTTTATCAGGGGTTTTTCAGTTTTCCAATAGGGAATACCAGAATTCCAGCTAGGGAGGCCAGTGGCAGGATCCTGGTTGCTCAGAGCTGGCACCTTGGACCCAGCTGGCTGTGACTGACCTCCTGGCCAAATGGGGCCAGGAGGACATATTTTGACAGTTCAAAACAGGCCGCCACACCTGGAACATCTTCAGGGCAATAGCTGCCCAGATGGCTGGGCAGGGGGCACACATGGCAGTAGTGCCGCACAGAGGCCAACCCTGCATTCACAGTCCACTGGCAGCTGGCCAAGAGCAGCAGATGCCTCTACTGGCTGTGCAGTCCCCATCCGGGTCTGGCAGGTGCGCAGCAGGTCACAGCCAGGCAGCAGCCCCCACTGCCAGACTGCTGCAGTGGGTAAAGGGTGCAGGGAACTCTCACAGTTACTTCAGCAGTCCAGCTAGCACAAAGGGTAGTGTCCCCAGGTACCCATTGGCTGGGCTGCAGAAGCTCCTGAGAGCTAGTAGCCCTGAGTTACTTGCCAGTGCTACTTTTTATACTGCTGAGGCCAGGACAGGGCAGCTTTTTATACTGCTGGGGACAGCACAGGTGCTGGCCTGGGACTCTAGCTCCTCCTAGCTGCAGATCCGGGAGGAGCCAGGCAGGATTATTTTGCCCCAAGTGGCACAATTTGTTCCACAACAAAGCGCATGTCCGATCACGCATGCAGAGGCAAAAAGCCCCGGTTCAAATTTGCACCGCTTCTATTTGAGCTGCAGCAAGTGCATGTGCTTGCATGTGTGGATGCACTCATGGTGATCAGGAGAGGTCCCATATTATTGGAAAGTTATAAATATAGTGCCCATCTTTAAGAAGGGGAAGGAAAATCCAAGGAACTACAGACCAGGGAGCCTCATGTTAAGTCACTAGAAAGGTCATGGAGCATGTCTTCAAGGAATTCACTTCTATGCATTTGGAGAAGGTGATTAGGAACAATAATGCCTGACCAACCTGACTGCCTTCTATGATGAAATGACTGGCTCTATGGATCTGGGAAGAGCAGTAGATGCAATATACCTTGACTTTAGCATATTTTTGATATGGTCTCCCACAACAATCTTCCAAGCAAGCTGAGGAAGTACAGGTTGGATGAAGGGACTGTTAGATGGATAGAAAACTGGCAGGGTCATCAGGTTCAAAGTGTAGAAATCAATGACTTGATGTCTAGTTGACATCCGGTATCAAGTGGAGAGCCCCAGGGGTCAGTTCTGGGGCTGGTTTTATTCAATATCTTCATCAATGATCTGGAAGATTGAATGGAGTGCACCCTCAGCAGGTCTGCAGATGACAACAAAATGAGAGAGTAGTAGCATAGGTGGTGGAAGGTCAGAGCTAATGGGGCCCTTTTCCTTCCCCTGCCCCTTCCCCTACAGACTTATCTGATGTGTACACATGCGCTCAGCCCCCAAAAACAATTTTTCTCCCTCCACCTACGAGTAGTAGGTGCACTGGAGGGCAGGGCTACGATTCAGAGAGGCCTAGACAATTTGGAGAATTGGGCCAAAAGAAATTTCATGAAGTTTAATAAAGACAAATGCAAAAGTCCTGCACTTAGGATGGGACAATTCCATGCACTGGTTCCTGGCTGAGGGCTGACTGACTGGGCAGCAGCTCTGCAGAAGAGGACCCGGGGGTTACAGTGGACAATAAGCTGAATATGAGTAAACAGTGTGTCCTTGTTGCTAAGAAAGGTAATGGCATACTGGGCTGTATTAGTAGGAGTATAGCCAGCAGACTGAGGGAAGTGATTCTTTCCCAATATTCAGCACTGGTGAGGCCACATCTGGAGTACTGTGTTCAGTTTTGGGCCCCCCACAACAGAAAGGAGAGTGTCCAGTGGAAGGCAATGAAAATGGTTTGGGGCACATGACTTCTGAGGAAAGGCTGAGGGAACTGTGTTTATTTAGTTTGGAGAAGAGAAGACTGATGGGGGATTTGATAGCAGCCTTCAACTACCTGAAGGTTGGTTCCAAAGAGGATGGAGCTAGACTGTTTTCAGTGGTAACAGATGACATAACAAGGAGCAATGGTCTGAAGTTGCAGCAAGAGAAGTTTAAGTTAGATATTAGGAAGAATTGTCTCGTTATGAGGGTAGCACAGCAATGGAATAGGTTACCCAGAGATGTTGTAGAATCTCCATCCTTACTGGTTTTTAAGAACTGGCTAGACAAAGCCTTGGGTCTAGCCCAAGGAATGGTCCTGTTTGAGCATGGGGTTGGAACAGATGACCTCCTGAAGTCCCTTCCAATCCTAATTTTTAATGATTCTGTTAAACTAAACATCATATTGGGGATATCCATACTTCTAAGCAGATCAATATGAAGGTTTGGTTCTAGTTGAGGTGACAATAAATGAAGTTTTTGAAGTGTAGACCAAACTGATGCACTGAACAGTAACGAGTCACTACAACTCACTGTTATTCTTATTCCAAGAGTCCTAAAGGATCCCCAGTATGGAACTGTAGAACTCTTAGCAAAAACTATTCCACCTGCCTTGATGCCAGTGGACAGAAGTGTAGTTGGTATAACATTAATGTTTAAAAAGAGGCATCAAAAGGTGATCCAGGCCTGAGTGTAAACTTCGGTTCCCACCAAATTAGCAAGACATCTTCCCTTTACAAAGGCCATGTTGACTCCTCCCCAGCATGTCATATTTATCAGCATTACTGATAATCTTGTTAGATTCTGTCAACCAAATCTGCTGGAGTTCTTCAGCTGGGGTATCAATAAGAAGGGAGAAGGGAGACCCAACTGATAACATATAATCCAATTTTCAAAAAATATTTGACAATGTCCTTCAGGAAAGGCACTGACCAAAAATGTAGTTGTCATGAGACCTGAGGGAAGATCCTTTTATGAACTGAATGAAGTAAACAAAGAATTGAACTAAATAGTTGTTTTCCAAATTGGATCTTGCTGGGATTTTTACATTTTTGTTGCCCACTCCCCCTTTGTTTTGAAAGCTCTTCCTATAACTCTTCACCATCAGCTTGTTATTTCACTACATGAAATAATGTTGTATCCTCCACAAACAATGCATGTAATATATTGTCATACATGAGGTGCAAGTTCCACAGGCAGATCCTGTACTACATTGAATAGTAGGGTGCTGCTTTACTACCTTTAAATACAACACCTTTCAAATGCATTGAATGACCTCAACTTCTTGTATTAATGAGAACAGGCAAGGAAAGATTATAGTGGACTAGATAAATTTGGAACAACTGCACCACTGCCATGAGTGAAAGCATCTCATCTGAGAATTGCATCCACTTAAACAAACATTTAACCTGGTCTGTTGAGTTTATGATTTCATCTCTCTAACAGGAGTCACTGACAACTGTGTCTGAGTGACTGCATGAACAGTGCTGCATGCTGCTTTCAAAAGAAAATGGCTTTAAAATGGAACAAGTATGAACATCCATCAATAAAGAGAAATAAAAAAATCTTTGACAGTGTCAGCATTGGGTTTCCATCATTACTACCACCTGGTAAAAATTACTCTTAGGTATATCCATGAAGAGTGGATAGCAGTGATCAAAACACTATTTTCCTTTTCTAGAGAAACAAATAAAAAGTAGATCAGTGACTGAAATATGAATAATTATGCAGCTTCTCTTCAAAGCAAACACCACAGCTTACCTAATAATCATATCAGACTTTGATTTATACAGATACAATACTGTTTTCTGTATTAATTTGTGGAAAAATAAAAGGAAATGAAAAGGAAAATGGCCCCTCACTAGTGCAGAAAGGATGGAAACTTGATATTTTGTTGGGATGTATTTATACAGTAACCAGCCAACAACAATCATCTTGCTGGGGTATGTTAGTGAAGACAAGACATAAGCATTAAAAGATAGGTCAGCATTTCATCACTCACCAATGGCTCATTGTGCCTAGTTACACCACAGCATAAACTACAGAGCTTTGGCTTCCATTTGTTTTTCATGCAAAAAGATAGTTAATTGACCTTGTGATCTTTCAGTAAGAACAAAACCAAACATCTGTGCGACATGGTCAGGGTCATATAAGATAGCTCATAATCCCAAAATAAAAGATGTCAGGAAATATGTGTCTGTTTAATGTATTTTAATGTTCCCTATTACTTCAATGAAAAATCTGAATCCGGAACCAAATTCTAACTATGCTGGTGTTGCCAAGACCAGAATTTGCCCCTCTTGTGTTGGAAAAAAAAATGTAATGTTATTCTTAGGTATGAGGAAATGATCAGCTAATACTGAACCATGAGCTTAACAAAAAAACTTTGACTAAAAGGAACAACATTGTGTAAATTATTTGAGAAAGTTGCATTGATTTTAAAGATTTCCACTTAACTGATTCCGGAAGTGGTTGCAAAACAAACTAGGATGACTTGGCTAAACTTTAATTCGCAAAACATCCATGGCAGCTATGTATGAGAATATGTAGCAGCCATTAGAATGGAAGATCCTGGTCATTTGGATGAAATTAGAGTATAGCTGGTTTTGTTCGTAACAAGGTATAAAAACATAATTATGAAGTCCAGTAAACAAGCTTCAGGTTAGAATAGCCTCTATAATTCTTCCTGTTTTATTAGGTTTAGCAAGTGATAATTTTAGCGGCTTCAAAAAAAAAAAAAAAAAAACCCACAACAAAACACTCCAATACTACGGCCCAAATTACCTCCTGCCTCAGAAAGGATGGTCTCGTTCCCATACCCTGCTTTCCCAGCCTAACTTTATCCTTTTCCAGCCCCTGGGAGGCCAGGTATCCATCTGTAGTATGGATTTTATATACTGTACTACCTAACATATGTTGCCGATACTGAGGCCCCTGACAAACATTACACTTAAGATGGGATTAACCAATAAATTGCACTTAAAATAGTAACCTGGCCACAGATTCATGCAATTAATGGCACAATAAAACAGGAAATCAGCCACAAAATTATTCCACAAAATGTGTAATAATTCTGTGGCAAGTTTTCATTGCATCTTAAATTGAACATGTGGCAGGCTACCTGCCATGTAGCCTGCATGACCAGACTCTGTAACCACCTCCAGTGTGGACCTCAGGATAGGAATCTTGAACTGCCTCTGGTGTAGTCCCAGGGCTGAGATCAACACGCAACTGATTGGTGGTCCTTGCCCTCAGACCACATCTGTTCACCAGGCACACAGCTTTCTACTTGCTAATGCAGGGGGAGCCCAAGATCACAATCCACCACTGGGAAGTAGTCATGGGCACCAGATGCCACCATAGTCAGCAGGGCATGTGCTCAGCAACCAGTCAGCCAATCTCACCGACCAGGTGGGGGGGGGGTCCCCCCTGCACCCAATTGCGTCAACTGGGAAGTGAGTGTGGCACTCCCGGAAGTGGCCGCAGAACTTCATCCAGCACTCCCACTCGCTGGCCATTGCTTGAAGTGGGGGCACCAGCTCTCCTGCCTGCCCCCCCCATACCCATTGCCTAAGTAGGGAGCACACCCTCTACATGTTGCCACTGCAAGAAGTAATGGAGCAACAGGGATCTGAACTCCACTCTTAAAATTGTGCAGTTTGCCATGCATGTCTAGCATGGCAGGAAGTGCAGTTGTTGGGGTCGGGGAACAGATCCTAACATGCCATTAAGTGAACATGTGCCAGAGGCCTTATATATCTGTTAATATTTCTCCATTTGTTTTGAATTACTAGCAAATGTGAATACAGCCAAAAATCCTTTACTAGAATATACACATTCATCTTCATCAACCTACAGAGGTTGATGTCTGCACTTATACAAGTAACTATTTTTTTATTCTTGCATTGAATTTTAGAACTCTTTCTAT
This sequence comes from Crocodylus siamensis, assembly GCF_052110815.1. NCBI lineage: Eukaryota > Metazoa > Chordata > Crocodylia > Crocodylidae > Crocodylus > Crocodylus siamensis. Next base: position 101,113,615 of record NC_143397.1, read on the forward strand.
TCTCATATTCACCATAATTATACTGAGTGGTTTTCACAAAAAATTTGACCTGAAGATTTAAGGGAGATACTGTTTCTAGAGCACCTTAATTGTGATTAAAACTATGAAATCATTTCTACCCTTGATCCTCCATCTGTAAAATGGAATAATAGTGTCAGTTGCTGAACTATCAGGTGTGCTGTGAAAAGGAAGTGACACATGCTGGTAAAACATTTGGAAGATGCAAAGCGTTTCTGTATAAAAAGTGCCAAGTCCTATAATTTCCCTGGGTGTCATGTACTAACATCATCATGATGCAGTCTTTCAATATTCATGTGAATGTATTATGTAAATTCAGGAGAACTGCACTGTAACTTAAGACTTAATTATTGTAACCCCAAAGGCTGTTTTTTGCAAACTGGCTAGTAGACATTGAAAAGAAAAAAGTACTCATATGTGTCATTTTTAATTAAGCAAATCTCATAGCTTCATTTTAGAGTTTTGTTATGTCACTGTCAAGAGAGCAGCTACTAGTAAGAGGGAGTTACCTCAGCCTCTTTGAATCAAAGACAGGACTTTTATTTTTAGGTTTTCTGTACTAAACCCAAAAAATGACCACATGATTTTGACTTGAGCTAGGTTTGCAGAACTGCTAAGCAGGCACAATTCTGGTTTTAAAAAAAACCCCAGTAGGTGCGAGGAATGTCTAGTATCACTGAAAGTCAGTGCTCACACATCTTAAGTAGAGATTCCTCAAACAGAAGCATACTAGAACTATCAATGGCCACTTTTGAAACCTTTGGCCATACTGTCTCAGTTCTGCTTTTGTCAGTTTTCAGAGTGCCAGAGACCACAGCTTCCTCTTTTTATATATGAAAAATTATAAATTGGTTATAAATTTCCAGGTATAGAATCTAATTATTGGAGTTCTCCCTTGATTTTGTCCTTCCCCCATAGCTACAGCAAAAAAAATAAATAAAATAATAGGTCTGAGGGGGGGCACAGATGGCCCTTCTGCCCCCATCAACCTCTTCCACCTGCAGCCCCTTCTGCATCCCTTAATGTTACACTTTGCTCCCCATAAGTACAAGGAAGTGAGGGGCAAACACTAATGGATGAATTGGGATCTGTTCCCCGACCCCAACAACTGCACTTCCTGCCATGCTAGACGTGCATGGCAAACTGCACAATTTTAAGAGTGGAGATCAGATCCCTGTTGCTCCATTACTTCTTGCAGTGGCAAGATGTAGAGGGTGTGCTCCCCACTTAGGCAATGGGTATGGTGGGGGCAGGAAAATATCAGTAGTCCAGAAGCCTTAAAATTCAGCCTGACAATGGAGTTCTCCACTCAGTGCGACTTTTTTAAATCAGGTTCATAAGATATATTTATACATCAAGATGAAAGTATGATTGTAGCAATGGTTTTAGTATACCTGTGCTATCTTAAAACTAGTTAGTGTGGATAGTAGCAGTAGTAAACATATAGCATTCCAGGTTTAGCCTCCACTAGCAACCAGGATTGAAGCTTTCCAGAGATCCTCAAAACCTACCTTGATCACAAGAACTTGATAACTCCTGGGCAGCAGTGTATTTGCTGTAAGGATAACCCATGCTAGACAGCGGAACTATGAAAGCATGTGCTACATTTATATTATGTAGACCTACCCTGAAATTCTAGAGAATGCTATGAGTATAAAACTGCATTAATCATACCAGCACTGTGAGCATTCACACAGCACTCCCTAATGTCACCTCCAAGCAAGCTGGGATGGAATTGCTTGGGTTGCACCAAACTGTGGGTCAAAATCTGAAGTGGATCCAGAATAGTGCGCTATAATTACTTGAATATAAGACAACCTCCTATAATTTGCTTCTATATATGAAAAATTATAAATTGGTTATAAATTTCCAGGTATAGGATCTAATTATTGGAGTTCTGCCTTGATTTTGTCCTTCCCCGACAGCTACAGCAAAAAAAAATAGATCTGAGGGGGGCACAGATGGCCCTTCTGCCCCCATCAGCCTCTTCCACCTGCAGCCCCTTCTGCATCCCTTAATGTTACACTTTGCTCCCCATAAGTACAAGGAAGTGAGGGGCAAACACTGATGGACGAATTAATACATTTTTTAAACTGATGCAAGTTTTAGCACAAGCATTCCACAAACAATTTTATGCAGTATTTTTATACCTACTTATATGGAGTACAAACTATATAAAATACTTGTTCAAAACCAAAAGACACACTTTATCATATAATTCATTGGGCTGGGACCCAACAGTAAATAGCATTTCAAGCTGTGGCAACTCTACAGCTCAGCACATGTGTGTACTCTAGATACCCCACCCACGAAGGATTCATGTGCTAATTAGCACCTTCCCCCATCACTGGAACTGGGTATTCTTCTCATGTGCCCTAAGATCCTCAAAATATTTACATACAGATGAAATGCTAGGCAACTTGGTCCAGCTATACTTTGTGGAGGGCAGGGCCACACTACTTATATGGGGGTGATAAAGGTATTCTGGGTGAACTGTTTGGAGCCCCATTTGGTGATGTGTCTACCAGACATTTAAGGCTGGTGAAAAAACAGGAATCATTGGAAACAGGAAATAGGCACAGCTCAGCTCAGTGTGACGATAAGTATTGAATGTACATGGACATGCTTGAGATAGGAAAACAGAGAAATGGCTGGAGAATTAATGTACAAGAACTTATGCATTTGAGAAGTTACATGATAAATATGATATAAGGATAGGATTGTGATAAGCTTGGATTGTGATGAGGTTGAAGACTTTGAATGTGAAATTGAAAATGGACAAGCATGATTGTGTATTGCATCTATAAATATCAGAAGTGCGTTACTGAGGAAGAGGTGGGATGAGATTACACCAATAATGAGTGTGGTAAAAGTGACATAATATGCTTGCAGGATTGTGGAATCCCGTAGGAGAAGGATTACAAGCATTTTATAAAGAGATGGGGATGGGGACCATCACTGTGGGTAGGCCCAGATGCAAAGCAGCTGGAGTAGTGATTTTGCTTGAGTGAGGAAGTGGAAGTGCAGCAAGTGCAAGTGATTGTGGAAGGGAGACTGCAACAAAGGGTAGTGGAGTTTGAAAAGAAAGTGTTAGAGATTTTTAATATATATGCACTGGGTGAAGGAGAAGGAAAGATTGCCCTGTTTAATAAATTAGAGATGCATGTAGGCAGAGGTTGGCAGCAAGTTCTGGTGGGGGACTGCAATTGCATTACTAGTGAGGGGGATAGGAGAGGGGATGGAGGGGAAGGAGAGCTAAACAGCTCTTCAAAAGTACTGATTAATATAATAAAAAAGGAGGTTTAAAAGATGTATGGGCTAGTGAGAAGTCATTATGAGGATGGAACCAAGTGGGAGACAGGTATGTTAAGGATTGATTTTGTGTTGTGTCAAATGGAATTGGAAGGAAAGAGAGCTTAGATGTGATCTTCAGTTATCCCTGGATGCTGAGAATGGAAGCAAGTTCAGAAAAAATGGAGGTAGGGGGAGAAAGGGATGTGGAAGTTAGATGTTTAATTATTACAAGATGAGACCTGTCAAGGACATGTAAAACTTTATAAAGGATGGGGGACTCTGAAGAGATAAATACAAAAGTGTCTCGGAGTGGTAGACTATAACAAGAATTTTTCAGAAAATATTGGTTGAAGAGAAGTGAGAAAGAGGATGGAAGAGCTAAAAGAACTGCAGACAAGGAAACAGGAATGATTAAAGGAGGTGGCAAGAGGAGTATGAGTAAAAGAAGAACTGGAAAACAAACTGATGGACTGAAGAATGGTTCAAAAGGAAAATGGATGAGAAAAATCTCTGACCAGGGCACCTTGGATAGAGAAGGGGAAGGAAGGTGCAAGTATTTTTCAGTTAAAATGAAGAAAAGGAAGGAAGGAAAGAACTCAAAGCAGTGAGAACTGAAGAAGGAATCCAAATAAAAGAGAATGCAAAGGTGTTAGACAAGGTGGTGGAATGTTTATAGAGTTGTACAAAAGAAGAGGGGTGGGGGGAATAGAGGAAAAATGGAGAAGTTCCTTGAGGGGATAAAGGAAGGAATAGAAGAGGGAAAGAAACAAACGTTAGACAAGTTAAGTATGAGAGAGGTGAAGGACTGCTTAAAAGCTTGCAAGAGAGGGTAGGGGCCAGGAAGAGATGGACTTCCCATGGAATTCTATGAAACATTTTAGCAATGGCTAGGGAAGATATAATAGAGATATACTGGGAAATAATGGAGGGTAGGGATAGGAGAGGATTTTGCAGAAGATGTAATTTTGATATTCAAGAAGGGAAAGCAAGATACGTTAGGCAACTGGAGGCAAATAACCCTTTTAAGTGTAGATGGGACAGGAGTCCTACTCTCGGAGCCTCTCTGGAAGTGTGGCTCCGCCCTCCTGCAATGGGCCAACCGCCTGCTTACTCATCTGCCATGCCTTGATCTTATTTGGATTAAGAGATGATCGTAATCAGCAGGAGGCTGCCCATTTCTACATGCCCCGATGACAGGGGGCACTGCCTGCGGTTCCTTTTCCTCCCCTACACCTCAGCCCAAGCTTCGCAGATGGTGCTGGTGTGATCTGACTTGGGCCCTGTTATGCCTCGGCCCTCCTTTTGCTCTCGGGGCTCCTCGCTGCCCCTCCTCACTCTCAGGGCTAGGCCAATGCACTCCGCAAAATACTGCGCCTTCTCCGGTGCCAGGAACCCCCACACTACTGGGGAGTCCCTATGAGGTGTCCTCCAACCCCTAATAGCCTCACCCGGTCCTCCGGGAAAATACTGAACATAAAACATAAAGCCCCTGGGCTACAACACAAAAGCTAGACCATCCTGGTCAGAAGAAAACAACAGTACCTCCCTACCAGAGACAGCGAGCACACCAATCCCCTCAGCAGGACCTAGGGAATGTTCCTGCCATCCGGGTTCACCTCTTTGTGCTGGCCGAGTTCCTCCTCCCTCAGCCACCAGAGGGAAACTGCCCTCCTGGCCTCCAGCCTGGGCTTAAGAAGGGCCAAGCTTCTCCCCTTCCTGTCTCTGTGTTTACCCTGATTGCCCTAGCAACCAGCACCTGCGCAGTCCTAGTGACTGGCACCTGAGCTTCCCTCTTTCCGCCACCAGGGGTCCCCCCCGAGCCGTTTCTGCTGTCAGTCACAGGGCACCTGCAAGCTCTGCGACAGTAGACTACAAATTGACGGCAAAAGTATTGGCCAAAAGAACATGCAACTTTTTATCAGATGTGATACAAAAATAACAGATGTGTGGCATTCCTGAGAAGAGGATATGGTTAATGAGAGATGTCATGCTGAGCCGGAAGAGAGAAGTCCTGGCTGGCACGGGGTGTGGAAAGAGGAAAAGAAACATGGTAATAATGAATTTAGACCTGGAAGAAAGCTTATGGTAGGGTTGCATGTGATTTCATGTTTAAAGTCTTGTGAAGGATGGGCTTTCCAGTGAAGATGATCAGATGGGTTAAAGCGTTATATGGTAAAGCAGGAAGTTGAATACTGGTAAATGGTTACTTAAGCAATGCCTTCCCCGTACAGACATGGGCAACCAAGGGATGCCCACTGTCTCCCTTTCTTTTTGAGTACACAATGGAGCCATTGGGGCAGAAAGATCATGATGAGCTGGTAAATGGCGTGAAGATACCAGGAGAAGTTACATGTACATTATACATGGATGATGTGGACATTATGGCTCAGGACAACATATCAACTGAGAAGGTATTGAAGCACACTGAGTATGGTAAAGTGTCAGGAGTAAAATTAAATAAGATGAAAAGTATGTTGATGAAGGTGGGAAACTGGGAGAATTTACAGAAATTTGGACTACAGTTGGTAGAGGGTGTAATCAGGATCTTGGGAATCCTAATGGATCCTGAAAGGAAAGGAACAAAAGTGTGGGAAAAGTTAGAGATAATGGTAAGAAAGGTATTGGGCTCATGGGATATCTTCCAAGGGTAAAGTGGCTGAAATTAAAAAACAAACAAAAAAACTCTTGTAGAACATCCTTCATCATCCTTCCCATGGGAGTGGTGTATTCACAGTCATGGCAACAGATCAGGAGGATACAGAGCCAGAATTTTGGGGTGTGAAGTGGGGAAGAAGCAAGAAAGAAAGAGTAGCCATAACAGAGCTATATAAAACCAGGGAATTAGGAGGCTGGGGAATGCTAGATTTGGAAAACTTTTTGTATACCTACTAGGGGTGTGCAATATGGGCCCTATTAGATTCATATTCAAATTCATATTCAGCCGGAATTAGGGACAGTGATTCTATTCGTTGATTAGGATTTCATAGACATTAGGGCTGGAAGGGACCTTGGAAGATCATTGAGTCCAATCCCCTGCACAAAGGGCAGGAAGTCAGCTAGGGTCATAGGATCCCAGCAAGATAAGCATCCAATTTGCTCTTGAAGGTGTTCAATGTAGGTGCTTGAACCACTTCCGATGGCAGGCTGTTCCAGACCTTGGGGGCTCAAACAGTAAAGAAATTCTTCCTTATGTCCAGCCTGAAACTGTCTTGCAGTAGTTTATGACCGTTCAACCTCGTCATCCCTTGGGGCGCTCTGGTGAACAAACGTTCCCCCAGATACTGGTGGTCACCCCTGATACACTTATAGGCGGCCATCAGGTCACCCCTGAGCCTGCGCTTTTCCAGGCTAAAGAGCCCCATGACTCTCAGCCTGTCGTTGTAAGGCCTGTTTTCCTGACCTCTGATCATGCGCGTGTCTCTCCTCTGGACTCTCTCAAGCTTCTCCACATCCTTTTTGAAGTGTGGAGACCAAAACTGGATGCAGTACTCCAGCTGTGGCCTCACCAAGGCTGAGTACAAGGGGAGAATGATGTCCCAGGATTTGCTTGAGAAGCATCTATGGATGCAAGCCAGCATTTTGGTTGCTTTAGTAGCCTCAGCATCGCATTGGAGGCTCATGTTCATATTGTGGTCAATGATGACCCCCAGGTCTCTTTCTTCTGTAGTGCTTGCCAGTGTAGCACTGCCAAGTCTATAAGGAAGCTGCAGGTTTTCTTCCCAAGGTGGAGAACCTTGCATTTTTTGGTGTTAAACACCATCAGGTTCTCACGCGCCCATTTGCTGAGCCTGTCCAGGTCAGCCTGGATCATCCGCCTGTCTTCTGGCATGGATACTTTCCCCCAAAGTTCGGTGTCATGGGTGAACTTGGCCAGTCTGCTCCTGACTCCAGTGTCCACATCATTAATGAAGATGTTGAACAATATGGGTCCAAGGACAGAGCCTTGGGGGACCCCGCTGGTCACAGGATGAGTGACTTCCATCAATTACAACCCTCTGGGTCTGACCACAGAGCCAATTTCCCAGCCAGCAGATCATGGTGGACCCAAGGCCACGATTGGCCAGTTTCACCAATAGGTGCTCATGGGGATCATTGTCCACAATTCAATTCAGCTGAATCCAAATCTGAAGATTCAACGCTGATTCAAAGAATCAGCAACTCAGACATGGACATAGTTTTAAATGTTTTTTCTACATACTTCAGGGTAGTAGAAGTACCAAGCATGGCTCGTGAATGCTGCGATGCTGGGGCGGATGGAGCATCCCACAGTAGGGCCCCCCATGTGCTCGGTGGTGAACTCAGAAGTGGACCGGAAGTACTTTTGATCCACTTCCGGGTGCACCGGGGAAAGTGTGCCCCCCCACACCCTTCCCCAGCTTGGCGATTGGCCATAGGGGGTATCCTGGGTGCCCCCCCCAGACCCAGGAGGCACCAGTCACCAAGCTAGGGTGCAGAGGGGAAGGCCCTGTGTTTTCCCCAGAGGACCTGAAAGTGGACCAGAAGTGCTTCTGGGTCTGCAACTGAGCATGCTGGGGAGCCCTCCACACTCCTGTGGGACACTCCATGTGCCCCAGCATCACAGCATTCATGAGCTGCCTGCTACCTAGAAGTGTATAGAAGAAACATTTAAAGCTGTGTCTATATATGAATCTCTGAATCGATTTGGGGAACCGACAGAAAGGGAAATGGTGGAAAGAAGTGACAGATAATAGTGAAAAGAGAATATACAGATATCACACTGCTGATGATATAAAATATTCTTCCTGTGGGGGACAGTCAACATAAATGGGGTTTGGTAAGATTAGTGGCATGCCTGAGGGATGTGGGGCTGAAGAATCTGCATGTATTCTGGGACTGCTCTTTTGTGCAAGAAGTATGGGAGGAAGCGCATTGTTTTTGAGGACAATTGCTATGAACTGTAACTTAATATATGAAATGGTGTTGTATGAGGTCATGTCCAAAGGACTGCAGACACAGAGACTGAGAACCATACTACTTTGTGTAAGAGTAGCAGTACAGAAGGTGGGAAACCTTCTGTTGGTCACAAAACTGGCTTTCAACAGAAGAGAATGTTTAGAGTTGGCAATTTATGTTTTGAAATACTACATGGATCAAGATGCAGACAAAATGGGAAAGGGGAAGACAGAAGAGATGAGGAAAGAAGAATGGTGGTGTTTCTTCCAAAAAGAAAAAGGGATGGAGTGAAAGTAGTTGCTTCCTCCTGGGCTGGAGGTAGTTCATGAAAAGGGTGTAAGAAGAATAAGGTATTGTTGTAGTGGAGGTTGTCAAGTTTTGTGTTAATGTAGTTTCTTTTAGTTGTTTTGTAATTAAAAAAATAAATAAGGTTCCCATCAGTGTTTGCCCCATATGGGCCATGTGCTTCCTAGTCAAATTTATTTGTGCACTGTAATTGCACATGTAGACATGCCCACTGACTGGGGTGGAGAACTTCATCTTGTGTTCAAGTAAATATGGCACTTTACTTCACTTTGTTAAACATGCAGGTTTATTTCCACCAAATAGCACTGAATTCCTGTAAAAAAATGTGGTGCTCACTTCCTTCCTGCAGGACAGAAAAGACTTTTGGATTGCAGACTGGTCTTCTGCTTTACATTTCAATTGGCCTGGAGTGGTCACATAGCCGGTGCATACAACACAGGCAAGGTTCAAGCAGGCAGTCTTCCTAACATCCTCCCTTCTCACTAACAACCGCTTGACCCAGCTTTTATACCTATCTACCACATGACCCTGATGTGAAGGCTACATTCTAGGGTATTTCACTCAAAGACTCAGTCTTCAGGCATCTGAACCCATAATTATATACCTCAAAAAGTGCTTCAAGATATCTTCCACTTCACTTTCTGCTTGGAAGTAGGTGGTACCTTGGTTTCTCCTCATAGCAATAGTCATGAGACTCCAATGAGACTCTCACCACTGGGGGACATCCTGACCCTGCTTTAGTCAATGCTGAAACTTCCATTGAGATGCAACAGGACCAGGTTTTTATCCTGTGTCTAATACACAGGTATTTTCAGCTTTTAACAAGTCTGTCAAAAGGGACCATAAACAGGAAAAGAAACTTAGGTCTACTGGGGAATTGACTTTCCATTAGCTATCATTATTTCTTTCCCAGAATTATTCCTTAGCCTCCTCACTGTATTCTGCCAACATAGTAATTTAGCACGCTACAGGTGAACTGAGCATAGAAAATAAAAGATCAAAAGGAATTGAGGCTCATTCGCAATGTAACTGTTCTAGTCAGAAGCCAGCTTCCATTCCCTAACTAAATAAAATGCAACAGCTGCTGGCTTCAAAATCATTCGGCAGATGATTGAAAAATCCCTCCATTTTCCAAGGGACAGCAAACATCATAAGTTTTTCATTTCCTGCAAGTGAAAGTGAGAACATCTGGTGCTATCATTCTACCTACAAAGCATTCATAATCATGATATTTGCTGCTGAAAACAAGACTTCATCCAGCTGTTTGATTTACAATCTGATTTATAAAGGCATGATCATACTACCTAAGCTACTGGGTGCATTTTCATTAATATTCCTATTAACAAAATATAATCTATATTCCACACCCTGCCATGTGTGCTTCTGCAAGATTGCACCTTGAATATACAACTCCACAATAGATAAATAACATTTAAAAGACCCAAGGGTAAGGGACCCATCACCTCAGTGGTACCTCCAAAAACAGTGTACCACAGACAAAAAACAAAAGATGCAAATGAGCTGAAAATGAACTGTTCATCTAGCAAACACACTGGGGTTTTTTGGATCACTGATGGGAGTGAATTCCAGAGATTAGAATCCTCTATTTTGGTATTAGCTGTGAAATCCTGGCTCCATGGAAATCAACAACAAAACTTCCATTGACGTTCATGGAACCAGGCTTTCATTTCTAGATATTTAGAACTAATCAGATAAAATGGCTTTGTAGGTCACAGTCACTGCAGCAATATAATTGTGGAGGGAAGGAGGGGGTGGGATTCCTATAAACAGAACTTATTTCAGATACTATAGCAAGTTCATGTTCCAGGGGCAGCTGTAACACCCCCTGGTGTCTTCGTAGGGTGCCCTCCCCTTCCTACTCACCTGCCATGTCTTTGATGCAATTGTGTTATTGGAAGGGAGGCTGCCTAAGGGTCCTAGAATGAACCCCGGTTCTCCTAGCTGCCAGTAGGTCCTCCACAGAACTTGCTCTGGTCTCAGATTTGCCCCTCTTGGGCAGAGTGGGTCCTCTTGACCTCTTGTGCTTCCCCAGGGCACTTGTAGCCTTCAGGGCTGTTATGTGGCTCCATCAACCACTTTATACCATGCCCAGGCCTCATAGGTGTTACTGTGCAATCATTCCCATGTCAAGGCCATAGCCTCCTCTCCTTTTTCGTTGCTGAGCTCTCTACTCCAGTTCACTGGACTGGACTGAGCTTCTGGGTCCCAGCTTCTGTCTCTCCTCCTTGAATCCTGAGCCTCTTGGTCTCAGTCCTTCTTGGGCCCCTGGCCTGTCCTTGATTTCTCTGAGCCCTGAGCTTACTTCAGCTTGGTCTGCCTGAGTCCCTGGCCCTGCCTCCATCCTGCTCTGGGCACCGAGTCTACTTTGGCTCTCTCTCTCCCACCCAGGCTACCAGGCCACAGCTCACTTGGTGCCTTGGGTGTCCTAGCCTCTGGTGGGCTCAGGATTTTTAATCCATCAAAGAAATCATTGACCCAGGCCCACCAAGGAAACTATAATTGGTGGCCTCAGGATACTCGTGTGCCCTTCAGCATTACTGGGACTTCCTTCAGCTCCTAATAGTCCCAAACCACCAGATCAAACTGTAATAAAGGAATAAGCCCTGTGGAGGCCCAGTAGGGGGTGCTCCTGCACTGAGACACCCACCTCACTGAGCCACCCACTGTGCCCAACCACCTTCCAGGCTCCAAGTGCCTCCCTGGGGCACCTCACATCTAGCCAACCCCCTTCCTGGAGCACACCCGCTAGCCTGGGAGTAACGCAACCATCACCCAGGGTCTAGGCTGATCCTGGCTCTGTGCCTGCTGGGAAACAGGCCTAGTAACCCTTGAAGATACTTGACTCACTTCAAGAACTTGGGGTGCTTCCCTGAGCCTGAAGCACAAATAGTGGTCTCCCTAGTCTGCCAAACCAAGGGGACCCCAAGGCATAATCTAGCCCTTCTGCGAATAAGCCTCCTATGCTAGGTATAATGGAGAACTTTATTGGTTACAAGGAGTAGGTTTGGAATAGGCTACAGGGTAGAGCAATATCAGAGAAATCCCAGAAAGCAAACTGGCATGGCTGGGTAGCCTTTGATCATGCATCTGAATTACTGCAAGCTATATAACTAGTTGATCTTAGATAGCTTACTCACAAGTATCATCCAGAGGCAGGTGGAGATTCCCTCTGGAGGCAGGCAATTCATTGATCATGAGTTTCAAGAGAGTCCCTGGTCAGCCAACTAATCTGAAGTACATCACCGGTTGCCAGGTCTCTAGCCCCCTCCCAGTCACTTTGGCATTGCTTAGAACAATAGGGACTGTAATCCCCTCACCCAGTTATGTGATGCCAGTCACATAGGCAGAGGGAGCAGGTTTCCCTCCTCACTCAGGAATGCATCCAGCTCAGGTTACAACTCACTGTCACCTGAGAGAGGGGTGTCTGCCCTCTGCAGGAACCATGTTAACCAAATTGTCATAGAGCAGAGTTTTTGGGGAGAGACATAGGTGGCATTCTGCCACAAGCTGACTAGCTGTAACATAATCTAAACCAGTGCTGATGAGTCCAAATATCAACAGTAGCTTACTGCAAGAGCAACCATACCTCCCATTGCCTTGGGTTGTATCCCCCTGAGAGCAAGCCTTCAGCACCTTACTTACACCATTAGAAGAGTCCAGGGAGAACAAAACTCTTTTCTGCAGCCCAGCTGGCCTTTCCTGGTTTAACTCAAATCAGAGTACCCCAGCATCCCAGATGCTTTTCAGCCCTGGGCCAGGCTGTCTGCTTCCCAGCAGGGTTGGCCCCTCCCCTCTTCTCCCTGGCTGGAGCTCCAGCAGAGACTTGCAGGCACAGCAGTATCTGCCTGTCTTCCCCCTTCCCCATCCCCCCACATCACTCCCTGCTCAGGCAGGGATCCCTCCATCCTCTCTCCCATACCACAGACCATAGCCAGCATGTGGTATGTTAGCTAACAGTGAGAGGCATCTGTGTAAGGCAGACAGGACAAAGGCAGACAGGACAGTGTCCGCTTAGGGCTTTTGGGAGCTAATCAGCAGGTAGCTGGTAATGTCCTTCTGTCCCTTCCCTGGGAAAGGTAGAGCTTGAACTAATGGGAGAGGCTTTTGTTTTACTGATGGGATGATAAATGCTGTGCAACTTCCTGATGGCTGCATTGCTGGTCAGAGGAGCAAGGGGGGAAAGAGGAAGTCCCTAATCAGGGCATTCTGCTAGGACCTGGCAATGCCTCTCTCAACTCTGCACTGTAGAAAGGAAGGGAGGGCTGCTCTAACACCCCCAGGCTTCTAGCCTGAGCCACTGTAGGCATGTGCATGCATTTCCTCAGTCCAGAGGAAATGTCTGTGCAGTTACAAACCAGTTCAGCCTAGTCAGGTTAGACTAACCTGCAAACGTTGAATCAATTCAGGCTCAGGCTTTCTGAATGTCTGTCCCTAGCCAGTATGCCTCCCCAGACAGAGAAGGAAACCGAACCCAACTCTTACAACTCAGTTGAGTCTTTCCCCACTGAACTGTTGTGAGAAAGGGAAATGAAAATGTTGCTCATCACCAGCAATTTTAAGATTGTGACCTTTTTTCCTTTTATTTATCTTTCAAGCCCCTGAAAATGATGTTCACGTATCCATTCAAATATTGTGTGCCACGTGAAACAAAGATTTTGGGGTTCTCATTTTAGTGAAAAAAATAGATCCATCTGATTCCTTTCCTTTATCTGATTCAACCATTGAATGAATAAATCAATTACGCGAAGAACCCTGGTGCTGAATTCTATTGAAAATCTGTTCATTTCACTTAGATGCCTCTGTGGATGTTGAGCTTTTTGAAAAAATCAGTCCTCAGACAATTAAGAAGATCTGGCTCTTATTTTGTAGGCCCTGTTGTGTTCTGACAATAGAAAAAGCCTCAGTGGGAACAGGAGTAGCACAGCTTTATTATTTAAGTTCAGAATGTTAAAAGCCATATCACCACCCACTGCCTCCCAGAAGAGTACTCTGAAAAGGCATCATTTCTTAAATAAAGCATCCTGGGCCTGAAAATGAGATAGGTTATTAAGAGAGGACATAAAAATAGTTCAGCCTTCTAGTATTCCTTCTGTCATTGATATATAAATGGAACTTCAAAGATGGTCCAACAATTCTGATTTCAAAGTGAAAGACAGCAGCAGCAAATCTGCTGTGGCAGGAAACAAGAATAGCTGCGCTGGGATAAACACTGGGATAAGGTCAGTCACACCTGATTTTTCATCTGCTACAAGAATTGCTCTCAAGCTTTTGGGGGTCACAATTTCCCTGCTCCCATTTCTGCTTTCTTAATCCTGTTTTATATCCTCTAATTTGCTGCATAACCCCAAGAGCATGCAATGAACCCCAGTTCAGGAAATGCGACTCCAAAATGATAGCCCTGCTTTTATTTCAGGTTTATCTAGTAACTTGAGCTTGGACTAAAAAAAGGAATTGTAAGAAGTGGACTAAATGTGATTGTGTTATAAGCTCTACCTTTAAAATTAAATCAAAAGAGCTAAGGTCTCTATTTCAAATATCAAAAAGAGATGGTGATATTCTCTATATATGGAATAAAGTTCAGGAAAAGTGGCAAACATTTTCTAGAGAACTTAAAATAACAGCTATGATGAGCACTAGTTCTGTATACCTATCTAAAAAAAATCCCTACTGAAATCAATCATTAGAATTTGTCAGAAGAGCTTGATAGCTGTCTTTCACAGCAGCAGGATCAAGATGTGTGTTTTCATGCCATGTCTTCTATTTTCAAAATCTTGTAAAATATATGAAGGCTGAATTCCAACTTCTACCAGTTTTGCACAGATGTGCAGGCCATCCTAAGCAGACCTATTACCTCACCTGAAAAGAGCTGCTATTATGGTCTATGGACCATAGAGATTTCTTAATAAAATTCTCACTTTAGTAGTAGAGGAAAAAGGAATGCACTGAATAAAGCTGGCCAAAAATCTAGGGAAAAGATTTTTTTATTTGCAAGGTGCAAACCAGAATGGGATTTTATAGTATTTAAACAATGTTTTAAATGTGTTTAAATTTGCTCCCCTCAGCCTCAATTTCTCTCTCTGTTGTGAAGGCAATAACATAATTGCACTGAATATTTGGGTTTTCTTACATGCCTTTTTAATTTGTTCTTCCATTCCCTCCCTTTCTATTCTGGCTGTAATACTTTCAGAGTTGAAAATATATTGTAGAATAATGAAAAGTAATGGGAAAATTTGAATCTCCCCCCCCCCGACATTATTTATTCCTTCATTTAACTGCACTGACAAAAAGGGAGAGGGGCAAGAATACAAAAATAAAAGAAGCTGACATTTAAAAAATTCAATGTTAATTATGTTTTTAGACATCCAAGATTAAATAAAAATTTCAGCTGGCAATTAAATTAAGTGAAAATAAAATGTTAAGTAAGAGAATATAGGTTTTTATCCCTATAAAAATGATTTTCAATTAAAAAATCCATTTGCAGGAGGAAGGCTACCATGTTCAGTTAAAGTGCACTAGACACAAGGAACAGGATTGCCACAATGGTCAGGTGTTTCTAAAGAGCTGAGTAGGACCCTAACATACATGACTAGAATACATACAAAACCATCAACCAAAACATTTTATGAGGGGAAAAATGTCTGCATAGCCTCTGTGTGCCTTTCTCTGCTGTTTCTCTAGGCCACAACTCACCTGATTTGGAAGAAAATCTGGCACTAAGCAGAGTGGTTAAATACAGACAATCAAAAAGCCTGAGGCAGAACCAATTCAACGCTTGCAGGTTTCTCTAAGTTGTGTAGGTTGAACCAATAAGGAACTCAAATGATGTTCAGTTTTCACTTGGAAAGGCAAGCAGAGGCCTGCACGGAACCAGGACAGAAGGCAGGGAATGCTAGAGCACGCCTCCCAACCTGCTGGCTGTTGCCCAGCCCAGCCAAGTGAAGGACATCCCTAAATAGCTGCCCAGCACATGTCTCCAACCCTCTGCTGTCCCCGTGGGGATAGAAAAGCCCCCCTCCCAGTTTGGTCCCCCAAAGCTAGAGTCATGGTCCATGCCTCTCCCCAGGCCAGCCTGGGATACCCCAGCCCTGGCCTGCCCAGCTGCAGGAGGGGGTGCAAAAGTAATTTCCAACCTCCAATGGGGCCAAGCCCCACAAGTCACTGGCATGCAGTGGAAAGGGAGAAAGCAGTCCTCCCTCCTGGGGCCAGCCCCCGGGGCCAGCTTATACCCATGCTGAGGAGAGCCCCATGCCAGGGATCCTTCCTGTCTTGGTCTGCCCAGCTGTGGAGAGGCGATTCCCCCTCCATGTGCTTGGGTGTAACAAGTGGGCATCCCAGGGCCAGTCAGTCGTTGGCCTGCCGACTTGCCTCTGAGCTAATTGTCCATCTTCCTCATCTGCTATGCCTTGATGATAATGATTAAGATCAGGTGGGAGGTTGCCCATTTACTTGCCATGATGCCAAGGGCCTATGTACATGGCTCCGACTTCCCATGTACCATGTGCCATGCTTTGCAGATGGCATCATGACCTAACACCTGGCCTACTTGTCTGGCCTAACACATGGTCACTCAATCACTTGGGCTCCAAGCCTCCAGCAACTCTGGGCTCCAAACCCCATCCCCTGCTCTCTACTGGACCTCATCCCCTGCCCACCACTGGGCTACAACCCCTTATCCACTCACCCCAGGATCTTTACACATAGGCTTAGGACCCCACCCCACTGGAGCCTCACTCCTGGCTCTCATAGTGCAACCTCAGATCACCCACAAGGCGGGGGGCCTGAGGCTTTCTGGTGCCCCATACTCACCCTTCACTGGGGAGGCCCCAGGTATGGAATTTCCTGGAGACTTCCCCACCACCAGCAGTACCACCACACCTAGTCATCTGAAGCAGTGTGTAGTTTTAGGTCATACCCCAGGATCAGGAGTCTCCTACCACCCCCATAGCTCTTGTCCTTACCTCCTAGCTGTCAAGAGAAGCAGCTCCAGCCAGGTGGTATTCTACCAGCTGTAGCAGTAGACTGCCAGCTTTGCTGTTCAGGGACCTGCTCTTATAGCGAACAGCTGGGCCCTACTCCCAATCAGGTAATTAGGCCTGACTGGGGAGAATAGCCAGCTGCAGGCTGCTTTGTTGTTGCCCACACACCTAGGAGTAAGAGAGAACACTCTGTGCTCTGTTACACTAGGACAACACAAGTCACTGATGCCCAGTAGGAAACAAAGCCCCACACCCCCATCTCAGCCCTGCTGATCTGGGGTCTTCCCAGCTGGGGGGGCCGGGCCTCAGGGGAGCAGGGGTTTCCCAAGCCTTGGCTGGCTCCATAGAAAGGTGGTTTGGGCTCCAGCATCTAGCATAAGCCATGAGGACACCCATTGCATCTTGCCAGCTGCTGCTGGTGCCAGGCTCCAGGGGATGTGCTGAGGGGGCTTGCACCAGGCAGCGGAATCTGAACCTGCTCTCTATGGATCTTTCCCATCTTTGGTACCCAGAATAAGTCCCTGGAGTTCCCTGGCATGTCTTGCTGACTGCTGCTAGTGCTGGGCTCTAGAGGGACCTGTGCCAGGTGGTGGGGACAGGAGTATTCCATAAAAGGTAGGATGGGGCCCTGCCACCCAGTCCAAGTCCCCTGGGCCACCCAGCACAATCCCCAGAGGCAAGCAGCAGCAGCAGGCAAGATGTGCTAGGCAGCACTGGGGGCCTGTGTCAGCCAGCAGGGCTCAATCCTTCTTTCTATGGAGCCATCCTGGTCAACTGGGGATGGGGGAAAGCCCCTGGGGCCAAGCCTCACCCCCTCCAGCCACTGGGAAGACCACAGCTTGAGGGACCAAGACCAGTGTGGGGGCCTTCATTCCCCACTCCTTTTGTGCATCAGCCACTCGCACTGACCCATCTGCATGGGGAAGGAGGGAATCACCCCCCTGTAGCTGGGCAGACCAATGCTCAGCTTGGACAGAGGAAACCCCCTCGAGGCTGGGGCTCCCCCCACATAAGCAGATGTTAGTCTTGGGAGCTGGCCTTGGGAGCAGGGTCCTCCTTCCCCCCCACCTCCATGGGTCACTCACTTTAGCCAGCCTGTACTTGGAAGTGGGAGCAACCCTTGCAGACCAGGACTCAGGGACTGGGCCAAGGGGTTCTGTTCTCCGACTTTCCCTCCCCCCTCCATCCACTGCTGCCCCACAGGGCTGAAAGGACAGGTAGTATCAGGCTGGGAACCAAAGGCATTGCTGCCTCAGTTCTGCGACAGCCATGGGGTGGGGCCAGCCCAGGCTCAGTTGAAGCAGACAGAGGGGCAGGAGGTAGCCAGCCTGCCCTGCAGAAGGGGTTTGTGGGGATCCCCAATGCATCCTAGGATGCTGGGGGACAAGGATATAATTAGAGTCAGGAGGAGATTTGCGACAGAAGTTCCATAGACTGGTTTAATTTAATCAGTGAAGTCTTACACTACATCTATCCAGGTTTATATTAAACTGGGTTTGGCCATTTTGAAATTTGTTCGTGTGTGCTGAACTTAGGTTCTGTTACAGTCTTCAACCAGTTTCTGATCACTTACACCAGGTTATATGTAACTTTTGTCCCTAGCCAAAAGTTTGTGTCTGAGGAAATCCCAGCTATGGTGAATCCTCTTTTGCTGTTCATTTCAATTAGATGCAGAATTTTTCTTTCTTGTAGTATAAATGATTCCAATAGAAAAATGCCAAGTAGTCTGCAGAAGATCCAAGTATATGACAGCACAGAGATATCCCTTGGCACTTGAGAGAAGCTGAATACAGACCTCAGATCTGCTTTAAATAGTGAGTGTAAATTAAGATTATAAGGGAATATATATGTCTAACAGCCCACAAAGAGAGGTATAAAAACCTCTGAGGATATGCATCTAGTCCTGGAGATTAAAACCAAAGGTAGTTGAACCTGGAAGAGTCTGAGCTTTTGTGGACACCTCAAGCTATTTTGGAAGGCTGGCAAGTTTTGCACAACACCCTTTAGCCCATTTGCAATGTGCTGCAGCTCCTCAGAAATTGTCCTAGTATGGTATCTCCTATCACTTTTATCTCCTCCAATTACCTTGCACTGGCTTTGCTGACTGCCCTGCAGTGTAGGCAATTCCTTGAACTCACTTTGGTGACAGCTGGAGTTCACAAGCCAATTTTTTTTCTTATAACTAAAACTCATTTTTCCCAGAAGATGATTCAATTAAGAAATACATGCAGGTTTTTTCCCAGGAAATAGGAAGCCTGGTTTGTATACCAGGAAAATCCTTTCAACCTTAATAATCAGTGCACTATATACAAAACACCTGACAGTAATTTATTGCAAAGTCCCTTTTCACCTTGATGCTATTGTTAGAATCATCAAATCATAGAAAATTAGGATTGGAAGGGACCTCAGGAGGTCATGTAGTACAAACCTGTGCTTAAGGCAGGACCATCCCCTACTAGATTGTCCCAGCCAAACTTGGTCTAGCTGGATCTTAAAAACTTCCAGGGATGAAGAGTCTACAACCTAGCTAAAAAGAAGGCGTGCACCCAATGGAAGGGAGAGGCTGTCACCAGGGAGGACTATAACTCGGTTGCTCGGGGCTGCAGGGCGGCGGTCAGGAAGGCCAAGGTGGAGATGGAACTGGGACTAGCTACCTGGATCAAGGACAAAAAGAAGTCCTTTTTTAAATACATAGGAGGTAAAAAGAAGGTACCAGGTAGCATGGGGCCTCTGCAAGACACGCTAGGAAATCTGGTCATCGCACCAGATGACAAAGCTAATCTATTTAACAATTTCTTTGTCTCCATTTTCCTGAGCAGAGACTGGGTCACCCCCCTCACAGGCACCCCCTCAGGCCCCAGGGGAGGTGCACCCAGGCCTAGGGTCAGTGAGGATCTAGTCAGGGAACTTCTGGAGGGACTGGATATATTTAAATCAGCTGGTCCTGATGATCTCCACCCCAGAGTGCTGAGGGAATTAGAAGAGGTCATTGAGGGACCCCTGGCATGGCTTTACAAGCACTTGTGGTGCTCTGGTGTGGTGCCAGAGGACTGGAAAAGGGCCAATGTGGTTCCCATTTTCAAAAAAGGGAGGAAGAAGGACCCAGGAAACTATAGGCCAGTTAGTCTTACCTCGATCCTGGCTTTTTGAGAGAATTATCTTGGTGCATGTCCATGAGGGGCCAGCAGGGGAGATTATGCTTAGGGGCAACCAACACAGGTTCATTAGAGGCAGGTCCTGTCAGACCAACCTGGTGGCCTTCTATGACCAGGTCACCAAATCGTTAGATGCAGGGGTAGCAGCGGACGTAGCCTTTCTGGACTTTAGGAAGGCCTTTGACACTGTCTCATACCCCATCCTCATTAAAAAACTAGGGGACTGTGGCTTTGACACTTACACAGTCAAATGGGTCACTAACTGGCTGGAGGACCACACCCAGAGAGTGGTAGTGGATGGGTCTCATTCAACTTGGAGGGATACGGGCAGTGGGGTTCCACAGGGCTCGGTCCTCGGGCCCACACTGTTCAACAGCTTCATCAGCGACTTGGACAAGGCGGTCAAAAGCACCCTGTTCAGATTCGCAGATGACACTAAGATGTGGGGAGAATTGGGCATGCTAGAAGGGAGAAATAGACGGCAATTGGACTTAGACAGATTACAAGGGTGGGTGGATGAGAATAGGATGGGTTTCAACACTGACAAGTGCAAAGTGATGCACCTGGGGAGGAACAACTGGCACCATACCTACAGGCTGGGGAACTCCCTTCTTGTCAGTACAGAGGCAGAAAAGGATCTTGGAGTCATTATTGATGCCAAAATGAACATGGGCCAACAGCGTGGGGGTGCGGTCAGGAACGCCAAGTGTACCATGTCATGCATCCACAAATGCATCTGGAGCAGGTCCAAGGAGGTGATCCTCCCCCCACTGCTCAGGCTGCAGTTGGAGTACTGCGTCCAGTTCTGGGCGCTGCACTTCAGAAGGGATGTGGACAACATGGAGAGGATCCAGAAGAGGGCCACTCGCATGATCGGGGGCAGCAGGGCAGGCCCTACGCAGAGAGGTTAAGGGACCTGAACCTGCTCAGTCTCCACAAGAGAAGGCTGGGGGTGGGATCTAGTGGCCATTTACAAACTAGTCAGAGGGGACCAGCAGTCACTGGTGGAGTCTGTTCTCCTGAGCACTACCAGGAGTGACTAGAAATAACGGTCACAAGTTGGCAGAGGGTAGATTCAGACTAGACATTAGGAGGTGCTACTTCAGTGTCAGGGCAGCTAGGATCTCTAACCAACTTCCAAGAGAAGTGGTGCTGGCTCCTACCCTGGGGGTCTTTAAGGGGAGGCTAGATGAACACCTTGCCGGGGTCGTTTGACCCCAGTACTCTTTCCTGCCATGGCAGGGGGTCGGACTTGATGATCTGCTCAGTTCCCTTCTGACCCTACCAACTATGAAACTATGAAAGCTGTCTGGGTAACCTGTTCCAGTGTTTTACTACTCTCCTATTGAGAACATTCTTCCTAATATCTAACCTAAACTTCCCTTGCTTCAACTTGAGAATATTGTTCCTTATCCTGACATCAGCCATCACTGAGAACAGTCTAGCACCATTTTTTTGAACTGCACTTCAGGTAATTGAAGGTTGCTATTAAATCCCCTCCGTCTCCTCTTCTCTAATAAGCCAAGTTCCCTCAGTCTTTCCTCATAAATCACGTCCCCCAACCCCACTCACCATTTTTTGTGTCCTCTGCTGGACCTTCTCCAATTTGTACACATCTTTTCTGTAGTGGGGAGCCCACAACTGAACAGATGTGGCCTCACCAGTGCTGAAACAGAAATAATCACTTCCTTGACCTACTGGCAACACTCCTACTGATGCATCCCAGTATGCCATTAGTCTTCTTGGCAAGAAGGGCACCTTATTGGCTTATATTCAGCTTATTGTCTGCTCTAACCTGCAGGTCCTTTTCTGTAGAACTTCTGCCCAGCCAGTCAGCACCCAGCCTCTACTCGTGCATGGGATGATACTATCCTTAGTGCAGGACTTTGCACTTGTCCTTGTTGAACCTCATGCGATTTCTTTTGGCCCAACCCTCCAATTTGTCTAGGTCACTCTGAATCCTAGCCCTACACTTCAGTTTATCTACTACTCCCCTCAGCTTGGTGTCATCTGCAAATTTGCTGAGGGTGCATATCTATAACCTCGAAGATGGCATGGAGAAGACATTGAACAAAAACAGCCCCAGAACCCAGACCCCTGGGGCACTCCACTTGATACCAGCTGCCAACTAGACACTGAGCCATTGATTATCACTCTCTGAGCCCAATGCTCCAGCCAGTTTTCTATCCACCTTACAGTTCATTCATCCAGCCTGTACTTCCTTAGCTTGCCTGTGAAAATGCTGCAGAAGATCATACCAAAAGCCTTGCTAAAAATCAAGGTATATCATATCCACTGGTCTTCCCACATTCACAGAGCCAGTCACCTCATCATAAAAGGCAATCAGGCTGGTCAGGCTTGACTTGCCCATAAATCCATGCTGACTGTTCCTAATCACCTTATTCTCCTCCAAGTGCTTCACGATAGATTCCTTAAGGATATGCTCCATGATTTTTCCAGAGACTGAGGTAAGGCTGACTGGTCTGTAGTTCCCTGGATCCTCCTTTTTTCCCTTTCTTAAATAGGGGTACTATGTTTGCCCTTTTCCAATCATCCGGGACCATTCCTGATCACCCTGAGTTTTCAAAGATGATAGCCAATGGCTCTGCAATCTCTTCAGCCAACTCCCTCATCACCCTGAAGTACATCCTGTCCTGCCCCATGGACTTGTATATGTCCAGCTTTCCTAAATAGTCCCTAACCTTTTCTTTTGCCACTGTTGGCTGCTCACCTCCTCCCCAAACCATGCTGTCAAGTGCAGCATTCTGGGAACTTGTAGTAGGAATTTTTGCATATTAGTTATTATGCTTAAATGATAATATTATTGAATTGATAAAGCTCTATGATTGTATTAGCTTTATTTTTGTCTTTTATGAACAAGTAAAACTCCATTTTGTGCTTGTTCCCTGCTTGACATGAGTAAATGAACTTTGTATATCCTGTGTACATGAGTGTCTGTGTGAGAGGGTGAATGGTAAATGAATGGTAACTATTTACATGAAAACAGAAGACTTAACTGATTATGTAAGCAATAAGGTGCCAATGTATGAGTTACCAGACTGTAAACTAATTAAGCTAATTAACGGAGGGCCAAAGAACTAGTCTGTGATCAGGTGCAAAGAAGATGGTGAGAAGAAGGAATGTTGCATATCCTGCCATTCAAACTACACAATGCTTCAAGGCAGAGATACCAACTAATCAATACTTCAAGACTGAGATACCAACTCTGAGATACCAACTTTACTGGAATGACCTCAAGCTGGGATAACCAGAAAATGAATAAGAAACAACCTCCAATTAAAAACTGAGCATGGAAAAACCCCAATGCTGAACAAAGACTTGAAATTCCTATAAAAGTGAGATGCAGACAAGTCATAATGGGGAATCCACTCTCTGCAACCTCTTGGAGCACAGGCTTGTCTGTTCACCCCTGCTCCCATCACCCTCAATGAATCTGGGCTGGCCACCCAGTGCTAACATTGAGCAACCTCTGCTGGTAACTATAACCACTCCAGTAAGCTGTTTTGTCTGTATGTCTATGTCTGATTGTCTGTATGCTTGTATGTGTCTGTTTGTATGACTGGTGTGTCCAGGCTTATGTATCTACTTCATGTAAACAATAAATGTGGCATTTTGTCTTATTCTTCTTTATAAGGTTTCGCTCTTGATTTGAGCAATTGGAAATTTAAAGTAACAAGTTGACCTTGCCTGTGAAGACTGAAGCAAAGATGGCATTGAGCACTTCAGCCTTTTCTGTATCGTCTGTCACACGGCTGCCTCCCCATTCAGTAAGGGACCCACACTTTCCCTGATCCTCCTCTTGCTACCGACATACCTGTAGAAATCCTTCTTGTTACCTTTCACATCCCTTGCTAGCTGCACCTCCAATTGCACTTTGGCCTTCCTGACTTCATGCCTGCACGCCCCAAAAATACTCTTATACTCCTCCCTATTTATTTGTCAGAGTTTCCACTTTCTATAAGCTTTCTTTTTGTGACTTAGTTTACTGAAGAGTTGCGCAGCATTGGTGTAAATAAGAATCAGTATTCCTGTATTTTCACTCATGTATTCTTCTTTCATGACTTCCCACTTTTCCTCTGTATTTATTCTTCATTCTGACCATTCTCTGCTTTTTTGTGTGCTTACAATATTTCATCTGTCCCTCTGCATCTTTCACCAAATCCTTTCCAGTTGAAAAAAACAGTTCAGTTCTGTTTGGGGCTGAATATCAGAACCTATGCTATTCACATGGAAAAACCAATGCACCCATTCCTTCATTAACAATATAACTGGGCTCCAGCCACAAAAATGAAATCCAGATTTAAAAACCTCCTGAACTCAGAGGTGGCTGAAACTAAGCTGCTCTTAGCTTTGGTCCACAGCTATTAAAAGTACTCTGGATACAACACAGATGGATGCCCAGTTCAAAAACCTTATTGTGGGCAGATGGTGAATATTTCAGTCATTTCAGAGAGTTATGCCTTTGCAGTGGACTAACAGTATATAAACCAGAGATTCCCCACAACCTGTCCTCAGACTTGATGCTACCAGGTTCCTTCTTTTCTCAGTTATACCAGCTTATTCTGATGTAATGTGGTGCTGAACATTGCATAAATATGCTCAACTGGTTCTGTGGTTAAAGGGTAAAAAAACATGCCACAGGATACCTCTTTGTTGCCTTTCTCCTGTTTCTTTGCTGGTTAATACATTGGCTGTTCAGGAGCAAGAAGAGAAACAGAATAAATCAAGGCTGAGAAACTGTTCCTGGCAGCCCAGAAAGGCAGGAATGTATGACTAACACATCACAAAACAGGCAGAGAGGTCACCTTATTGATCACTGCTCGGGGAAACTAACCTTACATTCTCATCAGGGCCAGCTGGAGGTACTGACAAGCATTGGATTATGGAAGGAGAGCACAATGGAAGGTCACTAGGGCATGAAGGGGGTCAGGTGCGGAAGGTCAGTAATTAGGTGCAAAAAGGGGAGGTGTCATCAACCCCAGCCCTGTACAGAAGGGAGAAGTCTCTCTGATGGATGATTACAGACTGGGCAAAGTGGCATGAGTATAGTGTAGCAAAGCTTGATGTAGAAATTAAATGAATATAGCTAATGATGAGGTACTGGATCTCACAGCTGTCATGGAAGAAATTTATTCACACCTTTTGAAAAACTGTAGACATTTCTAAGGTCATCTTTTTTTTTTTTGGATCCACAGTTGGATCAAAAATTAATTTAATACTGTTTAAAATAACGTCAGATCCACCAGTCCATATCATTTTTCCATTTCTTTTCTTCAGTTTTGTGTTCCACGAAGAAGTTTAATTTCCTGAGCTATTTATGGATGGACCATTTCAACATTTATATGGGAAGATACTATAACAAACTAGCATATATCTGAGCATTTCAGGCTTGCATGACAAGGTGGTCTCATCTCAATCTGACTGACTCTACGAAATAGCAATAATTAAGGACTTTAACTATACCAGCACTTGTTAGAGGAACAATATGGCTGGACACAAAATGCCCAGTAAGTTCCTGAAATATGTAGGGGACAATTTTCTGGTCCATAAAGTTGAGGAATTGAACAAGGGATCAACTCATTAACATTTGGCTCTGACCAACAGGGTTGTAAATGTGAAGGTGGAGCCAACCTTAGGAGTGGGCAATGTGGGCGATCATTTAGGGTGCTGTGCTCAGGGACATACCACCCCCCCGTCCCAAACACACACACACACACACACACACACACACACACACACACAGCAGCAGCAGCCACCCCCCAAATTCAGCAGTACTGCTGCAGTCAGAAGCAGATGGGCAAGGATACAGGGCACAATCTGGCAAGGAGATGGAGCCACCTGCAATGCCCATCCCATCCCCCCCACCTCCAGCCACTGATCAGGAAGAGCCATACTGGGCAGTGTTGGCAGCTCAGCTGCTCCACTGGACTGCATCCCATACCCCTGCCTCCAGCAGAGCCACTGAATTGGGGAGGGTAGCACTGGAGGGGGTGGGCAAAGTAAAGCTTCCCAGGACACCATTTTTGCTAAGGCTGTCTCTGTGGAGGGAGTTGGCAACTTGGGAGAAAGTGACCATAAACTGATAGAGCTCATGACACTAAGAAAAGCAAAGAAGTTAAGGAGCAAAATAAGGACAACAAGCTTCAGAAAAACAGATATAACAAATTCAGGAAGAGAATGGGAAAGGATTGCAGGAGAGCTAGCTAATCTTAAACAACTTGATAAAAATGCACACAAAGCTGCAGCAAAAGCATGTAGGAGCAAAACTGGGAAGACAAAGGTACAAGATGAGTTAATTACAGCTGGAAGAGATATTAAAGTCAAGCAGAAGGGATTCTACAAAACAACAGAAAAGAGAGAAAGATAAAGGAAACCATAAACCTGCTACTAATGGTGAAGATGAGTTATTCATAAAGGATACAAAAACACCAAGCTTCTCAGTATCTGGCTTGGTCTGCTTCATGGAAAAAGTAAAATGTGAACACATACTTAGCAAACTCAGCATAAAGGCACAGGGGAAAGAAATGCAGATCAAGATGAGAAAAGAAGGCAAAGAACATTGACTGGTTCAAATGAATTCAGTTCAGCAGGGCCTGATGAAATACACCCTAGGGTGTTGAAGAAACTAGCTGATGACATCTCAGAGTCATTAGCAATTATCTGTAAAAAGTCATGAAAGACAGGCAAGGTCCCTGAAGACTGGAGAAAGACCAATATAGTGCCTGTATTTAAAGAAGAATAAAGGAAACTCAGGGCATTATAGACCAGTTGGACTGACTTAAGTACCTGGAAAGTTATTTGAACAAATTTTAAATCAATAAATGTGTAAGCACCTATCGGAATACAAGATTATTACTAGGCCTGTGCAAAGCTTGCTTTGGATTCGGCCAATTTGAGGAACAGTGATTCAATTCAGCGATTTGAATCACTGTCCCAAATCTATTTGGCTGAATCTGATTCAAAGATTCAGCCACTGCCAAATCAGCCGAATCTCTGAATCAACCCCATCTCCTCAATGGTTGCCCCACCCGCTCTCCCAGTCCCCATCTTTTTTTTAAAAAAAAGCCCCCAGTCACCAGCTGCTGCCAGATGGGGGGGGGGAAGGGAGGGGGGGAAGAGATCCTCTGCCACGAACCCCTAAGAAGCCCCAAGGCTGCTGCAGCATGCACTGAGTGCGATTTTTTGGGGGGGGGGTTTGGTAAAGGGCCAGGAGCTGTGGTGGGTGGGAGTTGTGGGGCTCGTAGCAGAATACCCGTTCAGTGTGGGGCAGTGGGGATTGCTCTCTTATCTGGCAGCAGCTAGCAAGTCAGGGTTTTTTTTAAAAGAGCCAGGAGCTGGGTTGGGCAGGGCAGCTATGGAGTGGGGGTGGGAGAGCAGGCAGGGGTTGGAGGGCTGGGGGAGGAGCCAGGAGATGGGGCCTGGAAGGGGTCTCCCCATGATCCCTCCCCCTCCTCCAGCCTCCTCTCCCCTGCCCCCTACTTACCAGCATGAAGTCCAGGTCTATCTCCCTGTGGCAGAGAGCGGGGACTGCCTGAATAGCTGAAGTTCTCTGAATCTTTTCTGAATCTATTCAGAGAGCTTCAAATAGATTCAGACTTTTTAATTGGTCTCCTGATTCGAGTCAGATTCGGAGATTCGGCTGCTGAATCAGGCCAAATCTCCTCTGAATTGAATCAGCACCCAAAGCTTCACACAGCCCTAATGATTAACAAATCCAGCCTGCCTGTTAGTAAGAGCAACCAATCTGGTTGTCTTCTTTGACAGGATAACAAGATTTTTAGATAAGAGAAACCCAGGCAACGTAATATATTTTGATATCAGTTTAACCTGGAGTTCTCATAAGTAGCCTGGGGAGGCATGGAGTAGAAGAAGTATTGTAGAGTGGGATAGAACTACTCTATCGTGGATACACAATTAGGTGAATGACCAAAGGCAATAGTAATTAATGGATCAATATCAAACTGGGAGGAGGTACTGAACAGGATTCTGCAGAGATCAATTCTGCGTCCCATGTTGTTCAACCTTTTTATTATTGACTTGAATGAAGGAGTGGAGAATATACGCCTTGATTTGAAGATGATACAAAATTGGGTGGAATAGAGAAAATAGTTAAAATGCCAAACAATATAAATTAAATTAGAGAGGAGGGCCATGAACACTGGAACTCAATAAGGGCAAATATAACGTATTCAGAAGGGAATGAAAAAACAAATATGCAAGTATAGAACAGGATTTCTGGCTACATAGCAGCACAGCTGAGAAAGATTTAGAGGATACAGTGCCTCACAAATTAACACACAAGTCAGCAATATGATACAGTAGCCAAAAAGGGCAAATGCCACCTGGTGCAACATTAGCAAAAGCCACAATATTCAAGACACATGGAATATGTCTACATTGTGGCCAGGTACAGATGTTACACTTATATGGGTATAAGTGAGCAGAAACTGGTCTACACCTGCAACTGGACAGAAAATTCAGCACACAGACTGCTTTAAAAATAGTGGAACCCAATCTAAGATAGAGCTTGATTGATGTGGAATCAGATTTTTAAGCAATTTAGGTAAGACCAGTCTATCAAACTTGTGTACCAGATGCTGTCCTGACTCCAGATAGGCCACGGTACACTGGCAGCCCAGCCTGCTTTGCAGCCCCCCACTACTCTGCCCTCACAGGGAGGTGCACTAGAATTTGGCTTGAGCTTGGATGGTTCCACTGAGTGCCTAGTTGGCCCTGCCCTAAGCCTGTCAGAGCTGAGTCAGCAGTGGCAGATGCTGCCTGGGGGAGGGGTGGAAGGCTGCCCAGCTCCAGTCCTGCTCCCTGGAGCTATGCCAACTCATGGAGACATTGAGGTACTTGAGTGGGGTCCCGCACACCCACCCAGGGACCCCCATGCCTCCATAAGCTGGCATAGCCCCAGGGAGTAGGACCAGGCTGCCAGGCATGGCCAAGCATGACAGCGGCTGTCATGCCTGAGGCTGACGCTGCCAGGAAAGGGTGGGGACAAGGGTGAGAAGGCATGCTTGGCTATGCCTGGCAGCCAGTCAGAAGTGGACTGGCCCAGGGATCCTGCTGGGAGGTATGTGGGAGCACTCCCAACCTGCTGGCCATTCCCAGCGCAGGCAGAGAGAGAGAGAGAGAAAGAGAGAGAGAGAGAGAAAGAGAGAGAGAGAGAGAGAGTGAGTGTGTGTGTGTGTGTGTGTGTGTGTGTGTGTGTGTGTGCACCCCCCATACCAAAAGGCAAAAGTTGTGTTTACTATTGATCTAATCTATGGCACTTCTGCCTTGGGCTTTTTGAACATCTGTACCTGCCTGTGTGCCTACACTGCGCTGATTAAGCTTCAGCTGGAGTAATGTCCATTTTGGGGCACAATAGTTAAGAAGAACAGACAGACTGGAGAGGACTGAAAGGAAAGCAATAGAGGTGATCAGGGGTTTAGAAAGCAAGACTTGGGAGGAAAAGCTGAAGTAGCTGGGAAAGTTTTACCATGGGGAAAAGGTGATTGAGAGGTAACATGGTAATGGCTTTTAAATAAAAAGCTGCTATAAAAAAAAGTGGCAAACAACTGTTCTCTCTAGCTGTGGAGGGTAGGGCAAGACGCAATGGCTTTAAATTACAGGAAGACAGATGCAGGTTAAACTACAGTAAAAAAAAAACTTCCTAAGTGTCAGATGAGTTAGTACTGGAACATATACAATCTCCTTCACTGGAGGTCATAGAAGGTGGGATAAGCATCTCTCAGGGATGGCTTACATACAGTGAAACAGAGGTTTGGACTAGATGAGCCTTGAAACCCCTTCCATGCCTATGATCCTATGACTGCCCCTTAATTAAAAAGAATTCCCATGATCATTGTTTGCAATTGTGATAATAGCACACATTTATCTTAACAGTCAAACAATCCTTTGTGTTCCAAATCCACACATCTCTTTCATTCTCTCTCTCTTCCTTTAAAGCGGGGATTTAAGGAAGCCTGCAGAGATGCATAAGACAAAAAGAAAGCCTGGTTTTCTGTGTTAGCCTTATTTTTGTGCCCTTAGGTTTGGGCTCTTAACTTTCATTTGCATAGGTGTCAGGAAAAATTGGTGGTCTTTTTGTTTGTTTTTTGTTTTTTTGCTAGCTCAAATGTTTGATTCTTTTGGTTACATGGGAGCCAATTTCTTCAGATGACTTAGTCCAAATTTACATAATTAGTATCGAGATCACTATCTGACTGTGAAATTAGTGCCAGCTTAGTATTCCTTTTATATGAAGCTATCTTTAGAGGTAAAACAAATCCTTGATTAAGGCATAAATATTTAGATTGTTTTATTATGAACTTTGGCAAAACCTATTATTAAATGCAACTCAGGCACCTTTATCTGATTGACTATAAATCTGTGTTCTCTGGGAACAGAATGCTCCAGGTCTGTTTCGATTATTTGAGTAAGCTTCATATATACAGCCCATGCAAAATATACCTTTAGTTTTAAGTTTCCAGTTTTAATATTTGTTAACAAATAGTCCTCAGTTGCACAAGTAAAATCTGAATGAGCATTTCAAATTTGACTGGAGTGCATAAACACAAACAAAGAAACTGCAAATTTACATAAGAAAGCCTTACATCAAAGCACATTTTCTGCACACCCTTCCCTGCAAGTGCTATTCTTCCCAAGATTTATGAAGTGCCTAGTGATTTTGACATGCTTTAACATGTCCTGGTTTTCAGAAAAAGCTGAGCAGCAGCTCCCATTTCTGATCACCCGTCCTACTAAGCAGACACATTGTATGGTGTCCCCTCAAGACTTTATTGTAAGTTAAACAGGAAATAAGGGTAAACCAAGTTAATGTAAAAGGTAGTCAAATGAAAGTCAGATTTCCATCACCTCAACACCCCATAAATATGCAGTGAATTTACCTACCACTCTTACTTTCTCCTATGTACAGTCTGGGAGGCAGCAGAACGAAAGAAATACGAGCTGGATGATAAGTAACATGCACTTGAGCAGCTAAAAGTCTCTGATTAAATACTTCTGCCTGTCTCTTCAAAGTAATTTGCTCATCACCTGGACAGAATACAAAAGAAAGCAATCACAAAGGCCTTACATTCTCTGTAGGTGTACTTTACAGGTTCATTTTCAAAGAAAGAGATCATTCACAGCCTGTCTCCCAACTGCTGGTAACCCTGGGATTTTATTTTTTTTTTTTGATTTTTTTTTACATGGAAGGCATAAAAACAAGTATTAAGGATATTTTACTCAGAATACAACCCTACAGAATTGAGATGCAGCCAATAATTTGCACAGAAAGAGTTAGTACCAGAAACTACACACCAGCCATCTGTCTTTGAATGAACTGAAGGACAGATTTCCAAGAGCACAGCGTCTGTGTAGATACTAATATAAGGGGCCAGATTTCTAAAAGAGCTCAGCACACTGGGCACTGAGCTCCTTTGACAATATGCCTATAATACCCCACAGCAGACATGGCTGGGTGCTGAGCACTTTGAAAACAAAAATTAAGAACTCGTTTAGACTCTTAATAGGAGAGCTGTCAGCTACTGTATATGCTCAAAACTAAATAAAACAACCTTTAACCCCTGGAAGGCTTTGCAGCAGGACAGGATGAAGAGTCCTGCTCTGTTACTGTCATTCATAGGCTAGGAACAGATATTAAAAAAGCCTAAGCCTGAATTGATTCAATTGATTCAGGTTAGTCTAACCTGCAAAGTTTGAACCACTATGGAGGTAGATAGACATTTCCTTTTCATTCCAGAAATGTAGGCACATGCCTGCACTGACTCAGGCTAGAAGCCAGGGGATGCTAGACCAGCCCTCCCTTCCCTTCCAGAGCTGAGCTGAGCTGAGCTGAGGGGGATAGCCAGACCCTGGCAGGACTCTCTGATTAGCCCAGCAGGGAATTGATAACAGTGTTTATCACCCCATTAACAAAACAAAGGGACATTACCAAGCTACCTGTTGATTCTGCCTTTGTCACAGCACAGACCACAGCCAGCATGTGGTCTGCTAGCTAATACACAGATACCTCTCAGCAGGGCACTGGGGAAGGCAGAATTCCTGCTTAGCAGGGCATGGTGAGGGAGAGGGGAGGGAGCTGCCTGCAAGTCTCTGCCAGAGCTGCAGCCAGGGAGCAGAGGGGAGAGGCCAGCTCTGCTGTGGAGCAGAGAGCCCCGCCCAACCCAGAGAGCAGGCCAGGATGCTGGGGGCATCTGGTTTAACTTAAGGGGTCTGGGATAGACACTGCATAAACCGGTCTGACCCAAATCAGTTAAGTCTTATACTGCTTTCAACCAGGTTTATCTCAAATTGATTTCACCCATTTTCAAACAGGTTTATGTGCACTGAACTTCTGTTCTGTTACAGGTTTAAACCAGTTTCTGATCACTTAAACCAGTTTATGTGTAATATCTGCCCCTAGCCTTACTGTCACTATTAAAGCAGCACCCACCTGTGGATAAATAAATAAAGCTGATGCTGCTAGGTATGCAACTCATAGATTCATAGATTGTAAGGGCTGAAAGGTATCTCAGGTGACCACAGCAAGGTGTCCATTTTGTGCCTTATTGTGCCTCATTTTCAGCACTGCAGGGTTCAGTTTGCTTTGTGGCAGTTTTGCAGCACTGGGGACTCCTTTTTCTCTGCCATGAGGAGCCAGAGGCATTCTTGGTTTCTCTCACTCCACAGGACTGGACTGGATCAAGTCAGAGGCAGAGCAAGTATAAGTTCTGCATACATCTACTGAGGGCAATTGTTAAGATCCACCCTGGATTTGATTCGAGAATTATAATAATAAATAACTGTTGTTCAACACAGGAGTGTCCAGAGTGTTGTTGCTGAACTTACAACATATCAACCATCCAGTCTCCTCCTGAATATTTCTACGGAGGGTAGGTGACTGCACCACCTCTGGAGGGAGCTTATTTCACAGTCTGGACACCCTAGTTGTGAAATAGTTTTTCCTAATGTTGAGCCTGAAATGTTCTTCCAGGAGTCTGAGACCATTACTTCTAGTTTTCCCTAAGGGTACCCTGGTGAACAGTTATTCACTGAGCCCTTGATGTATGCCTTTATTGTAGTGGTAAGCTGCCACCAAGTCCCCTCTCAGCCTTTTTTTTTCAGGCTGAAGAGTCCCAGATCCCTAAGTTGTTGTTTAAAAAGGTTGAAAACCCCCGACCTAGACTGTAGACAGAGTTAGGTGGGATTAATCTATGCTTACATCTTCCAAATTTTTTTCACATGGGGGAAGAGTCCCTCTTTATATATACCTGTAAATGTTAAAGACTGCAAGTGACTCCTGTGATATGCAGGAGATGGGACCACCTAGGTCCTTTCAAGGCTTAAGTTCTGAGAAAGAGCATAATATTTTAGTTAAATATTAGGAATTGTTACCTGACTTAAAACCCAACAGGATTACTCACTAGCATAAATCTGAGCCTGGGCTTACATATTTGCTAGACTGAGCCCTATATTCCTCCACAAACGTCGCACATGAGAAGCATAAGCATCACAATGCATGAGCATCACAATGCAAGAACACACTAACCTGCTCATCACAGACCATCTTTGCTGTCCCACATGCAATCACATCTGAACTCTTGCACCAGCCTGGCTTCCCACCTGTGTGTTCACCCATACCATTTGCTCAATTCTTGTAACATTAATGCAGACATGAGATTCCTAGAGAAAGGAATCTGCAGCAATTTCTGGGAATTCTCCCATCAGGGTAGGGGTAGGATTTGTCCTCAGTGGAAATAGCCAAGTTTGCCCAACTTGTACAGATGTTAGGGAATCTCTGGCCCCCACCCCACCTTTAACAGAGGGAGAGCTGTGCTCCCTCTGCCTCCTCGCCTGCAGCCACTTTAACTTACCCCTGTATGGATATTCTAAAATAAATGTCACAGGCATAACTACAGCACTGTATTTATTTGTTTACTATTTCCTAGTGGTCCCCAATTTGGTGTAGATTATGCTAAGTACAAGCACAGATGACTTGCAGGCAAAGAAAGTGCCTTATCTGCTTGCAGGATTAGGACATCTTATGCAGGTAAGGCACACATTTCTTACATGTCAGTTGTTCCCCGTTCTATTCCCCTCCCAGAAGAGAGAGAGGGTGGCTCTGAAATGTATATCTATGTATATGTATATGTATATGTATATATGTATACATATATGTATATGTATATGTATATGTATATCTATGTATATGTATATGTACATATACATAGATATGTATATCTATGTATATGTATATCAACTCACTCAAAATTAAATTTAAATGAATACATACACAATGAAAGGATGAAAAAGAAGCTCTTTAACCACATGGCAAAGCCACAGGCAACTCCACATTCCAAAGTAATAAAGTTTAGTGAAAATACAACAGCACCCTTGAGACCTATGTTTCCCCCACAGCTTGCCAAAGCCAAAGACAAAATGCCCCCACTGGAGAAATGGTTTTCGACACCAGTAGCCTAAATGGACTGGTTTGGGAGCAATCTCCTCAGGGTGTAATGCAAAGTACTTAAGCATACACCTAACTTTAAGCACAGTGAAATCAATAGGACTGTTCACAAGGATTAATTTAGGAGTGCACATAAAATTCCTCACTAAATCAGTGTATAAAATATACCTGCTGGTATGAAATGCAGCTATGGAAATTTAAGCCAACTGGAGATCCATCTAAGTATTTTACAGGGCCTTTATTATTGGGGTTGATGAGTGGGCCGTGTATCAATTTCCACAATATCCCTGTGAGGTATAAAAGTGCTGTTCTCCCCAGCATACATATGGGAAAATGATGCCCAGAGGCATCAAGCGAGTCCAAGGTCACACAGGAATTATGAACAGAGAAAGCCGTGGAACCGAGGAGCCCCTGACCAGTGTGCTAGCAGCAGAGTCATCCTTCCTCTCTACAGCTGATACTGGCCTGGTGAAGCAGGAATGCAGGCATATTGGAGGCAGAAAGTTATATAGTGGGAAAGTTTCCAGGATTTCTAAAGACAAAAAGGTAATTCGAGGGATTCTGCTTTTTCTTGAAAAGAAAAGTCTCTTTTCTGACATCTCAGAAAACAGAGTTCATTTTCATGACAATTACATGCTTGCTCTGCTATCCAACACCTAAAACTGTGTTGGAGTCAGGATACAGAGTAACTAATGGAGGTAACATATATCCATGACAAAGCTTTGGTTAAAGGGCAGTAATTCACTCATGGAAGTGCTAAAGGAAAGCCCTGGATTGTACAAGCCATGTCCGGATCCAGTCAAGTTCTGCTTCTTGGCTAATGGCTCCAGTGAAACCTGTATTTCATAACACACTGCATGTGTTCCATATTTTCTTGGAAGGGGCATGTCAATAAGTATGAAACAGATGTTGCTGAATATTTTATGATTCTCTCACTCCTGAGCCTCCCCAAATGTTTTATAATTTATGGGAAAAAAAAAATCTTTCCAAACCTGTGTGTTGGTCTATTGAATGCCCCATGACAAAGATTAGGTCTCTTTACAGCTACAGAATATGCCTTGAAAAAATGGAGAAAAAAAGGCAAAAATGCTGTTTCAATGAGGAAAAAAGGTGTGCACAGAATGAGTGAAGGGTGCATAAATAAAGCAATTCTCATGCATTTACAGACTCAGACCTTAAAACAGAAGCTCGTTACAAATTTTACTTTAAAATAGAACAATAAAATCTCAGTAAAACATCACCTAAAAGGAAACACCACTCAAAATCCAAGATCACTCAAAACTAGGCAAGCAACATTTTCATCATCTCTTTCTCATTCAAATATTGCCACCTACAGCTTTCTTCATCATTTTCTGGAAGCCTCTTCCATCCCTCTGACAGCACCTTTGGATCAATGCTGTGGTTTCTTGTGACCAGTGCCTCCTAACCTCGCACTTTTGAGGCCTGAAAGAAGTGAGGACTTCGTTTATCTGAATACACAGACCCAGATTTTCTATAGAGCTCAGCACTCAACCTTTGTTTGTTGAGATGTTATTAGTTTATTTCTAGTTCTTCCTTTGGTAAGGGAATTAAATTATTCTTTTCCAAGGCCTTCAGTTGTCAAGAAAGTCTGCACAAATGCATAACTGATCACAATAAACAGCTGATGACAGGATCAACATTTCCCACGCTCAATGCAAGCATCCTTAAATTGTCCTGTGAAAAATTAAGTTGGCCTGGAGGTCAGGGTGTTTGTCAGGGACTTGCTAGACCCACATTGAAGGTCTGTACTCCCACGTGACTTTGGTAAGTCTCTTACCTTTTATGAAGATATAGACTCCTGGAATCAAAAAAAAAAAGTAAGGCTGGAAGGGGCCTCATGAGGTCATTTAGTCCAGCCCCCTGCTCAAGGCAGGATCATCCCTGACTAAATGATCCGAGCCAAGTGTCTGTCTAACCTACTCTTGAAAATTTCCAGGGGTGGAGAGTCCACAGTTTCTCTTGGGAGCTTGTTCCAATTCTTGGCCACACTCCTAGTCAGAAAAATTCTTCTAATCTCTTCCTCAGATTTCCTTTGCTGTAGTTTTAGGCTACTGATTCTAGCCCTGTCCCCTACAACCACAGAAGAAAGCCCATCTCCATCCTCTCTATAGTTGCCCTTCAGATATTTGCAGATTCTTTGAAGAAGTAAGATTATTTAGTCTGGGGAAGAAAAGGACAGGGCCCAAGTAATACATCAGAGAATCTGTTTTTTACCAATTGTCTTAGACCAGGATTGGGGAGCCGATTCATATCCTCCCTTTGGAACATACCAGGATTCCAGGAGTTCCAGCAGTTTCAGCATAGTAGCATTTTACAAATATTAAATACCTGCTTGCACATTTTGCTTCTTGCATGGACTGGTAACAACTCACAGAAGGACGTTCTGTGACACTCTTTGCTTCACATCCCACCTGAAACTAACTGCTGATTTTCACAAGCCAAACATTATATTTCTGCCTTCACCAATCCCACTGGTGTCCCGGAAGGCAGCAGCCAGATAGCAGTGTAGCCATGTAAGTAGTGCTGACCTGCACCTTATCAGAAAGTGCTCCCAGTCATGCTGACAGAGCAGACTCATTTCATGACTTTAGACTCTGAAAGACAGCCAGGGCTTCTCTGTATCCTACCCTATGTCTTTTCGAGTGTTACTAGAAATGCTAAGAGCAGCTCTTGCACTTCACTTTTGGAATGACAAAACACAGTCAACACACTGGGTCAGTTCCTGGCTTGCCAGTGGCCACTGCCACTACTTCAACAGAGGGGGTACAAACCACTCCCATCGTTGCCCCCAAATGAATGTTATCCTGGTCTCCAACAACTAGAGATTAGTTTAAAGCCTGAAGCTCAAGTTTTAATCTCTTTTTCAAAATTGCTTATAGAAGCAAAAGGACTCTAGACTACTGTAGCAGGGCCCCGCTGTCGGTGAGAATGAGGGCCCTGTATATGCCATAGATGAGAACCAATGCACTACTGTCAACCAGATGAATGCCTCCAGCAATAATGCTTAAAACTCATTCCACTTTTTATTTCAGGGTATTAAAATTCAACAACAAATACCTGAGGATATGAGGGGGAATTTCCAAAAGGCCCGAGGGACATCTATCAGAGGCAGAACAATGTACCAAGGCACCCAGGGCAGCTGCCACACACTGGGGCAGTGGTAATTTCCAGTTGCTGCCACCCCACTGGTGCAATCATGCAGCTGCAGTAGCAGTCATTTCTTTTCCACTGCTTCCCTCCCAAAGTTTGTGCCCAGGGTAGCTGCCCTAGTCATCCAATCATGGTTTCTCTACTGAATCTGTTGATTTCAACAATAGTCAAAGTAACCATTCCCTTTTATGGTTTGAAAATATTCCACACAAATTACTAACTTTTATTCTCTGTAAATTTTTACAAATGCAAAAAAGACAACAGATCTGTGCATAGTACTCAACCCATTTTCCTTCCCAAGATATTTCGTTCCTTCTGCTTGAGACTCTTAAAATCCCACCCATTGCTTAATTATCCCCCCTATAATCTAATTTCTAATGCAAGTGTTCATCTAGTTCATATGCAGCTCATTAGAGCTTTCAGTTTTTAACATCACCACTGGACTGGATGCATGAAAAAGAATCATAGGTAGATACTTGCCATATTACTGATAACGAAAAAAATATTGTTTTTTCATTATTAATTCATTTTTTTATTTTAATGCATTCTAAAATAGCATTTTTGTATTTTTTCTCCATCTGTCACACTAGAATTTAAAAAATTATCACACCTATTCTTGCAATATATTTATATTACTGCCGATTACACCTACAGCAAACAGACAGATTGTGCGACATACAGCCATTTGCAGCCATATGTTAACAAAATTCAGAGCTTTTGGTGTGGTAAATAATTTTTGCACAGGTGCTGGGGTAGTTTATAATTTATTAGGCCACTCAACATCTGCCCTTTTTTTAATTGTAGTTATTCCTACAAGGTTATTTCAAAACTGAAACGTTAGTTTGATTTTTTAAATATAATTTATTAATAGAATTATTTAGGAACAATGGGATTCAGAAATGAGAATTCCAACATAAAAAAGCAGTATACAAATTTCCCAGCAAATGACTGCTCAATTATCTATGGGTTCTGCTTCAACCATAGACACATTTGCAAAAGGTCATGTTTCCATGAAAGTAGGACCCAGATCTTTAAGCTACCCAACCAACAGGAATGGAATCAATGGAAATTAAGTTCCTACGTATCTTTTAAGGACCTTCATTACTAACAACCATGCAGCGCTGAATCTGTGGACATTTCTGCAGTGAATATAAAAGCTTCTCAAATTACTTATACTAGTACTTGGATCCTGTTTTTTCCTCTATGGGCAAATCACTTAGCATATGATCATGGAATACTGCTGGAAAAAGAAAACAAAAACCTAACAAGTCACTCCATTTTTATTAAGTTAATCTCTCGTCCACTCTCAAAAAAATAGCTTAGTGAGTGAATGTGAATTGAAGGACAGAATTATCAGATTCTGGTTGTTGCATCTTTTTGTAGTATGCAAAATAATGTATTCCATTTTAAAGAGTTATTTGAGATTTCTCTTTTTACTATGGAGTACAATAACTGCCTTGTCTTTAACTGAGAATTGGGGCCAGACAAATTCACTAATGACTGCACATTCCCATCGTACCCTCAGTGAATCAAAACCCAGCATCCTATCCGCTGCATAAAGCTGTTCAGTTAGACAGGACATGGGAAACAATGCCTTTAGCAGCCCAGTGCCAAACAATCCCAAATAGATTTAATAAGTGATATAATAATATTCAGACATAGGACCACAGTAATGATAACTCTTTATTATTTATGGGCCATGTATTGAGCTCCTTGCCCTTTTTGTTTGTTTTTTTGTTTTTAATCTCATGACACATTTGAAAGAAAATATTTGCATGTGTGAGGACTGAGGAAAAAAACCAACAGCAATCTGAGTGTCTCAGGGTTTGGCCCTATGTTAACGGGCACACCATGCAAATGGTGAACTGTCTGTCATGCTTAAGGGTTTGGAGTCGCATTATCTTTGTTCCTGTGCACAGGGCTTCCATGCTTGAGGATTTGAATTCTTTCTATTCTGTCCCACGAGGGACTTGTCTGGCTCCAGGGTAAGTTAGAGCAGTCTCAGGCAGAGGCATAACTAGCAACTTTTCTACCCTGAGCACAGATGCCAGAGAGTGGAGGGGGGTAGAGGTGGGGGCTGGGAGAAGGGTGCCCAGCACTAGAGAGTCTTATCTACCCTAGCTGCTGCTGCCACAGCTCTGGGCTCCCTGCACACAGGCTGCTGCTACTGCCCTGCAGGCACACTGAGGGCTACTATTCTGGTGCCAATTCTAGATTGGTGCCCAACGTTGCTGCCTCACTTGCCCACTCCTAGTTATACTACTGGCCTGTGCGTAGCTGCAGTTTGGCAGGCTAGGGACAAAGTCAGCAGGCCTTGAACTCTAATGTCAGCTCTATACTAGCCATGAACACTCTCTACATATTTGCTATTTCAAAAGGGAGTTTCCACTACTGACAGAACTGTGTAAAAGTGCCCTAGTGTAAGGGGAAGTCATATTTCACTTATGGATGTTAAAACCATAAAAGGGTGTCATTTTACTTGCCATTTCACTCAATTAGATATGTGGAAAAGGAAGAAATTTTAAAGGTAAATGTATGAAATGGGTGACAAAAATTGAACAGGAAAATAAGTACATTCACATTTCAGTATAGTAACTTTTCTTTCTTTTAACCCAGAAAGCTGTTCAATTCTTCTCCCAATTAATTTTAAAGGCCCCAAGGACTTAGTTATTTGTATTAACTTAGTGTACTACACAAAAAAGCTCTCAAAAGCCATAGCATAAATATTAGAAACGGCAGTGTTTGGGGGTATTGCTAGAGTAATTTACCATAGTTTATGCATAAAGTGACAACATTAACTATTCACTCCATCACTGCACATGACACACAGAACAATAATGCACTACCCATTATATTGCAGGAATTTCTGATTCAGTACAGTGGCTAGGAAGTTTTCAACAAAATGGGCATATCTACACATGTAAATGCTGCTGGTTGGGATTACTCCAGAATAATTTACTCAGGAGTAAACTTACCTTGGGCATGCATCTACATGTATGCCCATTTAAGAGCAGATTTGCTGCTCCTGGCAGCAGTCTGCTCCCAACCCTTCTAGCCCTCCCCCTCAGTGCTTCCCCCGAGGAGCTGGCAGGGAGCATGGGGCCAGGAGACAGTTGTCTCCTGGTGGGGACTATGAGATTGCTGCCTGCCCCTGGGAGCTGCCTGCAACCAGGGTAGGCTCTAGCAGGACAGCCCAGGCAGGGACACTGTAC
This sequence comes from Crocodylus siamensis, assembly GCF_052110815.1. NCBI lineage: Eukaryota > Metazoa > Chordata > Crocodylia > Crocodylidae > Crocodylus > Crocodylus siamensis. Next base: position 101,154,164 of record NC_143397.1, read on the forward strand.
CCCTGCCTCCACAGCAGGGAGTTCCCAGTCCTGGCTCCCCAATCATGGGCACGGAGCTTGGAAAGAACTGCAAGGGAGAGGCAGGTCCCAGCACTCTGCCCCAATCCCCCAGTGGGCAAGACTCCCCACCCAGCAGGAGGCACCACCAGGGAAATGGACCTGGAGGCTGGGACCTGTTCCTCTCCCACAGCTCTTTCCAAACCCTGTGCCTCTATTGCTCAATCAGGGCACGGGGCTGAGAAAAAGACAAGAAGTTGGGATCTGCCCCAGACTGGACGTTTCCTGGCCAGCCCCAGGCTGCATGGGGAAGTCTGCACATGGAGCCTGGACCTAGCTGGGGACCATCTGAAATGGGATCATCCCTAGCCAGGTCCAGGATGCATATGCAGACTTTGCTGCACAGCCTGGGGCTGACTAAGAACTGCCCTAGTCTAGGACAGATCTCAGCCAGCTCCAGACTGGGTGGGAAACTCTCTCCATGCAAGCAGCTCCCTGTCCCCATGATCATGATTGCAATTGTGGAGCAGGGGCTGAGAGCTCCCTGCTTCTGGGGCAGGGGGACATTGTCTCTGCACAGGCTGTGGTGGCAGAGCCCATCCTGGTGTAAGCAGCTCCTGGGGGTAGGGAGCAATCTCCCACCCCCTGCTGCCCAGCTGACCAGGAGCAAATTTGCTCCTGGCCAGCTGTCTAGACGTGCCTTATTGCACAGTAATTATTTGCCAGTTAATTTGCTACCTGCAAATGCAAGTAGCTAACAATCAGAGCAAATTATTCTGCAGTAAGGATCTGCATGTGTAGATGGTGATGCTTAGTACACAATAATTTGCTCTACTGCACAGTAAAGCATCTCATGTAGACACACACAATAGTTTGCACATCAGAAAGTCATGATTTGTCAAAATCAAAATTTTAAAGGGAATGTACCATTTCTGATGAAGTCTTCCTGGGGAAAGGTTTCTGCAAGTGAGAATGGAAATTCTGGCAAAAACCAGAGTATTCCAATGCAACAACCACAACACTGTCTTAGGATGTGGCAGACCCAGGTTCATGTCTATACTCTATCCTTTTCAATATCCCAGGCAAGTGTCCTAACCACTTGGATAGTTAGAGGTTTTATTTTCTCTTTTTCCTCTCTGTAAAAACCTTCAAAAGCTTTTGATTTCACCATGTGCAGAATAGGAACATTTCTGCAACCTCAAAACATTTGACAATGAGAAGGCATTTTTTTCACCTAGATTTATTAATAGATTTTTAAAGTGTTAGCTCAGTAAGATTATTGCAAAGGGAAAAGGAAAAAAAAATTGAACAGTCCCAATTGGCACCATAATCTTAGGAAACCACTCAACAGCAGCCATTCAAGCAAAACAACTTTGTTTTTGCTTATTCTACTGGGATTGCTTCAATTGCAAAGGAGACTGTTCAAATAACTGGCAGGGCTCAGAGGCACAAACTCTCAGGGTGAGGCAAAGCAAATGAAGCAGTTGGTAAATTATGGGCTTTTGTTGGAAAACATCAATGAGCTAGGAGTTTGCTTCAAGGAAGGACTCCTGTACAGCTCAACAGGGGGGGGATTTTACATTTCTAGAACACAGCATGGTCTCAACCCAGAGCATTTTACTAACACTTTTGCCAGATACATGAACAATAGACACAAGCACCCTTTGCTGAAGCCCCAATGCAGAAGTGTTTTCCCCAGGAACACCACACTGCGCAGTGACTGCACTCTGCATCAGAGCTGTGCCCCTCTGAACTTTTCAATGATATTCCAACACCATAACCACATAGGTATGCCCCAGGGATTAGCAGGGTAGGCTGGACCATTGTAAACCAAGTTCAATTTCCTGTTGTCACAGCACAACCTTGGACAAATATTCATCTCCTCTCTGCCTAGGAGCGATGCCAAGAGGTACACTCTGGCTGGTCTCCCCAGTCCCAGTCAAGCTAAATCCTGTAAAATCGAGCAACATAACTGCTTAGCATGGTCCAGAGCACACACTAATAACCAAAAGCAAAAAGTAAGAGCCTAGGACCAGTGGTTGGGCATAAGCTCAGGGCTGCTCTGAGAGCACTCCTCTCCCTCATTCCCCTGATACAATATGCATGGAACAGGAGTGGGTGGAACAGGGCATGCTTCATGGTAGTGCTCCAGGGCTCAGCAGAGGCAGGCACAAGCCCCAAGGGTTCATATGTACTGAAGTAACTGCAGGGACTCTAAACACTAGCTTTAAACTACCTGGTTCAGGGCACTTCTAGCTATACAGCAATAGCTAACAGCCTGACCGTTTAACTCAACTTCAGAGCCCACAATCAATTCCATGCTGTCACAACTACACTTCTAGAAGGACCATAAGAAGCTTGCAGGCATCTGCACCACAGCTGTCCAATTTGTGCATGACCACAGGCCACCTCCTGTACCAGTTGCATCAGTGGGGGCCACATGCCCTGTGGGCCATAACAGTGTGAGCCAAGGGTCGCACAAACCACCAACATGCAAGCCCCCCGCATTGCACCGTGCATATGGGAGGCTGCATCTCCACACTGTACTGTATGACTTGCCCTCTCCTCCTCCCCAGGATCACCATGAGTACAGGTAAGCAGCTCCTCCACTGTTGCACTGTGCATATGGTCAGGCCCCTCAGCTTGCTGGCCCTAGGCTCCCTGATACTGCAGGCTGCGCTGCACTGCATTGTGCCAGGGGCAGGCACAGAAAGTAGAAGCCAGAGGAGAAGCCCAGAACCCACAGCTGATGCGATAGCTGGAGCAATAAGGGGGGCTGCAGCTAGATGGAAGCATGGGGGCCACAGATTAACCCCTCATGGGTCACATGCAGCCCACAGGCTGCCAGTTGGACAGTCCTGATCTACCTGACCAGTCACTGCAGAATAGGGAAACTTTAAATGATTTGCCCAGGGCCCAGCTCCTGGCAAAGTGAAAAGCAGCACAGCCACCAGCTACAGTTTCTGGCTCCAGGTGGGGAAATGGAGCACCTCTGTCACATGGACCCAGCCCAGCTGCTCCCAAGACCTGTGCCTACAAGCTGGGAGGAGAGTGGGGAGGAGATCCACGCAGCACAGGGGCTCCATTCCCCCACCCTGCTGCCTGGCCATGCAGGGAGGAGACAGCCTTTTCTGTTTCCTCTCTCTGTCAGCCAAGACACAGGGCTGAGCCAGTGCTCACCCAGAGCTGACAAGCACTGGCAGAGGCTAACAAGCCACGCAGTGAGGGGTCTCTGGGATGCCAAGGATCCCAGGAATGTGACCTACCTTGATTCAGGAAAGGATATGGTACAGACATTTGATAAAGCGCTCCAACCTAAAGTGCTTTGATCTGATGCGTTGTTTTACTATATAGAGGTCAAGGTTTGAATTTCATCGACTGCACCCTGCAACAGAACCATTCCCATGCCTGGATCTTACACCTGAAACTCCAGAAATGTAATACATCTCATCCAGTGCACTAAATGCCTAGATGGAAAATACGTAGGAGAAACCAAACAACAACTGCGCGCCAGAATGAATGCACAGCAAAAATCAGTCAAAGACAAAAATACCCAATTACCTATAGGTGCACACTTCTCACATGGCAATCACTCTCTCTTCAATCTCTCAGTTCTAATTCTCTAAGGGAATTCACAAAACACATTTCATAGACAAGCCTATGAACTTCACTTCATAAATCTACTGGATACAAAAAATCATGGACTAAATATAGACATTGGATTTATGGCACATTATAACATGTCTGCCATCTGATAACCCCAGGTTACTTTTCTGCATTTTACAAGCTACATTCTTCTATCGTCAATTCAACATTCCCATTTTCACCCCACCTTCCTGTCTCTCACATATTGTCTTTCACCCCTCTGATCCTCACTGCCGACATTTGCATTTTCACAGACCGGCATTTTGCATTTTAACTTCTGTTTTACCCAGTAGAGCACACAATTCACCAGCAGGTGTTTGTGCCCGAAAGCTTGCAAAGAACAATTTTTCCAACTATTTAGTTGGTTTAACAGAAGATAACATGTTTACCCAAGGAACCTTGTCTGCCTTAGTCTGATACTACATCCATCCAAGGTTAACTTAGAGTGGGATCATTTTTTAAGTGCTCTATGCACCATGAATGTCTGTTCAGTTATGGCTTTAGAGAACTTTCTGAGCGCTTAACACATGATAAGTGTCATTTCTGTACAGGCCCCTACTTACCAACTGCATAGCCTTGGGTGAGTCACTTCACACTTGTGACTTGAGTGAGTCACTTCACACTTAACTTTTTCCTGTTTTGTCCAATTAGACTTTTACCTCCGTCTATGGGTTTGCCTACATCATGGGGCTCATGTTGCCATAACTATGCAAATGGAAGCAGAGGGAGGGTTTTAGTCTGTTTAGTTACCCCTCATCTCCCCAAATCGCATAAGCTTACACAGCCAAAACCTTCTGCCAGCTTTACTATACTCAGACTAGGGGAGACAGGATTTCCTGAAATAGCTATAAAGCTATAACTTGCTGGTGCGATCTTTTCATAGTGCTATCCAGCATAATCATATGGGCCAAGCTGTAGTGTGCACCAGACCTCTGGCCACGTGTCTGTATGATAACCATGATCATGAGGTTCTGGTATTAATTGTGGCACTACTAAAATATTAATAATTTCTTTTGAAATATCACATGGTAAAAGGGCAACACCAGAATATATATCCCATTAGTAAATCACTCAGTAACATGAACTGCTTAGATAGTTTGAGGCAACTAACTGGGCTGATTAGCTGAAAAAAAAATCTATGACAGTGTCAAGTGAAGAGCTGTCAAGCTGAGGATTTTCCCTTTGTTTTGATCTGGAAGTAAAATACAGCTTCAAGGCAAAGGTCATGTCAATGGAAAGTGGTCTTAAATACTTGAAAGACTCAAGATTGACTTGTAGAACACAGGCAATTAAGCTCATAATTCGTTCATGAATATTGTGCAGACAGTTCTCATACTTTCTCCTCTCCCAGTATTAAGCTATATGATCACACTGCTGCAGTCAAGGAAATGGTCAGTCTATAGGATTATTTCATATCTTTAGCAATATTTATATGTTCTAGAGATGGAGTACTTGATGGGACTAAACAACTACACTGAAATTTGGTCCAGTGCACAGGAAACCCCAACACAATGCTTTGTTGAGGTTAAAAATAACATAACCTTTTCTTAATGTCACCAGGTACATCCCAAGTTCCTGATGTTGGACTGACAGAGCACACAGAACAAGAAACTCCATTCATAGGCCATTCCCAGCTTAAAATGGAAACCAGAAAAGTGAGAAAAGTGAGAAAGCTAAGACAGGACCTCCAGTTAAAGCTTTCCAACCTAGGATATGCGAACAGTTTTGATGAAGGGCAAGGTTCACTTGATGGCTCAGCTGGCATTGCAACCCCAGGTTGTACAGCTTCTGGATCAGGACTGTGATTTGCGAAGTGTTTGGTGCCCAAACTGCTATAAAAATCACATGCTCCTTTAGAAACGCCAGCCTAGATTACTATAATGTGCTGTCCCTGCAAAAAGCATTTGAAACCTACTACTTTCATCCTTTGTCCTTCGTGGGAGAAGATGACCACATCCAACGGGGGAAGGGGAGGGAAGAAGAGAGAAAAGAAGTGGGAAAGAAAAGGAGAAAGAAGGAAAAGGAGAAAAAAAGAGAAAGGGAAGAGAACAAAAGTGGGGAGAGGCTAGGTCACATGAGTACATACGTGACTTACAAGTCTGATCTTTGCTTCGACCAGTCTGCTGCAGCAGGGGCAGGAGATTGATGAGGACTGGGTACAGGCAGTTTTCGTTTTCCTGGCTGCACATTTCTTCATTGCTCCTGCTGTGCATTGCTGTTCAAAAGCCAATGCTCTATTCTGGATTTGGGACCTCCAGGATGGACGGTTGTAAGCGATTTGCTCCCACAGCTCTGGGTCAATGCTGAAACTCTTTAGGGACACCTTTAGGGTGTCCTTGTACCGCTTCTTTGAAAGCATACTCCATTTGACAGTTTGCTATAGAAGACTTTCTTTGGCAGGTGAGTGTCAAGCATTCTTGAGAGGTGGCCAGCCCATCATAGCCGTGCCAGTTTCATCAGGGTGTGAATGCTGGGGAGAGCTGATCTTCTGAGCACCTCAGCATCTGAAATCATGTGCTGTCACTTGATCTTTAGTATCTTTCACAGGCAGCACAAGTGGAAGTGGTTTAGTTTCTTGGCATGATGCTGATAAATGGTCCAGGTTTCACAGGCATAAAGAAGGGTCGGAAGGATGATGGCTTTGTAAACCTTCAGTTTTGTTGACATTCTGATGCCTCAGCATCCCAGAATGATTTATGGAGCCTGCCAAAGGCCACACTAGCTTTCGGAAATCTCTCATTGTCTTAGTCATCAATGTGGACAGTACAGGAGAGCGTGCTGTCTAGATAGGCAAAATTGTCGACCATTGACAGCTGTTGGTCTTTAACTGAGATGTGTGGTTCCTGGGGTGCTGTGCCGGGTGCAGGTTGAAATATCATTTCAGTCTTCTTCATGTTAATAGCAAGTCCGAAGCTGTCACAGGCTGACAAGAGTAGGTCCATGGATCATTGCATGTCAACCTGTGAGCCTGCACATAATGTATAGCCATCAGCAAAGAGGAAGTTGCAAAGCATGGCTGTCTGGACTTTGGAGCTCACTCAGAGCCTGCGCAGGTTGAAGATGTCTCCCATACCAAGGTCATCATCTTGGAAGGCATCAGACAGCATAGCAGAGAATACCATGCTGAAGAGGGTATGTGTGACCACACACCCCTGCTTGATGCCATTTGTAACTAGAAACAGGTCAGAGCATTCTTCATTTGCAAAGATGTGTGCCATCATGCCAATTTTAACTGTCAAACCATATTGATGATTTTTTCAGGGCATTGTACTTCCTTCATGATTTCCCAGAGGCCTTCATGGTTCACCGTGTCAAAGGCTTTGGTTAGATTGATGAATGTGAGGAGAAGGTCAACGTTCTGTTCCTGGCATTTTTCTTGAAGCTGCCGGACTGCAAACACCATGTCAGTGGTTCCATGTCCTTTTCTGAAGCCTCATTGACTCTCGGGCAGTAGGTCACTTAGACGGTCGGTCAGCTGGTTGAGAAGGACTCTCATGAGTATCTTTCTGACAGCTGAGAGCAGGGAGATGCCCCTGTGGTTGTCACAGTGTTGACAATTTTCCTTCCTCTTGTACAGATGGATGATGGCGGCATCCTTGAATTCTTGGGGGACTACCTCCTGTGCCATGTACTGCAGAAAATCTCGGTTAGTTTCTCCATGGGCCATGACCACCTGATTTGTAGACCTCCGCTGGAATTGTGTTGGCTCCAAGAGCTTTGCCACTAGAAATTTGTTGTATGGCCTTTTGGACTTCTGTGATTGTAGGTGCGCTTCAAGCAAGGTGTTGATGGCAATTTGAGGCAGCATGTGTATGGCATCCATTTTGACGGAGGAGGTCCGATTGAGGTGCTGAAGTGTTCAGCCCATCTCTGGAGGATCTGGGCCTTGTCAATTAATAGTGTGGTCCCATCAGCAGACAGCAGAGGAGAGGATCTGAGTACCTGTGAACTGTAGACAGCCTTTACGGCATCAAAGAACTTCTTTGCATTGTTTTGGTCAGCATAGTGCTAGATCTCATCTGCTTTGTTCTTCAACCATGTGTCCTGCATCCCTTGCAACTTGTGTTGAATGGTCTTCCATATTGAGCTATAGGCATATTGTGCTGATGCAGACTTATCATAGAGGTAGGCTCTATGGAGACATTGTTTCTCTTCCAACAGCTGTTGTATCTCCTCATCATTTTCATCAAACCAATTTTGGTGTCTGTGGACATTTGGTCCCAGGGTCTCAAGGACTGTGGTGTGTATAGCTTCATGGAGCTGCTTCCAGTTGGCTTTGATGGAGTCAGAATGGAGTGGTATAGTGGTACAGTGCGAAACTGATCTTTCAGATGGTTTGTAAAAGATAGCCCAGTAGCTAAACCTATGGCTAATGTATCGGGTTATGTTTGGTGGAGTTACAATTTTTTTTTTAACCAACTTTCCCACCATTCAAGATGATCATGTCCTACTTCATAACACCCTTTGAAGTTTGTGTCCTGGCTTTAGCTCAGGCACTGTAACTTCCCTAAGACTATGCCCTGCCCTAGGGAGTTGTTATAGAAGTCCACAATAAAAGACAAGTGCAAGGTCAACTAGGTGTGTCATGGAGGGGGGGGGGTCTCTCTTTCTTTTTGCTCTGAATAAAGAGGGTACATTTTCTTGCACATTTATAAGTGCAGTAATGAAGCCCAAATGCTGTTCAACACTGAGAAGGGTAAATGCTGTTCAACACTGGGGAGGAAAAATCCTCAACAAACTTACAGGCTCAGTCGTGCTATATTAGCACCACATCCAAAAGGGACCTGCAGGTCATAATTGACCGTAAAATGAATGTGCCACCAGTGTGATGCTACAGTTAACAAAGCAAACAGTACACTAGCATGCATCAACTGACACATCTCAACCAAAACTAAGGAAGTTATTCTCCTGCTCTACTCAGCATTGGTGAGGCCGCAACTAGAGTATGACATCCAGTTCTGGGTGCCACACTTCATGAAGGATGTGGAGAAGCTCGAGAGAATCCAGAGAAGAGCCACTCGTATGATTAGAGGCCTGAAGAGCAAGCCATATGAGGCAAGGCTGACAGATGCAGGACTGTTCAGCCTAGAAGAGAGAAAAGACTTTGCGGGGATTTGGTGGCAGGTTACAAATATATCAGGGGAGAGCATCAGGGGCTAGGTGAACAACTATTCACCAAAGCACCCCAGGGGAAAACCAGGAGCAACGGTCAGAAACTCCTAGAATGAGGTTTCAGACTAGATAGAAGGAAAACCTTCTTCACGGTTCATGCGACCAGACTCTGGAACAGACTCCCAGTGGGGGTGGTGCAGGCACTTACCCTTGAGAACTTCAAAAGGAGACTGGATGCACACCTTGCTGGGGTTATTTGACCCCAGCAGTCTTTCCTGCCCAGAACAGGGGGGCTGGACCCGATGGTCTCACAAGGTCCTTTCCAGCCCTAAACTTCTGTGAATCCGTAATACCCAGCAACATAGTTCTATAGTTACTAGCACTACCAATCTGTCTGCTCCTGATCTCCTCTGAAGTCCAAATCCTTGAGGATGTATGTTTCCATCTGCTACTGGTGGTTGGAAGCTTGGAATACTGCAGGGTTTGAACCTGGCTTTGATCACAATTTTCTATTCATTTTATTTGAGGCATAGGGAAAACAGGGAAGGGGCCCTGACATGAGACGGGGTTCAAGAGCAAATACACCAACCCCACTGGTAGCTAAAGCACTGTTTCTTAGTAACTGGAGCTGCACTTCTTCAGTAGCTCTCTGCACATGTGCAGTAGGTCTGTTCTAGCAGCAGGCAGTGCTGCTAGCAAGCAGCCTCTTCATGAACATAAATGGGCATGAGGACAGACTGGCTTCAAGGAGTTTTGACTCCTGTACCGACTCCAAAAGTTAAAAGCACAAATTTATGTTGTACTACAGACTGGCCTGAGTTTCCAGCCTTGTGGTTCTCTAATTAAAAAGAGACACAGTCTCAAAACTGAAGGTTTCAATTAACAAGAGCACTCTCAGCAGGAGCAAACTGGGGCAGTTCTTTTCTCTCTTTCATATCTGTCTGTAGAAAAAACTCAGTGTCACTCTTGAGCAGTACAAAGGTAGCAATTCTTTTCCAATTATTTCTGCTGCCTGTGACACACACAAACACCCCCCCCCCGCTCTTCTTGGCATCTAAGTTTGTAGGTATACCAGTACTGATCCAACTGGCACTTCCCCGATTTATCACTGAATGCCACTCAAATGAGTGCAAGATTCCTTCCACTTTTGAGAACAGAGCTAGTCAGTTTTATTTCCAATACTTTCCTTACAGCCAAAGCCCGCCATTAATGAGATGGGTTGCTTATATACCTGCTCAAGAGGAGCGGGGGTGGTTCTTTAGAGCAGTTCCCAGAAACCCACTCTAATTAAAATAACTCACCATCATGTGTATAAGCCCCTGCACATTTAAAAATTACCCCCATTAGATGAGGTTTAGATAAAGCACCCCTTGTGGCCCTTTTTAAATGTGCACGGGCTTATATATGCGGTTGTGAGGCCACGGTGGAGCCTTCCAATTAGAATGCGGAGCAGACTCAATTAATGTATTCTAATTAGAATGCAAACTATCACATGTATAGGCAGCCAGAGAGGAAGAAACACTCCAACTTGAAATTACCAAGAGCTCTGGGAAGTATGACCACAAATAAACTACACAAAACCTGTTTACTTAATAATAGTCTCATTAAAACCAACAGAACCATTTACATGCTTAAGTTAAACAGGCCTTGCTTTGCAGAATCAAGATCTAAAAATAGACAGTAAAGGACTAATGATTATAAAAAGTGATGATTTGTAAGGGATTATTCTTGAGTCCTTATGACAAGGTATTTAGCAGAATTTGCAGATTCATTGGAATTTGACAGGGCCATGCCAGGAGCACTTCCGTTATGGCCTCAAAATTGCAACCTCTGGGCTGTCAACCATGCACCTTAGCATCCAGTCCACCCCAGCCACATTTCCTTTGTTAAGAGCATTTTAGACATCTCAGAACATTCAGGAAGAAGCTAGCCACACCACCCACATTCAAAATATTTCCACCTACACAGAGATGAGCTCTGGTCCCTTACACGGAAAAGCATCAAATCATTCAGCTCTTGGTTTCCTTCCTACTGCATTGTCAGCACGTGACTTTCAACACACTGGGAATGTTCTGCACTGAAGAGGAAGAGAAGCAAGCAGCATACCACTCACTGGAGCCTGAGGCAAAGGAGCAGCAGTGACAAGTGTGCCAACAAGATTAAATATTACTGAGACTCAGAGAAGAAAATTACTCAGAACTGACCAAGCAGATCGCATCTGACAGGTGGTCACTATTTCCAAGCACAGACCGATTTCCAGGCACACAATGTGGAAGATGTCTGAGATGCTTTAATTTATGTTGCTTTATGTTCTACGCAAATCTGAGATCAGAATAAAGCTGGCCAAATAGTGCTTTACTTCAACTCCTTATCTACATAATCTAGCTATCATCTAGACATTGATCCTGTACTGACTATTATATTGTAATTTACTGCCAAGATTAACTCCATTTATCTTCGTCTCTTTTAGAAATGACTATAATCATGGTGCAGGCAAAAGTGAAAGTTTGGTGCAAACTATGCTTTGGATACAAACCCAATAGGAGAGGTTTTGCAGAGAGCTTAAATTATACCTTGATTTAACCCTTTGTATTTAAAAGGGGAGGAGGGGGAAGAAATGGATCAAATTGAAGCTGTTTATCTGTAACCCTACTGAACCCTTCGAGCTAAACATAGCTGGTGAAGAAGAACAGTCTAGTAATCAGGAGCCTCATCTGTGATTTAGGAGACCTGGGTTCAATTCTCTATTGCACCAGAGATATTGTGTAGGTCCCAGGACAAGTTGCAGAACCTATATTTAATGTTGCAGGATACAGAAAAGCAGCGTGAAGTAGAATGCGTTGAACTCCATTTGGTTCTGGCTACACTGGGTCTGGTATCTTAGCTAGCTGATTTAAAGCTAGTTTGGCTAGCTCCACATTAATCTGCATGTGTAGTGTAACGCCACACACTGCTGTTCACCTCCTGTACTTGGAATGCCAGCCTTTCAAGTTTTCTTAATGGCAAAATCCCACCTCTCAGAAAGTTGTTGAGTGTCCACTGCAGTTCTGAATAAATAAGACTGAACTGTGCTTGAGTCTGCTTTAATAGTCTATTGACAAAATTCAATTAAAGGCCTCATCTGTAAATGCTAATGCATCCAGTTATGTTTTTAAGCTGATATGAATATATAAGCCTCTTACATTCTATATGATTTAATAGCTACTTCTCTAAATAATCCTGCCCCCTTTCCCCTCAGGTGGAAAAGCTGGATATTACAATCCACTGTCACAGGATTTAGAAAGACTCCTAATAGGACTAGTGACCATATACTGAAACTGAGTTTGAGTGAGTTTAAAGCTAACTTGAAAAAATATTGCTTCTTATAAGCAAAATATTTATGATTTGAAACTTTCCCATGTTCACAAAGCTGCTGTACAGACAGCTCTCTAAAGAGAGCTGTCTTCAAAACACAGCTAGCAAAAATCAGATCAGTACAGTGAAGCTAAATAGGTTAACTTTAACTGAGTCTCCAAAATAAGTTCTACAACAACATGACAGGTATGAGTACTTTAATAATTTTTTAAATATTCTTCGCTTGCACACACGCACACACACGGAGAAAATACTGTAGGCTTTGCTCAGGAAAAATAATATAATGGATTCTGTTCATGCTTGCAGAGTGTTCCTTCCCCCAGAAAATATTGAGTGTTTGCTGCTTTGTGAACATGGGAGAGTTATGCCACCAAAATAAAATATTTCCATTAAAAAACTGAAATATTTCAATTGCTGCCGTGGTTTCTCATTATCTCATTATCCACTACTATTAGCAGTAGGTTTCTAGCCCTTATGATTCCAGGGAAAAACTTGAAAAAAAATTTGCTGTAGAGACATTGGAAGGGAAATAAAACTTACAGTATTCTTTTTTAAAAATAATGATTCTAGGAACTTGGCTCATGATTTTTTCAATGTTTGGCAGAAGCAGCACTGGAACAAATGAACAACGTTAGCTTGGTGAACTCTGTTTACATTGAAAGACTAATTTTTACAAAATTAAGTCCACCATTGAATACAGAAATATATGCTTGCATGTGTGTCGATAAATAAATATCTGAGTGGGCATCTAAATAGTTATTTACTTTAATGATAACAGACATTATACCTAGATGTAGGCACAAAATAATATGCACAAATTGGCCTCCATTTATCTTTAAAATGGCCAATATGTTTCAAAGCACTCTGGGGTAGAAGATGCTGTATTATTGTAAAGTATTAAGATAAAAGCATTATAATCATTATATAATTTTATGTGGTATATTGTGCAAGTTTTAAAACTCATTATGTAAAATATATATGCCAGATGGTTAAGAGGAAAAAGCAGCATCATTGTCTAAAAAACATGAATAGAAATTATACCAGTAGGCAGAGACAAACAGTGTTGAATACTGCCAATGTGGAAAAGCTAAATGACTCCCAGTCTCTGTAAAAGTGATCCAGGTAGTTATTATTCAGTTATTTGTTACCAGCCATAATCCCCAAGCACTGGTAGAAACACATCCTGTGTGTTCAATTTCTGTGGGTGTGATAAACATATTACCTTTCCCATATTAAATGTGCTTAAGATGGGAGTGTCTGTGTGTTAAGGCAGGAAAAGATGAGCTAAAGTGCCCTCTAAGCCTCTCAAAGTTAGGCCTCTTCAGGCGAGGACTATCTGCAGCTGGTGTTCGGCAGCTTGTGCTGCAGTAATATCAGTCTGCTCCACGGGGCCATTATCATCAATTTGCAGTCCTCCAGTACCCCAGGATGCACTGCTCCCAGCCCCTATAGTGTAAACAATCTATCATCCAGAACTCTATTGCTCCAGACTGACAGAGACCCAGGGAGAGCCAGGCACCTGTGGGACAGAGGGGTGCCACAGGGAGGGTGAGCGGTGTGAGGAAACAGGTAAATGGGGAGCCCGGGGGGAGAGGGAGAGGCAGGAAGAGGTTGAGTGGGTACCACTGGAGAGCTAGAGAGCCAGGCATGGGGTAGACTTGGCAGTTCCTAGCCATGCCCCTCCTTGACAGCCCCCTACCAGCAAGTCAGACCTGTTCACATCAGAGAGGGCATTAACACTTAATGGGTGACTGCTCATAGTAGGTGCTAACCCTAGTACCACCTAACATTCCTTAGAGTTAGCACATGCAAGTTGTAATGTATGGCAACATCCTATAGTACTCAATAGGGGTGTGCAAAACGGGATGCATTTGATTCAGATTTGGCCCGGATCAGGGACAGTGATTCAGTTAGCTGATTCAGATCACTGTTCCCAATTCGATTCAGCCAAATCCAAATCTGAAGATTTGATGCTGATTCAAAGAATCAGCAAATCGGCCATAGACAAAGCTTTAACTTTTTTTTCTACGTAACTTGAGGTACCAGGCATGGCTTGTGGATGCTGCAATGCTGGGACAGAGGGAACATCCCACAGGAGTGGGGGAAGGGGGAGGTTGGGCCTGCATGCTCGGCGGGAAACCTGGAAGCACTTCTGGGTCTGCCATTGAGCATGCTGGGGTCCCCCCCACAACTCCTCCCTGACTCTGCGATCGGCCATGGGAGACCCGAGGTGCCCTCCAGGCCCAGGAGGCACCAGTTGCTGAGCCAGAGGAGTGCAGGGGGACCCTCCACATGCTCCCCAGTGGACCCAGAAGTGTACTGGAAGTGCTTCTGGTCCACTTCTGTGTCTGCGGCCAAGTGCTCTGGGGAGCCCACTGCGTTCCTGTGTGATGCTCCATGTGCCTGAGCATCTCAGCATTCACAAGCCACCTGGTACCTTGAGGTATGTAGAAAAATACATTTATGCTGTGTCTATGCCTGAATCATCTAATCTTTCTGAATCAATTTGGAGGGTTCCGATTCGATTCAGAGAGATTAAAGGGTCTCCTGATTCAATTCAGAGATTCAGCCACCGTATCAGGCTGAATCTCTGCCAAATCGAATCAGGAATCGAAGCTTCATACAGCCCTAGTACTCGAGTGCCTTCCTACACATGCTTCTAAAGGTTGGAAGTACATTCAACCCTATTATATAAATTTAGTATTGAAAGTGATCCTTTCCCACTGAAAAGAAATATCACATCCCCAGCCAAACCACATCTGAGTTTCCTTTGAAGATTTCTCCTCTTCTCTCTTTCCTCTGACTTTCAACTTCCAATGCAAGATGCATCCCTCATGTATGACATGGGCATACAGCACCCAATTCAATAAGACACTGATCTCTGCTTGGGCTTCAAAGCATGACCATAATAATATTATTAATCTTAAGAACCGGCCAGCCTTTAGGGTGAAAGCAATTTTAAAAGAGCTTGAGTATTTGCATATGCTTTTCAGTAAAACAGCCCTAGCAGTGTCCTTCTACAATCTCCGGATGCATCAGATGCAGGCAATCTCATATCACGAATTGCCACCTCTGCCTGTTGCATTTTTCATAACCCATGGCATATAGTTTTGATATCCCTATTGCGTCAACATGATTTGATAACTGTTGTTCCTCTAGGGAGCTCAGCATGAGCAGCTTCAGTTCTGCTAAAATGTTCTACTGAAACTATCTAAAGAAAATTACCCTCAGACTTGCTTTCCTTTAGCCTGAGGCTCTAGTCTAAGTTTGTGACATAAATCACTCTAAAAATGGCCAGGCAGCTGGACTATACTGTGGAGGCAAAAGAGATCGAGAGAGAGTAAAAAGATGAATTTTCTTCCACCTTTCCAGCCTTGAATGCTGGAGCTGCTTCTGCAAAATTAAGCTGTCACTACCAGGCACAGAGAAAGATGTGCTACATCTTGCTGCACATGCACATGGCAAACGTGAGTGGGAGAATGCTGGAGACAAATGAGTGACAGTCACAAAAAAGTTCAGTTGAATAGTGATCATATTGGGATGTTTTTGCCAGGATTCTCAATTAAATATCCATAGCAACCATACAATATGGTGTCATTAAAGAAAATGTAAGGCTTACAAAAGAAACAGGATGAGAGTGCACTCATTTCAGAAGGAAAGCAAGGAATTCCATGCAAAGCATTAAGTCTGGATTTATTTGGTTTATAAATCATTGGGCTTATACCTGTTATATCTATGTAGCTGTGGAATTGTCTCACCTGGGATGCAAGGGAAGTTTCCTACCTCAAAACTTGTCTGGTCAAATGTCTGTGTCTTTTTGATCCTTACATGAGAGTCATTAAACCTAAAACACCATATTTATGCAAATATAAGATGAGCTTTTTTCCCCCCAATTGGCATGGGGGAAAAAGTCCCTTGTCTTATAATTATATTCAAGGAAATCACACTAAATACATTGTCTATCACTAAATTGCTACCAAAAGCAATCGAAACCAACTATGAAGTTGACTGAATGCAGCCAACACTGAGCATAATGAAAACACCTGGCTCACCCTGATGGAAACCTTCTTTTTAACTGTTATTCACAATTTAAAAAACAAACAAACCAAAAACTGCACTTATCACCACTATTTAGTTGATCTAATAAAAGATACTGCCTCTACCACACTAACTGCTTTTGCTTTTTAGATCAACACAGGTACAACTTTTATCCCCAAAACACAGAACATACCATAATTAGATGTTTTGAAATGAAAACTTCATAATTTTACAAAATGGAAGCAAAATTCAACACCCTGAGACCTGGAAGCTTACACCCCTGCTCCAGCCTTTTGTTTCAAGCCAAATTTGCATACTTGCAGAGCAGCCTGAACACAACAGAACTTCCTTGCCCAGGAGAACCTTCCCATCTCCAGTCCTCCTCTGACATATGAAACATCTTAGCAAGAAAGAAGCATAATTCAATATCCTGCTTGCCATCAGATACCTTTGAGGTAAACAGACAGCTCCAACTTTTATGTGAGCCTAATTTGCATAAAATGAACTTTTCTAGCCAGAAGAACTTACACCACCCTCCAGCTCTCATGTTCAATATAAAGTTTCATTTCTCCCTGGGAGAAGTTTTACAATCTTTGCATTTGCCTTTGCCTAAGGAAAGGTGCATGAGCCTGAAAGCTTGCAAATAAATATATATATTTGGAGCTACCTAGTTGGTCTAATAAAAGATATCGCCTCTACCACACCAACTGCTTTTGCTTTTTAGACCAACACAGCTACAACCTTTACCACTTAGTGCCCTGTACTTAAGAAGCGTCACAGAATGAGCATCCTTTCTTTTTTTTAACCAAAACTTTGTATTGTAAAAACAACCACATATTCAAAAACATGTATCAACTTCCCACAAAAGAACCCTTTACAGAACTCTTTTTCTTCATACAGCAGTGGTCACCAGCTAGTTGATTTCGATTGACTGGTTGATTGTGGAGCCTCTGACAGTCGATCTCAGTTGGTCAGATACTCCATAATTGGGACCAGCAGGATGCACATAGTTGGGTTGAACCATGCCCCTGACACCTGGGCTGGGCGAGTGGGGTCAGAGCTCGGGCAGCTTGTCCGGGAAGCAGGGGAAGGAATAGTGGGGAGGGGACGGTAGATCCTGGGGTGCCAAAAAGTGATCCTCAGCATAAAAAAGGTTGGAGACTACTGTCATGCAGAAACCCATGAAAAACTATTAACTCAGAAAGCACCTGAAACTCTCTGCTCCCCGTATCAGTCCTTTATGCTGGTTCAGAGAAACAAGTGTCTCCTGTGTCCAGTCCTTTGCCTCCACTTCTTCTCTGCCGCTATTTCTCCGATTTCTTTCTTGTCCCAATTCATGTAGTACAGGTGACCCTTGCCATTTGTAGGGGATACATTCCCATGATTCCTGTGAATAGCAAAATCCAAGAATAAGATATTGCATTCATGATTGCAGTCTGCATTCATGAATGCAGTGCCCTGGTGGCTGGGAAAGGGGGCATGGCTCTGGCAGCAGCAGCAGGAGCCCAGTGGTAGCAAATGCAGAGCTCCTGAGGAGCTCTGGTAAGTGTTTAAAGTGTATTTAAAACGTAGGTTTGGCATTCATGAATATTTGAAACCGTGAATGCTGAACCTGCAAATACCAAGGGTTTCCTGTATTTCAGTTTGTGTACCCCAACTTCAGCCACTCTGTCAATGAAAGCTTTCCCATTGAAAATTCAGAGGTTTCTTACTTTCCATAAACTAGTTTTAACACATGCTAATAAATCCTTAACATTTCCTCCAGTCCCTTTGGTACAAGTCCATATAGTGTTGTCTCCTGTGCTAACAACAGGCTTATTTTTGCACCTCTCGACAGTGGACCCTTTCCCACACCCTCTTCGCATATGTACACTCCCAAAACACATATCGCAACATTTCTTCTTCCCCACACCTCTACCTTGGGCACCTTGATGAGCTCATCAAGCCCATCTGTGTTGTACGTCCCTCACCAGCAAGATATTTCTTACAATCATACACGCTAGCTCAGCATGTTCTACTTCTAGTTGTTTAACTGCCATCGCTCCCCACACCTTCTCCACTTGTCCTTCTGGGAAGTTTCCCACCAATGCTGTTCTGTCTCTCTCCCTCACTGCTTTCATCAGTTCCTTATGATGCTTCAGGACCTCCATCCCTACCTTCCCTGTTTTATACCTTGGCATGAAACCTTCCATCCTGATGTAATGAATCGGTGGTTGCCATGTCCATGGACTCTCCAAAGAGGTCTGATACACTCACCATTTACTCACAATTGCAGCTGCATGACATTAGGCGATAAGCACTGCTTTCCCCTCTCCTTCCATTATCACCTTGCAAACCACACTTACGTATTTTATGTAGATGGACAATCCCAAGTCCAGCAGCCCTCAGCCCCACATCTCTCTTGCTTCATACAGTTCAGCTCTAGCCAACTTTTTTCTAGATGAATATTCATTCCAGATGAATATAAATATCCGCCTCTGCTTTTGCTATCTGCTGCCGCAGTGGTGGAAAGACAATTCCCATATACAGAATAATCAGTATTAGCATGGTCTTAATTGCTGCTACTTTTCTAGCAAAGGACAGCATCCTTCCAGACCATAACCAAAGTATTTGCTTTATCCTTGCCATCACCTTTTCCCATGCTGTATTACCTTTCCCCTCTGCATCCATCAGAATCCCTTGAAATCTAATTTCACTTCTCTTATTTGAAGGCTCAACTTCTCCAAGTCCTGCCAGTTCCCCATTCCTATTATGGTGCTTTTCTGTCTATTTAGTTTATCCCCCATTGCTTCTCCATACTCTGATGGCACCCTTTCCATCATGGGCAACTGGTGCCTTCTGACCTCCTTCCCCTGTTCTGTCGCCCACTACTATTATGCAATTGAATTCCCCCAGTATTATCTGTGGTCTCCCTCCAACCACATAAATTGCTAGGTTTCTAAGCAACGCCTTCCTCCTCTCCCACTCTGCTGGTGCATATACGTTGAAAACTTCTAATTCTTGATGGGCAATTGACTAGTGTTACCATAATGGGGATGGCAAATACAGAAACACGTGTCACAGACAATGAGCAAGAGCACAGATCCATGCAGGAAACTATATTTTTGTGTACATTACTCCCACAATGCACTGTACAAAGTAGCTGACTGCAAGCCTCCACCACGCCAATTGCATAAGAGTGAATTTACCTCACATATAATGAATTTTTGGTATAAAAAGGGTCATTGCATAAGAGTGAATTCGCACATACAGAACCTGCATAAAGTGAGGGAAACCTGTATTGCCACTCGACCCCCTTTGTTTTCATTTGTCCCCAACCACCAGGACATTCCCCATCTCCACCTTTTCTCAAACATGCTTATGATCCCTTTCTCCTGGTACCCCACATTCTTGTTGGCAGATTATGTCTTGTTTTAACACTGGTTCAATCTGTTCCCATCTTTTCATTGTCAATACACTCCTGACATTAATAGATGCTATAATCAGTGCCTTTGTGCTTGTTGGCTGCTGCTCATTGTGATCTCCCCCACTCTCATGCCTGTCACTTTTGCAAGCTGCCTTTGCATTCAGGAACGCTTCCATTTTCCTGCCTTCAGCTCACCTCTCAGGACTGGAGCCCAAGGGAGTTAATGGTGGGAAGCTGCTTTTCAGCTCTGACTCCAACTCATTCCCCTTCGTTTTCAGATTTTCTTCCCTGTTTTCCCCCTCCTGGCTCCCATGCTCTTTTATTTATACCACCTCCATTTCTTCTGCTTGTTTGATTTCTTCTTTCTCTACCCCCAGCCTCCACTCTGCCCTCCCCTTCTGCTCCTGTTTCTTCTTGAGCCTCCTCAGTTACAGATATATTACACTCCAAACTTTTTCCTTTTCTCCCTTCTGCAGCGTTTTGTCCATCATTTCTACTTCCCTCTCACCCTCCTCTTCTCCCTCCCTGTTCCTTTCTGATTCACATTGTTCCTCAGGGGATCTGATCTTACTTGCATAGGCTTTGGGAC
Organism: Crocodylus siamensis; assembly: GCF_052110815.1. Taxonomy (NCBI): domain Eukaryota; kingdom Metazoa; phylum Chordata; order Crocodylia; family Crocodylidae; genus Crocodylus; species Crocodylus siamensis. The sequence goes on from NC_143397.1 coordinate 101,174,305, forward strand.
AACTATGGAATAAGTGTCCTTCTCCTTCACAGCTTGTGCATTTTAGGGGCTCCTGGTGCTCTGCAGCTACTTCATATCTGTAATACTCCATGACAGGACAGTATGTAGATAGCTGCCCCTCCTTACCACATTTGTTGCATTGCTATAGTTGCCCATGGTATAGTATAAAACCCTTGTGGGGCTCCAGCTGGATCACAGATGGGAGCTGCTATACCCCACCTAGACTCTGTTAATTTGTTCTCAACACAATTTGTGCCCTCCATGACCACCACCGAATACCATATATGTCCTGCATCTTGTCTACACACATTACTCTTTGCACATGCAATTCCATCCACCTTTCTATCTCTTCCACCTCTCATAAATCCATATACATTCCTACAATAATGACTCATTCCCTTGACTTTTCCCCTACTGTAATCTTTATCCCTCTTAATTCCTCCTTCCCACATTCCTCTGCATGGTTTTCCCAAAAAATGTCACACTCTTCACTGTTCCTGTAAATAAACTCCCAAGTTTTTCCATTTTGGGAAGCAGTCAGGCTGCTGAGATGTTCTGCCCACACCTCCAGTATCTCAAATGGTATCTTTTCTATGAACTCATATCTGTTCATCATCAATCCTGCCTGCACCCTGTCACCAGTTGATATGGCTTTTATCTGAAGTCTCCAATAGTCCCTGACATCTTCTGGTTCATCTTCCATGCCTTCCATGGCACTCATGGTGGGCAAGCATTCTGATGTGCTCCTCCTGCTTTCTGCCGCTTATCCAACATACCGACTACTGCTGTTTCCACTCTGTCTCCCAGTATCCTCTATTCCCGTTTTCCCTCTGGCCTTGTTTCTCTCTCCATCACCTTCTTTGCCACTGCATCTGTCATTGTTGCTACTTCCACTATTGCTCCCATCTTCTTCTTCGTCTTTCTTCTCTGCTTCTCCACCTTTGTCTACTCTCCATCTGTTTCTAGACTTTCTTTTCTACTCTTCATTTCACTTTCTACCTTGTGGTTACTTGCCACCACTGCTATTAGTTTGGGCCTTAGGTTTCTCTCCTCTTCTCTTTACATCCTGATCCTCCATTGATACCTCTCTGTCCTGAAGGTATTGATAAGCCTTTCAGGTGATCACTTGATCTTAGCCCAAGAGACTGAGAAAATGCTGCTGGGAACCATTTTTTTTTTCCCCACTGTTCCTACAAGCACTGAAATACCAGGCCGATGCATGGAGTGGATGGAGCAAGCTCCAGTTCCACCACCCAACACCAAAAAATCTGCTCAATATAGACCTCCTATACCACAAAGACTGGTTAGTACAGCTCATCTGAATAAAACATATGGTAGTGCTCATTAAGTGCAGTCCTCCTCACTGGCAACTGTTTTTAAAGTCTTGGTGAGCTACTAGATTGCATACATTTTTACTTCCTCTTCACTCCTGCAGCTGAGCTGCACCTTTCTTTCAAATTTACAACAATCCTGTTTCTTCACCAGCCTTAAATATCTGGCAAATATAATGAAAAGGGGCCCCAAACAGTTTACTCAGAATCCCTCTGGTCCCCTCTCCCCCACAACTTAGCCTGGCGCACATGATTAGTGTGGCCCTGCCCTTTGTAAGGTAGAGCCAGACCGGGTTAGCCTGCATCTCATCTGCACAAATTTCTGGAGCATCCCACCAGTGACAAGAACACCCAATTTCAGTTATGAGTGGTGGCTAATTAGCACATGGATCCTTTGTGGGGGGGTATCTGTAGTACGTACACACACATACACACACACTGAGCAGTGCTGATCTGTGGGGTTACCATGGCTTTCAATGCTGTTGACTCTGCTGTGGGCCAGCCCAATGAACAGTGTGGTAAATCACAAGCCTTTGGCTTCAGGACTAATATCATGCATCATTTCTACCACATTTAAGTAGGTGCCAAAGTGTTTCTCAAAAGCACCTGTGCTAAAAACAATTTTTCCTTGTTTACTCAGAAAGCAATAGTTTTGAGGCAAGGATTATCTGTTCCTACATGTAGGAACAGCACCTAGCACAGTGGACTCCTATTCTAGGCTGGTGTTTACAACACATATTAATATATTTTTGTGTTGTTATAATACAAACGTGCCTTTTCCAAGCCTATCTTCTATAGCTTTTAGCTGGTAAGAATGCACAATTATTTTATCTAGACAAATTGGTTAGGTAGCCTCTTATTTTGTGGTTTAACATATTAAAATACCAAAGAAGCCAAATTCAACAGTGACATACTCTCCAACCTGGGCTAAATATTAACATCAGATTTATGGCACCCTACATCCTGCCTGCCATCTGAAAACCCCAGGTACCTTGCCTGCTCCAGCCTTTGTCTCCCCAGTCATTTGCATTTTCACAGAACAACTTTTTATAAACTGGCTTTTTCACCTGGGGGAACTCTTACCATCTCTAATTTTTCCTTTGCCTGATGAAGGCTGTGAGAGGCCAAAAGCTTGCAAAGAAAAAAAAAATTGTTTGCAACTATTTAGTTGCTCTAATAAAAGATATCACCACTACCCAAAAAGTTTTGTCTGCCTATGTCCTTAATCTAACACAGCTACAACCAACTTCCATAGTTTCATAGTTTCATAGTAGCTAGAGTCGGAAGGGACCTAGGTAGATCATCTAGTCCGACCCCCTGCCTTAGCAGGAAAGAGCACCGGGGTCAGATGACCCCGGCAAGGTCATCTTGTTCCCTGCAACATTAAAATAAGTAACTAATCAGTAGAGATGCATCAATACATCAGTCTGATATCAGATCAGTACCGATATAAAGAAAATCGGCTGCATCGGGAATTGGCCTGATAGGGTGCATAATTTGGCCAATAAATGCCCATGTTGCGTGCAGCCGCAGCCCAGCACTCAGGCAGTGAGGAGCAGAACTGGCAGCATGGAGAGCTACCTCCAGCTGGTAAGTCTTGTAGGATGGAAGGAGAGGGGGAAGGAAGGGCTTGCGAGGGGGGGCAAATCAATGCCCCATGGGTGATGGAGGGGGCAGGAGCAACCATTACCTAGTCAAGGCGGGGCAAGCATGGGACAGAGATGTGGCTTATGGACGGCACAGGGGGTGTATGCCTCCTGGATCTGCACAGGGCAGGTGGGCTGTAGCTGTGGGCTGGAGCCAGGGCTGTGCAGGGCTCTTCTCACCAAGGGCTGGGCTCTGAGCAGGCACCAATGATGCTGGGAGGATGCTGCAGCCACCGCAAGTTTTGCCACAGCTTTGCTCCCAGTGCTGCTGCCTCCAGCCACCTGGCACAACCCTGGCTCTTCCCAATGTGTGGGTGGAGGCAGGGCATTGAGCTGGGGCTGTGCCAGGCACCTAGAAGGAGCGGTGCTGAAAGCATAACTGTGGCAAAATTTTGGCTCTCTCCCAGTCCCACCAGTGCCTACCCTGAGCCCAGACCCCGGCAACAAGAGCCCAGCACAACTTTGGCTCCAGCCCTCTGCTGCAGCCTGCCCACCCCACCCTGCCCATCCAGGGGAATGCACCCTCCCCCCCATGACCTCCCAGGGTGCAAGTGGTGGTGGGAGTTGCCCACCCCCCTACAAGCCGTGGCTCCGCCCCATGCCTGCCCTGTCCTGGCTGGGCAGTGCCTGTCCCTGCTCCCTCCCTCACTGTGGGGGGCATAGATCTTCCTCACCACTCCCCTTCCCTCCACTTTCACCACATGAACTTACCAGCTGGAGGCAGCTGCATCAGAAATCAGATCAATATCGGTCAATATTCCTCCTTAAATATTGTGTATCGATATCAGCCCCCAAATCTCTATAGGTACACCCCTACTAAACAGTTGTGCTTTTTTTTCAAAGAAGCCAAGGCTTACAGATGAATACCTGCCAAATTATTTTTTCACTGCATTCAGTAAACACAAACATATGTAAATGAGAAGAACAAAAAGCAAGGGGTTTTTGTGGAGCAGTAAGCAAGTTTCTGCAGTACTTCAAGTTTGCCTAACTGGCCAGCATCTTGCAAATCCTAACTTCCACAGACTTCCAAGAGCTTGTCTCCAAACTGCAACTTCTATCATTACAGAGACTAAGCAAGGAGCAGCATTCATTAGGGCATCATGAACTTGATACAAGGAAAGAAGTGAACAGTGAAGCTGCAAAAGGGAACTGATATGGAGAGATGGAAAAAATGATTTTTATAATACCATGTTGGAATGATGCAAAAGGAGCATGATGGAAAACAGGAAGCCAGATGGAAGGAAAGAAACAGCAGTTAAGACACCGAGGAGAATGAAAGAAAATAGTACAGTACAGGCCAACATTATGTGGTATATATGGCTGCACAATCAATTTATTAGAGTAAATATCTATTTAATAAAATTCAAAGGGAAAATATTATTAAAAGGTTACTTGCCCTGGGGAGACTTATTAAGGATATTTGCCAAAGGTAAATGGACTGTTGAACTATACCCAAAAGCTATGATGAAGATCGCTATTGAATGTGCTGGCAGTTTCATTCCTCTAATGGCCAAATGCCCAAGTGAAAAATACTACAGTCATATTTTTCCCAGCAATGTTGTCATTTAATATTACAAAGTGGCCAGCAGTCTCATAAAGATAGTCAAAAAGTGCTGATTTTTTAAAAGGCTGTTGATTCTTCCAGCAACCACTTCTTTATGGTACTGCATAAAATGTTAATGCCATGACATTTGTGGAAGGCTTAAATCATTATAATGAAAGAGTAACAGTTATTGGACTAATTCAACCCAGCATTTCTCACTGCAGAATCTTTTATCAGTGGTTTTAATAAGATTAAATTATAAAAAGAAAAATGTATAATTTTTCCCACTGACTTAATCACATCCTGTTACATCTATCTAAGAGCTTATGAAGTCCCTGTCACATATTATCTGAACACCTCCCAGGTATTTAAAAATAGCAGTAATTACAATTTCTTTCATATTCTTCCTTCCTTCCTAGCATAGCATTGTGTTCCCACTAAAATGAGAATCATGTCCCCAAACTATCCAATCACCTCCATGTAAACAGAGCAAGTTGAGGACAGGAAAACACCATTGTGCGGAAGAGTCTCAAATGGATTCAATTTTGTAAAGTTAGAAATGGTAACATTCATTTATAATGTTTTAAAAAAAAAATGTCATAGGAATGTGTGCTAACTGTTAAATACAACATTAAAGAGTGGCACAAACTGTTTTAAAGCAAGGTTTTTCACACACAAAAAAAAGTTAATTTCCAAAGAAAGTACCTGCCCTTGACAAAAAAAACACTTTTTCATTAACTCTCCCCCCCCACCCCAGCCTTATTAATAAAGTCTGCTCACACATCTTCAAGAATGTAGTTATCTATAAGGAGATGCAGCTATCTGGAAGGACTAGTAATAATAATATGACAAAAAGACCTAGGAAGGAAAGGTACAGGTGGCAGGAAAGGAGACTTTGGAGAAGACACCCCAAGTTCTACTAGGGGTTGATATAGCAAAATAAGATTAAGACACCTTGAGGACTCTACTTATAGGAAGTGCTTAGACAGTACAGTGAATACATATAATGAAGAGAAAATAAAGCCTAAAGTTTGCATTGTTTTCTCTCCCTCTCTCTCACTCATGCACAGAATTGCCAGTCTGTTTGCACTAGGCAAAACATAGTAGAAGCAATTCTGTAAATAATTATTTTCATACAGACCCATTTTAGTTTCACAAGCATAGGCGATCTGTAGGGGGGACACGTACCCCCCATAGACTGGCTGATGCCAAAGCCACTGCTGGCTTCTGCGGGCAGTTGCTGCCCCCCGCACCCAGTCCCCTTGCTGTTGGCACAGCTGCTGGTGGTCCTTGCTCGCCGACGACGACAGAGCAGACGGCGGCTGTGCGCAGTCCCTGCTTACAACCTGCTGCCCACCACCCACTACTCGCCGCCAACACCACTGTGGCCGCTCCTCGCTCGGCCCACCCTCACCACTGACATCACCACAGCCACCTGGTGGTACCCGCTCACCATCGCCATGCTCCCGCCACCAACACCACCTCATACAGGTGGTTGCCAAGGCCCCCCCAGCCCCCAGAGGCACACGTCATTCATGTTCACAAGTAACATGATTCCTCATATTATGCAGTATGTGGTACCTGAAACAGTTCATCTGCTTTTCTGCTAGATAGAGACAAAAAGAATTAGCTGGTAAATGAAACCAACCCAATACATTTCTAATTAGCATAATCAGGAAATTAAATCTTGTGTTCAAAGTTAATCTAGCAATTTCCTGGCAAAACTAACATTGTAAACAGAAATGAACTAGCCAACGAAAACAGGCCTATTTTAATGAAATCTGGTCGCAAGCCTTATAACTTTTTTAAGCATTATGCCAGCGCTGGGAACGATGGGAGTTCTACATTTGCCAGCAGTAGCATGCTGCACTTTCCAAGTGTTCTTTATAAGTTCTCACTTCTTTCTTTCTTGGGGAAAAAATTCTGGTGCTATTTGAGCATTCAGTGGTTAAAACACAGCTCTGATGCAAACTTGGGAAGTCCTACCATTAGGGTCACTATTTGAAAAAAACAAGTGCTTCAGTAAATTTTGCTAGCAAGCTTCTTAATAATACGAGATCCATGAGAACAGATAAAGCCCAGAAGAAAGAATGAGATTTAAATAGTATTACTGCATCCTCCATTTACACACGCTGTTGCCTCTGGAGTCAAAGGAGAAGCGGAGTGAAGTAGCAATTTTATATGGCCTAAGGATTACCATTTATTAGAATCAGGTTTCCTTGCTGGGAAAATTTAAGCAATACAAAAAAAAGAAAAATGATAAACCAGCATATACTAGCAAAATAAAGACACCAAATATTTAATGAAACAAACTTGTTGTGCTTTTGAACAGAGTATAAATAAGAGAAAGCAAGGCACTTGAATAAAGTAAGAACTTGTGTCAACTTCTACCAAAGATATTAGCAGAATCCAAACTTTTTGCAAGAGCAGCAATTTTTTAATAAAAAGTTGTGTTGTTTTTTTTTCTGGTCCAGTGTCTTTACACAAGCTGGTTTTGTCCAGGAGTAAAATTCTGAAATCCTGTGAAAAGAGAACACTCTCATGGCAATTTCAGCCTTTTGACTGCAACCAAGAAATCCCAGACATCTTGTGGAAAACTTTAAACATGTCTAATCTGATTTCTGGAAAAGCAGACTGAATTAGATTTAGAATAACTAGCTAATGCTTCTGGATGTTCATCTAAATCAAACTGGATCTTTTCTGGTTCATCTTCAGTACCTACAAAAGGAGCTGACGAGTTGGGTGACTGTCTGAAAGGGTGTAGTCTTTGCACAAAATATAGGTGAATTAAAGAGAATAATTCAGTATTTCAGTTTTGATCATCCGCTAACTGTGCCATTGCACCATTCAGTAGTCTCTTGCCTCTGTTATTATCACATAACTGAATTATGGCTACATGCATTGCCTCAAAACTGAAATAAATGCTAGCTTCTACATAATATTAATGATGGTTTCAAATGGATTTATATAGGAATGATTATTCCATTTCTCAATTAACCCTTAGAATATTGGTATTTTCCACTCTACAAAATAAAGGGACAGTGTTGTCATTATACTTGGCATTTACATAACATAACACTTCTAAATGAAGAATCCCAAAGGGTGTAAAATGGAGACCCATATAACGAGTGACTGACAGAACCAGCATAAGAAATCAGAGGTGGCATCTACTGACTTCAGTGCAGCAAGGATTTCATACCGCATCCTGTGCCTTCTCCACTGGATCATGTTGCTTTGGGCACTTTACTCTATACCCTTTCCCTTTGTGCCTCTATAAAACAGGCATATCTCCAAGAAGGTCAAGTCATGTATTCTGGGATGTTGTGTTGAAAACAGATAAAAGCAAAACATGGGAAGATGGCAGACTCAGAACAGTTCAGCTTTTTCTTCTTCCCCATACTACCATTTCTGTGATAGGTATCACCCACTTTCCTATAGCTTTTATAAAACTCACTCAAACAGAGCCATAGGCAGGGGAATGAGGGGACAAGAAACATAAAAAAGTTATGGAGTGCGATTAGCAGTGCCTGACCTTTCCAGATGTGCACATGCATTCATCCACCCTTGGCACCCGTACCATGTCTATCACTTAGCAATGGCAACCTAGTAAGTTCATTCTTCCTGCCGCTATTATCTCCTGGGTTAAGACTATATGTTTCGTCTCTGTTTCATAGTTCGTAGGGTGGGAAGGGACCTGAGCAGATCATCAAGTCCGACCCTCTCCCTTGGCAGGAAAAAGTACTGGGGTCAAACAACCCCAGCAAGGTGATTGTCCAGCCTTGTCTTAAAGACCCCCAGGGTAGGAGCCTGCACCACTTCTTTTGGAAGTTGGTTCCAAATCCTAGCCACCCTGACATTGAAGTAGCGCCTCCTGATGTCTAGTCTGAATCTACTCTCTGCCAGCTTGTGACTGTTATTTCTAGTCACTCCTGGCTGGTAGCGCTCAGGGGAACAGGGACTCTCCCAATGCCTGCTGGTCCCCTCTGACTAGTTTGTAACAGGCCACTAAATCCCCCCCTCAGACTTCTCTTGTGGAGGCTGAACAGGTTCAGGTCCTGTAGCCTCTCCTCATAGGACCTGCCCTGCTGCCCCCGATCAGGTGAGTGGCCCTCCGCTGGACCCTCTCCATGTTGTCCTCGTCCCTGCTGAAGTGCGGCACCCAGAACTCTAGCTACGGCCTGACCAGTGCCGCATAGGAGGGGAATGATCACCTCCTTAGACCTGCTCAAAATGCATCTATCGATGCATGACGAGGTATGGTTGGTGTCACAGGGCAGGGATGCAGGAGCGGCCGTGATCTCTCCTGGCACTCCCTACCATGCCAAGTTGTCTGTCAAGCACCCTCATTCTCGCCCACCACATTTTTGATGGCATATGTATTCTAAGGGAGGCTGCCTTCTTGTCCCCCTAGTCATGGTGCTCTTATTTATCCCTGTCCCTGTTCTGTGAAGAGTGATTTTGGTGCACGCAGCCCTATGGGCTATGCGTGGCTCCTACCACCCCTAATACCACGCCCCAAACCTCTCAGATGTACTGGACGTTGTTGGGTCAACTTACTATTGCCTGCACCCTTGTGGACATCCTCCAGGCCCGCCTCCCTCTGAGCTCACGCCCTCTCCAGGGCCTCTCTCCGAGCTCGTGCCCTCTCCGCGGCTCCTCTGTATGCTCGTGCCCTCTCCGGGTTGTTATTCCTGCATGCCCTCACTGGGCTTCTATTCTTGTGCGCCCCCTTTGGGCTATTTGCCTATGCGCCCTCACGGGCACTCCCTAGCTTCTCCCGCGGCTGCTGCCCACCCTGGGCCTTTTCCGCGCAGTCTGAGTAGCATCGCCCTCCCTGGGACTTTTCCCGCACAACACTGCCCCACTGGACCTTGCTTGCACTCATGCCCGCACTGGGGCTTGTCTCCGCGATCACGCCGCCCGCACCAGGGCCTTGCCTCGCAGCTCCCGCAATTGAGTCTCAGGTGGCTGTAGCCGTGCCTGGCCTCCAGACCCCTTTTCGGGTCCTATGCCCCACTGGGGCTTCCCACAATTGGGGCTCAGGTGGCCGTAGCCGTGCCTGGCTCCCAGACCCCCTTCTTGGGTCCTACGGCCCACTGGGGCTTCCCACAATTGGGCTCAGGCAGCCTCAGCCTTACCTGGCCCTCAATCCACTGAACCCCCTTCTCAGGGTTGGGGTCAGTGCACCCCCTAACTACTGTGCCCTCTCTGGCACCAGACTGCTGTGCCCTCTCTGGCACCAGGAACCCCCCCTACGCTACTGGGGAGCTCCTATGAGGCCTCCTCCAACCCCTACAGCCTCTCTCAGTCCTCTGGTCTAATAACAAACATTGAACAAACAGAATGACATAAGTGCCCTGCAACAGTTGGCCTTCCTCACTGCATCCCCACGCTGCCAGCCCATGTTCATCTTGGCATCAATGATGACTCCAAGATCCTTTTCTGCCTCTGCACTTGTTAGAAATGCACAGTAAATGGAGTATTGTTAGAATATGATTAGAAATGGAGTGTTGTTAGAACTGCACAGTTTGCATCTCGTACCTGATAAGGAGAAACACTGCCAAAGACCTTTCTTTCTTTCTTATGCTAAGAATCACTCCCTTTTTCTCTCTCCCCCTGACTTTCACATGCAGATTACAGAAGCTGGAATTCAATTGACTGTGTCCTTGAAAGGGGGGGGGGGATTTCAACTCTTGGTGACCTAGAGAACTTTCTGAGTGTGCGCAATTAGCTGATGCATATTTGCCTATCCGCCCCGCATACTTAAGTAGTTAATTATAATATACATGCGACGGATGAAGTGACATAGTCACATATATGTTTGTATGAACTGGAAATGAGTTGTAAGAGTTCCTGCTTCTGTACTCGTGCCCAGGAGGGAAGGGATATAATGCCAGCTGCGGATTTCCTCAGGGGGCGGAGTAATCTGGGTCCTTTGGCTCTGCTCCAACCCTATTTGCAAATACACCTTTTGTGCTGCTAATAGTGTGTGCCTGAGATTTGTTTGCAAGCCTCCAAAGAAACGAACCGCTTTTTGCATCACACTGACAAGAAGGGAGTTCCCCAGCCTGTATGGTGCTGGTTCTTCCTCCCCAGGTGCATCACCTTGCACTTGTCAGTGTTGAACCCCATCCTGTTCTCATCCACCCATCCCTGTAACCTCTCTAGATCCGATTGCAGCCTATTCCTCCCTTATAGCATGCCCACATCTTAGTGTGGTCAGCAAATCTGAACAGGGTGCTTTTTACCCCCTCGTCCAAGTCACTGATGAAGATGTTGAACAGTGCGGGCCCAAGGACCGAGCCCTGTGGAACCCCACTGCCCACATCCCTCCAGGTCGAAAATGACCCATCCACCACCACTCTTTGGGTGCGGCCCTCCAGCCAGTTGGTGACCCATTTGACTGTGTGGGTGTCGACACCACGGTCCCCTTGTTTTTTAATGAGAATGGGGTGAGAGACAGTGTCAAAGGCCTTCCTAAAGTCCAGAATGACACTGCTACCTCTGAATCTAAGGATTTGGTGACCTGGTCATAAAAGGCCACCAGGTTGGTCTGACAGGACCTGCCTCTAATGAACCTATGTTGGTTGCCCCTAAGCATAACCTCCCTCACTGGCCCCTCATGGACATGTGCCAGGATAAATCTCTCATAAAGCTTACCCAGGATCGAGGTAAGACTAACTGGCCAGTAGTTTCCTGGGTCCTCCTTCCTCCCTTGTTTCAAGACGAGAACCAAGTTGGCCCTCTTCCAGTCCTCTGGCAGCACACCAGATCACCATGAGTGCTTGTAAAGCTGTGCCAGGGGTCCTGGAATAACCTCAGCCAATTCCCTCAGCACTCTGGGGTGGAGATCATCAGGACCAGCTGATTTAAATACATCCAGTCCCTCCAGAAGTTCCCCGACTAGGTCCTCACTGACCCTTGACCTAGGTGCACTTCCCCTGGGGCCTGAGGGGGTCCTGGTGGGGGGGCTGATCCAGTCCCTGCTCAGGAAAATGGAGGCAAAGAAGTCATTAACTAGGTTAGCTTTGTTGTCTGGTGTGACAACCAAATTTCCTAGTGTGTCTTGCAGGGGCCCACGTTACCCGTTACCTTCTTTTTGCCCCCTATGTATTTAAAAAGGACTTCTTGTTGTCCTTGATCTGGGTAGCTAGTCCCAGTTCCATCTTCACCTTGGCCTTCCTGACCGCCCCCCTGCAGCCCTGAGCCACCGCAGTATAGTCCTCTCTGGTGATGGCCCCCCCTTCCATTGGATGTACACCTCCCTTTTAGCTAGGAGACATTCCCAGATGCTTTTGGTGAGCCATGGGGGCTTTTGCACCCTCCTGCTCCCTTTGATCCATGTTGAGATTGCCTCCCTTTGGGCTTGGAGGATCATCTCCTTAAGAAGCGACCACTTTTCTTGGACACCTGACTCCCCTCCCCTCTGGGACTTCAGTGCCTCCCCAACTATTCTCTTTAGCTCATTGAAGAGTCTGCCCTCCTGAAATCTAGGACTGCTGCCTTGCTGTAGGCCTTTGGCACCTTGTGCTGGATGGTGAATTCCAGGAGGCGATGATCGCTGTCGCCCAGGTGGTCGAGCACCTGCAGCCCCCCTCACCAGGTTGTTGCCCATGGCCAGCACCAGATCCAACAGGGCATCTCCCCTGGTGGGGCTGTGCACACCCTGGGTTAGATGGAGGTCCTCCATTTTGGCTAGGAACCTACGTGAGCGGTCAGACTTGGCTGACTGCTCTTCCCAGTAGATGCCTGGAAAGTTCAGGTCACCCATGATGACCACGTCCTTTGACCTAACTACCTCCATGAGCTGACTTAGGAATTCCCGGGCTAGCTCTTCCCTTTGGTTGGGTGGTCTGTTAATGGAGCTACACAGTGTGGATGACTTTAAATCAGGGGTGATCTACCCCAACTTCCAGTCCAGATCCAGCCTCCAGGGCTGTGTCACCCAGCTCACTAGATCAGGCACCCAGAGCAGGCACCCTGCTGCCCTTACCTGTGTTGGCCAATCCCAACACAGGTAAGGGCAACAGGGAGCCCCCCAGAGCCTGATCCCAGGACGCAAGGGCAGCGTGAGGCCTTATCTGGCCCACAAACCAGCTCCTCACAATTCATCTGGCCCAGAGGACCAAAACTCTAAACCCTGCTGAATTAAACTATCACAGCTATCTAATCCAAATCTCTGTAGAACCATAGTAAGGGAACATACTGTACCAAGCCCTTCCTTCCAGTAACTTCATCCTTGGTCAGTGCCTCCCTCCTTCCCTCCCTCCCAGTGTAACATAAATCGTTATTTAACCTTAGTATTTGTGAAGAAAACCAATGTGGCAGCATGAAGCAGAACAGAGCAATGTGAAACCACTCATTTATCTCCATGGTATGCCTTACCCATACTGTCTCACTAGGTTCCAGAAATTACCCTGATTCACCTGCTTGCCAATGATATGCTTTTCCTCATTATAGACATTCAACAGATTCTTGGACAACGTTATATTTTAATGCTATAAGATTGTTTTTCACCAAGTCCAACTGTATAGCTTCCAGAAGGCTGCATATAATTTTGACCTTGTCTAGGAGGCATCCAAAAAACCAGACCATCCAAAAGCAAAACAGACTCGAGACACTACTGTGTTACACTAAAGGGCTCAGGGTATTCTCAGAAATGACACTGCCATCACAGTAGAGTATAGCTTAGTAAGTCAGGGTGAAAATCCTTCCCTCACCCCACTGTCTGTATATGCTCTTGTAAGTACACATGTGGTTTCTTGTCTATCTGCTGTACTGGATTTCTTGGATATATAAGAAATGCAGCTCTATTAAGTTTGAACTTCTTACTTTAATTTGTACATAGATCATTCTGTCCTGTGGTTTTGTAAGTTTCACAGAGTAACTAAAATGACTACAAATGTCAGCATTTGCCCAAAGGCATTAAATGTCATCACTTCCATATACCAGCCACTCCAGTCAGGGGCATTACCACTTGTGTGAATTTGCTATTTTATGCAGCTCTTGCAGTATTTCCCCACTGCCACTGTAATAGCTAATAAAAGCTGGTGGGGTAGAGGGGAAGGGAAATATGTGAACCTTTGCAAGTAATAGGCTACTCAGCTACTGGCTTTCCAAAGTCTGATAGCATGGTCTTCCCTGCGGTTTTGTGATGCTGCTTTGTGAATGTTGTCAGTACCGACAGCAGAAGATTTTTAAAATGATGCCTAACAACCATTGCAATTTGCATTATTAGGTGTTTACATGCAGTGATAAGTCCAGTGAATAAGTTTATACAGTACTCAGATTATATTTGGATTTTTGCTTGCCTAATGGTTTGTCTTGGTCCATCAGGTTTTGTGCTATGTAAAGGTGCTGTGCAGATACTGATTTTAAATTGTGATATTAAGCATGGGAAGCAACAGTTAAGAAATGGGAGATGTATTTATAGCAAAAGAAAGCATCTGCACTGGGGAATAACTGCAAAGAGGTTTTACATTGTCCCTCCATTTCACAAACCACGGCTAGAGAAGAGCAGAACAGAATTCAGGCAGAAGGGAGTGCAGGTGAGAACCAGAGTGAATCAGGTTTTGGATGGTTCAACAGACATCATTCAGAGGATCAAGGGCCTGGCAGAAACAGGGGCTCAAGAGAGTGACAGCATCTGGCATTTAGAGGCCAGCTGGCCATTTGAAAAGCAGCCTACATGAATAAGTTTGGAAAGTGATGCCATTCAGCTTCAGGGAGACAAACTGTTAAACAAATTCATTTTCCCCCTTATTTGCTCACCTAGAGTTCAGCCTTTTTTGAGGGGTCATGGAGAGTTGGAGTATTTAATGCGGAAACTAGATTCAATTGACAGAGACCAGATATTACAGCTGGTTTAGAATCAGAAACATCTGCTGCCTCTGTTGACCTTCACGTGTTTAGGTAAAAAACTGGCACTTTAGGCAATTCATCCCTCTACCCAAGCAGAAAACTCCACCCCTTGCAGGGGAACAAAAATGAAGAGAAAGAAGAAACGTTCCTGCCCACTGCCAGTCTCAGGAGTCCTCTGACTGTAGGACACCAACTCAAAAGTGCCCACTGTTCTGCAGAGCCAGCCTCAATGCTAACGTCTCTGGTTGTCATCCAAAACTGAGCTCTTCCATCTGCTCCCTTTGCATCAGGCAACTGTTGACAGGCTTTTCATTCTGAGAGCTCCACAAACCAGTGCCGCTCCTGTCAGCTTTCCATTCCCACTGCGAGGACTGCTTGCTTCCTAGGCTGTCCAGCTGCCCTGACATGGTTTTTTTTTTTTTTTTTTAGAGGTGCCAGCGCAGTTTGTAAGAGCGAAAGCCAAAGTCCTTCTTTAAGCATAAGCTTCACTGCAAATACAGCCTTAGTCAAGGCTGAGTCTGAGTCTCCACCAATTGCAGCACAGAAGAAAATTTTGAGGTACCTTAATTTAGAACGTTATATTGCTATAAAATAGATTCAACAAATATCCATAATTGTTTTATGCTAGCATACAAGGATCCTAAATATTTTTATTTGATACTCTTAACATTATAACTAGGGACCTACCCAAATAAAGAAGGCAGGCCACCAATTTCACAGGCAGGTCATGGGGCTTGCCACCACCAGCACGGGTTTATTGTGCCCCCCGCCCCCCACCTCTGATTGGCCAAGGGGTCCTGGTGGCCTCTTCCCTTGCTGCTGACTGGTGGAGAGGGGAGAGGCACACAGTAGGCAACCTTCTCAGCCAATCAGTGGCAACAGGTAATGGTGGCATCCATCTTGGCTGCTCCCCTTTGTGCCAACCCTTTGGGTTGCATGGCCAAGCTGCAGTGGCCATGAGGACTGCCGGCTCCCTCCGGGGAGCCAGAATTTTATTTTTACTAAGTTTTTTTTCCTTGGTGGATTTCTCAGACATCACTCGATTTTGTGACTTCCACAAAATCCGAGAAATCGCGAATTGAGTAGATCCTTAATTATAACACTAGTACTCAAAAGTCTATAAGCTTTTCTATAGAAAGTATTTTCTGTCTGGAGCATTAGGATGATGGGACTTAACTATAGTTATAAAAAAACCACAACAAATCCAAAATGCCCTCCCCAGTAGGTGATGACTGGCTGTGAGTTCTGGCTCTAGCTGGATAGAGTTGTCCCTACCAACAGTGGAAACCACAACCCTACGTCTAAATGCCCCAGACCTTGGGGTGGTTTACAATCCAAACTGAACTACATCTTTATCTAACTTCCAGCTTTAGAACAAAACGAACTCACCACTTGGACTCCCAACCCTGAGGGAGTCGGGAGCTCAGAGCTGAATCTGAATCTTGCAAAGGGCCTATCTAAAAATCAACAACAGTATCAAAAGTGACTGAAAAGGCAGGTCCTTTACATTTCATGTTGAGTTTACAACTCATTGTAACAAATCCATAAGTTCAATACCTATAGAGAAGTAAAAAAGAGGGACTTGTTGATTTGGGATGTTTTATAGTGTCAATGAAAGCTTGACTACTTTCTGTTTCTGATTAAATTTCTTTTACAGCTGGATTGATCTTGGCTACAGTCATTTGTCTTTCAGTGTATAAAGTGAAAATAAAAGGACTGCTGATTTAGTTTGGTGGATTCATGTCATCAATGCCCTTGAGGTAAATTAGACAGGTGGGCAACATCAGAAACTGTCTAGTACTGATTTTATTCTACTAAAATTACAAGCTGTTTTGGCATCTCAGCATGTAACCCAGCTGCAGCTCTCACAGCATTTTCTTTGTAATTCAGAGTTCACACTTTTTCTTTTTTTTTTCCCCGCATGTAATTTGCTCCATTACCTTACTAAAAGATTCCTCTCACCTGCCTTTGCCAGAGGCTAGCAAATATTGTCACTAATAAACCTCAATGCCAAAATGAAGTCATGATTCAAAAAAGAAAGCAACTGTTCCTAATCCTTCAAATCTCACCGTCTCTGAAGAGTGGCTTTTGCTAGCAAAAGAAAGTGTCATAGGCAGCTTATTTTAAAAGAAAATCCAATGAGATGATGCTGCAGGCAGTGCTGGCTGCCAGCATGAATATTTAAAAACACTAGGCATTGGATGACAGCTCCTTTCACTCACAGTACCATTAAGACTCCAGTTCAAAATAGTTATGTGCATGCTTAAACTGGCCTTTTATCAACAAAGCACTTAAATTGTTCCTAAAACCAACACAACTTCAGGACTGAGAGCTAAATCCACAATGGAGACTTCAACACAAAAATCCTAATTTAGTGGTCCACAACCTTTTTAGACTCAAGGCGCCCCTTGGAAAATGCCAGCTCTTAATTTTCTTTCCTTTTTATTTTTTTGACTACAGAAAAATACTAGAGCAATGATTCTGTTCCAAGGAACTCAGAAGGACTGTGATATGTGAAAAAACATTTCATATGATAGATTCTGATTTGAACTCCCTGGGTTTATCTTGTGAACCATGTGTGGGTGTTTACACACCCAATAATGCTAATACTGTGCAGCACCTCACAGCACACTTAAAAGAATCTCATGCAATTCCAGGGCCTAAATGGCCTAACCACTGGCCTAACTCCTAGGCTCTCTGTGTAGTGACCATCAGGTTCAATAAATACAGATATACAATGAATGAGAAGAACTAAACAGACTAATTGTGGAACAGTAGGCAACCTCTGCAGACTCTGTCCCTCTCTAACTCACTGCCCCCTAACTTTTGGACCATCTCCCAATTCCCAACTTCCTCAATCTCCTGTTAGGGAGCCCCTCTAAAATATCATTTAAATGGCTTTATCTTACACCTTAGTGGGATCTCCACCCATATCCCAAGTCAGGCTTTGTGCATGTAAAGCCTAGGCAGAGTTAGGTAACAACCTAAGAATGGGACCAACAAAAGCAGAATACTAGGGAAATCCACCTAAATTATCCAATAGGAAATGCCAAAGAGAAGTCCAGGATTGAGGCCCTTTTGCTGTCAGATAGGTAAGCAAGCACCTGACTTGGCTGGAAGGACGTACTTCTCTCTACTCGGGATTTCTGTCCATGAAGGTGGCAAACTCAGACCAACCAGCTCTTTCTTCTACAAATAAAAGATTCTTATGCTACTCAAACATAGAAGGGAATTTCATACAGGCCTCCCACATCCTGGAGGAATACTCTTACTGCTGAGGTGTTATAGAAAAATGAGGAGATGCCCGGATAACCATCCCAGGGGGTTCTAGAGCCAATTAAGCGGACTAGCTACATAGGATTGCAGGGCTCAGTACAGTCATTTGTGAAACTAGGCCTAAAGTCCCTTTGAGGATCAAGCCCATGCTAAAGTGTCTTGTAAAAAGGAATGGTCCACTGAATTAGGACTACAGGAGCAAAAAGTAGATTTGTATTTTCTGCAGCACTAATAGAGGCTGTGAGATCATGCCATATATCTCTGGAAGGATGGTTTTTTCTCTATTAGCAACATATCCTTGGATTTAGTTTGTGACCAGCTTGTCACAATGAAAAAGCACTAGAGTTAAGATGTGTAACTAATCCACTAACCCTCTGATGACTGTTTTAGAGGTGCTCCTTTGTGCCATATCCACATGTGGCAAGAGTAAGATATAGCCCTAGGCTGAGAACTTGAGATGCCATTACTTAAGTTAAAGAGGTCCCTGCTTCAGTCCCCAGTGTGTTACTCACAGGTACAACCATAACAGACTCAGAAACACACATGCACACACAACATGCACACAGATAAACATACAACACATAGGTCAATTTTAACCCTAACAGGAGGGATTCCCTACACTACTAGAATCAGTGGAGTCACACCAGTGCTGAATCTGACCCACTAGCTGAACAGTATGGTATTAGATGCCAGATGACTGCTGGCATGAGAAAAACAGGCTCTGTTTCATGGGCTTCCATAACATTCCTTTATTACCTGCTGTTTCACTTCATAAATAAAATAACTATTATTTAAGGTCTATTAAGAGACTTAAGGGCTATCAGAGGATTCTGGGCCAAACTCTTACTCCAGATTTACACAGATGTATATAAGAGCCTCTGCCCCCCTCTCCAAGAAAAAAAAAAAAAGCATAGTTTTTTGTTTAAAACTCCATGGCAAAAATGTAAGAAATATTTTCAGAGGCAAAAATCACTACATTTTCAACAACACTGATAGTTTTATTTGAATGTGATCCATTTCTCCTTAGTAAAGGGTTATGAAATGTCTTGGTTTTGGCTTAGAGGATACAGTGTCAAAGACACATCTCTTGTTAGCAGGAATCAAATGATAAGCTAACTAACAGATCCATATCACCTTATACCAGCAAGAGATCTGTTCCTCAGTTGTCTTCACTGGAAAGACTGCATAAATTACAAGAGTGATTCTGTACAGACTTTACTCTTAATGGAGGTGAAAACCCTGCTAGTCTTTTTCCCATACCTGACATATGATTCCCTGATTCTTACAGGGAATAGGCAGGTTTTAAAATCTAACCATTACTGCACAGGGGACAGCCATGAGGAACATCAAGGAGAATCTAACAGCAGCTAAACTGAGATGTCAGGAATTTTTAACTAAATGCATTAAAACTGGAATAGTGTCTACCTTGTAAATCAAAGCTGTACATTCTAGTAACCAATTAGTAATGTAGGAACTAATCCAAGGCTCTTTGAAATCAGCAAGAGTCCTTCCTCTGACCTCATTGGGCTTGACTTAGGGTCATGATGTGTAATAGTACTGCTGGCAATTAGTCAATCCACTCAGAAATATCTGCTTTTACATAAGCTCAGCAACAAATGGTTTATCAGTACAGTTAAGGGGTAGAATATGAACGGTTTAAAAAAATCAGGTCAAAATGAAACAGATTTCAGTATTTGAAAAAATTATTCTTCCCCAAGCTGAACTGTCCTACTCTTAGAGGCTCTTGAATATTTTATCTATATACTAATGCATTAAGGAGCAGATGGTCTAAGAACATTTTAAGGTATTTGCACTTAGGCAAGAGACAGACATTACACACAAACCGATTTAAGTGATCAGAAACTGCCTTAAACCTGTAAGAGAACAGACGTTCAGTACACATAAACGAGTTTGAAAATGGCAGAAACTAGTTGGAGATAAACCTGGTTGAATGTAGTATCAGACTTAGCTGATTTGGCTCAGACTGGCTTATGCAATATCTGTACCAGACCCCTTGCTAATTTAAGATAAATCAGACTCCCCCAGCATCCTGGTATGCTCTCTGGGCTGTGCTGGTTGGGGCTCTCTGCTCTGTCATCATTGCTAGTCCCTTGAAGTCGAGGATGACGTCCGTCAAGCTTGATGGATCCTCAGGTGACTGAGGAACCCAATTCTGGATGCACACATTCTTCAGTAATGGGGGCATGTTGCTGCATGGGGGAGTGGAATTCACAGTCCTGGGTTGGCCTCTTTCTCCTTCCTCCGCTGCTCCCGTTCCACCTCTGTATCGAGTCATTGGGCCTCAAAGTAGCATATGCCTTAGTGGACCAGGTGGCACCACGTCAAAAGGTCAGCAGTTTGCTCCTCCCAGTCATTGGTATTGATGCCTCCATGCTTGATGGCAACTGTGAGCATCTCTTTGTACTGTTCCCATGGCCACCCTTTGACCATTGGCCAACAGAGAGCTGGGAGAAGAGAATCAGGTGAGGGAGGTGGTTTTTGGACATCCGGATGCAGTGGCCCTTCCATCGGAACCGATTTCTCAAGGGCAAGGCTTCAATGTGGATGGATGCAGCTTCATGAAGGACACTCACATTGGTCCAGCAGTCCTCCCATTTGATCCCCAGGATTTGATGCAAGCATCACTGGTGAAAGCTCTCAAGCATCTTAATGTGACATCAGTAGACAGTCCAGGCTTCACTGCAGTAGAGGAGAGTGGTCAGGACAACAGCCTTATAAACAAGGACCCTCATCAACTTCCAAAGATCTCTATTTTTGAAGACACATTTTCACAGCTTGAAGAAGGTGGCACTGATGTAGTTGACCCGATGCTGGACTTCTTCATCGGGGTAGCCCATTGAGAGAGGTGGCTGCCAAGATACGGAAAGTGATGTGCTTCAGAGCCTCCTTGTCTATGTAGATAGCATGAGGGATGTTCAGCTGTCCTGGGGAGGGTTGGTGGAGAACCGTCATCTTGATCACATTCAAGAACAGGCCAAGTCTCTTAGACGAAGCATGAAGAAATCTAGGGTCTGCAGAGTGAGCCATCATCTAGCAATCATCCGCAAACTGAAGGTCATGGATGTCCTTGGTGGAGAGTTGTTTTTGCCTGGAAGCATCCAAGACTGAAAAGCTTCCCATCCAGTCAATACTGGATATTGACACCAGATGGTAGATAATCTTGAATGAGGCAGATGATGACAGTCAGGTAGATGGTGAACAGGGTGGGGGTGATCATGCAACCTTGTTTGACCCCTGTCCAGATGCGGAAGGCATTGGTTTCAGATCTTCCACAGGATGGTGATGGTCATATCATCATGCAGGAGTCTCAGCATGGTGACAAAATTCAGTGAGCAGCCAAGGTATTTGAGGATAGTCCACAGAGCTTCACGATATAAGGAATCAAATGCCTTGGTTAGGTCAACGAAGGTGAAGAACAGTTCTTGATTTCACACCCAACATTTTTCTTGGATCTGCCTGGCAACAAAAACCATGTCTGCAGTGCCCCAGGATGGCTGAAAGCTGCACTCAGTTCCCAGAAGGAACTCCTCGGTGACAGAATAAAGTTGGTTCAGGAGGATGCAAGCCAGGATCTTACCTGTAATGGACAGCAGGGAAATCCCCCTGTAGTTCCCACAGTCAGATTTGTCCCCCTTCTTGTAGATCCCTGGCACGGATCTTTGAAAACTCCTGGCGCTCTGGTGTAGTGCCTGAAGATTGGAAGAAGGCCAATGTGGTGCCGATCTTCAAGAAAGGGAGGAGAGTGGATCCGGCTAACTACAGGCCATAAGCCTGACTTGTATCCTGGGGAAGATCTTAGAAAAGTTTATTAAGGAGGCCATCCTTGATGGACTGGCCCAGGCTAACAGCCTAAGGGATAGCCAGCACGGGTTTGTTGCAGGTAGGTCTTGTTTGACCAATCTCATTTCCTTCTATGACCAGGTGACCTATCACCTGGACAAGGGAGAAGAGATTGATGTCATATATCTTGACTTCAAAAAAGCCTTTCATCTGGTATCCCATGATCACCTCTTGGCCAAACTGCCCAGTTGTGGCCTTGGCTCCACCACGATCCGCTGGCTGGGAAACTGGCTCCGTGGTCGGACCCAGAGGGTTGTAATCGATGGCAGTCACTCATCGTGGTGCCCTGTGACCAGTGGGGTCCCTCAAGGCTCTGTCCTGGGACCCATCCTGTTCAACATCTTCATTAATGACGTGGACATTGGAGTCAGGAGTGGACTGGCCAAGTTCGCCGATGACACCAAACTTTGGGGCAAAGCATCCCCGCCAGAAGATAGGCGGGTGATCCAGGCTGACCTGGACAAGCTCAGCAAATGGGCAGACGAGAACCTCATGGTGTTTAACACCGAAAAATGCAAGGTTCTCCACCTTGGGAGGAAAAACCTGCAGCACCCTTATAGGCTCAGCAGTGCTACGTTGGATAGCACTACAGAAGAAAGAGACTTGGGGGTCATCATTGACCACAAGATGAACATAAGCCTCCAATGCGATGCTGCGGCTAGTAAAGCAACCAAAACGCTGGCTTGCATCCATAGAGGCTTCTCGAGCAAATCCTGGGACATCATTCTCCCCTTGTACTCGGCCTTGGTGAGGCTGCAGCTGGAGTACTGCATCCAGTTTTGGGCTCCACAATTCAAAAAGGATGTGGAGAAGCTTGAGAGAGTCCAGAGGAGAGCCACGCACATGATCAGAGGTCAGGAAAACAGATCTTACGATGACAGGCTGAGAGCCATGGGACTTTTTAGCCTGGAAAAGCGTAGGCTCAGGGGTGATCTGATGGCCACCTATAAGTTAATCAGGGGTGACCACCAGGATCTGGGGGAACGTTTGTTCACCAGAGCACCCCAAGGGATGACGAGGTTGAATGGTCACAAACTCCTGCAAGACCGTTTCAGGCTGGACATAAGGAAGAATTTCTTTACTGTCCGAGCCCCCAAGGTCTGGAACAGTCTGCCAGCGGAGGTGGTTCAAGCACCTACACTGAACACCTTCAAGAGTAAATTGGATGCTTATCTTGCTGGGAACCTATGACCCCAGCTGACTTCCTGCCCTTTGGGCAGGGGGCTGGACTCAATGATCTTCCAAGGTCCCTTCCAGCCCTAATGTCTATGAAATCTATGGTCACAATGGTCATGTTCTTGAGATCCCCGGAGGTGTCCTCTTCATCCCAAAGGCAGAGGATAAAGCTGGAGAAGTCATTAAATGAGCCAGAAGCCACCAGCATGGTAGACTTCTGCGGGTATACCATCTGACCCACACGCTTTGTTGGTTTTCATCTGTTGGATGGTCCACTTCAGCTCTCCAATGATTGGTGGATTGCCAAGGGAATCCACCACAGGACACTGCAGGATGGCTTAGAGGGTGTCCTCTGATACAGTGGACTCCTGGTTAAGCAGGAGTTTGAAATGCATATGGATGGCATCATCATCCTTGAGAACCCAGGAGCCATCCTGTGATTAGAGAGGGTTTTGTCCAATGGAGCAGGGTCCATAGGTTGTCTTGGTAACCTAAAAGTTATACATGTCATACTGGTTGGCGTAGCCCTAGATGACGTGTGCCTTCTTCACCCACCAGTTGTTCTTCATGTCACAGATGAATTGCTGGACCTCAGGCTTCAGCTGAAGGTAGTGCCATCTTTCACAGAGTTCATGGATGGCTTAGCAGACAACGAAGGCTGCACGCTTCCACTTGAGGAGAACATGAATCTGAGCATCACTGGCATTGAACCAGTCCTGGTTCCATCACCATGCGAACCCAATAGTCTGGGCACAGGCACCTTGGACAGAAAATTTGAGTTGCTCCCAGTGTGACTTGATGGAGATGTTATCAGTGGTAGGGACTTGCTCCAGTGCACTATACAACTGGGCCTGCAGCTCCTCCCACTATCTAGGGTCCTTCAGAGCTGCAACATTCAGCCATCTCCAGGCAGCTTTCTGGGTCTTGCAGTGTCTGGTCACCAGGCAGATGTTCATTACTGAGTGCACAAGTTGGTGGTCCATCCAGCAGTCTTCAGATCCCTTCATGGCCCTCATAATGACCATGTCCCTCAAGTTTCTACCTTGGATGATCATATAGTCCAAGAGGTGCCAGTACTCTGACCTCGAATGTCTTCATCTCTGCTCCACAGCAGGACTGGTCCCTACCCTCTGCTCCCTGGTTGGAGCTCCAGAGATTACAGGCTGCTTCCCCATTCTCCTTCCAGCTAAGCAGGAATTCCCCTCTCCCCTCTGCCTTGCTGAAGAGGTCTCTGTGTATTAGCTAGCAGACCACATGCTGGCTATGGTCCATGCTGAATCAACACGTAGACTCAATGGGCAGAATCAACAAATAGCTGGTTGTGTCCCTCTGTTGTTTGCTTAATTCAGTGATAAACACAGTTATCAATTTCCTGATGGACTAATCAGAGCTCCTGCCAGAGCCTGGCAACACTCCCCTCAGCTCCATGCCATGGAAGGGAGGAAGGACTGCTTTAGTGCCACCCAGCTTCTAGCCTGAGCCACTGCAGGCACGTGCCTGGATTTCTGGGATGTCTGTCTGGTTACAAAACTGATTTAGCCTAGCCAGGTTAAACTAACCTGCAAAGATTGAATCAATTCAGGCTCAGGCTTTTTGAATGTCTGTCCCTAGCCTTAATGTGTACCTGTACTGCATATATCATTTTAAATTTTATAGAGTGTAGATTTGCACAAAATTAAAAAATTGTGACAAATCTGAAAAAAAAAATGAAAAAATTAATTGAAAAAGAGATCAAAGAGAAAGCATTATGTGATACAGTTTATGTACCACCTATGAATTGTAAAGGAAGCTGAAAGGCCATGCTGGGCTTCAATTACACTGAATTTAAAGGAGATTTGTATTTCAAGTATCAAAATCCAAAGCATAGAGGTGAATATTATTTCTCAAACAGCCAAACAGCAAAAGGAAAAACTATGGCACAATGGGAGGAAGAAGAGGAGTAGTTTTGAGAACAAATGAAGTGAGCTCAAGTTGACCAATGACATGATGCATTTGATTGTGTGTTAAAACCTGACCTTTTAAAAACCTTTTACCTATAAGTCTTCTGAGAGATCTAAGTTGGAACAGACAGTCAATGTAAAGAGCTGTTCAAGAAAGAATCTTATGTACAAAGCAAGTGTGCAACCACAATAAAAGTTTTTAGCAAAAAAATACTGAGTACTTAATAAATGCATTATCATTTAGCAACAACACTGACAACTGAAGAGGTTATAAATAAACATAACTACTTCCCTTTTCAGGTTTATTAATCATAAGCTATATTAAGTGCTTTAACAAGTGATGACATGATGGTACATCACAAAAGGCAGGGTTTCTGGTTCACAGGATTTTTTTTTTTTTTTTTTTTTTTACACACACACAACCCAAACCAAAATAAGGTATTTCTACATGACTGTATTTATCTGAATCCAAGACAATCCTGAATTTAATATGACCCCACAATAACAGATTCTAGATATGGAAAATATGTGTTATAATTTTCCATGCATTGAATCTAATTATGGGAGGGTCATCTTAAATTCATGTCCTCCTTGCTGCAGCAGGAAAACAGTGGCAGGGAGTAGGTGATAAAAGAGCAGGAGGTCGTGGATACAGTAAGGGAGGCAGGAGGTGGGGAGCAGGCAGTAGGGGGCAGGCAGTGGTGGGGGTCAACCAATTTACCCCTTGTTGCCTGTACCTTTCACCAACTGCCTCGCCTGCTGCCTGGCCCTCCCAAGCCTGCTCACCTTCCACTGCTCCCCTCCCCACCCATTGCTTTCCCTTGTTCTGATACCATCACCCTCCATCCCCACACCAATGTATGGTCAGCCTGAGGCTGCAGGGGGGCATAGGTGGGGAGGGCAGAAGCATCAGGCAAGCAGACAGACAGCAACTGAGGCTCCAGCCCTAACTCCAAAAACTTCCAGGCTTGGAGTGCCAGTCACTCTGCTGTGGAGTCAGAAGTTCTGGCCTGGCTAGTTGCCTGAGAGCTGCAGCCCTAGATTGACCCTGAGCCAGAGATCCAAGGTCAAGGGTCTCACACTGCCAGGATGCATGTATGCATCAGGTCTCCCCACCTCCAGATACATTAACACCTGAATTCTGACTCGGATCTGGCAACAAATTCATAGACCTCAAAATGTTTCAAGTGCATCACATCCAGCTTGGTGATACAAGTTTCATCAAAAAATTTCTGATCACTTCTACCAAGAAGTTGGCCTAATGAAGAGCCACTGAGCATTTTGCCTTGTACAGGGAAAACAGAGTGTAGCATGACCATACTGCTTCTCCAACAAAAATCAGCATATACCCGACAACAGCATCTGCCACTAAAAGCAACCTACGCTCATTTACCTAGGCACTGAGAAACTTGCCCAACCTTCTGCATATTTTTATGGGGGGAGGGTGTAAGTCTGTTAGCTACCTCATCTCTCTGGGCTTGAGAGCACTCTGGGTATAGATTTCTTTGCTAGCATATGCATGCATCAAGGACCCTGTATTTGGGCTCACCCCATGGACATGTGCACAGCAAAGAGTAGGATTTAATTCTGTCTATAATGGTATTAAACCTAATCCTACTTGCATTTGGTGACATAAGCTTTCTCCACCACCCATGTGATTTTGGCCAGTCCCTAGTTATATATCATAAAACAGGGCTGTCCATTAGGCAGTCCAGAGGCTACATGCAGCCAGCATGGCTAGGGACAGACATTCAATAGGCCTGAGCCTGAACTGATTCAATCTTTGCAGGTTAGTCTAACCTGGCTAGGCTAAATCAGTTTTGTAACCAGACAGACATCCCAGAAATACAAGCATATGCTTGCAGTGTCTCATACTAGAAGCCAGGGGGCACAAAGGCAGCCCTCCCTTCCCTTTCACAGGGCTGAGCTGAGTAGGCATGGCCAGGCCCCAACAGGACACTATGATTAGGGTGGAGTGTCCCCCCCTTGATAACAGAGCATTTATTAGC
Organism: Crocodylus siamensis; assembly: GCF_052110815.1. Taxonomy (NCBI): domain Eukaryota; kingdom Metazoa; phylum Chordata; order Crocodylia; family Crocodylidae; genus Crocodylus; species Crocodylus siamensis. Next base: position 101,200,948 of record NC_143397.1, read on the forward strand.
TCTGTTGTCAGCTTTTAACACTCCATCAGAAAACAATGCCTTTCTCATAACAAGCTCTTCTTAAACTGCTTTTTCCAAAGGAAAATGCATAGCAGCCTCTGGCTTCTTTACTATTCATTCCATCCAGGAAAAGCACACACCAACTGCAGATTCTTCCTCAGCCTGATGAAGGGTTTTTAAATCCAAAAGCTTACTAAGAAAAATGTTTCCAACTATTTAGCTGGATTAATAAAGGTATTGGATTTATCCAAAGAACCTTATCTGCCTTTCCCAAAGGAAGGAATGCAGGGGCATTACCATATGAGCTGTTGATTACCTCAAAAGCCCTAAGGAGACTGCTGTGATTGCAAGTCTCTGCTGGAGCTCCAGCCAGGGAACAGAGGCCAGCCCTGCAGTGGAGCAGAAAGCCCCGCCCAGCCCAGAGAGCATGCCAGGATGCTGCGTGTGTCTGGTTTAGCTTAAACCAGCAAAGGATCTGGGACAGACATAGCATAAACCAGTTTGACCTAAATCAGTTAAGTCTGATACTACATTCAACCAGGTTTATCTCAAACCAGTTTCAACCTATTTCAAACTGGTTTATGTGCATAAAACATCTGTTCTGTTATAGGTATAAACCAGTTTCTGATCACTTAAATTGGCTTATGTGTAATGTCTGTCCCTAGACCATGTGGCTTGTGGGCTGTGTGCATGTGCCTTTCCTGCTGCCATGTGGTAGGGGAGGGCTTGCTCGGGGCATATACCATCAGGGTAGCTACCCATGTAACGGGGGGGAGATCCTGGGTAGGTAGTGGAGGGTGGGCAGAGGGGTGAACAAGTGATTTGAAATGAACCCCTGAAAAATGTTAGACTGTAAAGAGTGAGCCCTAGTTGATTCAGAGACCAACCTGATAATTTCTCACCAAGCTGCTTGCAAGAAAAAGCATTTGACTTATATTGCTTGCTGCAGTGTTTGATTAGTTCAGCTCTTGCAGTCACAGTTATAAGCACTCAAAACCATTTTCTTGGCTTGGCCTCAGTCCATTTCTTTGTTTCCAAGGGCAATCCCAGGATTCCATTTTAAAAATGAATTATGGTGAGTAACTGGACTGAGCACACATAGGCAATTCTTGCTTTTTGTTTAATTTCAGAGCAAGGGTTAAAGCTATGCAAATAAATACTATGTCTGATTTCCCACTTGGTGTGGATAATTTGTTTTGCCTGCATGGAAAAATAGTGGGTTTGATTACCAAAGAGAAGATGGCGAGACAGCTGAACATATTAATTTGTCCTGAAATGTATTATTATTATGCGACTTATTTGCATTACTAGCTAAGTATTATTCCTATACTATTCTATATGCTCCATGCACATTAACAGCGATAGATATTCGTTTAATAAAAATGATATAACAAAGGGGGGATTTTATCTGGCAGTTTGAGCAGAGGGCAGGGACTCATAGGTTTGATTCCCAGCTCCACTATCCACTTTCTACTGATCTTGCATAAGCCCTGAGTTGCAAGTGATGAGCTGTTCCAGGAAAATGAGAATCTTTACCTTATGTAGGAAGAAATGACCAGACCTAAACCAAAGTATATTAAGTCTTAGATCCTCTCTCTCCCAGGAGTTGGTAGCTGGTGCTTCAGAGAGAGGTGCCTGAACCCCATGGTAGGCAAATGTAGGTTAACCATCCCTGAAATTAGGTATCATGATCTATTAGCATGTGGTTTATTACCTTCCTAAGGTACATCCCTTCCAAAACGTATGACTATTAATTATGACAAATCTGGATGGTCTGTTTTTATATACTTGTTCAATTTCCCTCCCCACTTTCCTCTTGCTATGTTCTTATTCTCATCAGCTTCTCATGCAACAAGTTCAAGTAATTACACATTTTTTTGAAAAATCTATTTCTTCTTATCACATATAAGTTCATCCCCCCTATTCTAACTGGCCTTTACCATGAAGAGCATTTGTTTATTGCATGTATTTTGTTTAAACTTGGATAAACATAGTCAAGAGCTTTCAGCATCTAGTCAGATAATCTTTGCAGGTTTTTATTATTCTTGTTGTTCTCTGAATCCCTAAAGTTCTAGGAATTCTCAAATAACCTTATAGAACAAGTGAGGATTACTTACAGGGAATTTCAGAGGAGGCCGTGTCATTAGCACATAAAAAGGGTAAGAAGCTCATCTATATACTTGCCTTTCCTATTCTTTGTGGATTCTAAGAACCTCTTTGATCACAACTACATGTCAAGATGTCTGCACTAATGAACAAGTCCCTTCTTCCATGGATACAGTTAACTTAGAACATTCTGGGGTGAGTCAGCAGAAGAAGTAGGTCTCTAGGATGCTGCAGTGAGATGGGCAAGTCCAGGACTCACCATCAAAATTCAAGCATCACATTAAACAAAATTCGACTCATTAGTGTGGGACCAAGTTCTTGGCTGTGGTACATCTGCATGTCTTCATCACGGCCCTGAAGAGCTGGTCCAAGACACTGGACCACAAGATGGCCCCATGAAACCCCAATGAAACTTCTACTCCCCTCAGAAAATTGCTGGGGAATCTTTGCTTTCTAATTGCACAAAGGGACAGGAGGCAACAGAAATCAGGATTTTGGAATGGAAGAAATAAAGCCAACCATCCTGCCCAGAATTCAGCAGTAAAGTCATTAATAGTGATTCATTATAATACATAATGACATTTCTGTTGACATTTGAAGATCCCTGAGGGACTCAGCAGCTTTTGCTAAGAAAAAAGGAAAAAAAAAAAAAAGCCCTATATATCATTGTTTATGCCTCTGTTATCTTCCTCATGAGAAGACTTCAGATCATCTGTCGAGTTTATACCTGCCACACAAACACTGCAGTTTGGTAATAAATTAATGTTTTTGTTTACTCGTTTTTCGACTTATCATTTATATCGCTGCCTTATCTTTTTTCTTTTTCTTTTTTTTTTTTTTAAACAAGGAATGAGACAATGAGCTGCTTATGCTTTGGAGCTGTGTGCGTCTTTGTACTAATATTTCCTGGGGAAATTTGAGCTAGCATAACTGAATTTATATAACAAATGCCATTCCTGAAGATTCCAGGTCACTAATAATAGGCATGAGAAAATGACATGCACTTCTTTGTTTGTGAATAAGGTCATCTCCCCTATGCCAGTTCCATATGGATGATTTTTATGAGAAGTCCTTTTAGAATCCAAAAATAGATTTGCACATAGTATGTACCCTCTGTAAATTACAGGATGCTGCACTCTCAGATCTAAGAAAATCCCCAAATACACATAAGGAGAACAGTCTTTTCTTTTCAAGGGGTTTAGAAATATATGGGAACAAAACTTGAATGAAAATCTCTCTCAGTTCTTGACATAAGTAGGCCAACTTTAATTAAATGATATAGCAAATGCCTGGCTCTGTGCCAAAACCCTGACTTGAAAGGCTAAGAATTTAAACATTCTTCTCCATTTGAGTAGTGCAATTTCATATAGTTGCACTCTCAGCATTTAAGCCTACAGAAATTGCTTTCCCTTCCACCCCCTCCACCATTTCCCTAGAATTCAATTAATAGGCTTAAGATTGAAGAGACAGGTAGAACTACTCACCCCATGTGCATTGTATCTTTTAGTAATTGCCCAGCTACAATGCACACCCACTGAAATCACTGGTAAGATTTCTAATTGTCACAGTGAAAGTGGGAGAAAACATCTACGCAGCCCACTATTGCATTACTTTTCTCACTGCCTTCTGAATATGACATTTTTCAGCAAATATTTAGGAATCACACCCCAGCTTACATTTGCAAGCAAATGTACCGCTGCAGCTCAACAAGTTCAGCTTCAGTAAGGGGCCAAGCCTGGCTCAAATAGGTTATAGTTTCTGAATGAGAACATGACTTTACAAAGGAAGCAGTCTTGGACCTTCAGCTGTAAATGATACCAGGAACTAGGGCTGTGCGAAGCTTTGGTCCCCAATTTGATCTGGCGGAGATTCAGCCCGATTTGGTGACTGTATCTCCGAACCTGAATCAAATCAGGAGACCCTTCAATCTCTCTGAATCAAATCAGAATGCTCCGAATAGATTTGGAGAGATTGGGAAAGATTTGGCGATTCAGACATAGAGACAGCTTTAAATGTTTTTTCTACATACCTCTAGGTAGTAGGCGGCTCATGAATGCTGTGATGGTGGAGCACATGGAGTGTCCCACAGAAGCGTGGGGGGCTCCCCAGAGTGCTCAGAAGCAGACCTGGAAGTGGTCCACTTCTGAGTTCACTGTCGAGCACACGGGGTCCCCCACGCTCCTGTGGGATGCTCCATCCACCCCAACATGGCAGCATTCACAAGCCACTCCTGGTACCTTGAGGTATATAGAAAAAAACTTCTAAAGCCGCATCTGTCCAAATCAGCATCAAATCGTCAGATCTGGATTCAGCCAAATCGAATGGGGGAGAGTGATCTGAATCGAATCACTGTCCCTGAATCAGGCTGCACACAAATCCAAATCCAATAGGGCCCATTTTGTACACCCCTCCCAGAAACCCTCCTGTGCTCAGTTCAGTAGAGCTTCTGTCAGAAAGCTGGCAACAACTCCCTAAGGCTATGGCTACATTGTAGAGGCTGCTACAGCCATCTCTATGGTGCCAATGCACTACCAGTGGGAACCCACTTGTGAAAGGGCAGCTCTGACAGCAGGAGGTTTTCTGGTTTCCAGGGCAAGACCAGCGTGTTGCAGGCTGACACTGGCAACAAGCTACTGCCTGGCAGAAACCAACTTACGCTATCAGACTGGTGTCCACAACAGGCCTTTTGTTAACATACCTTTATCGGATACAAAGTATAATATTTCCATACCCCTACCTGAAGCACCTGTGCTGGCTTAGCCTCGTAAAGTAGACGAGACCTAAAGCTCTACACTGGCAGCAAGGTTAGAACATCCCGGGCGCACCTACACAAGACATTTCCTGTGGAGTATACTAATTAGCTCCACAGTAAACATCTTGGTATCTACACATGCAGGACTATGAGGCTGGAATGAACTAATAAACTCTGCAACAGGGTAGCCCTTGTAAACAAGCACTGTGCTGCTGTGGTGTTTTTTACTCCATAGCACCACACATGTGGATGCTGACTTGGTTGGCTGGAGCACACAGGTGCTTCAGTGCAGGGGGCTTCCTGCCTGCTAGTCCAGCACTAGAGTACCTTCGTGCCCCAGCCAGCCCCTGTGCAGCATGCTGAGCTGCGTTAGAGCAGGCACAGGCTGACAGACTGACCCACCAGGCACCCTGCTGGCTGGGGCTGCTGTGACCCAGATCAACATGCTGTGGTTCTGGGTGCTCATGTAAACATGGAGCCCAGGAGTGATAAATGCTGGAGTTTATTGAATCACACTAATATGTACATGTAGATCTGCCCCCTGAGGGCTACTCTGATCCACGCTGCTTAGGCAGTGCAGAAGCCAGACATATAGCTGGAGTGCCTCAAGCTGAAGTTAGTCCTCCAATGTATTCCTCCCCCATGCCCACTTACAAGGTGGTGGATTCTAACATCAACTCAGGAAGGAAACAGTGCCTCGCCAGATTGTGGGGTGAGGGATTCCAGGCTCTTGACTATCACTGAACTTAAAAGTAATACAATACAAAACATTCCATCGGACCAAAAATGGTCACAGTACCCAGAGGCCTTTCCTCATGCTGGAGAAAAAAAAATAGAAGCCCATTCTATTAAATCCCTTTTGAACCATGTGAAACAAGCCATCCCTCCCCAATTCTTGGCTGCTTCACCCCATTACATGATTGGGGAGGTAGCTGTAAGGAGAGGCTACAAGGGCTTGACAATCATGCTTTCCCTATACCAAAGGATTCCCCGGAAACCTCAGGGGCAAAAAGAAGTGCACTGGAAGGTCTTTTTTTTAGAACTCTTTGGCTAGGGACAGAAATGACACAAACTGGTATAAGTGATCAGAAACCAGTTCAAATCTATAACACAACAGAAGTTCAGTGCACATAAACTACTTTCAAAATGGCCAAAACTGGTTTAAGATAAACTTGAATGGATGTAGCATCAGACTTAACTGATTCAGATAGAATTGATTTATTGAACTTCTGCCCCTACAGATTCAAGTTAACTCACTGTCCTCCAGGATCCCAGGATGTGTTGCACCTCCCACACACACCTCCCCCACCCCACAGCTTGGGCACGCTAGCTTTGGCCCAAGCTATCTGCTCTGGCTGAGCAGAGAGGTGTGCTCTACCACCCCCTGGCTTCTGGCCTGGGCCACTGCAGGCGCGTGGCTAAATTTCCAGAATCAAAAGCCTGTTTGCAAAATGTCTGTTCGCTTGCTTATCGGTTTAATCTATGTAGCTTAAACTAGCCTGCAAAGACTGAATTGATTCAGCCTTGGGTTTTTTCAGTGTTTGTACTTAGCCTTTAAGTATCAGCATACCATTCCAGTCTTTTGGAGCAAACTGAACTGTTGCTCCAACTACTACTATTCATTCCATTATTTAACATCAAGTTATTACCATTTTAGTTAAAACAGGAGATGCCCCTTTGTTGTGATAATCTGCATACAGTACTCCTGTATTTACTCCAATATAAGATGTCCTCCAAATAAACAGATTCACTATATGGAAAATTTATAAACTTTCTATAATTTTCCAGGTATGGAATCTAATTATTGAAAGTTTGCCTTAAATTTGTCCCCTTCTCACTGCTACAGCAGGGAAAATAAATCTTGAGCCTTTGCCTCCCCCAAGTTCTTCTTCCTGAACTCCCTTACTGTCAGGCACTGCTTTCTCTGACCACATGGAAGTGAGAAGCAAAGTTGAAAACAGTGATCTTACAATAAATATAACTGTAGCAATTTGCATATAATACCCATAGACTTAGTGCATCCAGAGTTGATGCAAGGTAATTTTTTTTAAACCACTGCAAATTTTAATACAGGTACTCTATAAACACACTTTTAGGTGTCAAAGTGTTGCCTATGTGTATGTAATACAAACTATTTTTTGCAAAAATATATATTTCTGTATATATAAATATATAAATACACCTATACCTTTACAACTCGACTCATGACCAAACTGTTTCACTTGAGAGTCCATAGCACACCTATACAGTTAATCATTATCCCCATTACAATACCACAACTAAGTGCTTGAATGCCAGTCACCAAGTCGTTTAAAAATCACAATCCTACCAAAAACTGCCTCCATATCCCTCCCCTTCCCTTCCTTTCCTCCCTGTCTCCCAACTCTTCTGTTTCTTTCCCAAGTCCTTTCATTCATTTCTGTCATTGTTGGCATTGTCTCCAGTGGTCTCATTTTTAAACAATCGCAGCCAGTGTTTTCTCTTCCAGTTGTCCTCTGCCATCTTCTCCCTGTCATCTTTTACCACCTTTCCATAATACAATTGCAGCTCACTCACTCCTATTCTGACAGTCAGTGCCTGGGAAGTTTGTGCATCTGTACACAAGTAGGTTCTTACAAAGGAACATAGGTTCTTACATAGGGAACCTATGTCCTATGTCCCTATGTAAGAACCTATGTTACATAGGGGCGTACCTGAAGCAGAAGATGAACTGATGAAAGCAGACTGCTGGGATCCATCGCTGCTTGGTCAGGTGGCTGAACAGTGCTGCTTCTCTGGACAGGGTCTTGACCCCTGTCACCATCATGAAGAGTACAATTACTCTCCTCTACACTACCCTGGCACTGGCATACAGGCAGTTCCACAGGAGGTGGTTAGCAACTGTTTCCTTCTTCCACCACCAGGTTTGCTTGGGGCAGTCCAATGCACTTCTCTGTCTCAGCACCTGCACAGTTCAAGGACCTGCTAGTTCAAGTCCCTGTGCTCTTTCTGCAGTTTCTTGGCAAAAACTCACTCCCATACAGCTTGGCAGCTGTCGCTGAGTAGTATGTCTATGGGCGACAGTCTGTCCCTTATCCTTACCATCTTGTGTATATTAGTTCAAAGTCAAAAAATGTATGATTTACCATAGAGTTCATTGGACTATGCCCCAAAAGAGTCAGTCTTTCAAGCCATGTTGACCACACAGCTCAGCACGTGTATGTACTTCAGATACCTCCCACAAAGGATTCATGTCCTAATTAGGGCCCCAGGCATGACTAAAACCAGGTGTTTTTGTCATGAGTCCTGCAATGCTCCAAAGATTTACATTCAGATGAGGTGCAAGACAATGTAGTCTGCCCCTACATTATGAAAGGTAGCACCACACTAATCGTGTCACGGGCTGAGAGGAGGGGCAACAGAGGGATTCTGGGAGAATTGGCTGGGGCCACATTTGGTGATTTTTGCCAGACATTTAAGGCTGATGAAGAAACAGGTATCGCTAGAGCTGGGAAAGAGAGGTGTAGCTCAGCTGCAAGAGTAAAGAGGAAATGTATGCAATGTAGTGGCCTGCCATGACTTGAAACAGTCAGCACTGAGGGGGGACTGCACTCACTGAGTGCTACTGTATATTTATTTCAGAGGGACTGCATTAAACTTTCCTTGTGGCCTAATATAGGCCATGTGTTTTACAGTCCTGCTCAGTATTGGCTCTATTTAATTAGCTTTGTTTCTGGTTTTTGATATTGAGCTCATGCTGCTTTTTGGCAGCAGTTTAACAGTAGACAAAGTATTTAATGAGGTTTTCATGAATGTGAATATTAGATGTAGGGTTTTCACCCCATGCTTATTTGGGGTGGGGAGGACCTTGACTCGTATTTCATAGATTTCATAGACATTAGGGCTGGAAGGGACCTCGGGAGATCATTGAGTCCAGCCCCCCACCCAAAGAGCAGGAAGTCAGCTGGGGTCATAGGATCCCAGCAAGATAAGCATCCAATTTACTCCTGAAGGTGTTCAATGTAGGTGTTTGAACCACCTCCGCTGGCAGACTGTTCCAGACCTTGGGGGCTCGGACAGTAAAGAAATTCTTCCTTACGTCCAGCCTGAAATGGTCTTGCACGAGTTTATGACTGTTCGACCTCGTCATCCCTTGGGGCGCTCTGGTGAACAAACGTTCCCCCAAATCCTGGTGGTCACCCCTGATAAACTTATAGGTGGCCATCAGATCACCCCTGAGCCTACGCTTTTCCAGGCTAAAGAGACCTATGTGTCTCAGCCTATCATCATAAGATCTGTTTTCCTGACCTCTGATCATGTGCGTGGCTCTCCTCTGGACTCTCTCAAGCTTCTCCACATCCTTTTTGAATTGTGGAGCCCAAAACTGCACGCAGTACTCCAGCTGCGGCCTCACCAAGGCTGAGTACAAGGGGAGAAATGACGTCCTGGGATTTGCTCGAGAAGCATCTATGGATGCAAGCCAGCGTTTTGGTCACTTTACTAGCCGCAGCATCGCACTGCAGGCTCATGTTCATCTTGTGGTCAATGATGACCCCCAAGTCTCTTTCTTCTGTAGTGCTATCCAACGTAGCACTGCTGAGCCTATAAGGATGCTGCAGGTTTTTCCTCCCAAGGTGGAGAACCTTGCATTTATCGGTGTTAAACACCATCAGGTTCTCATCTGCCCATCTGCTGATTTTGTCCAGGTCAGCCTGGATCACCTGCCTATCTTCTGGCGTGGATGCTTTGCCCCAAAGTTTGGTGTCATCGGCGAACTTGGCCAGTCCACTCCTGACTCCAATGTCCACGTCATTAATGAATGTTGAACAGTATGGGTCCAAGGACAGAGCCTTGAGGGACCCCACTGGTCACAGGGCACCACGATGAGTGACTGCCATCAATTACAACCTTCTGGGTCCGACCACGGAGCCAATTTCCCAGCCAGCGGATTGTGGTGGAGCCAAGGCCACAACTGGGCAGTTTGGCCAAGAAGTGATCATGGGATACCAGATCAAAAGCTTTTTTGAAGTCAAAATATATGACATCAATCTCTTCTCCCTCGTCCAGGTGATAGGTCACCTCGTCGTAGAAGGAAATGAGATTGGTCAAACAAGACCTACCCACAACAAACCCGTGCTGGCTATCCCTTAGGCTGTTAGCCTGGGCCAGTCCATCAAGGATGGCCTCCTTAATAAACTTTTCTAAGATCTTCCCCACAATAGAAGTCAGGCTAATGGGCCTGTAGTTAGCCGGATCCACTCTCCTCCCTTTCTTGAAGATCGGCGCCACATTGGACTTCTTCCAGTCTTCGGGCACTACACCAGAGCGCCAGGAGTTTTCAAAGATCCGTGCCAGGGGCTGGGCTATGACGCTCGCCAGCTCCTTGAGTACCCCGGGGTGCAGATTGTCAGGGCCGGCTGACTTGAAGGTATCCAGCTTCTCAAGGTGTTCCTTCACAAGGTCAGCATTTATGGAGGGTAGGGGATCCCCATCACGTGGATCTCCCTGTCCCACAGCAGGCATGGGCGTCCCATGGGACTGATGAAAGACTGACGCAAAGTACCTATTTAATAGGTTGGCTTTTTCCTGGGCGTCAGTTGCCCCATCTGGTTTAGCAGAGGTCCAACGTTGCCCTTGCTTTTCCTTCGGCTCCCCACATATCTGAAAAAGGACTTTTTGTTGTCCTTGATGCTTGAAGCTAGTTGGAGTTCAGTTGCAGCCTTGGCTTTCCTGGTTTGCTCCCTGCAGGACCGGACCAGTGCAGAATAATCCTCCTTGGAGGTGAATCCTGTCCTCCATCCTTTGTAGACTTTCCTTTTTAGCCGTAGGAAGTCTGCTAGGTCCCTGGAGAGCCAGGAGGGCTGCTGTGCCTTCTTGCTGCCTTTCCTCCGTGCTGGAATAGATTTAGCTTGTGCATTGAGGATCGCTTCCTTGAGAAGCAACCACTCTTCTTGAACTCCCATCTCCCTGGGGTCATGGTCCCTGAGGGCCTGACCGACAAGCCTCTTGAGCTTGTCAAAGTCGGCTTTTCTGAAGTCAAGGACTTCTGTGTTGCTGACTGATTTGCCAGCTTTACGGCGGATGGTGAAGGTGAATAAATACAGTATGTTTCATGAGTATTTTTGGAGGCATATCAGAATGCTGATTGGAGAAAAAAAAACCTTGTCTTATATTCAAGTAAATACAGTAATTATGAATCAGCTTTGAAATGCAATATGCAAACAGAGCTTGCCAATTGGTTGTCAGTAATGTTAGGTTTATGCCTTAATGCCTGTATTGAACTCTATTCCACGTTTTATATGAATTAATTCCATTTCATAATAACAATGAGACACACTAGGCAATGCATTTCAGGGCAATTATTATATTTTCCAGGTGATTAAAGTCACTGAGCTTTTTGGCCCTTCAGCTTTCCGCATTATCTCACCATCCATAGCATGCTAATAATCTCCCAGAAATTCATTGCTTGTCATGTCTCATTGCTTAAGCAACGTATACCAAGCCATGCATAATAAGGCTTTTGTTCCATTCTATGCTGTGACATTAGAAAGCCTGAAAGCAAAAAGGAGCTAAGATTAATGTCAGCAGCAGAGCCCCAAGTATGAAAAAATTCCTCGGTATAGACTGGGCTTCTTTTTCGCAGTGCAGCATTCTTGTCAGGTTTCCTGGACTTCCACTGCTCCTTTGCAGGTCTCCATAACTGGTTTCAAAATTATAGCTGTCCTCCAACAGCATTTAACAGCAGCTGTGCTAGCTAGCTAGCTCTTTCTATTTTCTCTTTCTGGTACAAAAGCTTAGAGGATTTCCAAAGCTTTCAGTTTGTTTAAACAAACTAACCACTTTTTTGCCCCCATGCTGACCCATATCTTACTGCAGAAGTCATTTAATAGTTTCCATTAAGTCAGTAGTTCTCAACCAGGGTAATGTGGCATCCCTGGGTGCCACACGACTCTTCCAGGGTGCATATGGTGTGGGTATGCCTCTGTTTCTGGGAGTAGATTGTAGGGTCAGACTGGGAGTAACATGTGACAGCAAGAACAGGCACTCCTGCCTGCTTTAGGTTTATCAGCTAATGCTAATGAAGGCAAGAACAGTGTTCCTGCTGCAGTCCTTCCTGGTCTGGTTGTGCATGAAATGTGTGGGACAGCTCCATCTGGCTGTGACAGCAATTCACAGTTTGAGAACCAGAGGCAAACTGAGGCAACACAATGGTGCTTCTCAACAGGGATGCCTCCAAATTCAAGAAAGTATAGAGGGGCACCTTGAAACTAAAAATCTTGAGAACCACTATAAAAGGCCTTTGAGCACAAGGGGATTAAGGGTGAAACAGCAGAGCTCTGTCCCTACAGCCCCAGCACTTGGAGGTACATGAAGAAGTCAAATTCTCAATTCACGTGGCTTCAAAGACATTCCCAAAACTATCATCCAACTGTGAGGGATTTAGAGATGCCAGTCCAAGCCTCCAGACAGCAGGCAACAATAGTTCTGGAGAGAAAGTCTGTCTCATTCATTGCCCATACCCTTTAAGGGGAGTCCAGCCAGCCCCATTTGAGCAAACGATTCTATGTATAAATGGGGGGGGGAAGCATACTGATATCCCATCATGCCTTGGTTGTGTGGTGGTGCAGTGATCCTCACATGCATAGTCTAGTGCTGCAGTGGATGGAGCATACATCTTTTCTCTGTGACAACCTCCAGCCAGTCTGAAATTATCCCAGCAGTGTCCAGGAAGGGGCAAAGGGAGCCTGCCTATAGAAGAAGTAATAGCAAGTAATTGGGAGGCAGAACTTGCATAGGTAGGCATGGTGAATGTAATCCCAAGAAGTGGAACTTCTGGTACTTCTCACTCTTCCCTCAGGCAAAGTCCATGAACTGTGTAAACATAGCCCTGATCCTTGCTAGAGTCCACAGAAGTGCTAATGTTATACACAGTTCACATTGATTTGTTTTTAAGATGACCCAAACAAGTAAACTCTTGATAAGTGTTATAGAGGCATTGTATAATACTTCGTAGCATCAAGCCGTTATAAGCAATGGTACCAAAATATGAACTGAAATCCAAAAAATCCTGGGTAAATATTTCTGGTAAAATATTACCATAACTTGGGCAAAATTAAATAAGGAGAAGGCAAATACTCAAAACTGTCATTTTAAAGATGAAAGAAAATGGAACTCTAACATCTAAAGTGTTAATGTTTGGGGGGAGCGTTAAGTGGGAAGAGAATATTTTGTCCTGGACTATGATAAATATGAAAATAAAATGTAAAAGATTGGTGCTCTTGAATCTGTTCTCCAAGCAATAGTAACATTGCCCATCTATGTGTAATGAAACTTTATTGCAGTGGTGACAAATTGAACAATAAATAAACTACTACTATATAAAATTCCTCGAAAGCATCTTCTGCAGGGTTCCTGAGGATGTAAGAGTGAAATTCCCAAGGACGGGTTCCTTGACTAATGGAGTAACTAGCTAAATATATTATGTAGCTACCTTTTTGTCAGTCTACAGTGCAGATAAACCATTACCTTTAATTAGATTGCACAAGCAGTAAGCAAAGGTTTTACAGTCTGCTTCTCATCTTATCCAGGGTCACATATCTAGAAGGTGGTTCCATCCAATCCTACATACACAATAGCATGAATCAATCTCTTCCTGTTACCTTGGCAAAATGTACACCTGAAGTATGCTTGTACAGATGCTTTGGTCTGATTTTGAATGTGCATATCTTCTTCGGTTTTTAAAACAGGCAAGGATTTTGTGGGGGCGATATCTTTTATTAGACCAACTGCATGGCTGGGATAAAGTTTGGCAAGCATTTGAATGAAATGCATTCTCCTGCCTTGCATTCAAAAGCTTGTCTGACTTTATACCAACTATACAGCTGGTCCAGTAAAATATACCATCCCCAAAAGATATCTCCTCTTGCATAGTTCCTAGAGCATCACAGTTACATCATTCTAACACTACCATCAGTCTTTAAAATGAATTTTGACAGTTAAAATCGTCACACTGGAAGCAAGAGTTTATAAAGGGACCATATTCAGGTCTTAAATGGGACTCAAATTAGGGCTTGCATTATTGTTGGAGAGGCAAAAATCAACCACCAGTTGGAGCTGTAAGTGAAGAGACTCATTTTTCCAATGCTTCTCCTACAAAATGTCAAAGCCTTTATGAATTCTTAGCTAATATTTATCATCCAGTATTTTTTTTTCTTTTCAAGTGAATTTGAAAGATGCTATACTGATACCTCTGGAGACTGAAGTTCTTTGTTCAACCACAGATTCAGAAGCAAATAGCATCTGTGCTAGGTGCTCTCTGAAGCAGATAGGGCTCCAAGCACTTAGTTTCACAACTGGAATTTCATTTACCATCATAGTACATGCCGTTATGTGACACCAAAACAACTTTTCATGTGGATGGGAAAAAAGTGTGTGTACACACGCACACAGCTGAAACTCTGAATTGCAATTAAAAGTATGGAGAAAAAACATCCATGTTTGTAATTTATACCCTGGCTTCCAGCATCTAATTTGAAATAGTTCAAAATGTAGAGATGGAAAGGGGAGAATTTTTGACCAGCACTCTCTATCTACCTCTTACGCTGTCTTTCTTGAAGTAAGCCTTTAGCGATTGATCACTTATTGCCGAGGCAAATTCAAGCAGATGGCTTAGGCCTCAGCCCTGCCAAAAATCAATGTAGTGTTGGCAGATCTCATGACTTGCATCATAAACCTGGAAGTACATTTTTATTTCATCAGTTTCTTATTTAAAGCTTCACCTCCTGCCCTTCAAGGATTAAGTGAGACTCTCAACTTTCATATGTTTAAAAATATGTTGAGACTTCTGGGTTTTGAGCCTTTAGGGTCTGCTTGTGTCATCTTCTCAAGTTGGCTACCCATATTCATAAAAACTAAAAATATATTTTCATACTGTTATTTTTCTAAACTAGTCTCATCATTTCCTGAGTCTTGACTCATAGGTTTTGAATGGCTGAGATGCGTAGAAGCCATATTATTAATACTCAACGTTACAAGCACAAGTAGTCCTAAAGTCAATGGATTATGTATTATGTATGGAAAAATGGACAGGATCAGCCATTGTGATAAAAGACTTACTTTTCAGTCCCCTGTGTCACCTTGTTTCTTAACATGGGATGCATCATTTGTATGCTTAAAATAACCCAGCCCTCTCCCACCTCCCACCAAAAAACCTGTCAATCACCTGGGAAGAAAACAAGATTCATAATTGGATCTCCCAACAACATTTTGGTTAGTACCTTTACCATTGATAATAAAAATCAAAATATAAATTCACATGCTGAATATAAAAAAAACAAACAAGTAGAAAGTTACTGCCTATGGCTGTATCCAAAACTCTGTATATTACCTATTTAATAACCTCTAAAAAGCCTTGTTTTAAGAAAATTGGTTAAATAGGAAGTGTTTGACTCCTTGTTTTGAAGTAGCCATTTATTAGATTCTACATCTTCACTGCTACCAGTGTGGTGGTATGCATTTTGGCCTTTTTGAACCATCTGTTTTCAGATGTAACTCTTATTCATGGCTAACAATGGAGATAACTAGGGTATTGGGAATGGTCTTAGCCACACACCAGTAACTTCACTTTAGTCTGAATAACTTTTTGCAAAGCCATTCTTGTACAACAGTCTATGGAAATTTGTACAGAGATTGGAGGCAGCCCTGTGTTCTAGGCCAATTTCTTCCACTATTTTTTTCTCTGTCTTTAAAAAATGTTTAGGTAATATAACATTCCCCCATTTTAGTGCATGCAGGGTAGATGAGGCCTAGAGATCACATGACTTAGCCCAGGTCACGTGGTATCAAATAAAATTTCTGAATAACGGATTGCTTTCTCTTCTACAAGTCTAAAACAGGAAAATTTGGTTTGAGATTTATGAACCTGGGAATGCTGCAGAACTATTAAAGTTATTTTCCAGGTTCATTGAGACCTACGTATTGAAAAGTCCTGCAAGGGCAAAGACTTGTTATTAGATTCATATCAAAGCTAGGAAAACTGAAAACAGTTAAAGTGACTTTCAGGAATAGCATGATTAGCTGAGTCTTCAAACAAAAATTCCCTGTCCTAAAATGGTGGTGTTTTTCCTTAATAAAAGGAACTCTAATTTTCTTCCTGAATTTAAAAACACATGCATCTGTCCTAGACATCATGTGGTAAATACTTTATGGTTATAACCAATTCACTTGTATAAAATTTAAAGTCCCTGCTCTATAAACCTCAAGATCACCCTTGGATTCTTTTAAAGAAAACCATAACACTGCCTACAATGGAGTTTGGTAGCCAATGAATTTCACCTTACAAATCTTGAATAAACACTATGCAGACTTATTGATGTGCTAGGGGCTTTAATTAAACAGTTTGTCACGTTGAAAGAGGTGGTGATCAACCCCTCGCAGTGCCTCATCTTTATTACCTTTATAGTGTAATTCTATTCCCCACATTCTTTGTGGTGGTATGCAAGTATGTTTTCCATTTTTAATGAAGAGAAAAAGTAGTATGCACAAAACCTGGTTTACTATAAGCAATGTGGTAATTTTCATCTTTCAGTGAAAGTACCACATTCAGAATTTAGCTCTTACACTATAAATTCAGCTGACAGCTCTAGTATTTCAATTAGGAAAGCAAACCTGAGGATGAAAACCTGAGCCAAGCTACCCTTCTCTTCAAAAAATAAAAGCAGTAGCCATGGGCTTGGAGTAGGAGAGAAGTGGATAAGGAAGGGTGGGAAAGAGGAAATGGGGGGTGGAAAGGGGTTGTTTAGTTTAGTTATTTTGCCTTTATGAAATGTTACCAATTAGGAAAACCAGACTCCAGAACCAAATGTGGACAACTATTTGAACTAGGAGGAAATTAAGAGCTGAACATATGATTGGGCAGACACTACTCTAAAAAAGTACTCTCTCATGGGCTAGAGACAAACATTCAAAATGCCCAAGCCTGAATTGATTCAATCTTTGCAAACTAGTTTAACCTGCAGAGATTCAAACAATTTGCAAGTGGATAGATATTCACTTTTTAATCAGGAAATACAGGCACTTGCCTGCAGTGGCTCAGGCTAGAAGCTGGGGGGCACTTGAGTGAGCCCTCCCTTCCCTTCCACAATCCTGACATGGGAGGGCATGGCGAGGCCCTGCCAGAATGCTATGATTAGGGAGGGGTTTAAACCCGTACCCTGGGCTGCACAGTCCCCAGCCAGGGTGTGCCTGAAGGGGGAGGGGGTAGCAGCTCTCCCCAGGCTTTTCCCTGCTTTCTGCTAAAGGGGCAGGAGTATTCATAGAATCATAGAAGTAGGGTCGGAAGGAAACTTATAGGTCTTGAAGTCTGACCCCCTGGCAGGGCAGGAGAAAAAACTGGGCTCAAATGATCCCAGCTAGGTAGGCATCAAGCCTCCTCTTAAAGACCCCCAGGGTAGGAGCCAGCACCACTTCCCTTGGAAGTTGGTTCCAGATCCTAGCCGCCCTAACGGTGAAGTAGTTCTTACAGATGTCTAATCTAAACCTACTCTCCAACAAATTGTGGCCATTATTCCCGGGGGCGCTAGGGGAAACAAACCCTTCTGGTCCCCCCTAGTGAGTTTATAGACTGTCACCAGGTCCCCTCTCAGCTTTCTCTTGTGAAGGCTGAACACGTTCAGGTCCCACAGTCTCTCATTGCAGGGTCTGCCCTGTAGTCCCCGGATCATGCGGGTGGCCCTCCTCTGGACCCTCTCCATGTTGTCGACATCCCTCCTGAAGTGCAGCGCCCAGAACTGGATGCAGTACTCAAGCTGTGGCCTGACCAGTGTTGCACAGAGTGTTGCCCTACTTCAGATGCACCTGTGGATGCACGACAAGGTCCGGTTAGCCCTGCCAACCGTGACCTCACATTGTCGGCCCATGTTCATCTTGGAGTCAGTAATGACTCCAAGATCCCTTTCTGCCTTTGTGCTCTCATGAAGGGAGTTTCCCATCTTATAAGTGTGCTGCTGGTTACTACTGCCTAAGTGCAGCATCCTGCACTTGTCAGTGTTGAAGCGCATCCTGTTTTTGCTAGCGTGTTGTAGGTATTGTCAGACTACGGTCCCCAGCTCGCACTCTGAGGCAAAGGTGGGTAGGGGGAGAGGAAGAACTGCTTCTGTGCAGTGCATGCATCTGTTGATGATATTGAGCTTTTCAATCTCCCTCTCCCCCTGATTCTTCAGACTGGTCTGCAGCAAACTGACAGGCACTCATAGGTCCCATGCATTGCATAACCTGGTCATTTCTCATATCTCTCTCTGTCCCCTCTCGAACACTGACAGATTGCAGCCTTTGAAGCAAGCAAGCCATCAGGAAGCTTATCAGAACACAATGCTTATTAGCCCATCAAGAAAACAAAAGCCTCTCTCAGTAGTTCAAGCTCTTCTTAAACATCTTTTCCCAAGGCATTTGTAAGGAAGAAAGGAGGAATATTACCAGGTACCTGTTTATTAGTTCCAAAAAGCCCTAAGCAGACAGAGTCCTGTCTGCCTTTCTTCCAATGAAGCTGGAGACACATACAGACACCTCTCAGCATTAGCTAGCATGGGGACGGCGTGGCCAGATGCTGACTGGGACCCATGTCACTGGGTTCCCTGCTGTGGGAGAGGGGAGATTCCTACTTAAGCAGCGAGTGAGGGCAGGGTGAGGCAATGGAAAGCCAGGCAGATGCTGCTGTGCCTGCAGTCTCCACCTCCTTCTCAGCCACCCAGAGCTCCGGCTAGGGAGAAGAGGGTTGGGGCCAGCCCTGCTCTCTGGAGCAAACAGCCCAGCCCAACCCAGGGGTGGAAAGCATGCTAGGGATCTGTGATTTAACTTAAACCAGGAAGGGATCCAGGACACAAGTTCCATAAACCAGTTTGACCCAAATCAGATAAGTCTGATACTATATTGAACCAGGTTTATCTTAAAACCAGTTTCAAAATGACTGAAAATGGTTATGTGAACTGAACTTATGTTCTGTTACAGATTTAAATCAGTTACTGTGTAACTTCTGTCCCTAGCCATAATGACAAAAGTAGTTATACAGACAGCAGCAAACACTTTCAAGACTGAACACACGTTCACTTTGCTCTGTCAACTCACCCAAGCCCACGTTCCATCAGGGAGCTGTTCAAATCTGGTCCAGGAGTGTTCTAGCCGCCAGCAGAGGGTTTGGGATTGAGAGTGTGGTCATTGGCAACTTATCTGCAGTCCCCTTTGATGCCTGAAGTGCAACAAGTTTCTCTTCTCTAAAGCTCAGTGAAGTCAGACGTCCCTGATCTGCGCTGTCCGAGGGGTACTGGGAAGGACCCTGGTATTCGGTCTTTGGGCTTTTTGAGATTTATTGACCTACTGAATTCAGGTCAGCAGCTAATTTTAAAGCAGTAGCTTCTTTTACAATGCTGCATTTTTTAAAAATAATTTCTGGATGTGTTAGCCAATTTATAACTCCTGAGCTATGCTAATAACTTACAGCCATTTAGATTTTTTTACTACAACTTTTTTCAGGACTGACCAATAGCAGTACAAGCCTTTGCCTTATTTTGATAAGGTTAATTTTAACTGTGCCACAAGGCCTACTACTACTTTTACAAGGCCTTGCTAAATTTACTAGGCCTCACTACATACAAGGCCTCACTAATCTTTTACCTTTATTAGGCTCTTAGCAGCAACATACAGCTTACAGTACATGAACAAATGACAAGAAACACCTGGTCTAATCCTCACAGAGCACTTAGCAAGCACCTTCATAATACAGACACAATTCCTAACTGTTACACTCCACCCCTTGCTTACTGAAGCTTCAGATCACCCCTTGCTTGTGATAGCTACAGTTAAGATGCTAAAGCTACATATGCTACATTACGGAATGGGGAAGGATCGATTTTGCCATAAACACAGTGGCTTGAGAGGCTTAACAGATGCAGAATGCATTATTGGTGGCACAGAATCAAGGGTGTTGAGCTCAGTGGGGTTTCCCTTAGGAAGTATGTAACAACAAACCCATAAACAAGCAGAGCTACAATAATTACCTCCCCTCCCACAGTTAGCCATTCCAGCCTTCAGGTAGGGAATATACTCAAGATAATAACTGGTGCCACGGGTGCACTGACAGTTACTACTTTGCTAGGCAACTATTTTGTTTTTTCTACTTGTAGACTAGGATTTTACTTGCTCCAGGGTGGCAGGTTTCTTCTAACATGGATACTGGGGCTGGACCACACGAACGTCATCTGAGCACGTTTCCAGGAGATGCTTTTCAGGGTTAGGCTACTCCTTTAGATCTTCAGGAGCAAGTTTATTAATATTTGGGTAATAAGAAGGATAGTAGACACGCCCTACTTAGGAAACACAATAAGGCATTAGTATGAAGAATACAGTTATAACAGTCCACCACTTTATGGTGTTAGCTGATTTTGACAGATGATAGAACAGGACTTGTCTTCAGTAGCAGGCTTACTTAGAAATGGCTATGGCCGCATCTATGGACAGATCTAATCTGTAGGAACAAGACAACAAGAAGCTTGGCTCCTGTTAGATAAATTTGACTTAAATACTCACCATGTATTATGCATACCTTTTGCCAATAGTGTCTTTTCTTATGCATCTTCCTGAGGATGCTTCACTACTACCCAATCTTCTGCCTGGAGCTTTTCTGGGTCACCACCCTTAGGTTGTCCTACTGCCGGCTCGCAGGGACTACCCAATCTAAAGGCCTGTTGCATAGGACTACTTCCCGGATGAGGTCGGTTATTGGCCTAATTGATAGCTTGATCCAGGTGCAACTCCCAGTCCTTAAGAGCTGAGCCAGCGGCCAATGCAAATTGCATTTCAGGATGCCATTGGCTCTCTCTAACAATCCATTAGACTGCGGATGGTATGGGATATGATATGTTTATAACATGTTATGTGTTGTGGTCTAGTTATACACAATATAATTGCAGAAGTGAGGGCTATTATCGCTCTGTAGCTCTATGGGTGGTGGATACACAGCTAGCAGAGTTTTCAGTGCTACACAAGTGTCCTGGGCAGTACCTCTCACCGAGGCGCAGGCAAACGTTATTCTTGTGATAACTTCTACAGCTACAAACACATGTTGTCACTTCAGGGAAGTTTGAGGGAGGGGGCCTATGAAATCGCATTGCTATACTTGCCATGCTACCCTTCCCCCACATAATGAAAATGGGACAGTCAGGAAAGGTTTTAGTCACATCTTGACCTCTTGGCAGGTGATTCAAGGATTACCTATTTTTTGTGCCTCTTTCTAAGTTACATGAATGTTCTAAGACGCGGCTAAGCAAGAGGTTCTATTATCCCCGGGGTGCCCGTGTTGTCAGTGTAGCTATTCTGAGGCTCGTTCTCCAGGTGTGCAGTGGAAGGAGGAGTCGGGCAATGATTAACTTGCTGCTTCATTTTTTTTCTTTTTTTAAACATACAAGGTTTTAGTACCCTCTTCCTTGGTCAGCTGGATTAACCTGCCTATTCTACTTTGTCTCTGGGCCTTCCTTTGCTTTATTCCTAAGTGCTGCACGCACATGTTGGATGTGTAGAGGGAGATCATTTTGGGCTAGCTTCTACAAGGTCTCCCATTGCTCATGGCTCTAAATGTCCTGTTCTCATCTTTTAAAGTTTTTTTTGTACCGTAGGTGTAGCTATTTAGTGCATCCCTCCACCACCATTCAGGAGTCACTATAAATGTAAAAGGGCTTTTACAGGATGTGGACTATTTAACAATTCTTATTCCGCTACGGTGAGCACTGCGCTGAGCTTGGCATAATGCACGCTTTTTCTGAGGCCTTGTACTACTACTTGCTTGCCATCTCAAATCTTCAAGGTGACTCCCCTCCAAGCACAGCCTCAAGCAGACCTATCTGTAAACCAGACTTCAACATCAGCTGAGGCCTTCATCTCAGGTGAGAAAGGAGGTGCTTCTTTGATGGGTGAAGGTTCACTGCAGCTTGTTTTGTTGGAATAAACGTTAACTGTACTTTCTGTGACCCTTTTAACTAATGCAGGTCATCCTTTTGGAGTTACTTGTTGGACCTGGCTCAAGATGTAATAAATCCACTTCTGGATCGTGGTGTTTTGGACTCTTCTCCTAGGTGGCAACTGGTGGTCCGACAGAGCCATTCCAAGAATAGGTATTGGAGTAATGATAACTGTAGGTAATTCCCTGCTTAACACTTCTGTGGCTTCTAGGGCTGCCACTGCTGCACACAACATATGTTCTAAGAGAGTAAACCTTGCTTCCGCTCTTCTCCAGCCTCAGCTCCAGAATCCAAGGGGTTTTCCTTCTGCCTCTGAGGACTCTTTCTGCCACAGGCTCCAGTGTGATGATCCTCCTTCTGAGACACCTATATGGAGCAAAAGCTCTCCTCTAGGATGTTGTGCTGCTAGGGAAGCATGGACAGTTACTGCTTCTTTAAGGGCCTGTAAGGCACATTTATGCTTAGGACCTCGTTTTTATTTAGTCCTCTTCTTACATAGTTATACAAGGGATGAGCTAATACACTAAAATTAGGAACATGCATACACTAAAAACTAAGTGCTCTTAATTTGGCCTTCAGTTCTTTTACATCAGTGGGGGTGAGAGTCTTTACTATACTTTGCAGTGCTTCAGTTGGTATTGTGGGCCCCCCATTTTGCCATTCTATTCTTAGAAATTCACACTGGGGACCTACTTCTTGGACTTTTCGTTCTAAAGGTACAAAACCGCCTTCATGAATCCGAAGGTACACACTCTCTCTTTTAATGATTCAAAGGCCTTGGTGGCAGCCTCTTTGTTTTGACTGCCCACCATGATGTCACCTATATACTGCTACATGCGTATGTTGGGGTACTTTTCTTGGACCTCATGAACTACAGTAGCTAGAACCCCATGAGCCAGGGTGGGGCTGTGTATCCACCCCGGGGCAATACCGTGTAGGTATACTGCTGTCCTATCCACATGAAAAGAAATACTGACTAGTGACTTTCATAGATGGGAATAGTAAAAAACATGTCTTTGATATCAATGAATCGTATATACCAAGGCCCAAAGCACTGGATGCTTTCTGTCAAGGCTGGTAGTGATAGGACGGCAGCCATCAAGGGGTCAGTGTTAGCATTTAAAGCTCAAAAGTCAATAGTCAGCTACTACCTTCCATTTGGCTTATGCACTGGCCACACTGGATTGTTATATGGAGAGTGGGTTTGAATAATAGTTCTGTCTTCTAGTTGCTGGCTTATAATACACTGGATAAGTTGTGTGGCCTCAGGCTTAGTTCAATATTGGGCCGGTGTACTCCTTTCATGAGAGGAAGGGTTAATGTGGTCATGCTACATTGAGTAACAGCCGTTATAGCTATTTCTTCAGGTTTCTGGTGAGGCACTGCGCACTTAAACTGCCAATTCTCTCGCTCAAGGGCAAACCACTGTCCTCATAGTACAGTAAGCCTCAGTAAGCTTGGTCCCGCTTTAAGTAGTACTGCTGCTGCCATTACCTTAGAGCCATTAGGTAGCATGAAGGTCGCTCGGACCATATGTCCTGATCGTCTAGTGCCTTCAACTCCAATTACTTGATAAGGGGTTCTTTTCTCCCCTTTCTAATCCACAGAATCTAAAATGCAAATCTGGGCACCCATGTCTAGATTTCATAGACGTTTAGACTGGAAGGGACCCCAGAGGATCAGAGTCCAGCCCCCTGCCCCAGGGGCAGGAAGTCAGCAGGGATCATAGAATCCCAGCAAGTTAAGAATCCAAATGCATCTTGAAGGCGTTCAAAGTGGGTGCTTGAACTGCCTCCAGCTGCATTCTATTCCAAACCTTGGGAGCTCGGACAGTGAAGAAGTTCTTTCTTACATCCAGCCTGAATTGGTCATGGCAGAGTTTGCGACCGTTCGATCTTGTCATCCCTTGGGACACTATGGTGAACAGATGTTCCCCCAGATCCTGATGAGCACCCCTGATAAATTTATAGGTGGCCACCAGAACACCCTTGAGCCTACGCTTTTCCAGGCTGAAGAGCCCCATGGCTCTCAGGCTGTCATCATAAAGTCTCTTTTCCTGACCTCTAATCATGCGCATGGCTCTCCTCTGCACCCTCTCAAGCTTCTCCACATCCTTTTTGAATTGTGGAGCCCAAAACTGGACACAGTACTCCACCTGCAGCCTCACCAAGGCCAAGTACAACGGGAGAATGATGTCCCAGGATTTACTTGAGAAGCATCTATGGATGCAAGCCAGTGTTTTGCTTGCCTTACTAGCCACAGCATCGCACTGAAGGCTCATGTTCATCTTGTGGTCAACCATGATCCCCAAGTCCCTTTCATGAGCAGTGCTAGCCAGCATAGCACTACCAAGCCTACAAGCATGCTGCAGGTTTTTCCTCCCAAGGTGGAGAACCTTGCATTTTTTGGTGTTGAACACCATCAGGTTCTTGTCCGCCCATTTCCTGAGCCTGTCAGGATCCACCTGGATCACCCTCCTGTCCTCAGGTGTGGAT
Source organism: Crocodylus siamensis (assembly GCF_052110815.1). Taxonomy (NCBI): domain Eukaryota; kingdom Metazoa; phylum Chordata; order Crocodylia; family Crocodylidae; genus Crocodylus; species Crocodylus siamensis. The sequence goes on from NC_143397.1 coordinate 101,225,286, forward strand.
GCTTTACCCCAGAGTTTTGTGTCATCGACAAACTTGGCCAGTCCGCTTCTGACTCCAATGTCCACATCATTAATGAAGATGTTAAATAGTATAGGCCCTTGGACAGAGCCTTGAGGGACCCCCACTGGTCACAGCACACCAAGACAATTGGCTCCCATTGACCACCACCCTCTGGGTCCTACCACAGAGCCAATTCCCCAGCCAATGGATCATGGTGCGGTCAAGGCTGCAGTTAGCCAGTTTAGCCAAGAGGTGATTGTGGGATACCAGATCGAAGGCTTTTTTAAAGTCAAGATATACAACGTTGATCTCTTCCCCCATGTCCAGGTGATAAGTCACCTGGTCATGAAAGGAAATGAGATTGGTCAGACAAGACCTACCCACAACAAACCCATGCTGGGTATCCCTCAGGATATTGCCTTCAGCTAGTCTGTTAAGGATGGCTTTTCCAAGACCTTCCCCAGGATAGATGTCAGGCTGATGGGCCTGTAGTTTGCTGGATCTACTTTTCTCCCTGTGTTGAAGATAGGCACAACAATGGTCCTCTTCCAATCTCTCAAAGATCTGTGCCAGGGGATGATATGATGCTCGCAAACTCCCTGAGTACCCTTGGGTGTAACCCATCAGGGCCAGCTGACTTGAAGGTATCCAGAATGTCAAGGTGGTTCTTCACGAGGTCAGCTTTAATGGAGGACAAGGAATCTCCCTCACCCAGGCCTCCCTGACCCATAGTGGGCAGGGCTGTCCCATGGGACTGGGGAAAAACTGATGCAAAGTGCCCATTTAGCAAGTTCACTTTTTCCTGGGCATCAGTTGTCAGTTGCACCATCTGGTTCACCAGGGGTTCATCATTGCCCTTGCTTTTCCTCCGGCTCCCCACATATCTGAAAAAGGACTTCTTTTCCTTGATATTTGTAGCTAGCTGGAGTTCCATCACAACCTTGGCTTTCCTGATTTGCTCTCTGCAGGTCTGAACCAGAGCAGAGTATTCTTCCTTGGTGGCGGTTCCAGTGCTCCATCCTCTATGCTTGGCTGAGTTCTTCCCTCTCAGCAGAGACATATGGGGGCGGTTCAGCACCAGGCTTGTCATCAGTTTCCTCCCTGTCATCTGTCTCTGCCCTGTGATCTTCCCAGAGCTCAGCTTCTGGTTTCTCTCCATACAGCACTGTCACATCTTGTCAAATAGCATATCAATTGACGTTTCACTTTTACCTAATTGAATCTGTATAGGTATCAGAATTAAGGGGCCAATATTAACTTTACATGCCGGTTTCCGGCCTACTACTGCCCCCATGATTTAAAACTACTACTGCCCCCTTTTTTAAATATGTAGGGGGTAAAAAGAAGGTCGCGGGTAATGTGGGGCCCTTGCAGGACGCCATGGGAAACTTGGTCGTCACACCAGACGGCAAAGCTAACATATTTAACGATTTCTTTGCCTTTGCCTCCGTCTTCCTAAGTAGGGACCAGAACAGCCACCTCCCTGCTGGGCCCCCCACAGGCCCTGGGGGAGGCACACCTGGGCCACGGGTTAGCGAGGATTTAGTTAGGGAGCTTCTGGAGGAGTTGGACGTATTCAAGGCAGCCAGCCCGGATGATCTCCACCCTAGATTTCTAAAGGAACTGGCCGAGGTCATTGCAAGTCCTCTGGCACAACTTTATGAGCACTCGTGGTGCTCTGGTGAGGTACCGGAGGACTGGAAGGGGGCCAATGTGGTCCCCATCTTCAAAAAAGGCAGTAAGGAGGACCCAGGAAACTATAGGCCGGTTAGTCTTACCTTGATCCTAGGCAAGCTGTTCGAGAAAGTTATGCTAGCACACATCCAGGAGGGGCCAGCAGGGGTTCATCAGTGCCAGGTTCTGTCAGACCAACCTGCTGGCCTTTTACAATCAGATCACCAGATCATTAGATGCAGGGGTAGCAGTGGATATAGTCTTCCTGGACTTCCGGAAGGCTTTTGACACTGTCTCTCACCCCATTCTCATTAAGAAACTGGGGGGCTGTGGTGTAGACACCCACACAGTCAAATGGGTTGCCAACTGGCTGGAGGGCCACACCCAGAGGCTGGTAGTGGATGGGTCCTTCTCAACCTAGAAGGATGTGGGCAGTGGGGTTCTGCGGGGCTCAGTCCTCAGGCCCGCACTGTTCAACATCTTCATCAGTGATTTGGATGAGGGGGTAAAAAGCACCCTGTTCAAATTTTCTGATGACACTAAGATGTGGGGGGACGTGGGCACAGTGGAAAGATGCAACAGGCTACAATCAGACCTAGACAGGTTACAAGGGTGGGCGGATGAGAATAGGATGGGTTTCAACATAGACAAGTGCAAGGTGATGTACTTCAGGAGGAACAACCGGCACCATACCTACAGGTTAGGGAAATCCCTTCTTATCAGCACAGAGATGGAAAGGGATCAGGGGGTCATCATTGACTTCACGATGAACATGGGCTGGCAGTGTGGAGAGGCAGTTAGGAAGGCCAACCGCAACTTGTCCTGCATCCACAGATGCATCTTGAGCAGGTCCAAAGAGGTGATCCTCCCCCTCTATGCGGCACTGGTCAGGCCGCAGCTGGAGTATTGTGTCCAGTTCTGGGCGCCACACTTCAAGAGGGATGTGGACAGCATGGAGAGGGTCCAGAGGAGGGCCACTCATATGATCGGGGGACAACAGGGCAGGCCCTATGAGGAGAGGCTATGGGACCTGAACCTGTTCAGCCTCCACAAGAAAAGGCTGAGGGGGGATCTTGTGGCCTGTTATAAACTAGTCAGGGGGGATCAGCAGGCATTGGGGGAGTCACTGTTTCCCCGAGCACTGCCAGGAGTGACCAGGAATAATGGTCACAAGTTGGCAGAGGGTAGGTTTAGGTTAGATATCAGGAGGTGCTACTTCACAGTCAGGGCGGCTAGGGTCTGGAACCAGCTTCCAAGAGAAGTGGTGCAGGCTCCTACCCTGGGGGTGTTTAAGAGGAGGTTAGATGAACATCTTGCTGGGGTCATTTGACCCCAGTACTCTTTCCTGCCATGGCAGGGGATTGGACTAGATGATCTGCTCAGGCGCCTTCCGACCCTAGAAACTATGAAACTATGATGGCCCCTCTCCTTGGGGGCCAGGCCGGCCAGACTTCCTAGGCCACACGATCAAGGGAGGTAAAGGCCTGGGAAAATGTCGACAGTTCCACCCTTAGGGCAGAGAATCCTTCCAGTGACACTGCCGGTGGCGCAGAAGGCTCTGCTTTCGGGCTTGCCCCTTTGCTACAGTGTTGAGCCTACAGCCCTTGCAGAACATTGGTGGGCAGTTTATTGATTTGAACTTTACTGAAACTGGCAGTTAACAAGTCTTTCCACATTCTCGCTCGCGGAATCTGAAACCAGGCTTTCTTGGCTTTTCCTAACAATTTGGGGCGGTTGGGAGGGGTTGTCTTTCACTGAGGCCGCCGCCATGGCCTTGGCAGTTTTCATTGGCTTGGCAAGACCTGGCTTCTGCAAAATGGGTAGAAGCTGCGCTAATCACCAGATCACATTTCTTACCAGGTGATTCACTGCCTCTGGCTCCAAGGCCAACAGGGCTGAGGTGCACTCTGTTGCTGCTTGTCAGCAAAACCTCCTCCACAACGGTGCTATCATGACTTCCACATCTGGCATGAGTCTAAACTGCTGCACGAATGATTTCAGTTAGTGTTAACTGATACAAGCAGCAGCCAGCCTCTTCTAAATTGGCCCACTCCCAAGGGGCAGAGTTAAGCTCTTCTTCCATATTACTGTAACTGGCAGTGGTCACCTGTAGTGCAGCAGAAAACAAAGAACCTTTTTTATCACTTCCTCCAAACTGATTTAACTGGACCTCAGGGCACAGGATGAGTTTCATAGTTTCTAGGGTCTGAAGGGACCTGAGTAGATCATTTAGTGTGACCCCCTGGCAGGAAGGAGTACTGGGGTCAAACGACCCCGGCAAGGTGTACCTCTAACCTCCTCTTAAAGAGCCCCAGGGTAGGAGCCTGCACCACTTCTCTTGCAAGTCGGTTCCAGATCCTAGCCACCCTGACCGTGAAGTAGCGCCTCCTGATATCTAGCCTAAATCTACCCTCTGCCAGATTGTGACCATTATTTCTGGTCACTCCTGGCGGTGCTCGGGGGAACAGGGACTTCCCCAATGCCTGCTGATCCCCCCTGACTAGTTTGTAGCAGGACACTAGATCCCCCCTCAGCCTTCTGTTTTGGAGGCTGAACAGGTTCAGGTCCCGTAGCCTCTCCTCATAGGGCCTGCCCTGCTCCCCCCTGATCATGCAAGTGGCCCTCCTCTGGACCCTCTCCATCTTATCCATATCCCTCTTCAAGTATGGTGCCCAGAACTGGACGCAATACTCCAGCTGCAGCCTGACCAGTGCCGCATAGAGGGGGAGGATCACCTCTTTGGACCTGCTCAAGATGCATCTGTGGATGCATGACAAGGTACGGTTGGCCTTCCTGACTGTATCCCCACACTGCCGGCCCATGTTCATCCTGGAGTCAATGATGACTCCAAGATCCTTTTCCGCCTCTGTGCTGACAAGACGGGAGTTCCCCAGCCTGTAGGTATGGTGCCAGTTGTTCCTCCCCAGGTGCATCACTTTGCACTTGTCGGTGTTGAATCCCATTCTATTCTCATCCGCCCACTCCTGTAACTTGTCTAGGTCTGATTGCAGCCTATTCCTCCCTTCTAGCATGCCCACATCCCCCCACATCTTAGTGTCATCGGCAAATTTGAACAAGGTGCTTTTTACCCCCTCGTCCAAGTTGGACCGCCTCGGCACGGCTCACTGATATTGAGGAGGCACAGAGCAGTGCTCTTGAGTATCAGCACTGAGGAGGTAAATAGGGTAAGGTAGTACTGTTATGATCCTATATTAGGGAACACTTTAGCTAATGCTCATTAATACAATAATATCTATGGCAACCGTAGATATGCATTTATTTAAGCTTCAGAATGAGCAATCCAGGGATAAGTGTCTGAGTGAAGAAGGAAGGTAGTTCAAACATTCGAACTAGCCAGTCTATTACTGGCTCTCCCAGCTTAGACTAATGCTACTCCTGTATATCTAGAATCTCCGCACAGGTAAAGGAACACAGTTCTGTTTGGGGATTTCCCCCTTGTAGCCCTGGGTGAGTTACTACTACTGGAAATGCTTGGCTGAGTTCTTCCCTCTGGGCAGGGACATATGGGGGCACTTCAGCACCACGCTCATCATCAATTTCCTCCCCATCATCTGTCTCTGCCCTGTGATCTTCCCAGAGCTCAGCTTTTGGTTTCTCTCCATACAGGTACTGTCACATCTTGTTGAAGGAGGGCTCCACAGCCTGTGCTAACTGCCCTCTCTTCTGGATGGAAGTGGCCATGCACACGATCATAATCTTTCCCTTCTTCTGTTCTAATGTCTCCAAGCGACTCTGGACAGCTTGCACAGCCTCACACACCACACTATTGGAATCTCTCACGTCTTCTAACTCCTTACTTAACCGAGTGACCTTTTCCTGGAGCTGGGCATTCTCTTCAGCCTCTAACCTGATCTGTGCTGTCTGAGGGGTACCAGGAAGGACCCTGGTATTCAGTCTTCAGGCTCCTCAAGATCTATTGTCCCACTGAATTCAGGTCAGCAGCTAATTTTAAATCAGTAGCTTCTTTTACAATACTGCATTTTTTAAAAATAATTCCTGGATTTGGTAGCCAATTTATAACTTCTGAGCTATGCTTATAACTTACAGCCATTTAGATTTTTTTACTGCAACTTTTTTCAGGACTGACCAATAGCAGTACAAGCCTTTGCCTTTTTTTGATAAGGTTAATTTTAACTGTGCCACAAGGCCTACTACTACTTTTACAAGGCCTTGCTAAATTTACTAGGCCTCACTATATACAAGGCCTCACTAATCTTTTACTTTTATTAGGCTCTTAGCAGCAACATACCCAGTTTACAATACATGAACAAATGACAAGAAACACCTGGTCTAATCCTCACAGAGTGCTTAGCAAGTGCCTTCACCATACAATTTTTAGCTGTCACACAGGAGGTGAAATCTGCCCTACCTCCCAATACCCTTGCCTTTGTTGATCAAGTCCTGCACAGTGGCAGTCCCCAGCCCATGTCCTCCAGCCGACCCGAGTTTGTCATGGCGCCAACGCTTCGCCTGGCTTCACCGTATTCCCCACTCCACCACCTGAGCTAGCTGGAGGACACCAGACAGGTCTGCTTTTCCACTGTTCATCGCCACCACCTCTACACACTCATGCACAACACAATCCATCGTGCCGCCCTTGCATCCTGCCCAGACACCAAGTGGCAGGGCCTGCTCAGTGAGGGCATGGCTTGGGCATCCCAGTGGCTGAGTCTGTACTCTACCCTCATCCAATGAGCCACTGAGGACCTCAGCTGGAAGCTCCTCCGTGGAGCCATCACCACAGGTGTATACATGGTGAGCTTCATGGAAACCCCAGTCTTCTGCTCCTTCTGTGGCCAGATGGAAACTCTGGCACACAGGACCCTTGAGTACACCAGGCTGCAGCCCCTCTACCTCCACCTCCAGAACCTCCTCCTGAGGTTCTCGTCTACTTTCACCCCCCGCCTTTGTTTTGGGTCACACCATCTGTGGCCTCACCAAGTCCTGGGACCTCCTGGTCAACCTCCTCCTGGCCCTGGCTAAGTGGGCCCTGTACTTGACCAGGAAGGAGGTTCTGGCTGGGAAGGTGCCTGGAGACTGTGGGGCAGCTTTCCTCTCACTTGTCTGTGTATGTTTCTAGGCAGAGCACCAGTGGGTGGCATCCATGAGCTCCTTGGATGCCTTTGAGGACTGGTGGGTGCGGCCCAGAGGCACACTTATTTTCACATTTTGATCCTTTGATCTACACAACACTCCTATCCTGTTTTTTCCATTAGTTGTCCCAAGTATTTTGTTGTAGCATTCACCCATTAGCCCCCATACAATAGGGGCTACTAGTTAGCTGGGTGGGCCTTAGGGCCCACGGTATTTGAATGTTACAAGTAGACATGTTGCTCTTAAATTTTCTGCACTACAGCAAACGGATTTTAACCATTTAACTGCAACAGCTCCAAGACAGCTGGATTGCAAAGCATGGACCTTGTCATAAGCCTTTCCTTTCATGAAGACAGTTCCCCTGCTGTACCTTTCCTGCTTTCCCTGAGGCCTATCATTTTATCACGAGTCACTGCATAGCAACCCTCCTCCCACCACTATGTGCAGATCCACTTTCCTCTCCTTCCATTGATCAGCCTACCCAGGTTTCTAAATGTACATGTGGCAGGGCACTATTGGTGCCTGCCACTTTAAGGGCTGAGCCAAGCAATCAACAGGTGCTTGACTGTGACAGACATTTTAGATCTCTGGCCACCTATATAAACATAGCAGTTTGCTGCTGGCAGGCAGGCAGAAATATCGCCTGACTGCAAGGCTGAGTGCAACATCCTGGAGGTAAGGGTAGGAGCTTAAGGGGATGGTTTGGAAGCTCCTGGGCCTGGGCCTGACCTAGAACTGCATTCTGCCAGGAGCGGGTGCCCTGGTGGGGCTCTTAGTGGTATGGGAGGCCTCAGGAAGCGCCAGGCCAGTTACCACCCTGGTGAAAGGCGGGTTGGGGCATCTTAATAACGCCAGCCCCCACAACCTGGTGGGTTACCTCATAGAAGGGCCAAGAAGGTGGACCCAGGTCAGAGAGTAGGCTACAGACTCAGAAACCTGACTTAAAATACCCTCAACTGATCAATGCTGGGGCCAGGACCAGAATGGTCAAAAGGGCCAGGGGCCCACTGTGAGGGACTGGGTTTGGAGGTGAGGCCAGTGCCTGTGTGGCCAAAGGTCCCAGGGGGAACACACCTGAGAGGGAAAAAAGAGTTCAGGGAGCTAGGCAGCTCAGAATGAGGGCGGAGTAGGCTGCCTGATTGGAGGGATCTGGTTGGGGTTTGGATTGGAGGATTCTGGGGCTCAGTGTGGGGCTGGTGACAATAGGACCAGTGGATGCCATCTGCAAGGCTTGGGCTGCGGTGTAGGGGAGGAATGGAGCAGCAGATAGTGCCCCCTGGCATCAGGGCAAGAAATGGGCAGCCTCCCACCTAATTAATATCATAATTATATATCATCAAGGCATGGCAGGAGAGAAGGTGAATGGTTGACCCAGAAACAGGTGTGTGGGCCATGAGTAGACTGGCCCCGAGCAAGCCCCCATTACAGTACACTAGTCAGTCAACTGTTCACCTACCTTTCCTTCCTTTTCAGGAATCTCCTTCCTTCTTCCCCCTAACCCAGCTCGCTGATACCTCTCTGAAGCAGTAAATCAAAACCCAAGCCACCCTAGGCCCAGTGCTGGTGAATTAACTAGTTATAGTGGCCCTGCTTTTACAAATAGCCATTTCTAAATTGAACTACCTTCCTTCTCCACTCAGACACTTATTCCTGGATTGCTCATTCTGAAGTTTAAGTAAATGCGTATCATCAGTTGCCATAGATATTATTGTATTAGCTAAAGTGGTCCCTAATATAGGATTGTAACAGTACTACCTTACCGTGTTTACCTACCCAGCACTGATACTCAAGAGCACTGCTCTGTTGCACTTGTAAGATGGGACAAGAGGCAGCAGCAATGCAGACTCATTTTCTTTCTTTACAATAGGTGAGGTTTCATTTGTTCACTTAATCTAACCTAATCCAGTGAAGCAGTTTTAGTGTTCTGGTCTGAATTTAGAATGCTTAAAAAAAATGAAGGAAAGTCAATCCAGGAACACACATACTGAACTCTTATTGATTTCAGCTAGAGCTCCAGCCACTTCAACCACGGCTGGAATTGAAAACCATGGCATGGTGATAGCCAGATAACTCAACCTGTGCGTGTCTCACTTACATTTGTGAGTTAGGTAATAGCAGCATCTTGATGTTAACAGGCCAGTATTGAGTAGCATGTTGCTTATATGTGTATCCTTCCAAGTGATTAACGCATAGCAGTAGGGGTGTAAATAATTGATTCCCCCTTTCCTGTTATCTAATAGGATTTAGCTATTCTAAGAGATTATGAAAAAATTTTAGATTTCTCCCATTAAGATTTGCCAAGAGAGGATGAACCAGTCATTTAGATCCTTGCTGCAAACTGAAACCAGGAAGCATCTAATGGATTTATGCATGAAATGCAAAGGGTAAGAGCAATGCCATTCAGAAAATACCTGATCCATTCACTCATCCAGTTTAGATACTGAACCTCCCCTGATTTTAAAGTACAGTAAAAAAAATCTACCTTCTTGATGCACATTTTTGGTGTCACACACGAGATATGGGTAACAATGAGCATGCATATATTATCCAGTCTTCTTAGCTTACAGTATTTGCAAATTTGCAACAGAAGTAAGCTGATTTTGCCATACGTCATCAATAAAAAAGCTGAGTAGCCGTATTCATTTCAATAAGAATGTTCATTAGCACAGGATTTGTTGCTAGGTGGACCTCGATGCCTTGAGGGATTGGTAACATCTAGAGCAGAGCCATCTGACTGGTGGCCTGTGAAGGCTTAAATTGAATCCCCCGAGCTCCCACACAACTTCCCTTCCTCTCATTGATCTGATACCAGCAGCAGACAGGGGCTCCAGGCTCTGTTTCCTGCCCCTGTCTCTGACCCAGGGAGTGGGACAGTGCAGCACAGCTTTCACTGTTAAGGGAACCTGCAGCCCAGGGTGCCTGAGTGGTGTAGTGCAGTCGAGGAGCTCATGGTTGGGAAGCTAAGGGCGAGTCAAGTACCTAGGGGAGGGTGCATGGGGAGCAGCAGCAGGGGGAGTGTCTACAGTGGGAAGGTGTGGATAGCAACAGCAAGAGGCAACATGGTACAGTGGGGTGCATGCACTGCAGCAGGGGATCATGAGGTACAGTGGAGAGCTACAGCAATAGGTATGTAGTGAGCAGGAGGATGCCCAGGAGCATGATACAGAAAGGAGGGGAGCACATAATGCACCATGGAAGTACCTGATGTAGATTGCAGCAGGGGGGCATCCAGGCCCATGCTAGTATGGTACAAGAGACAAGTAACCCCTAGCCACTTAGAAATTGCACAGCCCTGATCTAGCCTCTTTCACCTTGAAACACATGGGCTCAAAGGCTCACAATAGAAAAGCACCACTGGCCTTTGATTCTCCACTCATTTTATTCAGGCTGCCTCAGACTAGTTCTGATGAACACGTTTCTACATCATAAAGATGAGCACTTGCTGACCAGTCTGGTCTTCACCATCAGCAGGCTTTTCAGATAGAGAACACAAAGTTGCTGAATCATTGGACAAGAAGGAACCTCCTGGGTTATCAAGTCCAGTATCTACTGTCATGGGCAAATGGTGTCATAAACATTGCAAGATGAAAATGTAGTCAGCCAAGTTTTGTCCTCAGTGCAGAAGGCTGTCCCAAAACCTCATTTCTCCCCCCATGCTTCCATTGAGATTGTCAGACATGAATAGTTGGTACAGCTGGCCAAGCAGCAGGGTTGCCCATATCCAGAATTTTGTTAGTCAAACCCAAATTAACCTTAAATGAAATGTTCTGGGCTCACATTTGTTGGTCCCCACTAAACTTTGGTTTTATCAGAATTTTTTTGACCAGCCAATTGTAGAAAGAAGTACAAGGATAGGTACTTCTTTGTACCTTTTAATTTGTTCCTTTTAATTCTGCCTGTTATTTCATGTGCTGAGGTTAATACATGGTACTTAAAACTCAAAGAACGTTTTCACATACAGACTTTTCATCAGCAGGATGTGAAACATGGAGATCTGCTAATGAAAAGCACTATATAAAAGAATTATGCGATATTATAAACTGGAAAGACTTATTTTACTTTAGAAGCTATTGTACTTTGATACCAATGCTACCCCTTGAAGAAATTAACCTGTGCCCGTGTCTGGGTTTCTTGTCTGCCAACTTCTTCATCCTCCACTTTTCAAAGGAGGTCAGTCTTTAATTTCCATGCTAGGTTTCTCTCTCTCAGTGCAGAAAGCTATCCCACAGCCTCACCTCTCACCCCACACTTCCATGGTGATTGTCAGACATGAACAGTTGGTACAGCCAGCCGAAAAGCAGGGCTGATGGGGATACCTAGTAGCTGTGTCAGTGATTTACTGAAAGTTGCACAGCAGATTAGTGGTGGAGCCAGGGACTGAACCCATATTCCCTGAATCTCACTGCTGTGTCCAGCAGGCTAATCCTTATGCTTTTATGAAGCAGAAACAGTACTTTGTTGATATAAGCTCATACTTTATCTATGAACCAAGAGTTCTAGAGTTTTGCATTTCTTTTTGTCTCAGACCAACACAGCTACCAAATACATCCCTGTTTCTATTTCTGCATTTTAAATGCTTGTTACCGTGAACACTGAAAAGCCAGGACTCTCATGCTGTCATAGAATCCACATTTCTGCTAGTCCCAGTTATTTTTGATCATTTCATTACCATAAATCTCACAGAGGTGGACCTGGCTCAGCTGCATCTCCCAATTCCTTGCACTCACCCACTTCCCTGGCTACAACCACCATTGCCATGAAGCCAGGACAGTGGTGCTGCCCAGCCCCTCTTTCTCTGCCCATCACATGGCAGGAGTGGTTTACTTTTCAGCAAGGGATGACTGAAGATAACTGGCTCCTTTTTAAATGAAATCTAGTGGAGCTGGGAGCCCAACCCAGTTGAGAGACTGCTCCATCTTGAAGCTAAGCACCAGTTTGGAACCAGTCCAGTTCTTCAGGGATAATAGTTGTTCATATCTCAACCATGCTGATCTCTGTAGAAGTGTTTTGTGCATCTCACTTCAAGCTCCCAAGTCACAAGCTCACCCCCATGCTTTGCCCTAGTTGTCAGAAGGACCAAGCAGTACAAGGAAAATCCCTGTTATTACCTAGAGGAACACAGTCCTTCTCCCCAGTTAGGGCTGAGGCACACTGGCAGAGCAGTACATAAGGAAATCTGGCTCCGCAACAACAGATTCCTTGATTTATTAAGCCAAGGCTGTCCAATTTCAGCATGGTACAGACACCACACAGGCTACATGCTAAGCGAGGTGCTCTCCCCCAGGGATCCTTGGGCTGCACCAAAGCACGCAGCCCCCACTATGGCCCTCCCACCGCACAGCAATGGAAGACGCAGCAGCAAGGGCCTGTGAGCTGGCTGCGTGTTACATGCTCACAAATCATATGCAATTAAGCCACTTGTTGGTGCCTCACACACCACCAGTTGGACAGCTTTGTATTAGGCCAATAACTTTCACCAGCTTTGAAGCCAAAAATATTTTAAAGCTGGTTTGTTACACAGAACTATGCAAACTTGCATGAAAAGCAGTGAAAACAGCAAAGCAGCTATGACTTTCTTTTAAGTGGAAACTATCTAAAAAATGGCTGTGCTCTCCAGACACGAGACTTGTTTCCTCCGCCCCAGTCCACACCCCCCCATCAGTGCTTTCGATTTCTATAACAGCAGGGCTTTTTCCGATTACTTGGGCATAGAAGCTTATCTAGAAGGTACAGATAAGAGTGACAGAGCACAGCAGCAACCTTTGAAGAAAAAGACTGACAAACCACAGGACACTAAAATCACCTTGAGCATCAAGAGGTCTTGGCAGGTGGTATGTCATTCATCTCCACTTTGAGAGGGAAGTGGGGTTTGTATTGCGAATCAGAGTGGCTATATTGGATTCCAGGCATTTACAATCCTAACACAGAAGCTGTTCTTCATTCTTGTGGGATACCCTGTCTCAAAGGGCAAATGCTAACATCTGCACCGCAATCCCAGCAGATTCCTGTGAGTTGAGTCACTGCCTGGGATGTTCTCTTTGTGTAAAGACAGGAGGTGAGGTAGGCTACATGCCTATTGAAATTAAAGAGCCCAGCAATTTTTGCAGAGCAGAGGGTAGGTAGAATAAATCCTGTGTGGACAATTCATATCTGATCACACCAGGGTAATGGCTTACAAATGTGCAATAGTGTAAGTTTCCCTACTAGCACTTACCAAGAATAGGTTTGAAAAAGTGTGCATACATGTATGTATGTAGATGCATATGCATGTGTGTCAGATTTGCTGACAAACTGCAGTATCTTGAGTTGTTTTCAGAAATGCTAGAGATGCTTGAGCACTGCATCAAATAAGAAAAGTTACTTATGGGGGGGAGGAGGCAACTGATAACCCTTTTGTGCATTTGTAGAGGCACCTTATTCATCAGTTCCACAAACAGAATAAATGACTATTTGGGGAAAAACACCCACTGCTTTTAAACTGAGCTTTAAAATATGACAGTGTTTCAGAAAGTAACAACAGTTTTGAAATAACACCATTTTTTGTGCAATCATAATTTACTGGGACCATATCACTTTTCTACATAGGCAGAGGGACTACAGCCAGGTCTGCCGGGGTGGAGGAGGTAGCCCCTGCCAGACTTTTCCCTGCTGAAGCAGAGGGGGCAGTGGGTGTGGGCAGGCAGGCAGAGGGGAGTTTAAACCCCTATCTCCCACCTGAATGGGACCCCAGCCATGGTCTGCTTGGCAGAAGGCTGGCAGGAGACCAGCAGACTCCACCCCCTCCCAGTTCTGGCAGATGCTGTGGCAAGCAGTTGATAAGGGGAGGGAGTGTAATTCCTCTCTGCTCCCCCAGGGCATGGGAGAAGAGGAAGAGGCTGGGGAACCAGGGCTGGAGGGACTGGTCCCCTACCACCTATGAGCACAGGTCCAAGCCCTGCAGGACCAGACATGTATGTGCTAGAGATAGAGCTCCTGAGTGATAGTGCCTGCCCAGCTTCTCCATCCCCCCCACCACCCAGGCAGCCCCGGGCTAGTGTCCTGTGTAGGCCAGGGAGGGGATTTAGACCTCCAGCATGCTAGCAACCTAACCATGTTGCGGCACCAGTTCCTCCTGTCCATCTGGAGAACAGATATAAGGCCCTGGCAGCCCTGGAGGAGGAGGGAGCAGTGGAAGATACCAGGGAGGAGACTTTGCGTACACAATGTCCTGTGCGGGCGGCGGGAGTCAAGAGGCCTAAGAGGAGGAAGCGTCGCGTCATCGTGATTGGTGACTCCATCCTGAGAGGTACGGAGGGCCCCATCTGTCGCCAGGATCCCTCAGCACGTGAGGTCTACTGCCTGCCCGGAGCGAAGATTCAGGATGTGAAGGGGATGCTCCAGTCCATCATCCAGCCCACCGATTATTACCCCATGGTCCTTGTCCATGTGGGTACTAACGATGCGGCCAGGAGAGCCCCTGATCACCTGATGGAGGACTACCATGCTCTGGGAGGCGTGCTGAGGGAGATGGGCGCACAAGCGGTCTTCTCTTCCATCCTGCCAGTGAGCGGTCGAGGCAGACGCCACGAGATGTGCATAGCGGAGACCAACTGGAGGCTACAGGAATGGTGCTTCGAGGCGGGCTTTGGCTTCCTCAGCCATGACCGGCACATCGTGATGAGAGACATGCTGGGATGGGATGGGCTCCACCCTTCCCCTAAAGGTAAGCGTGTGTTCTCTTCCAGGTTGGTGAACCTCCTTCAGCGGGCTTTAAACTAGGCTCGTCGGGGGAGGGGGAAGATGAGGGCGGAGGAGACAATGAACTACCAGGCCCAGCAACAGCCAGCGAGCCCAGACCAATGGTCAAAAGGGAGAAACAGGTAAGTGATGGGGGACGGGGCATTGCTGAGACTAGGGGGTCAGTGGGCACAACCGTTGGAGGCCTCAAATGCCTCTACACGAATGCTCGAAGTATGGGGAAGAAGCAGGAGGAACTTGCCCTCCTCCTAGCTGTCACCAGCCCTGACATAGTAGGGATCACAGAAACGTGGTGGGACTCATCGCATGACTGGGCGGTGAGTGTCAAGGGCTATAGGCTATACAGGAGGGACAGGATAGGAAGGAAAGGTGGAGGAGTAGCACTCTACATCAAGGAGGAATATACTTCCTCGTTAATCAGCAAGGGGGTAGAGGGGGGGCACTCTGAGGTGCTCTGGGTTAGAGTAAAAGGCAGTCCAGGGGAGAGAGACTTAACGGTGGGAGTCTACTATAGACCTCCCAACCAGGGAGAAGAGCTCGACCAGGAATTCTTAGGTCAGCTCACAGAGGCAGTGAGGGCTAAGGATGTGGTCACCATGGGGGACCTGAACTTCCCAGACATCTGCTGGGAGGAGCAGTCAGCCAAGTCTGATCACTCACGTCGGTTCCTAGCCAGAGTGCAGGACCTCCATCTAACCCAGGAGGTGCACAGTCCCACCAGGGGAGACGCCTTGTTGGACCTGGTGCTGGCCACGGGTGATGACCTGGTGAGGGGGCTGCGGGTGATGGGCCACCTGGGAGACAGTGATCATCGCTTGCTGGAATTCACCATCCAGCGTAAGGTGGCAAAGGGCTGCAGCAAGGCAACAGCCCTAGACTTTAGGAGGGCTGAGTTCAACAAGCTAAGGAGGATCGTTGGGGAAGCGCTGAGGACCCAGAGGGGAAGGGAATCAGATGTCAAAGGTGAGTGGTTGCTCCTTAAGGAGACGATCCTCCATGCCCAAAGGGAGGTAATCCCAACAAGGGTCAAAGGGAGCAGGAGGGCACATAAACCCCCATGGCTCACTAAGAGCATCCGGGAATGTCTCCTTGCTAAAGGGAGGCATACACCCAATGGAGAGATGGGGTCATCACCAAGAAAGACTATGTTACAGTCGCCCGAGGATGTAGGGGGGCAGTCAGGAGGGCCAAGGCAGAGATGGAGATAGGACTAGCTTCCCGGATTAAGGACAATAAGAAGTCCTTCTTCAAATACATAGGGGGTAAAAAGAGGGTCCCGGGTAATGTGGGGCCCCTGCAGGACACGATGGGCAACTTAGTCATCACGCCAGATGACAAAGCTAACATATTTAACGATTTCTTTGCCTCTGTCTTCCTAAGTAGGGACCAGTTCAGCCACCTCCCTGCTGGGCCCCCCTCGGGCCCCGGGAGAGACACGCCTGGGCCAGGGGTTAGTGAGGAGTTAGTTAGGGTACTTCTGGAGAGGCTGGATGTGTTCAAGTCCGCTGGTCCGGACGATCTTCACCCTAGGGTTCTACAGGAACTGGCCGAGGTCATTGCGGGACCCCTGGCGAGGCTCTATGAGCACTCGTGGTGCTCTGGTGAGGTGCCGGAGGACTGGAAGAGGGCCAATGTGGTCCCTATCTTCAAAAAGGGAAAAAAAGAGGACCCGGGAAATTACAGGCCAGTTAGTCTTACCTCAATCCTGGGTAAGCTCTTTGAAAAAATTATCCTGGCACACATCCAGGAGGGCCTTGCGGGGGAATGCATGCTCAGGGGCAACCAACATGGGTCCATCAGTGGCAGGTCTTGTCAGACCAACCTGGTGGCCTTTTACGATCAGGTCACCAAATCATTAGATGCAGGGGTTGCTGTGGATGTAGTCTTTCTGGACTTCCGGAAGGCTTTTGACACTGTCTCTCACCCTGTCCTCATCAAAAAGCTGGGAGACTGTGGTGTCGATGCCCACACGGTCAAATGGGTCGCCAACTGGTTAGAGGGCCGCACCCAGAGGGTGGTAGTGGATGGGTTCTTCTCGACCTGGAAGGACGTGGGCAGTGGGGTTCCGCAGGGCTCGGTCCTCGGGCCCGCACTGTTCAACATCTTCATCAGTGACTTGGATGACGGGGTAGAAAGCACCCTGTTCAAGTTTGCTGATGACACTAAGATGTGGGGGGATGTGGGTGCACTAGAAGGGTGCAATAGGCTACAAGCTGACCTTGACAGGTTGCAACGGTGGGCGGATGAGAATAGGATGGGGTTTAACACTGATAAGTGCAAGGTGTTGCACATGGGGAGGAAGAACCGGCACCACACTTACAGGTTGGGGAACTCCCCTCTTGCCAGCACGGAGACGGAAAAGGATCTTGGAGTCGTCATTGACTCCACGATGAACATGGGCCGGCAGTGTGGGGAGGCAGTCAAGAAGGCCAACCGTACCCTGTCATGCATCCACAGATGCATCTCGAGCAGATCCAGGGAGGTGATCCTCCCCCTCTATGCGGCACTGGTCAGGCCGCAGCTGGAGTACTGCGTCCAGTTCTGGGCGCCACACTTCAAGAGGGACGTGGACGATATGGAAAGAGTCCAGAGGAGGGCCACTCATATGATCAAGGGTCAGCAGGGCAGGCCTTATGAGGAGAGGCTACGGGACCTGAACCTGTTTAGCCTCCACAAGAGAAGGTTAAGGGGGGACCTTGTGGCCTGCTACAAACTGGTCGGGGGGATCAGCGGGTATTGGGGGAGTCCCTGTTCTCCCGTGCGCTGCCAGGAGTGACCAGGAATAACGGTCACAAGCTGGCGGAGGGTAAGTTTAGATTAGATATTAGGAGGCGCTACTTCACAGTCAGGGTGGCTAGGGCCTGGAACCGGCTTCCAGGGGAAGTGGTGCAGGCTCCTAGCCTGGGGATTTTTAAAAGGAAGTTAGATAAGCACCTTGCCGGGGTCATCTGACCCCGGTGCTCTTTCCTGCCAAGGCAGGGGGTCGGACTAGATGATCTACCTAGGTCCCTTCCAACTCTAGCTACTATGATACTATGATACTAACCCACTGTGCAACAGCAGGTACATCTATGCATTCTTTGCAGCCGTTCCAAGAATGCTACTGTAAAACAAATGCCACCCGCTCATCCCACTCACATCCACCTCATCCCACAGGTGAAAAAGACTTCCTGAAACTGTCCCCAGACATATGCCAAAAAGCAACTATAATCTTAGGTATGCTCTTGAGAGAAGCCAGCACATCTCTAATGGCAAACCCATGGTATTTTGTCAGTTCATGGGGTGAATAGGATAGATTTAAAATCGGCGGTGGTCTCAGAATCACTGCAAAAATGATACACACATCCTTAGGTTGCAAGCTTTTTAATGGCAGTTATCATCTCACATTATAGATTTGTGTAGTGTCTAACAATAGTTCCCCAAATGAGGCCAATATCCTGTCTTACCATGAGGAACTGACAGCCCTTTTGTTTATGCCCTCTGAGACATAGTGCAACTAGATTCATGGCTTCTGCCTTTTCCTTTTAGTTGCAGGGGGTCTATTGCGGGGGGGGGGATCCGTCTGTGCACACCCAAATTAGTTTCCCCACCGAACACTGACAAAAATATTTTTTCTTTTTACAAAGTTTATGTCTCTGTACCTCAACAACTTAAGCTCACAACACTTTTATTCTAGATTTCAGAAGAGAAAGGGACAACAAACATCGACTCTGTACACTATAAGCCATTATTTCCCAATCTGTTGGAAGTTGAGTCACGTGCTTTGAACAGGGAAACAAACATGAACAATATTGATGCTGAAAGTATTATTGGAAGCCAAGTTCAAGAACTATTTACTCAAGTCAAGCAGTTCTTGTTGCAGAGATGTTTCAGGCTCTCTGCAGACTTAGGGATATATATCAATTATCTTTTCAAGACTTTCTCCACTGCTTTAATAGCTGAGATTTGTTAAAAAGTTTGAGATTCTGTACAACACCTGAAAAAAATAAATTTAGATACCCTGCAGGTTGTCCTCTGTGTCTTTCACGTGGTACCTACCCCTATGCTACAAAGCTGCTGTAAATGGTAAAAAGTCATCTATCCTTTACACATCCTACCACACAAGTGTAACAAGCCATGCATCTGCTCAAATGCTTCCCCTCAATAGCAGGAACGTATCCCCATGAGTGGGAACATGCATTTCCACACGGACAAAAGAGCAGTGACATAATATGTGCTGCAGCTACTTGTCCTCAGGAAACACCCATGCACATTTTCTGGCATCCAGCATGGTTTTGCCCCAAGTGTGGTAAGGGTGGCTGGAGCTACCACCTGTGCTGGCCCCAACAGCCTTACCTGGGGTCCTGGAGACCTCTGGGGGGCTGCCGCCACAGCAATCCGGCAGCAGGAAGCCTGGCTGGCAGCCAGATTGTGGCTCCAGCTGGCCAGGCTCTGGTTTCATGCTGCTGCCATGTGCACTACTTGCTCTTTTTATGCATGGGTTTTTTGACACTGGGATCTCCTAGTGTCAAGCCCCCTCTGCACTGCAGATTAGCAGTGTGGGGAACACCTGCATGTGCACCACGGGGCTGCAGCATCGCATACTGCATGTGTGCTTTTCTCTGGATGCACCCTAGGAATGCAAGGCAATATGTAATGAGCTTACCCCTCAAATCACAAGACTACATCTCAAAGGTTGTAAAGCTGTTTTAAATCTTAAGTACCTCAGTCAGTAGGCCTGTGCAAAGCATCTAGTATTCACTTTGGATTCAGCCAATTCGGGAGATAACAATTTGATTCAGTAATTCAAATCAATTTCGGCCGAATCCAATTCAGAGATTTGGCTGCTGCCAAATCTCCAGATCAGGCAGGCTCATCCCCTACCCGCTCTCCCAGCCCAGCAATGGCCGCCCCACCTACCCCAGCTCCCAGCACTTTGAAAAGCAAAAACCCCAGCTCACCAGGTGCTGCCGGGTGGGGGGGCGGCAATCCCCACCGCCCCATGCCGTATGGAGGTCTCTGCAAGAGCCCACCAACCACCTCCTCCTCCCACTCCCACCATGGCTACCCCACCTGCCCCAGCTCTAGCCCTTTAAGAACAAAAACAAAAACAAACCAAAAACCCCAGACTCATCGGTTCCTGCCTGGCAAGAACAAACCCCAAAAAGCCCCAAGGCTGCTGCAGGAACTGGTGAGTCTGAGGGGCGGGTTTCGGGGGGGGGTCTTTAAAAGGGCCAGAGCTGGGGCAACAGGGATCACCCCCCCACACATCAGGCAGCACCCAGTGAGTGGGACCTTTTTTTTAAAACACCAGGAGCTGGGGTGTGTGGCAGCCATGGGGGGAGGAGGCTGGGGAGGCCGGCAGGGGATGGGGCCTGGCATGGTTCCCTCCCCACTCCTCCAGACCCCCCTCCCTTACCCCTTACTTATCAGCTCCAAGTCCAGCTCCGCAAAGAGTTCTCTCTTTTTGGAAGATTCGGAGAGCTTTGAATCGATTTGGACCTTTTTATTGGTCCCCTTATTTGATTCGGATTTGGAGATTTGGCCACTGAATTGGGCTGAATCTCCTCCAAATTGAATCAGCACCCGAAGCTTTGCACAGCCCTATCAGTCAGTAGGAGCTTAATGTTTTATGAAGGGGAGCAGTAAGGCTACAAGGGGAAATCTTTTCCCATCCTTCGTGGCTGGGAGGACTGTTGCTGAGACAGGAGCCACAAAGGTTCAGAGAGGAAGTTCAGAAATCCATAGGGATTTTTTTCTAAGTGAAGAGAGAAAATAAACAGAAGCAGCAGCTTCTCTCTTCCCTTCACTCACAGGAAAATGCCTTTTTAAACAAGGGATCCACATGGCAGCAGTAATACTATGCCCAGCAGTATGCAGCCTACAGGGAATATGGTTCTCTACCAGGCTGAAAAATTCCTTTTTATTTGCAAAACCACCTAAACACTTTTTGTTAAAAAAAAATATATATTGGTTTCAAAGATTTCCTTCAATTAGTGACCTCAGATAGCAATGCAGTGCCCCTCCATCATGCTTGACTGAATTTTTATAACAGCCTACAGCTTCTCACTTTTATCTTGTATGTTCTTTTACATTAGAGATGAAGTAAATTTCCTTGAAATAATTATTTTGTGTTACTTGGGTTAAAAAATTCCTGCTAATATTATACACTGGTGACATTAATGGAAACATTATTGTCCAATAACAAGTCATTACCACATTTCATTGTATGGTAGCTTAATTCTGGCAATGCTTCCTGCACTACTTTAATTGCCACTTTCTCCACATATATATATGTGTGGAGAAAGTGGCAATTAAAGTAATATATAGATGCTGTATGCTTACGTGGAAATTAAACTGTTCACCAGTGGAACATATTTTAATATGTTCATGATCAATTTTAGTTATCCTACAAAGTTTCCCTGATTTTAGACTCTTTATTTTCATCCTCCTTTGCTGTATTCTGGGCCTTTGAATGAAGTCTGGATTTGGAGCCCAGTTCACTACTGTTTGTACAACTATTCACACCAGTGAAAGTAAAGCAACAAGTGCCAGTACTCAGATGTGGGGAAGTTCTTGCACTGGTAAAAAACATCTACGTACAATGTCTAGGGCCACAACATCCCTTCAATTCTTAGTCAAACTCTCTATTCATTCAAGATCTTTACTACAGTTGCCACTCAAAATCATGGTCAAAATTTGGGCTGCATATAAACACGGAGATTTCAGTGAAGTTCCATGACCTCAACAAGACTATGCAGGACTAAAGATATCCAGCAGAGGTATTGCCCTCACAGTGTGCATCCAGACAATTGCATACATGTGGTATGTGGCACCACACATGCTGCATATGCAAGCAGTCCCCACACTGCTAATTTGCAATTTGAGGAGGGGAAGGGGGCATTGAGACCAGGAGATCCTGGTGTCAAAAAAACCAAACAACAACAACAAAAAGCAGGGCAGCACACATAGCGGCAGTGCGCGCTACCTTAAACTGGATCCTGGCTGACTGGAGCCATGCTCCAGCTGTCAGGCAGGCTCCCTGCTGCTTTATCGCTCTGGCTGCAGCCCCCAGAAGCCCCCAAGACCCCACATAAGGCTGCCAGGGTAACATGCTGTGCGCCAAAGCAAGCATGCATGAGTAGTCCCTGGGGACAATTCATAGATTCATAGATGTTAGAGTTGGAAGGGATTTCAATAGATCATCGAGTCCGACCCCCTGCATAGACAGAAAAGAGTGCTGGGTTCAGATGACCCCAGCCAGATGCCCATCCATCCTCCTCCTGAAGACCCCCAGGGTAGGGGAGAGCACCACCTTCCTTGAGAGCCCATTCCAGACCTTGGCCACTCGAACTGTGAAGAAGTTCCTCCTAATGTCCAGTCTAAATCTGTTCTCTGCTAGCTTATGGCCATTATTTCTTGTGACCCCCAGGGGCACCTTGGTGAGCAGAGCCTCACCAATTCCCTTCTGCGCCCCTATGATGAATTTATAGGCAGCCACAAGGTCACCTCTCAACCTTCTCTTATGGAGGCTGACGAGGTCCAGGTGCCCTAGTTTCTCCCCGCAGGGCTTGGCCTGCAAGCCCTTAACCATACGAGTGGCCCTTCTCTGGACCCTCTCCAGGTTATGCACATCCCTCTTGAAGTGTGGCACCCAAAACTGGACGCAGTACTCCAACTGCGGTCTGACCAGTGCCCGAAAGACGGGAAGTATCACCTCCTTGGTTCTGTTTGTCATGTATCTGCTGATGCATGATAAAGTGCAGTTAGCTTTGCTGATGACTTCCTCACACTGACAACTCATGTTCATCTTGGAGTCCACTAGGACTCTGAGATCCCTTTCTGCTTCCGTGCTACCAAGCAGGTCATTTCCTAGGCAGTAGGTGTGCTGGACATTTTTCCTCCCTAGGTGCAGCACTTTGCATTTCTCCTTGTTAAATCGCATTCTATTGTTTTCTTCCCATTTGTCCAACCTGTCCAGGTCTGCCTGTAGTTGTTCCCTGCCCTCCGGTGTGTCCATTTCTCCCCACAGTTTTGTATCATCCACAAACTTGGACAGAGTACACTTCATTCCCTTGTCCAAGTCACTGATGAAGACACTGAAGAGTATCAGTCCAAGGACCGAGCCCTGTGGGACCCCACTACCCACTCCCTTCCAGGTCGATACCAACCCATCCACTACTGCTCTCTGGGTACGACCCTCCAGCCAATTTGCTACCCACCAGACTGTGTAATCATCCAAGTCACAGCCTCTTAACTTGTTCACCAGTATGGGGTTGGATACCATATCGAAGACCTTCCTGAAGTAAACAATATCAACCACGACCCCCGTGTCAAGGTGTTTTGTAACCTCATCATAAAAAGAGACTAGATTAGTCAGGCATGATCTACCCACTATGAACCCATGCTGGTTTCCCCTCAGCATAATTTTTCCCGCTGGGCTCTCACATATATGAGCCTTAATAATCTTTTCAAAGACTTTGCCAAGGATGGAGGTGAGACTGACTAGCCTATAGTTGCCTGGATCCTCCTTCCTCCCGTTCTTGAAAATAGGGACCATGTTGGCCCTTTTCCTGTCCTCCAGGACCTGTTCCATGTGCCACAAGTGCTCAACTATTCTTCCCAGTGGCTGTGCAATGATATCGGCCAGTGCCTTCAGTACCCTCTGATGGAGCTCATCCAGGCCTGCCGATTTAAATGCATCCAGTCCTTCTAAGTTACTCTGTACCATCTCAGGGTCAACACTTGGTTATCTGGCACCCTGCTGTTGCCTCTCTACACAGTGAGACTCGTCTTGTCCCTCGTTTAGGAAGACTGAGCAAAGAACTCATTGAGGAGTTCAGCCTTGTCCTCCCTGTCTGTCACCAATTGCTTTTGCCCATTCAGTAGTGGTCCTATTCCACCCTGGGCCTTCCCTTTACTCCCTATACATCTGAAAAACAATTTTTGTTATCCTTAACTTGGAATGCCATCCTCAGCTCCATGGTAGCTTGGGTCTTTCTAACTGCCTCCCTACAACTGCGAGCTGAAGAGGCATACTCGTCTTTAGTAATCTCTCCCTGTTTCCACTGCTTTTTGCTTTTCTTTTCCACTCCCTTTTTGCCCTTAGGCTGCTCTGGATTTCTCTGGTCAGCCAAGGAAGCCTCTTGGCCCTTTTCCCCCTACATTGGAATCCTCTCCCTCTGTGCACGAAGGATCATTTTCTTAAGGCACAGCCACCCTTCCTGGGCTCCCATCTTGCCAAATCTCCTACTCTGCTGTGTGGCATTGACTAAATGCCTGAGTTCGCTGAAGTCAGCCTTCCTGAAGTCTAGCACATCCACCCAACTAGTTACTTTACCCACCCTATGCCTGACGATGAATTCTATTATTTGGTGGTCACTGTCCCTCAGGTGACCATTGATCTGTAGGTCCCCTATCATGTCATCCCCTGTTGCCAATACCAGGTCCAGTAAGGCATTCCCCCTAGTGGGACCATGTACTTCCTAAATCAGGTGGAGGTCCTGTACACAGGATAGGAACCTGCGTGAACGGTGGGAATTTGCTGTCTGCATCTCCCAGCAGATATCAGGATAGTTTTAGGTCCCCCATGACTACTGCCTCCCTAGTCTTTATGGTTTCCGAGAGCTGCTTCAGGAGTTCCAAATCTATTTCTTCCCCTTGGTGTGGAGGTCTGTAGCAGACGCCTACCACCAAATTCCTTTCTCCTTGACCTCCTTTTTTCCTAACCCAAAATCCTTCTACTTTCTCCTCCTCCAATTCCATTTTGATAAGGGTTGATGTATAATGCTCCTTGACAGAGCGCAACCCCTCCCCCTCTCTTCCCCACTCTATCCTTTCTGTATAGCTTATAGCCCTTGTACCACCCAGTCATGGGTCGAGTCCCACCAGGTTTCTGTTAACTGGGAACCCCCCCGGATCCCTCTTAGCTGAGCTGGTAGGGAGCCGTGCTCCCGAGCCACTCTGTGCAAACAGTGTGCAAAAAGGGAAGGGCTAGGGGGGACTGTCCTCCCAAGCTAGGGAGCACCCCCAGGGTTAACCCTTGGGGAGCAGGCTCTGGAGGCACTGGATTCCCCCAGCAGGGGAGCATAGGGGGTGGGACTGCCAGGAGGCACTTCCAGGAAGACCCGAGCATCTGATTGGCTATTAGGGCAGCGGCCGGAAATTCAAACCGTGGCCTTTAAAAGCCACAGTTTAACGTAGCCCCTGGCACTCAGGAGCCAGGAGCAGACAGCAACTCCTACGATGGTGTCGACGCAGAGTGCTGCCAGGGTCCCTGCCCAGGGGGCACAGCCTACATGGGGCTGTCTGAGGCCTCCACCCAGACAGAGCCCATGGGGTAGCTGGCATCCCCCCACCCCCTGGCCTGTGGGGGTTGCCCAGCAAAGCCCGGGGGGCAGGGATTGGGGACCCCCACACCTTTCTTGCCAGTGCCTGCCTTAGGGCCCTGGAGGTGCAGGTGAGGGAGCTCCAGGAGGAGGTTAGCAGGCTGAGGGAAATCAGGGAAGCAGAGGACAAAATTGTGGTTATTTCCTTTCCCTGCAGGGCCACACCCAAGGAAGAAGCACCTCAGGAGGTGCCCTCCACTGCAGTGTGACAGTCACCTCCAGAACCAGGGCTGCTCTCAACACAGCAGTACCAGTTCCTCCAGTCCGGCTGGAGAACAGGTACAAGGCCCTGGCAACACTGAAGGAGAAGGAAGGAGAGGAGGCAACTCCACACTCCGAACAGGCTGATGGAGCTAAGCAGTCCCGGAGGAGAAAGCATCGAGTGATCATCATAGGTGACTCCATCCTGAGAGGTACAGAGGGGCCCATCTGTTGCCAGGACCCCTTGACACGCGAGGTCTACTGCCTACCCAGAGCAAAGATTCAGGATGTGATGGGGATGATCCAGGCCATGATCTAGCCCACCGATTACTACCCCATGTTCCTAATCCATGTGGGTACTAATGATGCGGCCAGGAGAAGCCCTGACCACCTGATGGTGGATTACCATACTCTGAGGGGCGTGCTGAAGGAGATAGGTGCACAGGTGATATTCTCTTCTGTTCTACCAGTGAGCAGATGTGGAAGACGGCACGAGACGCCGGAAGGCCTTCGACACTGTCTCTCACCCCATTCTCATTAAGAAACTGATGGACTGCGGTGTCGACACCTACACAGTCAAATGGGTCTCCAACTGGCTGGAGGGCCACACCCAGAGAGTGGATGGGTCATTTTCGACCTGGAAGGTTGTGAGCAGTGGGCTTGGTCCTCGGGCCCGCACTGTTCAACATCTTCATCAGTGACTTGGACAAGGGGGTAAAAAGCACCCTGTTCAAATTTGCTGACACTAAAATGTGGGGGGGATGTGGGCATGCTAGAAGGAAGGAATAGGCTGCAATTGGACCTAGACAGGTTATGGGGTGGGCGGATGAGAATAAATTGGGATTCAACACTGACAAGTGCAAGGTGCTGAACCTGGGGAGGAAGAACCAGCACCGTAACTACAGGCTGGGGAACTCCCTTCTCATCAGTACAGAGGCAGAAAAGAAACTTGGAGTCATCATTGATGCCAAGATGAACATGGGCCGGCAGTGTGGGGACACAGTCAGGAAGGCCAACCACACCTTGGTCATGTATCCACAGATGCATCTCAAGCAGGTCCAAGGAGGTGATCCTCCCCCTCTATGCAGCATTGCTCAGGCCGCAGCTGGAGTACTGCATCCAGTTCTGGGCGCCTCGCTTCAAGAGGGATGTGGACAAGATGGAGAGGGTCCAGAGGAGGGCTACCCGCGTGATCGGGGGCAGGAGGACAGGCCCTACGAGGACAGACTACAGGACCAGGACCTGTTCAGCCTCCACAAGAGAAGGCTGACGGGGGATCTAGTGGCCTGTTACAAACTAGTCAGAGGGGACCAGCAGGCACTGGGGGAGTCCCTGTTCCCCCAAGCACTACCAGGAGTGACTAGAAACAACAGTCACAAGCTGGCAGAGGGTAAATTCAGACTAGATATCAGGAGGCGCTACTTCACTGTCAGGGCAGCTAGGATCTGGAACCAACTTCCAAGAGAAGTGGTGCTGGCTCCTACCCTGGGGGGTCTTTAAGACAAGGCTAGACATTCACCTTGCTGGGGTTGTTTGACTCCAGTACTCTTTCCTGCCATGGCAGGAAGTCGGACTTGATGATCTACTCAGGTCCTGTCTGACCCTACTACCTATGAAACCCCACTAAGTCGTAAGTGTTCTCTGCAAGCAGGAGTGCTAGTTCATCCTGCTTTCTCCCCATGCTCCTAGCATTAGTGTATAGGCACTTGAGCCCTGTTACTGGCGCCTTTGTCACCCCCCAGTTCTGATGCCCAATGGGCCCCTTACTGCTTACCTGCTTATTGCTTACTTGTGCTGTACTGCTGCATGTCCCATGGAATGCAGGTTCCTAATGATCTCTTTCTTCTGCCTCCCTGTCCCCCGGGGACAAGTAGCAGTGGCACATATTGTGCTGCTGCTGTTTGTCCATGGGGAAATGCACATTCCCACTCATGGGGACATGCCCATGCTGGTCATTTTCTCTAGTAAAACCAACCAGATTACATATGCCTGACAAAGACTGAAGGAAAGTTTGTTCTCAAGTCAAAAAGTGTCGATGTTCCCAAGCTACTTCTAGACTAGAGAGCTAGGATATGGGTAACCATGTAGCCAGAGCAGCACACAGCTGGTCAGGTATGTGTAAAAGAGCTACATGTGAGGCAAGGATTTTTGAGGCTGATGTTTTTTATTGGACCAATTTCACTGGTTAGGAATTGTTGTTCCCAAGGGAGATTTAAAAAACACTTTTGAAAAGGAACAAAAATGAATAAACTGGATGAACACTATGGATCTATCTGATGCCTGAAATTCTTCCCACAGGTGGAAATGACCCTCCCCCCTTTTGATAGGTTGATCCCCCATTAATCAAACTTGTTTTCTTCTGTTAATGCTTTGCTACCCCTGGACATTTCTCTAATTTCACAGCTTTCTACACATTTTTTAAAAATCACTGCTGTTCCTTCTTCTTCCCCCAGACCTGATAAAGAATACCTTGAATTTGAAAGCTTACATAACTTTATCCCAACCATACAGTTGCTCCAATAAAATATATAATTCCCAAGAATCCTGGCCTCTCACATCATTCCAAGACCATTATCACCACAATATCACTCCAACACTAGTAAAAGGAACTACCGTCACTCTGACTGCAAAGTAGGCACATCCTGAATATATACATTGCCTGAAATAGTGTAATGCCAATGCTTGGCACCCACAAAATAACTCTATCATTAGTAACGTTGTATTTTTATTATGTATTGTGGGGGATAAACCAGAACATTTACCATAAAATTCCAAAACACATGAATTCTGTAGATGGCTTATGTGCCATTTAAGTGAAACAAGCCAGACAACACAGGACTTGGAGCAAATAGTTCATAGGTCTTGTATCGGCCCTCTGTGCTGGGAATGAATTTTCCTTTTAATAGTGAAGCAAATATTTAATGAGTGGAAGCCCTTCAGGAATATAAATCATAGAATGCAGGTTTTTTAAAAAGGTCTGTGTAAATTTGTTTTAGGTTTTTTAAAAACCATAACCTTTGAAGTTTTTGCTGAAAAAAGATATAATTAAGAAGTTATATGGAAGGCTCATAGAGGTTTACATTTGATTGGCTGCCAAGGAAATGAGTTATTTTTAAAAAATATCTTTTCTATCTGTGCTTGAAAGATTTGGCTGGTGTTTGAACTTCTCATGGGACACTTGAGGAATACTAATACAGTCTTTTGGTTGTTGTATAGAGGGATGAAATCTAGATAGCTTCAGAAACATATTGTACAGTACAGAGAATTTGAGTTTGCCAACTGTGAGTCACCTCCCCTCCTCCCCAAAGAAAGACAGAAACAAACAAACAAACCCCACATTCACACAACAGAAATGGAAAAGAAAAAAGTATTATTTACTTTCAGTTATCCGTGAATTGACCTTGTAATGCACTGCAGGATTGCAGTGCTCAAAATAATAAGGTAGTTCATAACAATTTTACATCAGCCTATTACTTTTCTTCTTCACAGGTGCACTTAAATACTTAATTTCTCAGTGAAATTACATTATTAGCCATTTTGTCAAGAGTACTATAAAGGGACTCACTCATTTTGAAAGCTTGTTTGTTTTGTGTAGTGATTTCCTTTCCAACTCTTTCTAATGATTGCTGCTGTTACTGCAATCTCACTCAGTTAATCAGCCAACAGTGAAGAAAAGGGAAAAGTCTCATCACAAATATATTTCATTTTCCAAACATCTTGGCAGTCACTGCTAAGGTAAGAGCAGTAGTTTCTACTAGGGTTACACACTGGGAGTGTAACAACCTTTAAGGAATACAAAAGCATACATAATTTCAAGATGCTATGTCATATACTAGTCTGATCTCTAATTATTCCTTCTGTTCTGTGAGTATTGATGGCACTGTGTTCTCAAAGTTCTTTGTAGATACTCCCAAGTCAGCCCTCACAGTGTACCCACCCTGCAGAAATATATTATCCCCCTTTCAGAGACAGGTGAGTAAGCAGAGTCAGAAAGACTAAAAGAAAAAATTCCAAGTCTCTAATCCTCCTGATTACTATCCACACCCACACCTCACTCCAGTCCACTGTGAAAAACACCAGTATGTCATCTAAACAATTCTTTTGATGGCACTCTCAGTCTTTGTGCTTCCCCAAGCACAAAGGTTATCCACACTGCTAATGTGACCCATGTCCAGGGTTGCCTTCTAGCCCCTCCCACTGACCTTCTATTTTAAAACCTCCTCAGTTCATCCCCTTCCCAGCACCAGCAGACATTCAGGGCCCAAAGTCTAGCACCCCCTAGCCCACTCCTCCCAATACCATGCTCAAAAGTCACTCTAAGCCACAAGAACATATAGTACACATATCAAACATATGTAACAGCAGTCATACAACTGCCAGTATTTGACTTAGAAGGTTTGTTTTTGGAAATTGGCTTGTAGGTAAAATGGATGTACATTAGAACAATGGTCCAGGGCAACAGCAAGGGTTAATTGGTTTCTAAAAGCCTGTTTATGACACAGTTTCCTTCAAGGCCCACTGTGCCTGAAACCAGGAGACACACAGGCTGGGAGCTTAAAGACATAAACAGTGTATCCAAGCAGAGATAAGGGACCCTGCAGGATTGGTACCAGGTCACAGTGCCCAACTGCAGAGCCCTTGGGCCCTTCCAGCTTTGCTAGACGGAGACCAGTAAATTCCCAAATTAAAATGTGTGCATGTGATGGGTTTGTTGAAACAAAGGAATATGCTGAGAGAACAGAACATGGACAGTATGATGACCACAGGGAGACCAATCAACAATGCCCAGGAATAGAGAATCAGAGGGTACAAAGGCTACAAAAGAAGGGATTTCAGAGCAGCAAAGGGTCTTTAAGTGGGGAACCTGAGGTCACCAGGCTTAGACTTCACATGACTTAGATTGGTTTTGGCTACAGTCTGAAACATGGCATGTCAATTTCTTGCTGCGGTCAACTGTGCAGAATCCAACACCAGCCATGATGATCTGAAGTGCAATAGTATGCTGGGAACAGACCAGCAGTAATCTGCCACTATTACATGAGCAGCAAATGAACTGTGGCTTCTCATGCAGCAGATGTTCTTGCACTTTGACACTTCCATTCTGTGGCTTACAGGAGTTAAAATTCTTCACAGTGCCTCCATAGGAAGTGCTAAGACATTTGCCATCCCTTCTTTCTAAAGCAGTATTTATGGTTTCATCTGGAAAACACCCCTACCCCACTTCCATGCCACCAAACACACTTTGGTATAAACAAGAGGGTAACTTCTTTAGCAGAAGACAACTTCCCTTAAAGTACTGTGAATTCTCAAAGAAGTTGAGCTCGTTGTTGCAGTCATATACAAGCTTTTTAGCTTGGTTTCATAAACTAAATGCAGTATTTTTTCCCTGCTACTGGTGATGTGGTCAAACAGTGGGCCAGAAGTAGCTGAAATTGGCACAGCTCCACTGACTTCAGTGGCACCATGCCAATTTAAATGAGTGAAGGGCCTGGGCCACACGCCAGCACAGTGTTGCCTCTCAAGAGCATTAGCAGCTAGATACGTTGTTTGTGTTAAAAACAAAGTCAGCCTTCTTTGCACTATATTTGCATCCCATATGGAGCGTAACCATTTGAGAGATTCCCCCCACACGTATACATACACAACATATGGCATCTTTAGTGCCTTCATCCAGCAATCCACCAAGGGTCTCAAACATTAGGGTGCTTGTTTGATTACACCAGTCTAGGTGGTGACTAGGCATGATGTTGCCTTTAAGAAAACTGAAGCAAGGAGTACCTGGGAACTGGTTTCAGTACACGGGCCATCTTACCTCTAAAGGCATGCATCCACCAAAGGCCTTTGGTGGATGCATGCCTATGTTAAGGAACATGGCAATGTGCCCACTCTGCATATCCTATTTTATGCTGGATGCACTGGTAACCTTGACCTGAGGCATGACATTCAATTTGATGTACAGCATGTGCAAAGCAGACATAAGAACACAAAATAATCCTGTTCGGTCAGAGCAGAGGTCCACCTAGCCCACTATCATATCTCCAATTATGGAAGTACCAGATGCTTTAGAGGAAGAGTATTAGAGTATGTTCCATACTCTGCATACATAGAGTATGATCCAACTTCCATCATACCCTACCAGTCACCAGCAGACTATAACCATAATTGCTAAGGGCCCAGTGGACCTATCCTCCATAAGAAATATCCAAATCCTTTTTTCAAGCCAGTTATACTACTGGTTTCCACAACATCCTGTGGCAACAGAGGACCCCATAATAGTAGGTCTACAGATGTGCCGCATTTCACTGCAGCATTCCCCAACACAGCCCTTTGACAGTGCAGAAATGCCTTAAAAGTGCATGGGCCACATGCAGTTCAGCACATACCTATTCGGGTGCGTGTCCAGCATGGTGCTGTTGTGGCATGCATTTGGTAATAAGATTTCCCAAGATGCTTAGCATTTCACCAGCTTGAGCCACGGTAGGCATTCATTCAGGTACCTTATAGGAGAGCTTGCCTGTCCTGTACAACCCTTGTTCAGAGGTATTTTTCACTCTCTACCACATTCTGTTGGCATACTTCTAGCTATGCATGTCTGTCCAAACAAGGGACACAGCAGGGAAGTACTGGATGAACCACTTGGGCTTCTGGGAAAATGGATTATTCAGCAAAGCTCTGGAGGATATTTTGGAAGCTATTTATAAAGTCCAATAGCAGGACTTAACAAGAAATTAATTTATGCCAGATCAGGCAACAAAGTGAACACTGACATTTTTAGGCGGATTTTCACACATGTAGACAATCACACCCAGTGCAGGACAGCTAGTAGAATACAGTGGAATCACACTGTCATGGAGAAATAGGATAAGTAGTGGTTCCACAATTGCCACGCAAGAAAGCAGATTTCAGGGGCCACTTGTACATGTGATGGGGGTTTAGTCCCCCAGACAGAAAAGATGTTTTGTTTTGTTTTTAATTGTAACGATTAAAAACCCACCATTTCAATTTAGGGGCTTCCATCACCATTATGGTGAGGGGCCTGATCCTTCCCCCACCTTTTTTCCCCACTATGGCGTCTACCCACCTCTCCTGCAACCAGGTGGCAAGCTGCTGGCAGGCTGAGCAGCCCCTGAGCTGCAAGGGGTCCCAGCCCTTCCCTCCATGGCAGCAACGCTCCTTGGGGCCACCCAGGTGGGCTGCTAACAGGTGGGTGCTGCCTGGGGGGGGCACCGCCACCGTGGAGGGAAGGTCCGGTGCCCCAAAGAACTCAGGGCCTGCTGGCAGCTTACCCCTCAGCCACAGGAGAAATGGGTAGGCGAAAAAAGCAAACAGGCCCCTTGCCACTTTCCTCCTCCCCACCCACCCAGCAGAGTCTGCCTGTGCAAGCTGCTGCTGGGCCATGCCATGCAGCCTCTGAGCTGGGTGGGGGCCTGGTCCTTCGTTCCATGGCAGCAGTGCCCCCCCCAGGGCCGCCTGGACAGAGTGCTAGCTGCACAGGTGCTGCCCCAGCTTGCAGGCAGCACACACTGGATGCAACTCATCCCCACGGCCGCATGCTGGAAGCCTGCTGGGCCCTGCTCCCCTCAAGGGCTCAGGGAAGAGTTGGGTCTGGTGGATGCTGCCTCTGAGCTGGGGCAGCAGCCGCACAGCTAGCCTCATGCCTGGGGGGCACTGCCACAGAAGGTAGGACTGCTCCCCCCTTCCCTGCAGCTCAGGGGCTGCACAGCCTGCTGGCAGCTCACACAGACAGTCTGCTGGGGGGGAAAAGGGGGGGGGGGAAAGCAGCAGTGAGGGGCCTGATCCTTCCTTCCCCGCCTCCCCCAGGGAGCCTGCCTGCCCCACCTGTGGCTGGGGGGCAAGCTGCTGACAGGCCCTGAGCTGTGGGGGTCCTGGACCTTCCCTCCACAGCAACACTGCCCATGGAGGTCACCCAGGCGGGCAGCGAGTAGGTGGGTGCCGCCCCAGTTTGCTGGCAGCACCCAGCCTGAGCCAACTGTTCCCCAAGCCTGAGCTGAGGCAGCACCTTTAGCAAAACCCCCAGTTTTTCTTTTTTAATACATAACATATATACACACACATATACATATATACACACATACGTGTGTGTACATACATATATATACACATACACATACATATATATACACACACACACACACACACATATACACACACACGTGCACACACACACACACACACACACGCACATATACAGGCACACACACGCACGATAGATATGCATTCCCTTCCCTTCCCCAATTATTTCTGGCTTTTCTTTCTCTCTCTCTATTCCCTATAGACAAGCATAAGCGAGCTCAGACTTAGGATAAGCTCTGACATTTTTATTTTGGTAGTAAGTTTTTGGTTTTGGAAATCCACAGTTTTATATTCTATTATTTCATAGATTTCATAGACATTATGGCTGGAAGGGACCTCGGAAGATCATCGAGTCCAGCCCCCCACCCAAAGGGCAGGAAGTCAGCTGGGGTCATGGGATCCCAGCAAGATAAGCATCCAATTTGCTCTTGAAGGTGTTCAGTGTAGGCGCTTGAACCACCTCCGCTGGCAGACTGTTCCAGACCTTGGGGGCTCGGACAGTAAAGAAATTCTTCCTTATGTCCAGCTTGAAACAGTCTCACAGTAGTTTATGACCGTTCGACCAAGGGATGATGAGGGAATGAGATATTGTTACTGTCCCATTGCTCTGAAGCCTGATGGTACTTTTTGGGTTGGAATGTATGTGGGCCTTACTTTTTACCCCTGGCTTTGGTGATGCTTGACTGCCTAAATTACACCAGATGTCATTTACCGTTTCCCCATGTCCTGCATTATATATCAGATCTCAAATTATTGTGTGCTTTGAGATAAATGAAACAGTAGAACTGTCATTAGAAGCTTCTCATCTAAGTACTGGTACTGCTCAACTACAACCACCTTCAGATGGGTACTGCTTCTTTTTATATCAAGACAGACAATGCTCATCCAATAACAAGATTATATAAAGATACTGAGCCTTTCTTCACGTAAGGACTCTTATGCAAGTAATGATGCAGCTCCTAAAAATTTTGCTCGCATTTGTCTTTGCAGAATAAATTACAAAATAATGAATTAACATGAAATGTTTGTGTTCCAGTCACCTATTAATTTGTGCTATGGTGATCCATTTGCATAGCAGAAAAGCCTTTCAGGTCAGTAAAGAAAGATGAAGCGTATTAAAAGAACAGTTTGAGATTTACTTAAAAATAAAAAGAGGAAGAGTAATGGAAGCATGTCACAGCTTTGCCTTGGCATAGTGCGAGTGTAGACACATTTTCCTCCTTGACACTTGTATGCTTCAGGCATCTGTGCCACATTTTTTTTCTTTGCAGGCAACAAGATAGAAGGTTGAAATTGTGGGGGGGGGTTCTTTTTTTAAATCCAGCTTTATATAGAACACTCCCAACAGGCACCACAAAAATTAAAAGCTATAAAAATCTCATTTTCTCTCTCCTTTTCTTATGTAAATGTTAGAAGTTTAAAAATCTACCATCATTTAATATGTCAGAAAAACATTTTTCATGACACCACTGATTTGTCTGCAATGGAGATAACCAGCTTTAAGCAAAAGGTGAAACTATGAATGATTTTGGGAAATGTTTTTGTTCATGCACTGATCTGATCAGTATCAGCTTCCACTGTCAAGAGGAGTTTACCTTGCTGATTTATTACTGGACACTCATGTATCGTCTCCTGCATGACTTGCAATAATAGTTCCAGGGAAGCAGTAAATACCGTATACAGGGCATGTCTACACGTGCATTTAAGCACAACTAAGTTTAATGCGCATTAAGCTAATGTATGTCAAGTCATTTCTGGCAAGTATCTACTCACGCAGGGACCAGAGTCAGAAAAACTAGTTGATATTGGGCATTTATACACATACTTTTCTGCCCCACGACATGCCATAAATTTGCCGCAGACTTGGTTAATTGCGTCTCCTCTGTACGAGCCAAGGCAAACCGCGCTGTGCTGTGTACAGCTGTGTAAGCGGCGAAATGCTCATCAGTGCACAGAAAATGGTGGCAGCGTGCTTTTTAAGTAAAGCACCTCTGATGTGTTTTAATTCAAAAGCACGCTGCCATTATCTCAGTACCAACGCACATTTCACCACATACACAGCTGCAAGTGTCACAGCGCAGGGTGCTTTTCAAGGTGCCCACCACTGCGACACATACGTGTGTATAAATGCCTTAAGAGTGGGACCTAGTCCAGTTCTCACACCCACAGTGAAAACGGACTTTATAGAAGATTCTAACCTACTTAGATAGACTGAACTATACTTTTTCATTTGCTTATCTTCTATGTTTGATAATACCCAGGGACCGTACCAACAATCTACCTATTCTTCAGAGGGATTCTATTGAAGACTACAATGTTTGGTTCTTTTTAAATACACTTCACGGTAGGTGAAATCTTACCTTTTGTTTTCCACCTAGCAACATCAGCTACTCATTCCTCACACTGCCCCCTTAGGATGCTAACCGTTGTTGGTAAAGGAACCATGCTTCTTATAACTTGCACCAACTTGAACAGCCTTTCCATAACTCTGCCTCAGCGTCATTGCCATGTAGGATGTTCACATTATATCTATTCTCCTTTCCATAGAACATCACTCCCTCCCAGTACTGCTTATACACTTGTTCCAACACCATTGTTCATGCTGGAATGCTACTATACATCTAGGACTTTATTTTGTCATTCATATTCCTATTAAATGGCTTTTATACCAGGTGATTCCTAGGAAGTTCAATGTAAATATTTTGTTAGTAATTATTTGGTTACACATTAATTTTAGGCAGCTCCTGGAGCTCTTAACCCTTAAACTCTCCACACATTATAACACCTGAAACTAGTTTTAAGCACACTTTAGGCAGCCTAAAGTTATGCCACCCCAAGGCAGGTTTATCTCTGATCTGTGTTACCCAGCTAGTGTTAAATTAATGTGTGGCCACTCTCCAGAGATAAACCATCCACACTGCAGTCCTCCAGCACCCCAGGATGCAGTGTCCCCTCCCCTATGCTCCTGTTTTGTGTGGACAACCTTGCCAGCCACTAAACTCTACTGCCCAGGGGGCAGTTCTGGCACCAAGCCAACTCCCGCCTCTCATTCCAAGGGGTGTGGCCAACCCATGCCCCAGGCATGTGATCCCATGTAAACAGCCTGCAGCCACAGACATGTTTGCAATGTGGACATACCTTCCCTAACTCTAAATTAGCTACTAGGGTCTTAGTAGCAGGTTTTGACACTAAAGTACAAAGATCAACATGAATTAAGTCACCGATAATTCTCCCAGTTGTCAGTCAAGGAGAGTCAGTCCATCAAGGACTATTGTGACTATTAAGACCATTTAGACCTTTTTCCAAACAGCCTGACCTCCTGTTGACCCACTCTGTCAGCTAGCTGGGACAAGGACTACCTGTATTTGTATGGTACAAGTGAGTTAAGGATATCCATTTGGGACCCAGAGGCTTGACTGTCCTAAGTTGTTTGCTTAACTAGAACAGGGGTTTTCAACCTTTTTTTTAATAAGTGTACACCCAGCAGCTTGACAGAGTGGGGGAAGGGGAGGAATCTAGGCACACAGCGAAACGCAGAATGGTGGCAGTGCAGGGTAGTGAGTGATGGCGGCAGCAGCCATGTGTGAGCTTTCCCTCCCTCCCCACCACCGTCCCACGTCCAGCTGGCAGGGCAGTGCCTGTGCTGCCCACACAAGAACACTGCTGCCCTTGCCTCTCCCCCACCAGCCCTGCTCCTGGGAGGTGACACTCTCTCCCTGCCCACCCGCATCTATCCCCTCGGGCCTTCCCAAGTACCCCCAAACAAGACGACACCTGTACTAGAACATCATATCAGCACACTGACCCTGGCATTTAAAGATTAAGATAGCTTTCAAATGCAATGTCGTGCTCACAGTACGTAGCTTGCTACTATATGTAACCACACAGGACAAAAAAAATAGAAGTCTGCAGCCTGCTTAGGTACCCAGGACTAAAGTAAAGCACACCAGCTTGTGGACCAGTGAAATGATCATAAAAGGCTGTAGATAATGGATATAGACATCATGCTTAGCAAACTGATTAACTTGTTCATCAGCAACTTTCTGCATGCCAAGCTGAGCAGTGAAAACATCATTAGGAGTTGTGTATGTGCAGTATGTGGTCTCTTAATTAGCCATTATGTTAAGGTTAGAAGAATCCTGATTAAGCAGCAGGAAAACAATTTGTTAGTAACACAAGCCTATTCAAGATGTTCCAACTCAGGGAAACTCTGACTGTCCATTCATTTACAGTCTGTCAGAGCAGATTTACAGGAGAAGTAACAGGCAGAAACCCGCTTTCAAAATGCAATCTGAGGCAAATTGTATACCCACACTGATGAACTGGCAGCTATTCCTCACTGGGAAGGTCAACACAAGGGTAGGTGAGTTAGTATCAAGGAAGTTTCAATGAAAAGGTGTTCTCCATCAATCCACTGAATCAGTGTATTGTAAGGGCCCAAGAGGTAGTCCCGAGAAGGCCTGAATCCTGTCCGATCACTGTTCAGGCACACACACTGGTGGTTATCAACCACAGGGGTATATGGGAGCAGAAGCTTTTCACATATAGTGGCTATGCAAAGCCAATCTGGCATAAGTTCATGGGCACAATTCACCATTGTCGTGATCCTTGGAGCATTACCACAGTGAGGTGTACAGTGCCATGCAATCAGCATGCTAGCATTTTTGCCTACTCTTCACAACCAAACAAAACCACAAGATGCAGGGTGATGGTCATTTGAGCCTTCTCCTTTGCAGCTCCAGTTCCAAAATTATGCTCTGCTGAAATACAGATATTTTTAATGAAATGGAAAATTACAGGAGGAGTAAAGAAATATATTAGTGACAAAACACACACCATTGGGGTTCACATCAGTAAAAACAGGCTTTAAAATCCCCATCTGCTAGGAATTCTAGATTTCATGTCTGGAAGCTTAAGTACAAACTTCATTTACATTTCTTCAAGGCCTTTCCAGAGCTCTGTGAAGTGATCATAGTGGACATGAAAGTCAGATCTTCACCTAACTTACCATAGGCTACATTACACAATATTCTGCATGAGTCTAGCCAAGACTCCAGAAAAAATGATTAGCAAGGAGTTGAAACACACAGCCTGTTAGCTAGTTAGCAGTCAAACAAGTGAAAGGGTGGCACAAAGTGTTCATGTGTCACAGCAGCAAATTACAGCTTTATTTTTTCAGCCCCTGTTGAAAGCTGCAGTTGTCACTCTAACACTAAATGCAAAACACTTGTGTTTTCTGGCAGCTAATTCCTGGCATACGGAGTCTGCAAGTTTGTAATGATTTGTAGTTCTGTATAAATAGGTGGCTTTGTGCTCCAGTGGCACTTCATCACATTGGCTACTGTAATTATTATATCCAGTTGCTTTGGTATTCATTGGTTCAGTTTAGTGCAGTTAACACTGAGTTTGCTTGGCATATGGAAGTACCACACAAATAGCCATTCTCCCAGTGACTTTTCCCCCTATTGTTATAGCGTTCCCAGTTTCAGAATGACAGAACACATTATCTTCTGCACACATATTGTTCTGTATTACCAGAACAGTGTTACACATGTATTAAAAAGGGTTTTCCAAAGTTAGCTATGCACTATTACAGGGCATTCTTAAAATGGCATGACATTGCAGACAAAACATATCACTTGCAGTACTGCCAGGGTCTGGTATATCCATCACAAAAGAGTTTAAAGGTCTAGAAGAGACTAGTTTGATAGAAATATTAATAAGGAATGTGATGTGATACTAGATGCCTGGCATGTTTATTGCCATGTCTGTACAATGTCTTGGAACTCGTTTCAGAGGCCCGCCCCCTGCCCCCCCCATTTTTTTTTCTTTTTGTTTTTATAACCAGTAACAGCATTTGTATTAGCTGGTTGTTTCACATTCCATCCTGCACCTCTAAGATTTTTCTTTGCAAAGAACATAAATTTTCCTATCTTCCTTTTCATGTTCTGGTTTATTAAATACAAACAAACAACAAAGCAAAACTGGAAAAAGCGTCTGATGGAAACCGCATGTTGCCCAAAGCCATTTTGAAAGGGTTCCGAACATACACATGTCCACCCTTTCATAGCGTACAGCGTTCCTCCGTGTTGCCTTCCAAATAGGCCACAAGGCTAAACAAGCAAAGTGCTAAAGCTTCCACCTGACTGCTATTCTCATCTCCCATGTGGAGGTAGATTAAAGGAATATAGTATCATGAACACATCTCTCCCATCTTCTTCCTACTGTTACTGTCCTAGCAAAAAGCACCTTGCCACCTCCTCTACTCCAGCAGGGAAGGCCATAGCCAAACTACAGAAGAACCCCCAAGATATTTCTTCTATTTCCACCAGACTTCCTTTTAAACCCAGTGCCACCAAGCATCAAAGCATTGAAAACATTACATTAGTTTTAATTTAGTGCTCAGTATCTCTCTGATCTTTCTAATCCACTATAGATGAATGTAAATATTCGGGTATTAAATGTAAATTTTCAGATGAGAAAGTGGAAAAAACATAATTCAGGCAGCCATGAACATTTCAGTGCCTCCACTCAGGGCTTTCAAATGTTTCAAAACATGCAGCTTTTGCTACGGATTGGTGAC
The DNA here is from genome assembly GCF_052110815.1 of Crocodylus siamensis. Taxonomy (NCBI): domain Eukaryota; kingdom Metazoa; phylum Chordata; order Crocodylia; family Crocodylidae; genus Crocodylus; species Crocodylus siamensis. The sequence goes on from NC_143397.1 coordinate 101,265,057, forward strand.
GCATCGCTTTAATGCTGGATTCCACCACAATATTACCCCTTTACTCAGTGTTTCCATAGCAACATTTATGGCAGAGAAATTGGGAAAGCTCAGTTGTAGAGCTAGAGAATATACAATCAACAGGAAAAAAAAAAGTCTGAAAAACTAAGGTAGTAGACTTACAATAAGAGGCTCAGAAATGCTCCTTTAACCTCTGCTGTATGAGGAAATATGAAAATGGAAGAAAGGAAGTCTCATCCCAACACAAACCACATATCTTAGCAGCAAGACCAAAATTAGTTTAGAGGATGCTAAACTAAAAAATTATCAACTGTGTTTCTGTTGTGGGTATACTGAAGCCCTTTCTTTCCATTCTCCTCCCTTCTCTCCCCGCATTTTAAAAGAAAGTAAAAAGAATCATAGGACTTGAGACTTCCCAATTCTTTCTTGATTATTGAACGAGAAGGTGAGCTGGGAAAAGCTTCTGATATCACTGAAGGTTTTAGCATAGGAGCAATTATTTCTCATTTTTCACCTCTTCCCCACACCCTCTGGCCAAGTACCCAGTTATTGAACACTGTCATACTACTGCACCATGCACTGGTAACTACAAGTCCCTGTGAAGAAGCCTGTGATACAGAACTGATTCTCTAACAGAGTGGGGTCTTTTGCCAAGAAGGACAGTACTATTTCTTGGAAGAGTAAGAGAAGAGTTTGGGGAAAAATTTCCAATGAACTATTTGTCAGAAGCATTTATTTGCTGAAACAAAGAGAAGGTTTTAGCATTTGTTTCTGCATTTAAAAAAAAAAGAAAAGAAAGAAATATACAAGATTACTACTGGGAAATGTTTCTCAGTTGCAGGCTGAAACTCATGCCAGTATAAACCCAGTGGGTAGGCATCCCCTGGCTTGTGGGACACCAGATTCTAATCTAAACATATTCAGTTTGGCCCAGGGACTTGAATCTGGCTCTCCAAAGCTCAGTTCAGTATCCCAACCACAGGAGGACTGGTTAAGTCATATAGATTTAAGAGTCAGTCTTCTGAAACAAGACATGATTTCTTTAGAGAGAGAAGAAACAAAGCCACACTATAGAACAGCCAGAGACTAGCAGGCGGGCACGATGGGAGAATCCAACTCCGATCATGACTCAACAATATTAAAAGGAGCCTACCCTTTGGAGTTTGAGAGGCCCCAGAGATGGCAGAATTTTCAGAAACACTCCAAGTTGAATGATACCAAATTAAACCAGTTCTGAATGTCTGCATCACACCAACAGAGCTTGGGTTCTAGAGAAACATTACTACTGCACACATGACTGTCCTTCCCAAATAAGAGGCTAGCTAAGGTAAGCATCCCAAACCACAGAAGAGTCCAATACAGAAGACAAAAAAATGTCTGAATCTTTACTTTCCTGGGGCACCCACCCATGAGCAAATTGTTAGATAGTTCCTTTTCATCCAGAATCACATAATTATTCAAGATCAACTAATCATAAGATTATCACGGATTAGTGATAAATACAAATCTATACCCTAAATAAAAGTTTTAAAAAACCCAAACATAAATTTGGGTTTTAACCAATTAAATTTCATTAAATCCTCATTCCCCCATCACTAGCTGTGATCACTGAACCTGCTTAGACAAAGGAGGTAAGACACATTAAGCAGCATGTTAGTATGTGCAACACACTATTTGGTACTGGCAGAGTGATATTTAGACGGTTATAACAGATAGCCTTAGAGTCCCCCAGATCTTCACCAGAGTAGGAGGCAGCGATAGGGGAGTGCTCCTCATAGAACCAGCTATGGATCTGGTCTCATTTTTAAATGCTGTTTTGGTCTCCACTGGCTAAATAGATTTTAGAAAATGTTAGTTAATATATTTGATAGATAAGACCAGCTCTATTAATTAGTCTACACAAAGAAAGTCACTGTATTTTCCTGCTTCCATATTATCTCAGCATAGTATACTGAATCGGTGCTTTAGGTCCCCTTAATCTATGTCCAATTCAGAAATATTTATAGTTTCCAATGCAACTTGAATGTACTTTCCTTTGGACAGTATAGAATCCAGTAAAGTCAGATTGGCTGAATTGTAAAAGCAATTCTTGATTCAAGTCCAGAGACAACTTTATTTCTCTCCTGTCGTGCATGTTAAATTTTGAAATCATCCCAGAAGAATCATTCAGCTTTCCAATAGCATCCCACCTCTGCTCCCACATTTCCCAGGAAACTGTTGGCATTGACAGTCCCTCAGTACAAGGATGACAGTTTTCCAATAGATAGGGAAGTCACTGGTGAGTCTGGAAATGACTGAAGAGACCAATTTGACATATGCTTATTTGACTGCAGATACAGCATACAGTTCCAGAAGGAAGGACTGGATCCTGGTAATGTTGGGTCTTTCCCTTGGTCTCTCTCACCTATTTGTCTCCATAATGAGGCAAGTCTGCTAGAAATGGTCGATGCCTTGTCATATTTCAAGACATCACTGAGGATGATTCAGTGCTTGCGTCTCCCGGGTATTGATGTCAATATCACATTTCTTCAGATTGGCCTTCAAGGCATCCTTGAAATCTCTTCTTTTGCCCACCTATACAGTGGTAACCTTTGGTGAGTTGGGAATATAGGACCTGTTTCAGAAGGCAGTTATCAGGAATCCTTATGACACCTCCCATCCAATAGCGTTGATGCCATATAAACATGGCTTCAATACTGGTGGTGTTTACTTAAGCCAGGATGCTGGCATCCATTATTCTGCTCTTCTAATTGATATGGACACTTTTCCAAAGACTTCGCTGATGGTAACATTCCAAGGCTTTCAGATTTTTCTGATACATCCTCCAGATTTCACATCCATACCACAGGGTAGGGATAACAGCCTGGTAGATGACACATTTGGTTTGAGTCCTGATATCGTGATAAGAGATGATTCTGGGGATGTCCAGAGGCAGAACTGGCAGATTTTATTGTGTGTTAAATATCATGATTTATGTTTACTTTTTGGGAAAGGCAACTACTTAGGTAGGGGAAATGCTCAACATTTTCGTATTGTGATATGTGGGGAAGCAGCTGGTTGGTTTGGGATAGGCCGGTAAATAATATTGGTTTTGGTGAAGATGACAGCAAGTCCAAGCATTTCACATGCTTCACAGAAGCAACTAAGAGTGACCTGGAGCTCTTCAATTGAGTGGGCACACACCACACAATTGCCAGCATACTGAAGATCAGTCGTGAAGGTGTTAGTTATCTTGGATTTGGAATATAACCCTGTTGATGTTAAAGCCTGTGTGTAGACTAAGCAAGGGGCATGTGTACACGATACTTCAAAGCAGACTAAATGCTTTTGCACTGCTTTAATGGTGTCAGTGTTTGCACACCTCAGCGATGTATTGTGCATTAATTCCAGCCACTGTAGGAAGTTCAGCAGCATACTGAGCCTTAAATGACTTGGGGTGCAGCAAACTAAAACTCCGAGGAGGAGTTTGTTTGCTGCCCCTACAGCCATGGAGCAATGCACCAAGCTCCATGCAGCTCTGCAGAAAACCCTGCAGGCAGCCTGGGAAGGCAGGTTCCACCCAAGAAAAGTGGCAAGCCTGATATATTTATTTTTCCCCCATGGAGCCTGCGTGCCTGCACTGCACGGGAGCCCAGTGCTTCCCTCCACAACTGCAGTGCCCCCAGGACTGCCCAACCCAAGCCACCACTACCATGGAGGGACGCACCAGCCCTCCCTCAGCAACTGCTCTGCTCACTGGCAGCTCACCTGCCCTTCCCCACCACCAGAGAGGCAGTTAAGTTGGGTGTGTTCATGACACAGGGGTTTAATCAGCCCTAAATTAAAGCGGTGTTTTTTAAAAAACCCACTGCTTCAATTTAGCACTCCCATTCCATCTACACATGCCCAAAGAGACTGGATGCTGACTCCTGATAGAAGTCTATCAGCAGTGATATGTGGAATAGCTGTAATATACAGTTGGCAAAAAAGTCTTGGTAAAATCAGTCATCATTGAGTGAGTCCAGCTCTGATTGTGAAGGGATCTGTTTGTAAGCCATTGCTTAGGACAGTTGCTGTCATGTCATCACGAAGTAGTCTAATCATGGTAACAAATTTTGGTGAATATCTAAGCCTCATCAGGGTCTTCTATAGGGTCTCTCTGTTGATTGAATCAAAGGCCTTAGTCAGGTCAATGAAGGCCATGCAAAGGTTTCAGTGTTTGGGGCACTTCTCCTGCAGCTGTCTAGCAAAGATCATCTCTACTGTACCTCTGAATGGTCTGAAACCATACCAGGATTCAGGTAAAATCTCCTCAGCAAGGGGAGTGAGTCTACTGAGCAGAAAGCAGGTGATGATCTTCCCAGCTGTGGACAGGAGCTCAAGCCATGTTTATTATTGCAATGCAATCCATCTCCTTTCTTGGATATGGTTATGATTCTGGCATTTCTCAAGTCACTAAATCTGTTCATGTTTCCAGATAACAGCATGTAGCCAAGGAGAGAGTATTTTTTCACTGTGCTTACCAGTTTCAGCTAGTATTCCCTCAGGATGACACGCTTTGCTGGTCTTCATCTGCTCAATGCCTCTTAATAGGTTTGTGGGCCTACAAGGTAATCCTTAATGAGGGACTGTGGAATAGCTTTGATGGTATTGTTTGACATTACAATCTTGGTTTAGAAGTTCTTGCACGTGTTCCTTCCACCATGCATTGATAGTAGAGTTGTTCCATCCTTGGACCTCAAAAGGGACAGCTCTTTGTGTTTTTGGCTCATAGATAGCTTTGAATGAGCTGAAGAAACGATGCATACCATGGCAGCCAATAAATTATTGATCTCTAGTTTTTTCTTCCAGCAGTTGTTGTTTTGCTTTCAAATTTTCTTCTGGGTCTCAGTGTTAACGTGGCAATAAGTGACGTGTTTCTGTTTTGCATTGGTGACCTTCCATCATGCTTTGTAAGCTTTTCTTGTTCTGCCAATAAGATCCTGAATTTCCTTATTATTCTCATTCAACAAGTCCTAATGTTTCTTTGTAAAGAAGCCTAGAATGATTTTTTGCATACCTCATGGATGCCTTTCTTGAGGCTCTCCCAGGGGGTGCACAGACAAAATGGGAGCCCTAAATTGAAGCGGTTGCCTGCACAGGCTTCCTGCAAAGCCTCTGAGCTTCACAGAGCCTGGTGCTTCACTCTGCAGCTGTAGGGCAGCAAATTAAAACTCCAAGGAGTTTTAGTTTGCTGTGCCCCAAGTTATTTAAAGGTACATTATATCGCCAAATTTGCTACAGCAGCTGGAATTACTGCACTATACGCTGCCAACGAATGCCAACACCAATACCATTAAAGAGGTTCAAAAGCATTTAACCCACTTTAAAGTATCATGCACACATGCCCTTTGTTTTGTCTACACACAGCCTCAGTGATCAATGGTGATAAAGTCATCAAGAAGATTAGCTCAGTTTTGGGATGCAAAGGATTAAGCCTATACACTCCAAAATTCACCTGTTGCAGCTCCTTTCCCCTGATATTCTGCCTATTTCATGCAATGAGCAAAAAGAATGTTATGAATTACAGTCTTTTTCAATGCATTCAGGAACCAAAAGAAATCAAACTTGTAAATCCTATTCTGCCTTCTAGCCAGATATATGCTACAAAAAATCCTGACTGGATGGAAACAACAATGGTACATCAAGGTATTATCCACTCTGAAGAGCTTTAGATAAGAGAAATAGCTGGATACATGACAGCTATTTGAACAAAATTGGAACAAGACAGCAGTAGCTCCTAGGTTGTAAAAAGGTGAAGATAGAAGGAAGCAAGGCTTTTCTATGGATAGAGTCCTGTAATAATTGCTAGTTAGGCAATATACTGACCTAAATGCCAGTTTTCCAGCAGAAGAAATGGTTTTCCATTTGTCTAAAGCAGGGGTTCCCAAAGTTTATATGCTGCAGCCTGGAAGTGGCTGTGGCTCAGCAAACCACGGCCCAGCACTCGCAGCTGACCACAGGTGGAATTTCTAGCCAGAAGACAGGTAAGGATATCCCTATCCCCATCCCCATCCCCTGGGCAGGGGGTGGGCCAAACCCCCTGCTGCTGTGGGCGCTACAGAAGGAGCTTCAGCCTCTCCATCTGGCTCTAGGGGGCCGCAGTTTGCCAGTCTGTGGCCACTTCCAGTCCGGCAGCCGACCGTGTTGTGACCCGGGGATTGAGAACCCCAGGTCTAAAGCAAGGTTGTGCTTGCGCACTCTAAAAAGAGTAACTGGGAATGTCATGATCTGTAACTTGCAGTCTTCCGAGATAAAGGTTGAAGATCATGTTATACTATACTTTATCCTTGTCCAAAAAATTGGTCCCCTATAAATAAAGAACTATCGTTAGATTACAGTTAAGCCCCTAGGATGCAAGTGACTAGATTCACTGAAGAACAGGACTAAGTTTTCAAGAAGAGAATGTAAGAAAAGGAATGAATGAAAGAATTCTCAGTTTTTGTATCAAGAGAATTAATAAAACTGCTATTACTATTATAAGCATGCAGCTCAAACACTGAGACAGTAGAAAGGGGATCTGTAGACAAAACTACTGTAGAGGGACGTGAAAGAAGTCTGTTCTGTGTGTAATCTAAATGTTTTTTATGTTGAATGAAGTAATTAAAACTTCTGTGATAAGGGCCTCAGAATGCCCTTCTATATTAAAGGAAGAAGTTGAAATTTTTAATGGAGAATGTTGGTTTACAGGCATGATGTGAATTGGGTCCGTCTAGATTCCCACACAGCTAGCAGCCAAAATACAGGTTTGCCTCCCCCTGAAGCCTTTTCTCATGTATAATAAGAGCCTTTATACTGCTATAGAGAGGCTCAAACATACAGGGTCTGCAGCTTATAATTCTAGTTTCCAGCTACTGCAGTATATCATGCTTTGCACCTTTCAGCTGGGCATCTTGGCTTGCCATATCCAGATTACATGAAGAGCTGGGGAAAAGCATCCCTTCACCCTAATTCGCTTTCATCAAGAGAGAACAAGGAAGTGAAAAAAACACCTTTGTAAACTGTTTCATTTGAGAGAGGACCATGGTTAGATGAGACTGACAGACTGAATTTGTATGAGCTTTGAAGGGTCAAATAATTCAGTCACAAGAGGCATTTGCACCTCTGACACCATTAACATATACACCTGACAAAAATGTCACTTTATGTATCTTAATGGTATCACAGTGTACATGTGCAAAACTTTTGGGGGGGTTAAATGACTTTGCATTGTTGCAAACTAAACTACACCCAGATGTAGTTTAGTTTCCAATTTTGTAGGTTGAAACAATGCAGCTGTTAATTCACCCCCCCAAACATAGGAGGGGCAGCCAGACTCCACAGGAAAAAAAGGACCAGGCCCTTTGCTGCTTCTGCCTATACTGAAGCTCTTCACGTAGAAAAAGCAGCACATGCATCTATTTAAAATATAGCAGCTCCCAACAAAAGGAGATATGCAGTATAACTTACTGGACATGTGTATATGTGCTGCTATGGCACCGTTGCTACTGCTCTGTACGCTTTGGAAGTATTAAATGATGGCACAGTAACAACTTATACTGTGCTGTGCCAGTGGCGCACAGTTATTTTTAGCTGCCACATCACCGTAGCAATGCCCTATACCAAGGGAGTACATTCCTACAGTGATGTAGCTGTGGTGTCATGGTTTTTGCATGCTGATGCTATGTTGCCATAGCACATTGCTACGGTTATGTAGCGTCACATGTAGACATGCCCACTGTGTATGTACATAGTGCAAAGACTGTAAACAGCAGCAGTGAAGTCTTCAACTCCAATATTTGCTGTGGTGCTGATGGATCGTGTAGTCAGCTACACAACAAGATCAGCTTTGAGAAGTGTGACCAAGCGCTGGTGATATAATAAAGGCATTCAAAGATAAATTCAGGCTAGTGATTTTAGTAATAAAAAAAAAGAAACAAGAGATGTTGTTCCTTGGAGTTTATAGTCATGGACACATAAGAGTCCTGCCCACTGCAGGGCAGGACAAACTTTGATTGCTTTCATTCCACGAGAGAGAAATTCACTGTTATGAGCCCTGCTAGTATTCTAACAGACTCTAAGGATATTTCGAGGAGATAAACACACAGAAAGCAAGCTGAAGTTATCACTTGCATGCCAATACCTCCTCATAAGACATCAAAACAGAAATTCATTAGCCCTGATCCTTGGTACTGAAGACAAAACTGGGAAGCCTGCAGAGGTGCATCACTATACCCACTGAAAGTAGCACTGAACAAAGCAGTAGTATGAATCCTCCACTTAAAAGTGAGGATCTGTTTGTACAAAGCTACTGAACAGGAATATTTAACGGGGAGGGAGAAGCGAGTAGTAGGTGTTATTCTACCCAGTTTATACAGGAAAAAAAGGTCATTTGTGATTTGTGGTTTCAAGACTAGGTCTGCCATATGGGAGCTAAATAAGCCTCTCAATACACGTTGATAGGTGCTACTGGGTATGGATGCCCACCAACATCATCAGGGTTCCCAGGGTGCTCCAGCATCAACTGAAGTAGACACTGTAAGAACTCCGGGCATTAAGACCATAACTAACAACATCCTTTTTTTAGCAGGTGACATCAAGAAACAGGTAGTCTGGCAGTAGCAGATAAGCTTGAGTATGTCTGTATATAACACAGACATGTAAGGATCTAAGAAGCTGGGTCCCTTTTATCTGTTCACCTGAGGGACTCCTGCTGGGTTCTGAGGTCGAGTAGCTGTCAGAACAAAAGATGTGAAGGGAACCCAGCAATTTCTAGAGATAACAAATTGCTCTTCAGTTCCAGGTACACCCATCAGAAACCTTTGTGAATGCTTGAGACGGCTAACACAATGACAAAAAGCAAACAGGTGTATAAAAATCAGACAATCATAAGCAGCTCATTAGCCCTGAAGTACTATAGTACTATGGAACAGCTACAATGCTGTGTCTTACAGAGAAGTGCTATACCCTCCAAGCTCAAGGGTATTTGTATACCCCCACCCCATATATAGATAGATATATCTACACACCACCATTACTTGCTCCCCACTTCTTTTACTGATGGGGTCTGCACTTCATTTGCTTTTATTAAGAAAAGCCTAAATAGGAATTAAAATCCACACAAAGTGTTTTGCATGATCCAAAACTTTTGTCTTCCCTCAGAAGACAAAACTTTAACTCCAATAAAAAGAAATGCTATTTAGTTTAGTAGCTGAACAGAAGCAAGTTATTCACACACCCCTCCTTCAATAATCATTGAGGGACAAGGTTCCCAAGAGAAAGCCTCTTCATGCACAAAGCAGCATCAACCATGGAGGGACCATGTTCTGTTTGAAATTGTTCCTGTATATGTCTTAAGTCAACCCACTCATAGGTACAGTTCTTGATAGCACACAAATTCACTAATATAAAGAACTTACCTTCTGAAAAGACTTACCACTGTTTTCTTGCCTAACCATGCTCACAAAAATATCACTCATAAGATATTCCAGGTTCCTGACATTTGTTTCGTGCAAGGCCTTTTCTTTGCACAGAGTCAACAATGTCTTAATCTAGATACTTTCCCCCACCCCTCCCCAGAGTTGGTAGAAAATGTGATTATGAAGGAAGAGGAAAACAAACTTCTCTTTTTAAGGAGTAGCTCTAGCATTCTCTTATCTCCATACTTCTGGAAGAAAAGCATGGGCTAATCAATTACCCAAGAACAGAGAAGCAGGAATTTAGGGATCTACTCTGCACTCTGACACACACTGCTTTTGGTCAAATTACTTAGATGTGGCCAAATCTACAATATTTTCCTCCTCATAGAATACTCAAAGCTCTTCCAAATAGCATCTGGCTTTGAGCATGTGGACAGTGCTTAGCCAAAGGGATTGGAGATTTCTAGGAACTGCAACATGCTTCACACATTAAAAAGTGTGACTTTAAAACTACATGATTAATATTGATATTGAAAAAACTAAACAGGAATTAAACAATATCATTTAGAGGCACTGATCTACAGAGGACATTTTCATCTAAGAATAACTCTTTGGCCAGGCAGAAGCATGACATTACCAATGCACTAAATACAGTCTCAGCAGGGAATACATTGCGTAGCCTTTGAAATTAATCAGTATTTTCCCCCCTTCCTGCCGAGTTTAAATCCCAAGGTGTTCCTGATCTGCTTAGTAGTTACTTCTCTAGGACTACTACCTCCAGGGCTAGGGACAGACATTCAAAAAGCCTGAGCCTGAATTGATTACACTTTTGTAAGTTAGTCTAATCTGGCTAGGCTAAATCAGTTTTGTAACCAGACACATGCCCACAGCGGCTCAGGCCAGAAACTGTGAGGCGCTAGAGCAGCCTTCCCTTCCTTCAATAGCATGGAGCAGAGGGGGGACATGGCCAGGCTTGGCAGGATGCTGGGATTAGACCAGAAGGGAATTGGTAAGTGTTTATCACCCAATTAAGAAAACAGAGGGATGTTACCAGCTATTTGGGGATTCTGCCTGTTGATTCAGCACAGAGTGTAGCCAACATGTAGTCTGCTAGCTAATACACAGACACCTTCTCAGCAAAGCAGAGGAGAGGGAGGAATTCTGCTTAGCAGAGTGGCTACTGGAGGTGGGGAAAGCAGCCTGCAGTCTCTGGACCTCTGGCCAGGGAGCAGAGGGGCGGGGCCAGCCCTGCTGTGGAGCAGAGAGCCCCGCCCAGCCCAGAGAGCATGCCAAGAGGCTGGGGGTATCCGATTTATCTTAAACCAACAAGGGGTTGGGGACAGACATTGAATAAACCAGTTGGAGCCAGATCAGTTAAGTCTGATACTATGCTCAACAAGATTTGGCTGAAATTGGTTTGAGATAATTCTCAAACTGGTTTATGTGCACTGAACATCTGTTCCGTTCAGATGTAAACCCATTTCTGATGACTTAAACTGGTTTGTGTATAATGTCTGTCCCTAGCCCAGGAGTTGATGGATCAAGTGGCTCTCCCTCCCCTGCCCCCACTTGCCCCCCAAACCCTAGGTGTCCACTTCAGTAAAAAGGATATGCATCTCCAGTCTGCAGGAATAGTTCATCTAGTTATAATTAACACCAGCTTGATTTCTGAATACACTGAACCAGATCTTACCTCCTTCTACTAAACCCTAAATTAACAGTGAGAAGAGTGTCCCTACCCCTGTCCCCATCCCCTCCCCGAGAATACCAGGCAGGGAGCTACATCACTGTCTAGGGGTTATGGAAAAGGTTTGTGTAAACTAGTCACAGGACTAGAACACAAAGATGATTTTCAGCTGTCAGAGCATTTCCTAGATCTAGAAGATTATTTTGTTCCTGTACATTGCTAGCTCAGAGGAAAAAGAAGACTGCATTCAAAAGACGCTTTTGATTCCCTCTGTAAACTGAAATGAGCAAGAATTCCAGAACAAAGCCTACAATGGCTTAAAGAGTGCCAGTGAAGTTATTTGTAATGATGGAGGATTAAAAATGGAAGACACTGATTACTGTCCAATTCTGTGGTTTAGATTTTATATGTATTTGCTTGATGGATATGAAAGGCATACTGTCAACTCTGGAGAAGAAAAAACACCGCAACACAGGCACTTCAGTGTTCTCTAACACATTCAAAGAAGTAGAAGTAGAGGGACAAGATACACCCCTAGCTGCACTGTCTTGAATTAAAATAGAAAAAGAATTTTATCTAGTCCTAGAATACAAGCATCATGAATTCAGCAATTCAATTAGACAGTTACTATGCAAGCAGAGCCACTTTGTACAGACATTGCTAATTGCAAGAATTTCTATTTAATTATGCACTTTATCACTGCTAACAAAAGGTGAGAGGCAGTCTTCCTCATCAGCGGGTTGACATTTTCTGCTCTTGTTCCTATATAACCTACTTCACTTTAAACTCTATTGCATTTGTAAAAATAAATGGATTTATATGAAAAGACATCTTCCCTCTTTGCCTTCCTCCCCCCACCAAAAGTATATTCAACAGATGAAGCATTATGTAAGAGTAGCTTTTATGTTGATTTGTTTTACTAGTAACATGTCATGTTCCTTAAAAAATCTGATTTTTTTAAGCATGCTCTCATAACAGTTTACTGTTGGCTTTTCTATTTTGTTTGAAATACTGTGTACCAACACTCTTTTAAAAAACAAAAAATTCCAGAGCTTCTATGAGGCACAACATTTTATTCCAAGGGCTAATGTTGGGGCAGACAGCCTTAGATCAGACGCTGAGCACGTAAAACATAACTCCAGGAAATTTATCTGAGCATTCCTCCACTCCCCAGTGTAGAAACTGGGTGTAGACACTCAGTTTCTAGATGTGACTAGATTTCTGAAATGCTGTACATCACTATTTGAAATGCTGGCTTTGTAAGTCCAACTATACAGAAGGGGAGGGTTAAAATTACTTTAAGTGGAAATACAGCAGTTAAAACACACCATAGGAAAGATTTAGCTGCCACCATTTAGCAAGGTATGCAATTCATAGTACATACCTAGCACATGAAACATGCAGATAATGCCATTGAAGTCAAGCCACACACATTTCAATCCACTGAACTTAATACAAAGATCCACTGACATCAACATATTTTCAGCTAGTCTATTAGTGTTCATTTCTACAACATAGCAAGTGTTATGCCCCAGTCCTGCAAAGTACTCAAGTCCATCTTTTCCAATGAAGCTTAAATATATGCTTCACCAAGGACATGACAGAAAGCACCTTCATAGGACTAGATCCAGAGCTCTCAACTCCCCAGTTCCTAGATGATCCCTGCAACCTTCCACCCCCATTTATGAGTTCCATAACAAGCACAACCATTTACATAATACAGATTAATTATGCCACTGATTTTGGAAAGGGATGTCAGAAATTCCATTTTAAACTGTAGAAAGAGACAACATTTTCCATTAAAATCTAGCTACAACTAGTTTCTATAGAAACTTGCTATGTTTTTGTAGAAGCATATTAATTTTGTTTTTAAGTTCATGGGGCTTTTTTCTATGAAGGGGAGAGGTGACTTCAGCTTTATACTTCTATAAACCCACAAGCCTTCTTCTTTTATGCAATTTTGTATGCGCCTCCCTTTCTTACTCTTTCCTTTTTCTTTAAGTTAGTGGGGGGAGGATTATCAGATTGTTTCCCCCTTTTCCTTTGCACTATTGTTTATTTAGAGAGACAAAGCAAATCATAGCTATTAGAATCCAGAAAGAGCTCTGTGATTACAAGAATATTAACATAAACTATGTTATAGGATAAGACTAATTAAGTTCAATGGCAGTTTTGCCTTTATATATAATACAATCAGTCCCCATTACCTCAATATTTTCCTCCAGGAATCAGTAAGGATGAGGCCTAGTGAATATAAGAGTTCCATTGACTGGACTCTAACTCTTATTTTGTATGCAGTTGCAATTTAATGCCAACCTGACCATTTTTGTACAGATTTTTCACAGCTATAAGGTCATTATGGAGGTCCAGCACAGACTCTGAAGTGAGAGATCACACCCAGATTACCATAAACTGGATTTATTTCCCAGCACTTTATTAGACTATCCAATTTGCATGTTAGAAAGCTTTAAAAGGCCAGAAGAGGAATGAGGACTTGGAGATCTCAGAATATTTTTCACAGATTTGTTTTTCTTTTCATTTCCTTTTCCCTCTTGCAGTTCAGTGCCTCAGAGCATCTAATTAATTCTACAGCCCTTAGTACAACACAGCCTTAATGTCAGCTATGACTTTTGCACATTACTCTAACACTAGAAAAATAATTCAACAAAAGTTGAATTGAACAATGTTTTGAAAACCTAGGTAACCTCGTTTAAATGAGAATCCCAAGTATGGCAGTGCAGACATGGTATTAGAACTCTGAATTTCACACCCTTACATAGCTCTATAGACATCCAAATACTAGGCACTTATATGCTTTTCTTCTCTTCAGCCCCACAGGTTTCCTACCACTTAAAACTGCCAACATTACTGAAAAATGGCATTAACTGTTTCCTGAGCACTAGTAGCATCCCAAGATGGCCTTACCTCCTTCAGCAGCAGTCAGGCATCTGCCTCATTTTCCCTACTCCAGTCAAGCTTATGCCTCCCCTGGTGGTTTTCATTTCTTTGTACCATCAGGCACCGAGGTAGCTTAGCCTTTCAGCTGAGAAACAGGAATCCAGCAACTGCACTCCAGATATTTAGCTCGGCTCCAGGCTAAATATTCCTTTCTCCCCTCTTGCCAGGGCATTTTCCCAAACTTCTGACTATAGAAATCACCAGTCCAGCCAAGCCCTGAAAGTCAAGAGGGGATTGAAATGAATTGGAACGTCTTTCAGGCTAGAAGTTTTTTTCATCTGTCTTGTGATGTCCATGCTTCTTGGAACACTTTCAAGTTTTTTGTTGGTGGTTTTATTTTGTTTACCTCCCAAGCCTGGTACAAGGAATTTTTAAAGCGAAATAAGGGAGACGTTTTAACTGTTATCACTCCAGCAAGTAGAATTACAAGACAAGCACAAAAACTAAACCAAGCAAGCCAAACTGATACATCTCAAACTTATCTGGACCTTCTAATTCATATTCAGGATGTCTCAACTTTCATCCTATCTCCGTCCTTGGTTCTATAGGTCTCACTTACAACATCATTCTCAGACCTACCTTAAAAAGTCTTCCAATCACCTAGCTGGTTTCCACACTGAGAGCAGTCTTCTTCTGCAGGTAGTTACATCCTGCTGTATGCATCCGTTTCCTCTCCCAGTTAACAAAACAGTTTTGCCTATTCACCTGGGGAGGCAGATAAGGAGACTCAGCTGTGCTAAGCCTACCTTCCTCAAAGGAGCAGAGCAACCATTGACACTAGGCATTACTGTCAGTGTGTTTGGAAAAATGCCTTGGAAAACACTGTGGAACAGGACTGCTTGGTGACACTAGTCAAAACTGTGATAGAAGTTTCAGTGAGGTGTAATAATGGAGTGGAACTTACTGCACACTTCTTCTGTAATTGTGGTCGTGCTACACAGCTGAGTTTTAACAGGGGCTTTTAACCTTTCTTTTGGTAAAGTAAACAAGCAAACATGTGATGTGAGGGCTACTTTACTTCTCCTTAGTGCTTTGATGACAAAACATGGGGTAATTCAAAGAGAACAATCTCAATTTTAGCAATTTTTTTGCTTGAGTATCTCACTTTTTGTATCTCTCTTGCAAAAAAAAAATGCAGAGCCTTATAGGACCTGTCCTTGGGCCATTTTTTTGTAGGCTGGTACCTAAAATGTAAGCCCTAGATTTCTAGATTTTTTGTCTAAAGAGCTTTTTAGAACCTTTGAGCAGAAAACATGTATGCCAGTGTGAACCCCCTAAATGAATAACAAATCTGTTTCTTTGTGAATAGACACCCATTTTTCCAGGGACCAAAAAGAAAGATCCTTTCTCACTAAAATTTTGTAGTTTAGGGGAAGTTCCCTTACCTGGAAAAGCAGAAGTTATGAATTCAGGGATACAGATTGTAGCCATGTTGGTCTAAAAGTACAAGCAGTCAGTGTGCTAGAGGCAATATCTTTTATTAGACCAACTAGACTGCTGAAAAAAAAATCTTTATTTGTAAGTTTTTGAGCACATGTGCCATTCCTCAGGCAGAGGAGAATTCAAAGATTGTAAAATTTCTCCCAGGTAGAAATGAGTTAGAGCAATTAATTTTCCTCGAAGGTGTCTGATGGCAAACAGGATGTTGAATTTTGCTTCTTTCTTGTTATGATGTTTCAATGACTGGAAACAGAAGGCTGGAGCAGGGGTGTTAGCTCTTAAGACCTGGAAGCTACCCTCCCTGCTCCAGCCTTTCGTTCTGAGCCAAATTTGCATACTTGCAGAGCAGCCTCAACACAGCACAACAGAAATGTCTTGCCATCACCAATTCTCCTGTGAAATATGAAACATTGTAACAAGAAAGAAGCAAAATTCAACATCCTGCTTTGAGGTAAATAGACAGCCCCAACTTTTATCTGAGCTTAATTTGCATAAAATGAACTTTTCCAACCAGGAGAAATGACACCACCCTCCAGCTCACCTGTACAATATGAATTTTAATTTCTACCTTGGAGAAATTTTACAATCTTTACATTCTCCTATGCCTGAAGAAGGGGGTGTGTGCCCAAAAGCTTCCAAAAAAAGAAAAAAGAATCAACTGTCTAGCTGATCTAATAAAAATATTGCCTCTAGCACACTGACTGAGGTTATGAATTTGAATTTTACTTCATCTAAGTGCTATTTAAATTCCTAATATAATTTACTATCCTCATTATTAGCTATACTTATCAACCTCAACACATGTCATAGAACCATAGAAAATGAGGGTTGGAAGGGACCTCAGGAGGTCATCAAATCCAATCCTCTGCTCAAAGCAGGACCATCCCCAACTAGATCATCCCAGCCAAGGCTTTGTCTAGTGGCAGCGGCAGCCTCCTGTAATCCTGAGCACAGATCCAGGGGCCCACACCCCTGGAATGAGTCCAGCACAGCCCCATAGTCCTCCTGGGGGTGCAAGCCCCCAGATCTGCATGCAGGATGATAGGAGGCTGCCACTGTCGGGAAATGGCACAAGTTTTGCTTTTTGCAGTTTGAGGTACAGTTTCCCAGAAATCCCTGGACCTCTCTCATTGAACTGTGGCAGGCTTCATGCCCTCAGAAGGAGCTATCATCCCTGCAATTTTCATCTGAACCAGGCAAGAAATGACAAAGTTTTAGGCATTGTCATGATTCCCCATTATGGCCTATGGGTGAAACATTGAAACTCATTGAAACAGTGGAACAGTTTTGGCAAAACAAAACTGAACAGTGCTTTGAAACAACATGTAATGACAAAACAAAACACTGTCCCTTCGAAGTGATGAAACAGAACTTGAAACAAAATGGTGCTGTATTGCACAGACCTACAACACAGTACTCCAGATGTGGCCTTACCAGTGCTGAATAGAAGGGAATAAATAATCACTTCACTTGATCTGCTGGCAGCACTCCTACCAGTGTAGCCTTGTATGCCATTAGCCTTCTTGGCAACAAGGGCACACCGTTGGTTCTGCTTATTGTCCACTCTTGGTTCAATTTATTGTCCACAGTTTATTGTCCAATGTAACCCCCAGGTCCTTTTCTGCAGAGCTGATGCTTAGCCAGTCGGTCCACAGCCTATAGTGGTGCATGGGATTGTTCTAACCGCTAGAGAGCTGAATGTTACATCCCAGCCCATTTATGTAAGTTAGCAAGAGTTTCTCAGGTTTTCAGGTTCAGAATCCTCGTTTCTAACCTATTTCACTCACTTTCAGAATGACTGTGCTAGTTTAGTGACTGTATCTCTAACTACTGTAACCACACTCCTCTCCCAGATTCCCACAGTCCTGATCACTGATATTCTATCAATGACTAGAAAACTGTGGTGTGATCTACTGGGAATAAGAATGTCAGTCCTCCAGTGCCTGATTTAGACCATAGGTAACAATTTTACCTGTAGCTCTATTAGCGAGGGCATTAGCTCAGAGGAAAAGATAGCATGCTGTACAACAGCTTGCTTCACACATTCACCCTGGACTATCCAATTTCAAGAAGCCCAGAAGCTACAGCTTGTTTCTTGGAGATTCTGTCCAGCTGACAGGATGTCATCATTGCTAAGTATAGAGGTTACATTTGCTGCACTTCCTTTTAGGAAGTTTCTAAGGGGAGTAAGATGCAGTAAAAGAAATATTTCAGAGATAGGTCACAGCTTATAACACACTTCAGGAGTTGCACATGAACAGCTTCAGCAGCATGGTTTGTCCCTTTGATTCCCAGACAGCTACAGCTTCTCTTCTTCCCATCTCTGGGGGAGGTACATCACAGCTAAGAATTTAGCACACAAAGCTATGCTTAGTGATGGTTACGTCTGCAGCAGGACATGCTACTTCTACCTGGATGTATAAAAGCACAGAAGAAAGAAGATAAGGGGGAAAAGTGTGTGCCTTCTCTTATATCAATAACACCCTCCAAAGTTTCCTAAAGCTTTCTCCTTCATTTTAAAAAGACACCCACAGGAGATATGCACCCCATCTTCATCACACTTCATTGCACTCATTCTGTTGCCACACCTCATCTCTGATTTTGTCGGTTTAAGGCAAAATAACTTATCAAAAACACAAAATTTGAAACCATTAGGAGGGATGATATTTGTAGATGAAGGCATATTGGGAGCATTCACAGGAACTTTCCCACTGCAACCACTTCATATGCCATGTCCCATACCATGTGACATGAGATATTACCCTTGGCACTACTAAGGAAATGCCTTAGGAGTTCTACTTCTTCTACAGAAGAGTACTCTTGTACAGGATACTTTTCTATAGAAGAGTTTTACTGTATTAGCCAGTGGTAACATAAGGTAATAGGAATCCCTCTCAGTGTTTTTCCTAGTCATGCTTAAGTCTCCCCAGTAAGCAATCTTCTGTCTCTTCCCTTCTATATTCTCTCCTATATTCTAGCACACCTCACTGCTAAGAGATTTGCTCCTAGCAATGTATCCAAAGTTTGCATTCATATTTTAACTTTCCTTAATCTGGGTCTTGTTATTCCCAATACCTCTCCCTTCTAGATGCTTATACCCTTCAAATATTGCACTTTAGTATTGTTGCTTGCTTTTCAAATAACAAAATCTCAGAAAATAAATGGAGACTTCAATGTGCACATTATTATAAAGAAAACTAATCAGAGAGGCTGAGCAAGTGAAATATTAGTGTTTCTGCAGATCTTCCTGGCTTGAACTTCACTGATAACCCCAGATAGTGACAGAGAAAACTAAATCAGTGCTTTGATTGTTATAGTCCACCTTCCTTAAAATAAAGTTCTCTTTCTTTCCCTGATTCAGAACAAGCAAACAAACAAGATTGTGCTGGGATGATCCACTATGGCTTAAAACTGGGCATCAACAGTTGGGGATAGGGATTTGGTGAAGGCACTAAAATGCTTCCAAAGGTGTTATGGGGACTATGGATAGAACAATATTAACATCCACTTCTTTTCCTTCCAATCATCCCCATCCCACTATCACCACTGGCTGCGAGTTAGTTGTTATACCGACCCTGTATTGCTCTATCATCCCTCTTTAAGGTGGGAAGCAGCGCTGTCAGTCTGATCCCATTTGTGTTCAAGACATCCTCATCTAAATCCCACTGGAGTTCCTGGGAGTATTTCCAATGATAGCAATCTATTTTGGGTCAGGCCAATGGCACACATACAATAGCATTCTCACTGTGTCCTCTATGGATGCAGAAATGTGGGTGTCAGCAAAAGGGTCCTTGTGCTAGAAGAATCCAAATCTAGCCCAAAGAATCAATATATTTAATTAGATCTAATTAGGTTTTCTCTGCTATGTCTTTCCTAATGCACAGTCCTCAGATTCCTTCACAGTCAGATCTCGCTTTCCTTCCTTCTGGAGGGCAATGTATATCATACATGGCTATAAATAAGCCTAGCCATGTCATGGTAACCATGGAAACCAGCAGGTTTCAAAAACTGATGTGTATGAGGCTTCTGGGAGGCTGCCCTCAAGTTTACAGTGGTTTGATATGTTCCTTTTAAAATTATACCACTCGGAGTGTGTATTTTTCACCTGACACCATAATTCTTTGTTCTACACAAAAGCATATGTCAGGAGATTTTTTTTCCCCTAACAGCAAATCAGAACTGAAGAGAATATTTGAAAATGGATACATTTAGCTCCTTTTGACGCTGGCTTCAACCATATTTCAAAACATACCAACAAGAAGTGAAAGGAACTGCCATACTCACTTATAATGGGTGCGTCTACATGTGCAATTAATACAAAGCAATAAACTCTGGTGAGTTCATGCTGGAGTATATTGCTCCCAGGCACTGCATTTGAACATACGTCGGGGACTATAGCACATAGAACCAAAGCAGGGCATCCCTAGCTGGCAAAAGGTCCAGGGCATCAGCCTGCCAGCCCAAGGCTTCTCCAACCAGGCTCAAGATGCTGCTAACTGAGGCACAAGGGGTGCTCCAGTGTGGGGCTGGCCAGCAGGCAGCTCCGACACTAAAGCACCCTCATACCCCAGCCAGCCCCATCAGTATCTACATGCGTCTTGCTGTGGAGTAAAACACTCCACAATAGGATAGTACTTGTGTTTAGAAACTAAACTATGGCAGAGTTAATTAGTTTATTCCATCCTAATAGCACTGCATGTGAAGATGCTGAGACATTTATTGAGGAGCTAATTAGGCAACTGCAGGAAATGTCTCATATAGATGTGCCCAATGTGTATTAACCACTATGCCTTGCTGGTTTCTTAGCAGATAATTTATGGGAAGATTCCAAGTTAGAGTCCTTTTGCCATGTCTGCTGCACCACATAACACCCACTGTGGAAAAAAATGGCAGTGCAAATGAATTCAGTAAGTGGGAGTTGACAGACTTAATAGATTTCATAGACATTAGAGCTGGAAGGGACCTCAAAAGATCATCGAGTCCAGCTCCTTGCCCCGGGGCAGGAAGGCAGCTAGGGTCAAAGGATCCCAGCAAGATAAGCGTCCAAACGTTTCTTAAAAGTGTCCAGAGTAGGTGCTTGCACCACCTCTGGGGGCAGTCTATTCCAGACACTGGGGATTTGGACAGTAAAGAAGTTTTTTCTTATGTCCAGCCTAAAACAGTGTTGGAGGAGTTCGTGACTGTTTGATCTTGTCATCCCATGGGGCGCTCTGGTGAACAGGCGTTCCCCCAGATCTTCATGAATACCCCTTATATACTAGATCATTACCCCAGATCTTGATGTGTACCCCTTATATACTTGCTCAATACTTGACATTATTGTGATCTGTAAAGTAAATACTGTATTTATTTGAATGTAAGACAAGATTCTTCCCCCCAGTCAGTACGGGGAAAGAGTAATATTATATTTGCATACCAGGAAGCTGCATTAAATACTTTGCCTATCTTTCAGTTGTTGCTAAAAGCAGCATAAGCTCAATAATAGAAACTAACCAATAAGTTGAATAAATATAGCAAAAACTGAGCATGAATATAAAATATATGGCCCATATAAGGCAAACATATTGATGGGAAACTTTTATTTATAAGTTTATTTATTTATTACAAATTCTATTTAAAACATACTATACTTACAAGGCTTCACATATTAAACATCCTTATTTTACCAAAACTTCATATTTCAAAAACAACTACATATGCAAAAACATACAACTACATATATTTAAACCCTTAAACAACATATATCAACTGCCCACAAAAGAACTCCTTACAGAACCCTTCGTATTCATATAGAAACCTATGAAAAATGATTACCTCAATAACGACCTAAAACTCTTTGCCCCTCCCATCTGTCCTCTCTGTTGGTTTAGTGAAACAAGTGTGTCTGGTCCTTTCTCCTCCACTTCTTCTCTGCCTCTTTCTTTCCAGTCTCTTCCTTGTCCCAATCAATGCAGCATTTTAGTTCATGCAGCCCCAGATTCAGGCACTCTTTATCAGTGAAAGCCAACCTCTTAAAAAAACAGAGCTTCTTTATTTCCCATCAACTAGTTGTAAAACATGCTAAATTCTTCATAATGTTTCCTCTGGTCCCTTTGGCATGAGTCCATAAAGCACCATCTCTCATGCTAGCAACAGTTTTATTTTGCTGGCACTTGGGAAGTGGCGGACTGTTTCCCATACCTTCTTTGCATTTGTACACTCCCAAAACACTTCCCACTGTTTCTTGTTTTCCACACCTTTCCTTTGAGCACCTAGGGGCTCTTATACATGTGCAGGAAGGCTGCTCCAACATGCTGTAATTACAGCTCATCAGAGCAGACTTGATTAATCAGTAGTTACTGTAGTAGTAAGGGTTAGCTCTCTTACTAAAAAGTGATGTCATCCACAGGAAGTGGTCAGTCGACCATTTTGGGTCAGGGATTAGTAGTTAGTTACAGTAAAGGCTTAATGAGAACACAGTCTCCCTGCTTCTTCCAAAAACCCAGAATAACACATGGTGTCAAAAGTGGCGAATCCTGACACCAACAGGAAATCGAATGTGTGATTCCCAACTGATAGATCTGACTCTAGCAACAGCTGAATCCAGTGCAAAGCAGGGCCAGGTGACTCTACCTGCAGCACAGCACTGAGGCTGGCTACAGAGAGCATGAAGGCACTTGAAGTTGCACCACCAGAACAGTTTGATTTCTAATCCCCTGGAACATAGCCTCAATGGATCAGGCATTTTAATCACTTCAGGGAAGTGTCAGGCCTGGACAAACAGCTGGAAACTTAGCAAGTGACTCTTATCTACTCTATGGGAGATCAGGCAGATGAAATTCTGCTGTCACTGCCTCTTACAGATGCTGAGAAAAAGCAATATGCTGCAGTGATAGAAGCATTAACCGATCATTTTCTAGGCAAACGAAATATGATTTATGAACATGCTAGATTCAACATCTGTAAACAGGAGCCTTCAGAACCTGTGGACAGATTCATCACATCTTTGTATACATTGGCCAAATCTTCTCTATAGGAGTCTGGATGACAGAAATTGAGCTCAACGGACAGACAATACTATTTAAAATAGATACAGGAGCAACAGTCGCAGTTATCCCCGATTCCTACTGCAGCCCATACAGGAATGGGATTCTCCTTACCCCTACTAAATAGTTACGGGGAGCAGGAGACACTACCCTCAAAGCACTGGGATCCTTTAATGCAAAGATGACACTGAAGCAGAGATGTAGAGACCAGGAAATTTATGTGATTGGTAATCTTGCTATGCCTTTACTTGGATTACCTGCTATACAGGCACTGCAACTTGTCCATCAACTAGATGAAACAGTGGACCAGAAATCCCTGAAGCAGTACTATGGAACCAAATATCCATAATGTTTTTCTGGTCTGGAAAAAACGTCAGGTGAATATCAGATACACCTAAAAGCTATTGCCAATCCATGCGCATTAATTACTCCAAGACAGGTACCACTGCCACTAGTGGACAAAGTTAAAGAAGAGCTAACACACATGGAGGAAATGGGAGTAATTACAAAGACTGAAGAACCTACTCCTTGGTGTTCTGGGATGGTAGTTGTGCCAAAACCCAACGGTACGATTAGGATACGTATTGACCTCACACAGCTGAACAATTACATATGCAGAAAAAGGCATATTCTTCTTTCTGTGGAACACACATTGGCTCAAGTAGACGAAGCCAAAGTTTTCACAAAATTGCATGCTCGGGCAGGGTTCTGGCAGATTCCTCTAGCCACTGAATCATCCAAGCTAACAACTTTTATTACCCCATTTGGACACTACCAGTTTAAACGGCTACCTTTTGGAACCTCATCAGCTCCTGAATTCTTTCAGCTTCAGATGTCACAGATATTGGATGGCCTAGAAGCAGTTCTTTGACATGCCAATAATATTTTGATTTTTGGTACCACCAAGGCACGATGCAATAGTGGATACAATGCTCAGAAAACTCCAAGAAACTGGAATTACGCTTAATGAAAAGTGCACCTTTGCTACTTCAAAACTCATGTTTGTGGTGAATTGGATTACAGTGCATGGGTTCCAGCCAGATCCATTGAAAGTTGCAGCCATCAGGGGGTTCCCAAAATCCAAAGATGTCCCTGAATTACACAGATTATTAGGCATGGCCACATATTTGGGCCATTTTGTGCCAAACTTGGCAACAATAACAACACCTTTAAGAGACCTCTTAAGTGACAAAAACATATGACTACATGAAGGCCACTACAGCAGTTGGCCTTCAACAAGATCAAATCTATACTCAGTTCATCCCTGATACTGGCCCAATATGATCCAACACAAGAAACTTGTATTACAGCAGATGCTTCATCTTACAGGATTGTAGGACTGTTACAACATCAGGAAGTGGGCTACTGGGCCCCTATTGTTTTTGATGTCAAGAGCACTTTCTCCACCAAAACTCGATATGCACAAATAGAAAAAGAAGCACTAGCAATTGCATGGACATGTGAGCAATTCAGATCTTTCCTTGTGGGCCTGACTGATCACAAGCCACTTGTGTCTCTGTTAGGAGACAAACCTCTCAATGAACTTCCACCAAGAATCCAGCAATTTCGCCTCAGAATGCTGAAATTCACCTACAATATAGTACATATCCCTAGAAAAGTTACAAACAGCTGACACTCTATCTAAGGCACAATTGCAGACTCCACTGTCTCCAAAGGAACTCCACCAGCAGCAAAAGATTGCTGTTTACATGGACGTTATTGAGGATGGGATACCCATATCTGCTTCACTACAAATGAGAATTCAGGAAACTCAACAAGCTGATTCCTCTTGCCAGTATATAAAGAAATATTTCTTGGAAGGATGGCCTCAAGTAAGATTCAAGGACTGTGAACTAGCAAAGTACCAACAAGAGAGACACAAACTCCATGTTGTCAGAGACTTATTTATGTTCCACAATAGAGTACTGATACCTTCCTCACTACTCCAGGAAATCCTAGAGAAGATTAATGATGCTCACCAGGGCATTACAAAGTGTCAAATCAGGGCTCGCCAGACAGTATGGTGGCCCTCCATCTGTGATGACATACACAGCTGGGTGGCCAGGTGTAAGGTTTGTGCCCAACACTGACCAGTCCATATGGAGCCATGCCTCATGACTGATTTACCAGATCATCTGTGACAGATGTTGGGGACTGCTTTATTCAATTAGAAGGGTTCTGCTTACCTCATTGCTATCAAGTATTATTCCCATTACTTGGAGATGGTGCAATTACAGAGCACCACAACAGAGAAAGTTATAATGGCATTAAAGAGTATGTTTGCACACCATGGCATACCCTCAGTTTTAAGAACTGATAATCCCCCACAATTTTGTGGAGCCATGTTTAAGCAGTTTGCAGCACAACATGACTTTCAGCAGTTTACCAGCAGTCCACATTTTGCCTATAGTAACGGAGAAGCAGCAGGTGCAGTGCAGACTATGAAGGATTTGCTCCAAAGGAATGAAGATCCCTACAAGGCACTCTTGATCTACCATTCAACACCATTGCAGCATGGGTGGAGTCCAGCTGAGTTGCTTATGAGTCATCAACTCTATACAACCCTCCCAAGTACGAGCAGTGACTTGGTGCCAAAACTTGTTGATCCACATGTGAACGAGTCCAGTCCCTCGTTAGGTGACTCGGTTCCCATGTCCCCGCTTTAGGTCACCAGTCACTGTCTCTTCTCCCTTGGTCTTTGCGCCCATCACGCTCGCCTGCCACGACTTTGATGTAACTTCCAGTTCAGTTGGATCTTCTTGTGCGGCACGTGCCAAAGTGTCCAGTAATGAGACTGGTGGGTCAGCGGGGACTTCTGAGGGCTCCTCCTCCCCTACACCCTCGCCCAGTCGTCCAGGGTTGAGCGTCCTCACTGCTCCCCCTTACGCAAAGTATCAGTCCCCCTTTTACCAGGGTGCTATGGGGTAAACCCCTGCTGCTTTTATCCTCAGTCTAGGGAGGTTCCCATAGTTTCCTCCCCTGTGTCGTATGGCCCGGCCACCACTTGGGGTCTATCCGCCTTGGCCAGTCCCCGGCTTAATCCGCGCCCTCTGCCCACTGAGTATTGTGATTCCCGGACACCTGACTCACAACCGGTTCCCCGCATCCGCGTCAGCCATCCTTGCTTGCTGCGCCAGAACATGCGGGCACCGTATTGGATGGCATGTAGTCGCTCTCGTGCGTCTCCATCTGCGACCGCAATCCCCGTCGGCCACATTGGCCCAGCAGGTCCTCGTTGGGCAACGTGGATCTGCTCCGTCTCCCTCTTGCCTCCAGTCGAAGACCACGTTGTCTGCCCGAGCTTGGCGGCTCTGCGTGGGGCGTGGTGGCTACGCCCCTCCATGCCCTCGCCGGCTTCTGGAATCCACGGCCGCTCCGGCTCAGTGGCCCCACGCTGGGTGGGGCGGATCTGCCCCTCCTCTCCCTTACCGCCGACTGGAACTGCTGCTGACAGCCCCGGCTTCACGGCTTCACGCTGGGCGGGGTGCCTCCGCCCCTCCGCTTCCTCTGCGACCGTTAAAGGCCACACTGACAGTGCTGGCTTCCCGGCTCAGTGCTGGGCAGCATGGATCTGCCTTGCCGCTTCCTCCGCGGTGGCTGGGGACCACCCGTGCAGCTCTGGTTCAGCGTTCGTGCTCTGGGAGGCACTGATCCGCCCCTCCGCTTCCGGTCCCGCCGCTTCTCTCCACCGTGCGACTCGCAGGTCCTCTTTTAAAACTTCCCGCTTGATCCGGGAGCCTGGATCAGGGAAGTGATTGCTCCACCCCCTGCACCTGGGCTGAAGGAGCCTCCTGCAGCCCCCTAGTCCGGGTAACTCCCGGACACCACAGGCATTTTGTGAGATAGAAAAACAGATAAGGGACCATCACAGATGGAGCCGTGACACTCAGCACGCTTCAAGATGTGTTAGGGTGACTGTATTTGAATCTTGGGGAGCATTGGATTTGCAGCTGAATAGAAGGCTATAACCTGTGGCCTAGCAAAGCTGCTAACCACAAGGCAGAATGATATATTAAAAGTAACACTGCAAGATGCTTAGACAAGCATTTTCCTAACTGTAGTAGTGTTGTAAGATATATAGCCCATTGTGTATGGAGAACAGGATGCAGACCACCAGCTATCGTTAGGAGATAAGCAGAAGCAAGACCTTGGAGATGGTGAAGAAATCAGTAAGAGTCATAGTTTTAGATATGCGCTCATAGCAAAAGACATGTAAATAAGTTAAATTCATAGGTGATCCCACACTAATGAAACAAACAGTAAACAGAGGCAGACCTTAAGATAGGAGGCAATATGGGTGGAACAAAAGAGGGACAAAGGTGGAGTAAATGTTAATGAGTATGAACCAAGGTGTATAAATATGGAAAGAACTAATGTTCACTACAGCTCCCTGGTTTGTTGGAGCTAGTTCTAAACTGTCTCCATTTTGAATAAAGCTGTTGATGAAATGTGTGTGCGGGAGATGCGTAATGACATCGATCCGTTGTCTCCCTAGTCCTTTGGCAGCGCATGGAGTCAGGGTCTAACAACATAGCTCTTTCCCCCCATAGGAAGTTTGGATCCCAGAGATAGGGGTCCAAGGCACCATCCAGGCTAGGGCAGATACCCCTCATTCATACTGGGTGGAGACACCTAGTAATCTTCTCCATAGGAATCAAGAACACCTCTGCCAAATCCCACCTGTTTACCACACTAGGTCTAGACATGCCTCAGTTCCACCAAAGAGATTAGACCCGTAAATTAGTCAGCTCTAAACAAATAGACTTACCAATGTTTTTGCTTTGTTTAGGTTCATTTTGTAACTAAGTGTGTATCAAGTTATTCCCTGAGAAAGGGGGATGAAGTAGTAAGGGTTAACTTCCTTACTAAAGAGTGATGTAATCCACAGGAAGTGGTCAGTCAACCATTTTGGGTCAGAGGTTAGTTGTTATAATCAAGGCTTAATGAGAACACAGAGTCTCCCTGCTTCTTCCAAAAACCCAGAATAACACACTTACCATGCTCCAGCAGACTCCAGCATCACGTGTATCAGCATCCCCATGCTGAAAAATGGTGGCATGGCACTTTAAACTAAACCTTATTTGACATTTGACAAGCTTTAGTTCAAAGTTCCCTACCACCGTTTTTCAGCGCCCGGATGCTGATAGACATGACACTCCAGGAACTTTTAATTAGCATGAGTCTTGGACCTGGGCTAATTAAAGCACCTCCAGCCTCCCAGAGCATTTCTATAAATGCTCTACGTGATCTTAGCCAAAAGACCAAGATGCTGATGGGAAATTTTTTTTTAATTACAAAACAATTAAAAGAAGCTAAATTAACATAACACTTGACAATCTCCCCTACAGCATACCTTATTCTTCTTATACCCCATTTCACTGCCGCTGCTCCCAGCTAAGCCCAGTCCCTGCACAGCCCAACTGGAGTGAGACAGCAGGGAAAGCAGCAGCAACTGGAGGAGGAAGGGATAGAAGAGAAGGGGAGAGGATGTGTCTCTGAGCATGGAGGAGAAGGTGGGGGATGCTTACCTACTTTGGGAACTTTAAATAGACCCCAGAGGCTCCCACAGCACAGTCTGCTCACACCAGTGGTTGGACAAGAGAAGGCTGGGAGCAAGGATGCAGCTACCCCTGCATCACAGGGGAGCTGTTCCCACAACCTCATTTGCCAAATCCTGTATCCAACCTGATCAGAGTGGCACTTAAGGCTTAATTTGTGGTATGCCTACCAAAAAGCTCTCCTTACTCCCCTGATCTAGAACATAGTAACACATGTTCTGTGTGGTCCCATGTACTCTTTTCTCTTCACTGTTCTATAACTAGGTCACTGAGGAGGACACAGACTACACCTATTTCTAAGCAGTGACTGCATGAGAGGAACCAATGCCTCTCTCATCCAAAAGATTGCTTTTAGCCTGTAAGTGTTATTAACACTTCTTTGCTTCTCTAGCTGAGCTCTTTGGAATATACTGTAGGCCAGTTGCTACTCAAAGGAAAATAACAAGCTTCTTGGTCACATGAAACATCCCTATACCTGACCTGAATTGCTTGGATGCTTATTCTGAAAAGTTGGATGCACTACAATAATCTTTTGAAAAAAAAGCATCTTTTGGAATAGAGTCTTAAAAAAAAATCCATCACAGTTTTATAGTTCAGACACAGTTCTTTTGACATCCATTAATAAAGACTCATTTAAGCTAGGGACAGAAAATACACACAAACTGGTATAAGTGATCAGAAACCAGTTCAAATCTGTAACACAACAGAAGTTCAGTGCACATAAACTGTTTTCAAAATGGCCAGACCTGGTTTAAAATAAACCTGGATGGATGTAATATCAAACTTAACTGATTTGGTTAAATCGGCTTATTGAACTTCTGTCCCTGATCCCCTCCAGATTCAAGTTAACTCACAATCCCCCAGCATCCCAGGCCTGCACCACTGCAGGCATGTGGCTGCATTTCCAGAATCAAAAGTAAATGTCTGTTCACTTGCTTATCTACACAGCTTAGACTGACCTACAAAGATTGAATCAATTCCACCTTGGGCTTTTTGACTGCCTGTACTTAGCCTTAAAGAACAAACAATATACAGAACATTATTTTTCATAAAGAGAGAAAGGTTAACTTCTTAGCAAATGCTAATTAGCATGTAGTAGCCACATCATGATACATATGTTAAAAAAAAGTGATCAGATGGTTACTCTAACTGCAAAGTAACCTCTAAAACGATGCTACTTATATTTTAGATCCCATCCTGATTTCCTGGACTACTCATTTGCCTTTTTAAAAGTCTTGCTCACCATATAGCCAGTATCTCTGTCATTTGGTTGGTCATTTGGTGCCATAGATGGATCATTAGAGTATACTGATGGCCTTTATCAATAATACAGAGATTCTTTAATATAATATCTGAAAATAGTGGGGGTAAATATGGTACAAGCAACTGTATTTCTCTAAATCCAGACCAGCTGATCATTTGAGTTTAAAGATACTGCAGACCTGTTCCCCCTACCCCACATAAGTGCATGGATGCATGCTAGCTCTTCATAATAAGCCTATTGTCTTTACATATCTTGCTCCCTTCAGCAGAAAATTGTTCAGTAATGCCCACCTCAAACACATCTGCTCCATATGTCAGCAGTGAGTGCTCTTGAGCTGACACAAGTACCACCAGCCTGAGTCACAATGCACGGCAAGATGCCTGCTTTGTCAGTGTGGTGACCCCTAACGATAGTCATGGCTTTTCAATGCAAGTGCATTGGGGTGTTAAAATGGCTACGGTTCCCCTTGTGAGCAAGGGCATGGAAAGGTGGCAGTGATGCAACAGATTAGTAAGCAGTGCAAATCTGCTCTACACAGATGGGGGCCTGATCTTGCAAACAGTTGCGCTAGTGAGCAGCTTTGCACACACATCACAGAGACTCCAGTTGGGCTACTGATGGGAGTGATATCCTCACGTGCCTAGGTGTTTGCCTTAGGGTATTCTGTTTAGATTCAAAAAGAAGACAAATAGATCCCATGGCAATCAAACCCATTCCCATCTTGACCTCTCTAGCCTTTTCCCTCAGGGGCTGTATCATTTTTATTATTCATTCAAATGCACGCATGATTTGGTGAAGGAATTTACAATTGGAAATAAAATATGGATACGTTTTCAGATTTCACTGTTAGAACATCATCTCCCATATATCACAGTTACCCTGCATTCATTTTGAAACCTGTTAACAAACAAAAGCAGAGAGCTATTTTACATGGTGAACAAAGTCAATCCAACCATCTCCTAGAGAAGTGTTCATGCACTCCCAGGCTTTTTTCGTGCCTTAAACATGAGGGCCGGATCCTTATCAAGCATATGCTGGCCTCACTCTATTAAAGATAATGGCAGTACACTGATTTGTACAAGGATACAGATGCTGAGAACAGCAATGGAAGCCAAATAAAACCATTCTGGCACATCCTTCCATTGCACAGGTTCCTATTGGTCCAATTGGCCCCTCTTGTTATTGATGACACCCCTTCCCTTCCCCTTGCCCCTTTACAAACATACACTAGGAAGTAGGGTTAATGTGTGCCTCTGCTGCTTCATTATACAATTGACTGAAACCTGTCCATGAAATGAGCTGAAAGTCAGCCTGTTCAAAAGATACTTTGCTTGCATCTGCATTATGTTTGAAATAGTTTGCTCTTTGTAAACCTATTTGGGGCAAATTGTTTGCAAAGGTTTTCTATCAAGGAAAAGAGTCTGTTTGTTTCAATCCAAATCTTTAGCACAATCAGGGAGCAGTTCGTTTTGTTGCCTGCAAGTTGGCTGTTTCGCTTGATTTCCACAGAATTTTAGCACTGGAAAGAGACTGTAATGAAAGAGTCACATATGGTCCTCAAGCCACACAAAGAAACAAAGAACTCTCTTTGATGTTAATGTGATCTTATATGGATCACTGGCTGTATGTGACAATAATTAAAGGGCAGAGGGGTGGTATAACATTTTCCCTTCAAATAGCTCCATCCTATAGTTCTTTGACATGCCTTATTCAATTTGTTAAACCCAACTCTCACCCTGGCCCTTTTTTTTTTCATTCTCCTCTTAAGTCTTGTCTTTCAGGTTGTAAGCAAGTTGCATTATGGCCTCTAGTTTACCACAAATTGACCCAACCCAGGCTGGTCTTTAGGTGCTGTCACAATATGAATGTTTAATAATTAACATAAACACCCACTGACTCCATTAGGAAGCACAAAACAAACCTTAAAACATCCTTAGGCATCTAAAGATGTAGGTGTAAGTCATAATGGGATTTTTAGAAGCTCCCAAGCAGGCTAAGATCTGAATTCTAATTTCAATGGGTCTAATTGCATTTGAAAATCCCACTTAGTGGTAATCTGCATCTTCAAGAACATCAGTACCTTTGAAAATCCAGCCTCACGTACCAGAGAGACAAAACGTCCAGCTTCAACTTTATAATGTTTTTCCCTACCAAAGAGACCTTTAAATTACTTCTATACTTAATTGAAAGGGTGAAAGAGAAACTGCAAAAGAAAGACTAATTAAAGTACATTCACACAAGCTTTCACTGAAGAAGCAGTTTATTTGAGGTTTCTTTGGGCCATATTCAGCTTTCAAATGCTTATTATAGCACTCTTTTATATCCAAAAGAGATGCATGGAAATATTTAAGGCCAGAATATTGCACCCAGTAATCAGTTTCATGGTGTATTAGACCCTGGACGTTCTTCACCCTGTTCTTTCATTTATTGCTGCTTTCAGTCTTCTCTAGGATTAATACATACTGGAGAAATTCTTATCTGTTATAACAATTATGTTCATACTAAAATGGCTTTGATCTAGGAGGTCCAGATGGAAGGCAACGTGAGGAAAGAAAGGCCATGTAGATGAATACTCTGGAGGGAGGGGACAGGCAGATGGTAGGTTGCATTGCTTTGCAGGAGAAGTATTGATTTGCTCTCCCCCTTTTTTTTCTAAGCCATGGTTAATTTCCCACTGATATTTATTATAAATACAGCTGGACAGATGTGTGATTGTGAACTTTTGTAATGTTCCCCATGATAGACACCTGGAATAGATATTCTCAATTTAGGTATAACAAGGTAAATTAAGTCCCATGACCTTTCCAGCTAAAATCCAAATGCTAAATACCCTGACAGAAAATCTAATGATTGGAAGACACAATTTGCAGTTTTTAGCCATACAGGGAGAGTTAATTGAAAAATATGCTCATACTCATTTTTGCCCTGGGAGGCTAGAGAAATAGCAGGATGCAAAGTGCTCTGTTTGAATGCTTAAAGTTCAAAGAGATTTGATTGTACTTTGAGAGAATGCAGATAATGGGCAAATAAATATACCATATCTTGAACAATAATTCAGTTACTTCAATCTGACATCAAAGATTCTGCTTAAAATGGACAGGAGTTATTGAAGCATCTGTAGGAACTGGGACAGCATCCAATTAATTTAGGACCAAATCACGTTTGCTACGATTACAAAAGAAAATTTACTGGTGCCAGGAGCAATGACTTTGACAGACTACTTTCCTGAAAGGTGTCAGGAAAGTTTGACTTGGAAGGAACCTAATATAAAAAAAAAAGTGGTTTTTTTTGACAAATAACCAATAGCAGCAGAGTAACAGAGTTGGCGCCCAAGGCAAACCTTGCTGGGTGGGTTCCAAGAGCAGGGGACGGTGCAGGGAGGAGAAGCAGTCTTACCAATGCTGGGAACGCCTAAATCATCCCTGGTTGAGCTGCTGTTGCCCTGCTCTGTCTTCCTTGGCTCTTGCTCGTAAAATGGCAACACCAGCAGCTAGGGACTGTTTTGGAGCTCCCAGCATGGGAATACTGCTGGGGCACAGACTCAGGTGGGGGGCAATTCTGGTACCCCTCCTAAGTTGATGCCCAGGGAAGGTGCCCCTCTTCAGCACTCCTAGTTATGCTGTTGACCAGCAGGTCACCTCTTTTCCCTTGATTCAGGGGACCTTTTCCTTATATCCATTAATGACCCTAAAAGGACTAGCTAGTATTTCAGCAGAATGAGGTAGAAGAATACAGCAAGAGGATGAGAAACTGACACTGTAGTTAACTCTAAAAAGAGACTTCTGGTGGGTCCAGAGGATCAGGATCTCTATCCTAGATGAGGTGTTTTTTTTCATTAGACTAACACTACATGTGTACCAAACATCAGTCCCATATTGAATCGGCACTGATATAAGGAAGATTGACAGTATTGGCAATCAGCATTTTTTGGCTGATGTGGCCGATAAGGTTGCTGATCAATGCCAGGTGCATGGGTGCAGTTGCAGCACAGCACACAGGTAGCCAGGAGCACAGCCCAGCAGTGTGGTGAGCAGCTGGGCTGGGCTGGTAAGTGTAACAGGTCACCCTTCCCAGTGCCATCTTCTTAGTACTCCATGCCTTGCGTGGGGCACCCTTGGATCCTTCTTTGGGGTTCTTAAGTCCCGCCCTATGCTTGCCTGCCACGTCTTGATGGAAATTAGGATGATGTTCTTGCAAGCAGGAGGTTGCCTATTGTACTGGGTATGTTGGGGCCTTTTCCCTATGTGGGACTGACCCCTGATTTTCTCTAACTAGGCCTCCCCATGTAAACCCACTAAACAGTGTTTGACTCTGAGGCTCTAGCCTATTCCATTGTCTTTAGGCCTGGGGCCCCTTTTCCTGCTCCAATCTGGAGCCTGGTCCAGAGGCTCGGGCACCACCCCATAGCTGGAGGGCCACAAGCCCAAAACCAAGGGACAACCCCAAGCCTGCAGCCTCCCAGGCCACACAGAAAAACCCCCAAACCAATAAAGCTGCACCACAAGTGCACCAGAGCTCCCTGGCTTTTAAAATTGCCCCTCTCTGCGCCCCCCCGGGGCTTCTCACTGCCCCCCCTCTGGGGCTGGGGTTCCCATGCTGCCAAGGGTCCCCTATGAGGCCTCCTCCAACCCCTAATAGCCTCACCCAAACTTCCAGTTTAACAGCAAACAAACACAAGCCCCTAGGCTCTAACATAACTTCAAACCACCCAGCTAAAATCTCATTCAAGCCCCCCCCCCCGGGGTTGCTCCATCCCTCACCAGTCTCTGGGGCTGTTCGAGTAGTTCAGCCTCTTCCTTTTACTCACTCCAGCAGAGCTCCTTCCCCCTTTGGCTGCCAGCAGGGAACTGCCTACCTGGGCTCAGTCCTGGGGTTTAAATGGGAGCCAGGCACTGCCCCTTCCAGTCAGCTGACCTCTAGCAGGTGTGAGTCACTGGCTCCCTCCAATCACCCTAACAACTGGCACCTGAGTAGTTATTCTGGCTCTACAAGTAGCAGGCACCTTAGTGCCCTGCCACAGTAAGTCTGTTGTGAGGGGAATGGTGGGGCAGACTGAGGCCCCAGTGGTGAGGGACAGTTGGGCTGGGGTTGGGGCAGAGGCAGGTACTGCATAGTCGGGGCAGGATGTGGGATGGAGCTACGAGCCGCTCATCCAGGGGGTGCAGGGAGAGAGGAGTGGCTCCTGCCACTATGTGCACCCTGGAAGTACATGGTGGGTATGTGCCCCCGGATCTGCGCATGGGGCAAAGATGGGCTGCTGCTGTGGGCTGGGGCCAGAGGCTGTACTGCTCTCTTCCCAGCAGGGGGGTTGGGCTGGGCTGCACTTGGGGTGGGCAGTGGTGGCACTGGGAGCAGAGCTACAGTGAATATTAGGGTGGCTGCAGCGCCCCTCCCCATAGCTCCCCTCCCAGTGCCACCACCACCCACCCCAAGAACAGCCTGGGCCCAGTCTCCCTGCTGGGAAGAGCTCGGCACCGCCTGTCGCCCCAGCCTACAATGGCAACCCACTTCACCCCAAGTGCAGATCCAGGGCACATGCCCGACAAGCCTCCCAAGATGCATGCAGTGATGGGAGCCACCCCCCGCAGCTCCTGGATGAGCCACTTGTGGCTCCATCCTACCCCCTGCTCTGGCTGTCCAGCTTTTCCCCTCCCCAGCCCCACTCCCTCCCTCCCAGCAGGGGCCTCGATCTGCTCCCTCCCCGCCACTCCCCTTCGCTTCCTCCTTGTCCCTTCCCCCACAACAGACTTGCCAACTGCCTGGCTGCATATCAGGAATCAGATCAGTATCAGCTGATATGCCTCATTAAAAATTGACCGTCAGTATCAGCCCAAAAAATCTCTGTTGGTGCACCCCTAGTAACATTGTTAAAAAGAATCTCCCCCTGCAGTGATGAAGCCTCTTCCTTCGTGTCCCTGGCTTCATATCCATTCTTCCACCTGTATGCCTTCCTAATCTTGCACAGAAAGTCAGAATACTTTGACTCCAGAAGCCCACCAGAGAATAAAAAGTCTGGTACAACCGAAGGTTCCTGGAGCAGTTCTACCTGTGCAAGACAGGCTAATGCAAAATGAGTCAATGGCTCTAGGGAAGAAACTCATCACTACTTCTTGTAGCTGCTTAGATTAGAAAGCATTCCCTCAGCAGGGCATGGACCTGCCTTCAGCCATGCTAGCCATACCAGATTGATACTGAGCAGCAGTCATGCAAACAAACCTCATGCACAACCTCCAGGGACCATTAATATCTGGAGCTCCATTGAAAAACTGCTGTTGACACCTGTAGGCTATGGATCAGGCTCACATAAGCTGTGCTACATCATGAATTGATTATGCTGCAAATTCCCTCTTTGAGTAATTAGTTTAAATAATTCTGTGTGGCTGTGGAACTGTTAATATTGGGGAAGCATAATATTTAATTTAAAATTTAATTAAAGAACATCAGGCTGCAGTCAAGAACTACAGCAGACTTAAATGGATATTTGCTGATCACTTAGGTGTCATCATTTTAAATGGAATAAGATAGGCTCAGTTACCATAGAAAAATAAGTGTTGTACATGAGGCAGGAGCTATAGAAACATAAATTTTTGGCTGACATAAGTAATGGTGATACTGTGCCATTAAGTAATAGGTGAGGTTCTTCCATTCTTGGAACACGCAATTAGAATTGGAATCTCACATTTTCTTTAAAGGATATCAGAATTTGTGACTTAAAATGTTCAAAGTACTTAAAAATAAATGATGAGATACAGCCAACTACACTTTAAATTGGCCATAAAAGTTTACTCTGGAAGTGTGCTAAACATATTAAGATTTGATTACTCTTCAGAATCCTTTGATTAAAAGTATTTAAAGAATTTTCATTAGGATCACGCATCAGATAGATGATCTCAGTATATAACTGTATAGGCATGCACTCGTATACATTTAATTCTTTACAATGTGGCCACCCTGTAGACTCCAGGCAATTAACTACTGCAATAAATTGTACATGCTATGCTGCTCGTCTAGCTCTTACTATCCATTAAAGCAATTATCAAGAAAAGTAGGAAGAATGCTTATACTGCAGTTTCTAGAATTTATAGCATCAGGAGGCAAGTAAAGTGTGTATCTTCGTATTTCACCACAAGTGTATGTAACATAATAAAGAACGTAAGAGGAGAAAAATGTAGCACTTCTTCCTTTACAGCTACAGCCATTAGTTTTCTATTGCTTTATTTAGAGATTAGACAATGAAGGCATCAACTCATGGGAGATTATTGTCCAGGACCTCCTCAAATGAAGAAAGGGTCTGCTGCAATGATCTCAGTACTTTGAAACTTTATAACCTCAACAGGAGACAGAAAAGTGGGAGCGGCAGAAACAGCATATCGCAGGCTGAGTCAAGTCCAGAGCCACCCACCCCACACGCAAACACGTGCCCGAGTTGCAGCAGAGTCTGTCAATCCTGGCCATCTTCAGATAATCATGGAAGAAGATCATCCTCAGCTGTTAGGGATTGCCAGAGAAGACAGCAAAGGGACAATAAACAGAACAAAAAGCTTGAACCTGGTTTATCTGTATTTCCTTGGTCACAGTCTTGTAGGGCATGGAGCCCCACTGGGGACGTCAGCAGCGGAAGTAAGCAATGATAGCAGTCACCACTGCTGCTCACCCCACTGCAGCAGTCTGGATGTGACCCACAAGGACCCCTGCAGTATGGATCTGCCCCGGGGGATGGGGAGAGTGATACCCCTTGTCTACAGCATGGGTGAGATAAATATTAAAACATTATACCCTGTTCTATTTACCTCATTTTGAAGAAGTTATTGAAAAAAATGGAGAGTACAGAAGAGAGCAACAAACATTATTTGATGCCTTGAGAAAGTGCCTTCTACTATAAGAGACTCAAAGAGCTCCATTTATTACAAATAAATAAATAAAGATGGAGAGGTGACTCGATTATGGTGTGTAAGTACCATCATGGGGGGAAAAAATAGCAAGCCCTAAAGTGCCCTTTTACTTAACAGAGAAGGGTATAATGGGAACCAGTACTTAAAGCCAGACAAATGCAAATAAGAAATAAGGTTCAAATTTTAACAAGAACAACTAATCAATAGAACAAACTGCTGCAACAAGTGGCAGATTCTTGCTCTTCATGTCATGGCGGGATGTTTTTTGGGAAGATACAGTTTCACCAAGCACAAGCTATTGGTTCAGGCACGGTGGACCTGGGTGAAAGTGCCTGGCCTCTGATAATAGGCCAGATTTATCTCCTCTGGCATTAAAATATATGAAAGAACTTATAAAAATGTTTGGCCTTGAACAGTGGTTGGGCCCCAACACATCTCAGTGCACAAGTGAAAAAACAGCATAAAGCACAATCGATAATGGTTCTGGAAAGCCTTCTGACCAAACATTTTGTAATCATAAAAGACCTGAGTATTTTCACTGATAAAATGAAAAGTCGAAATATTCATGAAAGACATTCCTCAAACATTATAGTAATAAAGCACTTCCTTGGTAAACCCAGGTCTGTTCCTTCTTTCCCTTGTTCCCTCACTCCCTGTCTCTTTTGTCTGTCCATTCAGTGAAACAAGTCACACCAAACAAGTTTTGCTTGTTGATGGCTAGAAAATATTTAGAGATTTGCTTTCAGGAATTGGCTTGTAGGTAGAGTAGATATTGCATTAGAACAATGATCCAGGGCAACAGCAAGGGTTAATTGATTTCTGAAAGTCTGTTTGTGACAAAGTTTCAGTTCTCAGCCTTCAAGACCCACTGCCTCTGAACCTAACAAACAAGAAGGCACATATTGTACAGGCTGGGAAACTAAAACCATGCAAAAAAGTGTTCCCTCACAACCCACAAAAGATAAGGACGGTGACTAGCTGCAACTATATATTTTTTAAATGTCTCTTGATTTTTCAATCAATTTTGTGATTTAGGCTGATGGACTTACAACTTTTAATTTCCTCAGACTGGCAATAAAAGGAGCCTTTCCCAGAATGACATGTGAATGGAAAAGAAAAGCACTGTAAATATAGCTCTGGCTCCAACAGCAGTCAGCATAGTTTACTGCCAGAGAAACAAAGAGGGGAAAGCGCCTCACTTTTTTTCTTAGACAGTCAGTTGAAAGTAAATTTTCTTTTTTCTGCATACATTTCACGTGCCTACAGTACAGTTAAATTTATTATGCAGTTTGGGGATTTTGTTGCCCCTTGCACAGTGTAACCAAACGTTGCATTGAAAATTAGGCTGATTTGGGAAAGTTTCATTCAAAGTCTGGACCCATAATCCTATACCCTGCAAAGAAGCTAGACAAATTGCATCAATGTGGGGGTTAAAAGGAACCATGTACACTCACTATCATGCATGTGCCTTGTGCCAATATTTGCCAACAGCACCCTGCTATTGAGAAGAGCTGCTGCTGCTGCAGTGATGTTGGCATGACCCACAACAACCTCTAGGTGTAGGAAGCCTGTCCCCAACCCTCACCCTATCAGGCCTGAGAACTACTGATTTTCCTTGCTGGCTGCTATTGGCAATAGTAAATTCAGAAAAGAGAAACTGCTGTGAGGGCAAGTAAAAGGGTTGGTGGCTGCTGAGTTAACCCCTAGCTACTAGTTGCACTGACACCTCCCCCCACAGCAGCAGCTATTTCCAATAACAAGATGCTCCACCTCCCACAACTGCCCAGAGGCTCACTGCCCACCCACTGCACCCTACCTCTTCACCCCCCGACTCCTACCTCTCCTCCCCAGTTCCCCCTGCCCCCTCCACTCCTGCCCCTCCAACTCTTTCGCTCCCCCCACCTAACTCAACTACTGCCTCACTGTCCCCAGCTGTCAGTCCAGGGGCACTGAGTTGTAGAGAATAGTGAAGCCATGCTGGGAATGATGCCTCCTGGGATGTTAAAAGACTGCAAATAGATCATTTTATCTCAGTGGAGCAGCAAGAAGCTAGGGTAACCCGAGCTAGGTAGCTAGGTAGACAATCCTCACTCCAAGTGGCACAACTTTAAGACAGAATCATAGAAAGTTAGGGTTGGAAGGGACCTCAGGAGATCATCTAGTCAAACCACCTACTCAAAGCAGGACCATCCCCAACTAGATCATCCCAGCCAAGGCTTTCTCTAGCCAGGTCTCAAAAACATCTAAGGCTGGAGAGTCCATAACCTCTCTGGGTAACCTGTTCCAGTGTTTTCTACTAGTGAGAAAATTCTTCCTAATATCTAACCTAAACTTCCCTTGCTGCAACTTGAGACCATTGCTCCTTGTTTTGTCATCTGTCACCACTGAGAATAGTTTAGATCCATCCCTCTTCAGGAAGTTGAAGGCTGCTATTAAATCCCCTCTAAGTCTTATCTTCTCTAGACTAAATAAGCCCAGTTCTCTCAGCCTCTTGTCATAAGTCATGTGCCCCAGCCCCCTTCCATTTTTGTTGCCCTCCACTGGACTCATTTCAATTTGTCCACATCCTTTCTCTAGTGGGTGGCCCAAAACTGAATACAGCACTCCAGAAGTGGCCTCACTCGTGCTGAATAATCACTTCCCTTGACCTGCTGGCAATGCTTCTACCAATGCAGCCCAGTATGCCATTAGCCTTCCTGGCAACAAGCGCACACTGTTGGCTCATATTCAGCGTACTATCCACTGTAGCCCCCCAGGTCATTTTCTGCAGAGCTGCTGCCCACCCAGTCAGTCCCAACCTGTACCAGTGCATGGGATTGTTCCATCCTAAGCGCAGGATTTGCACTTGTCCTTGATGAATCTCAGGAAATTTCTTTTGGTCCAATCCTCCAGTTTGTCTAGGTCACTCTGAATCCTAGCCCTACCCTCCAGCATATCTACTTCCCGCAGCTTGGTGTCATCTGCAAACTTGCTGAGGGTGCACTCTATGCCATCATCCAGGTCATTGATGAAGATATTGAACAAAACCAGCCCCAGGACCAACCCCTGGGATACTCCACTTGATATCAACTGCCAGCTAGACACTGAGCCATTGATTACTACCCTCTGAGCCTAATGCTCCAGCCAGTTTTCTACCCACCATACAGTCCATTCATCCAGCCTGTACTTTGTTAGTTTTCCTGCAAGAATGTTGTGGGAGACCTATCAAAAGCCATGCTAACATCAAGGTACAGCACATCCACTGGTCTTTGCATGTCCACAGAGCCAGTCATCTCGTCACAGAAGGCAATCAGGTTGGTCAGGCATGACTTGCCCTTAATGAAGGAATCCATGCTGACTGTTCCTATTCACCCTCTTCTCCTCCAAGTGCTTCAAAATGGATTCCTTGAGGATCTGCTTCATGATTTTTCCAGGGACTAAAGTGAGGCTGTAGTTCCCTGGATCCATCTTTTTCCCTTTCTTAATTATGAGCACTATATTTGCCCCTTTCCAATCATCCGGGACCTCTCCTAATCGCCATGAGTTTTCAAAGATGATGGCCAATGGCTCTGCAAACACATTGGCCAACTCCCTCAGCACCCTCCGGTGCATCCTGTCTGACCCAAACTTTACTTTTATTTGTGAAGTATATGTCCAGCTTTTCTAAATAGTCCCTTACCTGTTCTTTCACTGTTGATGCCAAGATGCCTAGAGGCACTTGTTGTAACTTGTAGCACTTATTGTAACAGGTGGACACAGCTTAAACGTATGGACACTCATATTAAGTGCCTTTATTGTGGTCTAATTTTAATTCACTACCTCACCCAAGTGACCAATGTAAAGAAAAGGCCCTGCACAGGTAGAACCTGTCATGTGATCAGTGCCCTACATGGTAGGGTCTGTCAGCACTGACTTAGTCCTGTACCTAACACAATGACAATATTGTTGTCCTATAATTAAATAAAAAACTTTTTTTTCATTTTAAAATGTTCTCTTCCAAAAGCATGTGTATTATACCAAAATTCACCTACATCCTTCCATTTGTATTACTTACCTTATGGGCAGAGTAAATGGCATTAATTAATGACCCAAAAGAGGTTTTAACTTCTTTGGACAGATTATTGAAAAGTGCTTAAAAGGCAATGCAGCCAGCTCCTTCAAATATGTTAATGATGAGAAGTAACATGCAGTATCTGCAAAAAGGCAAATGGAGAATAAAAATACTTCAGGATTGTTGGATATAGCGTAATCTCCAAAAGTTTGGCCAGTTTTCTATGGCTCAGGCAAACCAAATGTGTATGTCCTAAGACTTCCAAGGGCTTCAGACAAGTTATTCCCATTAAAATCACTGGAAGCTGGTCATCAGAACTCCCTAGAATCATAGAGTCATAGAAAGAAGGACCAGAAGAGACCTGTAAGATCAAGTCTGGTCCACTGCCATGGGCAGGAGGTAATTGGGCTCAAATGAGCTCAACGAGGTGCTTGTCCAGCCTTCTCTTGAACACCCCTTAGGAAGATTTGAAAGTCTCACAGTTCTTCTGTTTGGTCTGGACAAATACAAAGCTATTTATGAATTCATCCTTCACCATACATCTTGTGCAGGTTTTCTTTGCCT
The DNA here is from genome assembly GCF_052110815.1 of Crocodylus siamensis. NCBI lineage: Eukaryota > Metazoa > Chordata > Crocodylia > Crocodylidae > Crocodylus > Crocodylus siamensis. The sequence goes on from NC_143397.1 coordinate 101,306,891, forward strand.
GTACAATTTGGCAGGAAGGGGCAGCCATATATAAATCTTTTAGTTAATTTCTCATAAATCACTCCAGAGATGAGAACTGATGGGAATAATTATTTATATAAGACGTATAAAATTAGCAGTTTGAATAGTAAATTTTTGAGTAATTATATATAGACACATAAAAGCACTCCCCCAAAGTCTTTCTTTGGATGTGATTAATTTAACAGAAAGCCTGATGACTCTTTCGGGAAGAAACTATCACTGAGTGCTTTCTTTTGTTTTGCTCATGAAAAGCTCCATCATTTCCTATATTAATTCATTATGATCAGAGTACAGAGGGCTCCACTGTTCAGATAATATCCTCTTAGATGCAGAAAGAGATAATAAAAATGGAAGTGTAACAAGTCACGTTTTTACACTTTAATAGAAAAAAATAACGGTGGGCTATTGATATGGCACTCTCCCATCTTCACTAAACTGCATTTTAGCAATACAGGCTTGGAAGAAATGTAAGTGCTGCTCTAGTGCTGTTATTTATTTTTTCAATTTGCATTTAATACCACACAGTACATTGGAATCTGAAAGCATCACTAATTAGTTTAGCAGGTGTCACACGTTGGAGCATTCAGGAAAGTTTTGAATTGCTTCTCTCACTACAAAACCCCATTGTCATATAACTTATTCAGGCAGGACTGTACAGAGTTCATGGACTAATGATTCCTAGTTAAACTTTTCCAGGGCATTCAGCATCCAGAGACATCCATTTGAGAATCTGACCATTTTGTTTAGGGACCATTGTGGTAACTGAGTGCTTTTACAGGTCTTGATAGATTACTGTCCTTCCTTCCACAAAATGACCTTATAGACAAAATTATTCATTCATTCTAATCTAAAGTTGCCCACTGACTCTTTTGATTTTGCTTACCTATCTACAGGAACATGCTATAGATAAAAAAAATCAATCAGCCAAGTTTCAGACCTCCTACCCAGAACATTGGCTTTTGCACTCAATACAAACTTCTAGTTTTTCTTGCTGGTTTCCTCACCTCCTACATGAATACATTCTGGTACAGATACTTGTTCAATTTTTAATCTTGAAAATTCAGGGTTTGGGGTTTTTGTATTAAATTTGAATTAGAAGGTAATCATATTTTTAAAATGAAATGTAGCAATTTTGTATTTGTAAAGTATTTGTTACAGTAACTATTTACTCTGCTTGTAAGGTGCTAAGCACAACAGAGCCTCATTCTTGGTTGCTCTTTAGGGGCTAACATTATAAACCTGACTCATTAAATAAAAAGTGTACCTTTGTGTTTATTTTATTATTATACACTTTTCTCAGCCCTTCCAGCTTTTAACTAGACAGCAACACATGCACATTTCCCAGAACAGATATTTTTTCCCTCATGTTCTGAATGAGTTATTCAGAAAACAATTAGATGGTGTCAATAACATTCAATTTCAGAAAAGTACAGCTCCAACAGCTTTTTTCCCAAGCACTGTTCACTGCACTGAATGCTTATCCCACTGGACCTTTTCTTCACGGCAAATGAAGAGTGCCATGAAGAGTGCCACTTTGTCTCAAAAAAAATATACCCTTGTTACAAAAAAGGCAAATATTTTGATTGCTACAAGACAAACAGGGACATTTTGGGCTTCTCAGAAACGTTACAGTTAATGATACCTCATATAAAAAACTGGAGATAGCCCGTCTTATATACTATTTCAGATAGTCCAGAATTATTGTCCTTCTGCTCATACCCCCTTGTCAGTCTAGTACCCATCACAAGTGGCCTCCATTTGGAATATTCACCAAGAAGTTTGTTCCCCCTTCATCCAAATGGCACACACTTCATCTGGACATGCTTCTTTTATTACTTGTTCACCCAGTTCACCCAGTTCCACTGGGCACTGTCAAAAGAGGGTGGCAGGTACCAGAATGGAGTTGGAGGTGCCTATTCCTCACCTCCAACTCCAGTAAAGGGAAGGCACGGTAATAGCAGAGCAGGAACATGTGTCAGCAAAGGGAATTCTGGCAAATGTCATTTCTGTTGTGGGGGAGGAGAGTGGGAGAGATATCACTTCATTTTTGTGGGGCAAAAAGCCATTGGGTTTTTTGGCCACTGGATAGACATCTGCAGGAACAAAAATGGAGGTGACATCTTCCTGTAGCAGCAGTGAACCTCCAGCTGCTACTCCATTCTTATCACTGTTGCTTTTCCCCTTCCTGCTACCAGAGCCTCTGGAGCCACAGCCAGAACCAGAGGATGTGCATGGAAAGTGCAAGGGGGAGGGGAGGGACACTGTCCAAGGCACAGGCCAGTTACACCTCTGTGGTCATCCACTGGCTGATCTCAAGTATCAGTCTTTCATGCAACTCTGATGGAAGAGAGAATTAGGCGTATATCAAAGTCCACATTTCATCTATGTATATGGACACCTTTATTTCAGATAAGATTATCAAATACACAGGGTGAAAAATAGTCTTCTTAATTGAGATAATGCTTGTTTGAAATGAAGGTTGAAGTCATGTCCTCCTGAGAAGGATTAACCCATGTAACCCAGGCGGTACTCCAAGAGGTACCCCTTCTCCAATTGAAGAGATCAAAGCAGGTATACAAGCACTGTGGAAGGTGTAGGGACTCTCCTCCCCCTATAGAGGACAGCCGGACCACCAATGAGAACTTAACCATATACCTTTAATACTGGGAACATAACAGGCATAAATCAGAGGATATAGTGGACACCGCAATGCCCCAAGGGGGCAGGATTCAACAGAGGTTAGACACTTACAATCATTAACAAAAAAACAGGGTTAACAAAATATAAAACACAAACAGCAGAACAAACAATATGGGTTGGTGAAATATAAAAAAGGCACAAAATGCAAAATGTCAAATGACAAGGAAATATAGGGCCTTGGTACCTGGAGGGGGAGAAAACACAGGGGCCCTTTCCACTGCAAGACGGCTTCCTCACTCACGCCAAGTGGGACTTAAAGCCAGATCTCCCATGTGGTAGGCAGGAACGCTGCCACACAGCCACCACTGGTGGCACTGCTTCAGCCTGCTAGGGGTCTTGACCTTCCCGGAGCCCCGTCCTCACATTGAGCTGCCTGGCCTCTGATCGGAGGAGCTGAAAGCAGAGCTGGGAGCCCCTCAGGTCGCTGCTCAGATCCTTGCTGGAGCAGGGGAGCCTCTCCTGCCGGCCGCACGCCGCACTGCTGAGGGTCCCACTGCTCCTTGCAGGTCCTGCTCTTTCAGGCTCTTCTGGGGCACTGCTCCTGCCCCACCGGCTCAGCTCTGTGAAGCTCCTTCCTTGTTGTCCCTCACTGGTCTCTCCTGAGTCAGCCCATGCTGCCCCTTTTATCCCCCTCCAGGTGACCCAAGGGGCGAATCAGGGGACACGGGGGGTGAGTCTCTGGGGTCTGATTTGTGCGGAAAGGGAATCCCAAGTCCTCCAATCATCTTTTGCCCTTTCAAAACCCCTGGGCCAGGTCACTGCCAGCCAGCCCATCACACCCATCACTACCATATATCATTGTTTGTAAGCTGACAGCATTTGTTTTATAACAACTAAGACATGAAACAGGCAATACTCTAAAAGATTTGAAATATCCAAATACCCTTGAGACCCAGCATTATATTCTACCAGGTCCACTCTGGCCCTGCACTCTTCCAAGAAAGACAAACAGTTTCTTGACATCCACAATGCGGTGGTTGTTCAAATGAGAACTTACTTCAACGTAGACACCTAGTCTGCAGGTAGCTGACTGTAAAGATCACACTACAGCTTAGAGGCGAAGGGTCATTCGCCAAGAGCAGATGCCCCTGGCCAAAATTGTCCCTTTCCCAACTTTCACTCTCAGCCTCTCCCTGGGCCGCCCGACCATCTGGTCCTGCCTTTATTTTTATTTTGTGGTGTGCTCCCCCAGCCTTATCCCACCAAGGGGTAACCTGCAAAGCAGCAGGGGGTAGGGTTTTAGGGTACTCCAGACTCACCCTCCCCAGGGATCTGGCCCTGGTGGCACTTTCTAGGGGTTGCTCCACCTTGAGCAGTCCCACCACCATGACCCCAAGCCCCAGTAGGGTGCAGTTTTTGGTCAGACCCAGGACCAGCTTAGGCCCTGGCCTCTGTCCCCAGAGCCATGCCTGGACAACAGCCCAAGCTATAAGCTCCTCAGCCCCATACTGATGTTACCCTCTGGGCTCCCTTGGCCTCAGCTCTCTCTCTTTCTTAGCCCTGATCTCAGCAGCTCTCAGGCACCCCTCTTCTGGGCTCAGCTCTCTCTTTCCTCCTCTCCTACCTCTGGGCCCCCGGTCTCAGTGCTGTCTCAGACCCTCCTCCTCATCCAATGGTTCTGTCCCAGCCATCCTCATTCTGGACCTCAGCTTCTCCAGCCCCTTCCTCTCTGGCTGTGGCTACACCAGTTTCCTTATCCTCTCATAGGCTCTGGCCCTGCCTGAGGCCAGTTGAGAACTGTGGGCTCTCTCCAGCCCCAGCAAGCCCCTTTCTGGGCCATGGCTCCACTAGCAGGCCAATGAGATTCTCTGAGTCACTCCCTCTGCCACCTCTCCTGGACCCCCCACTACACTTCAGATAGCCTTGGCTTGGCCGTCCTCATTCTGGATTGTAGGCCCCTGCTTCCCCCTCCTCTCTGACCATGGCCTTTCCTAGGCCCTAGCCCTGCTTTGGGCCACTGGAGAACTCTGGGCCCCTCCCTGGCTCCAGCAATCTCCCTCTAAACTTTGAACCCTCTCTGGCCTTGGCCCTGTTAACAGGTCTTTTGTGCTGAGCCCCTCAATCTGCTCCCCACCCCCAGGCCTCACAATAGGTCTTCTACTCTGAGCGCCTCTCTCTGGGCTCACCCAAAACCTAGCCTGGGTCCCTAGGAACCTCCTCCAGCTCCTTAGTTCCTACCCAAACCTCCAGACTGCTTCAGCTGTCCTCTCTGTACCAGTGCTCTAGAACTGCAGTCCTCTTACGGAGATGATGTTCTCTCAGCAGGCTCCAGATCTTACTGCTGGCTTCTCTCAGGACCTGGGCTTATACTTGCTCCAAGCCCAGCCCTCCTCCTGAGTCAGGTAACTCCCTCTATCAGACTTAACCTCACTCAGTGCTGCCAGGTCTTAAATATGAAATCATCATATTGGAAGCTCAAATTATCATAATTTTCTGAAAAAGTATCATACACTGGAAAAAGCATGCAAATAAGTATGCAGATAGGTCATATTCTTTTTTAAGTAGCACCATGTTGCCTTTTACTAGTATCATCAGATCCTGCACCATTCTGCTTGACATTGCCTGCTATGACCTTTTGTTTAACTCTTTCTCCAACTGGTTAAACTGAGTTTATTACTATGATTATTCTTTTCTCTTTGTTTTGCAGGTCTGTGTATTGTAAATCTTCTATCCTTCATTTTACAATTTACTGTATTAAGTACATGCCTGGAATTTACAAAAGAAGCAAGCACAAAACCCCTTTAACTTTCTATTGATTTAAGATTGTCCATAGCATTTAAAATAAAGCTCTTAGCATTATTACACAATGAGATTTAGTTATGTGATTGTTATGCACTTACTTTATATTGCTCACTGTAACTCTCCAGTGAGTGAGTGAGAACTGGGTCATCAAAGTTGAAGCATTGCTTTATTCTGAGCCAAGCAGTCAAATGAAAGCACTAATAGTGAAGCCAAAATTTGGTTAAGACTCCCTGAGAGTGACTTGGGTTTTGTATATGCTGTATCAATTAATTGCATAAAAAATTATCGTACATTTTGAACATTTTTGGTATATCTATTGTATATTACACATAGGTTGATGCTATCCTACAAACACAGCAATTACCATATATTTGGCAATGCTGGCCTCACCTGCTGGCTCCCTGGGTCAGCTGCCACACCCCCAAGGAAGACATGCATCTTGCTTTGGGGAAGACAGAATGAAGAAAAGATTTTTCCAGAGTTATGGTCATATATAATAAGGCCAGAGCCAGAACTTCAGGTTACTCACCCTCCCTTTCCTATTCAAGTAAAGGCTACTTTTCACCTGTTCACAACTGAATTGTCAGCAGCTCTTGGCTTCTCTGCCAAAAGCTGAAACTGTAGTTGCTGCTGAAGACTGAATTCCATTTTTAGCGCCATGAAAAGAGCTAAAAATGGTCTGCAGGGCTCTGAAATAGGAGAGAGGCTAGGAGACAGCAAAATTGCCAAATAAAGCATAGGTCATTAAAGAACATTACCACTTGTGGACTGAAGAGCAATTAGCAGAAATCAAGTATGAGCCATTGTTGTGTGTGGATTTTGCAATATAGAAGTAAGGCTATTTCTTTTACCTGTAATCTCAATATATAGAAGCAGACACAGCACATACTAGATGGGTGAGAAGAGAAGTGCTGTGTAAAGGGTTACTGATAAGATATGAAACTAGCTGAATCCAATCAACAGAGGAGCCTCGTCAACAGAGAAACCTTGAAAGCAGTACAAAAATTGTTTTCTTTCAAGCAGACTACTTGGCAAGAATATATAAAACATGCAGTCGCAAGAGTTAAACTTCGGTGTTCACGCGCACAATGTCACTTGATTGGATAGAATAGTAATTTAGTAGATGATTGGGTATTCTTACAAGCACGAGCTAATCACAAACTAATGCTGATGTACTAACAAGGTATAAAATAGTATTTTAACTGGTAGCTGGGGTCCCTTCTCACAGGCACCTCGCTGCAGTAAATAAAGATTCTGTATCTGACTTTGGATACTTGCTCTGCGTGATCATTGCCCCAGCCGAGAACAAACTGCACGTGGCTTTAAAGAGCACAATTCGTAACACCATGAAGTTCATTCCACAACACTGCCTAAATAGAAATCCCACTGCTGCTCCTGGGCAGTTCATTTTAAACTTTGGGTAAAGTAGGAATCAAAATGGGCTGCAGCTATACAACTGCACCCTGCCTGGATTGGCCCCTAATAGACTCCACACCTCCCTCCATGCAGCTGCTGGAGGAAGCGGAAAGAAAAGAAGCAGTAGCCATATTACAACATTTCCATACTTCTTTTCTGGGCAGAAAAATCAGGTTTGCCACTGAAGACGTGCACCCCAGTTCTGGAACACCAATATTTGGGGGAAAGGTGCATGTGGTATCTGAGTAAATATGACATTTGCAGAGTGCTTTGGTGTGCTTTAGGGTGAGGGGACCTGGATAAAAGTATCATTTGATTTTGTTATCATGGAAAATGTATGCCATTTAGGGATCCAGCTCAGATCTCTATCAGTTAACTTACAGAAACATGCAAATCAGTTTCCATCGCATGGCTCGTACACAATACAGGAACACAGAACTTTAATGCCCATGACAGGATTGCTTAGAACTGAGCTGTAACGGTGGCAGTAGCTCCGGCAACAGAAGGCCCATGCGGAAGGTTTCTGCAATCTGTGTACCACAGCAACCCCTTTAAAATAAGCAATGCCAAACAAACATTGTTGTTTGTGTTTGAGAGAGTTTAAGGCTAGGAGTGACAATTAAATCATCTGTCTGACCTTCCTGCTGACCACAAGCCAACACCCCTCATCCAGATGGCCTATCTCAATCCCAAAGGCCTTTGTTAAGCTAAAGTGGTTCAATCCACTGGAGACTAAAATGTGTGCTGCAGGCATAAAACTGTTTCATTGCTGCTTTGTCTGCTAGGCCTGTTTGGCTAAATACACCTGAAAAGACCAGGTTCTTGATAACTTGATGCCTTTTCCATATTGAACTACCATCCATCTTCTGAGAGACAGCAAACCTTACCAGGAATGTCTAGGGAAGCAAGCAACTCAAGCAAAGTTTGTATCAACAGGTACTTACAGCACAGTAACTCATGTGCTCCGGGTCAGCCCTGCCATTAGGGATCCAGCCTGAGCTCAGCCTCAGGGCAGTCCCGAGCCCTTTAAAAGCCTACTGGTGTTTTGAGCCCTGGGGCACAGAAGCAGGGAGCATGGGGGAACTTGGCCTCTGCTGCCCCTGCACAAGTCCTAAGCTACCTGTGCCAGCCTACTTGCACCCTGGTGCCACTGCCCAGCACTGCAGTCCCATGCAGCTGCCAGGCGCGTGCCATCCAGCCCTGCAGGCTGCTGCAGGCTGCTACAGGCTCCTGCCAGGTCTGCCAGCATCTGGACCCAGCTTCAGTTAAGCAGGGATGTTTGGCTGGCAGCAGCCTAGGCCCAGGCCTGCCTGGCTGACTTAACCATGGTCCCTGGGCAGCCACCTATGCCCAACACCTGATTTGAGGCCAACCACTGCAAGGCCTCTGGTACAGAGCATCTTGTCTGAGAAGCTCTCACAAAAAGCTTCTTTCTTGTGGTTCTGAAGGCCCTGCAGCTGCATGCAGAGGAGAGACCATGGTTGGCAGCAGGGATGCAGCCTCAGGGTCACTGCTACCTACAGCTGGGGTCCTGGGGATGCATCAGCTCTGCAGGAGGAGTATCCAGGATTGGACCCTCCTCCTGGACCAGCTGGTGATGGCTGTGGAGGACTGGTAGGTGGATGCATGGACATAGAAGGTGGAGGACATTGACCAGCAGGACAGGTGGAAGATGGAGGATGTCACCCATGGGGATGCATGGGACCACCCGGACTGGGAATTCTGGGCACAGCTTCTGGCTCTGGAGTGTGTGTGGAGGCCCTGTAGGAGCAGGACACAGTCATCACCAGGATAGTGCAGGCCACAAAGAATCACAGGGTGCTGGACACTGTCATGGCCCTGGTGGTTGCCTTTGTGCTGCCTGCTGCCCTGACCCTGACCCTAGCCTCACCTGTCCCCTGGCAGCCACTTGCTGCCCAGCGCCAGGCCCCCTCATGGGCCTGGGTGGAGGTCCAAGGCTTCCTCCACCAGCCAGGAGCCCCTGCCCCACATCCCCTGCCACACAGCACCCACTGCCTGGGCCCAGTGCTGCCTCTCACCCTGACTTCATGCAGGCACAGGGCCAGAGCTGCCTGCAGTGGGGCCAGGACTGTGCACTGGCCCTGCTGGCTGTGGACACTGGCTGCTAAAGGGGGAGCTGCCCACACCAGGGAACCGGCAACTATTGTTACCCCTGGATGAGTCCCCTGCCTGCTGGACTCACCATGGAATACACATATGCAGAGTCACAGCCAGAGGCTAGGGTGCTGGCCGCCTGTCCCCAGGCTCCGTCACCTATGCACCCCTACCCCATATCACCCACCCCAGGAGGGCACACATTTAAACTACATTGTAAATGGTTTGCACAGGGAAGAGGGTGTTTTATTGTTGGTTGTTTGTGTGGGTGGTGGTAGAGGAGCTCTGTTGTTAGGGAGAAGAGGGAGTCTGTTTGTGGTGAGGGCAATAAAGTGTTTTTTCTGAGAACTGTCCACAGTGAGTGTGGTGCTGGAGTTGGGCAGTGGTCCGTGGGTAGCTGTCCGGGCAGGCTACAGCATGGAGTGCAAGAGAAGGTAGTTAGCCAGAACCTCTCGCACCTAGGGTCTGGGCTCCTGGTGGCGGGTGTGTGGCTCACCTGGGACCTTGGCAGGGAGGACCCACCACTGTCGCTGCTGCCACAGCTGGTGCTGATGCTTCTAAGCATCCTCTGACCTCTGTGCCTCCTCCAGTCAGGCTTTGCAGAAAAGTTTCCCCCAGGCTTTACATATGTTATGTAGCATGTGGGCTGCGATGATGACTTACGGGATGCTGTCCTTGGCAAACTCAAGGCAGGCAGTGTGGGTGCACCAACATCTCTTGAGGCAGCCGAAAGCACACTACACCAGCATGTGTCCAACCCTCACACCAGTTCAAGTGGGTCTGGTGGGGTCCAGCTGGCCAGCACAGGACAACATGAAACAGGGCAGGAGCAGGTAGGTGGGGTCCCCAACAATGGGCAGGACCACCATGGCGCCCAGCTTCAGGTCTGGCATCCCTGGCACAAAATGCCCGCTCTGCGTCAGGGCTGGCATGGCAGAGTTGTAGGACATGTGGGAATCATGAGCACTGCGCACCAATCCAGCATTCACGTGCATGAAGGTGCTGTAGTGATCAGCAACAGCCTGGAACACAATGGTGTGAAAGCTCCTCGAGCTGTAGTAGAGGTGGTCACCGTTGGGCAGACAGGTGACAGGGATATGGGTCCTGTCCAGGGACCCGATGCACTGGGGGAACCCTGGCACCACCTCTAGGGGATCGTGTATGTGGAGCACTGCGTGCCCCAGCATGTCCTGTAGGGCACCACAAACCTCCAGGACAGCCTTCCCAACAGTCGCCTTGCCCACATTGCAGAAGTGGCCCACGAGGCGGAGGCAGTGGGCATGGCCAGCTTCTGCAGGGTGATGTCCAGGTGAGTGTCCATGTGGAGGGGTGGCTGCATGTTGGTGTCCTGCCACTCCAAGGGCAGGTGGAGCTGATCCAGGAGGTCCAGGAAGGTGTCCCAGGTCATGCACAATGCCTCCAGTCACTGCTCATCATCCCAGATGTGCTGGATGATGTGCAGCTACCAGTTCTGGCTGGCCCAGTGGGTCCAGATGCAACGATGCTGCAGGCCCAGGAGGGCAAGGGTGGCCCCGGCAGTGGTGTCCTAGAGCCCATCATCAGCATCCCTGCTGGGGTCCAGCCAGCAGGATGCAGTCCAGGCAGCAGCTGCACCATGGCAGTGACCCTGGGATGGCACAGTAGGACTGGGCAAGCAGTCGCTGCACATGGGGGAGTCAGCAGGGCCCAGACAGCTGTGGGCCAGCTGGCAGCCACAGTGGCAGGCCAGTAAGGCCAGTGCAGCAGTCAGCAGGAGTCCAGTGCATTGGATGCCACTACCAGGGGCAGTGGCTGGACCAACCATGGCGTGGGAAGGCAGAAGCTGTGGCGCAAGAAGTGCCACATGTGCAAGAACTGCGCTGTACTGCCACTCCTGGCCAGAAACACAGCTGGCCAGGGAGCAGGGCTGCCTTTTAAAGATGACCTCCAACTGCATGCAACTGCACCTGGAGCCTCTAGTTCCCCCTGGTGGTGGCTGCAGGAGGCAGCAGCAGTTTGCTGCTCAGAGCAGCAAATCTGCTTTCATGTCCCTGCACGTGTAGATGCCTGCCCAGGAGCATTTACACATGAGTAGTTTACTTGCAAGTCAAACACATATGTAGACATACCCACAGTCAAACGCACATGTAGACATACCCACTGTCTTTTACCAAATATTTGAAACTAAATGACCCAAGCAATTATACTGGCAGTCTCATCTTTAAATGGGCCTGGCACTGAGGTACATGACTGATTCTATCAATGTCCCCGAGCTTAACAGAAGCTTAGTTAGGGAAAGCTTAAAGGCATCACTGGCTAGTGATGGACTGTTGAAACATGGACATAAAGGGTCTGACAAATGATATAATGAAGTACTTTATTTTTTCTCATAGAAATTTTTTTTAAAAATTAAAAAAATCACTTTTCATGCTGCATCATTCAAGTACTATAAAAGCCAGATTCAACTCAGTTTTAATTCCAGCCTCCTTTTTCTTCTGGGCTAGTAAGAATGTTGTGCCTACATTTTGTTTAAAATAGGAGCCTCTGAAATTTAATCTACAAATTGTTCTTTTCTCTTAACAAATAAGTTACTGCTAAAAAGATTGAATGAAAGACTACATATTCATGGATTAATCTTCCTGGATACCTAACTGTGGGATTTATGAATAAACCCTAGCAAGATGACAGGTGGAAAAGGAATTATTCCTTACCAAGAATTCTTTATCTTGATAAACAGTATTAAAAAATGCAGCAGAGGGGAGATTCAACGGGAAATGAGGAAAAGATAAAAATGTAAAGTGTTTGAGCCTTGTCACTCATGCACTGAAGATAAGAGCAGGAAAATCAGGAAGTACAATGAAATATTGAGTACTTTTTGGTATAAAATTGAAAGCAAGCATATAAACCTTAATTCTAATAACAGCTTTACCAGAATGTAATAATTTTTAGTAATGAGATTCTGGATTTAAAAATACTGGCAAATATTTGTTCAGAGTCATAGATTGTTTTAATGTGCACTTGTTTTTGGATGCTGTTCCCAGCAACATGATAAATGGAATGGTGTCTTTGGGAAGAGAGCCCAGATCTTCTGCTAATATAAGTTAGCAAATCTTCCTTTGGTCTGCGGTTCTTTAATGAATGCCAATGGGATTCTGGACTTGTACTACAAGATCCGTACCTTAAGTTCTGAGAAAGCATTTAAATCCAAACACAGTGCAGGGCACAGATACCTCTGCACCCAAGAAGTTCTCTCCTGCTGCAGATCCTTTGGATTTGACCCTGCAGCTCTCACCCAGGCAAATCTCACACTGATTTTCACACCTGAACAAGACCCAGGCAGAAATAGCATAAACACGCAAACCAGAGACTCAGGGAATTACAGTCCCTTATATCCCTTTCTTCCATATGCAAACACTGTGAACCCTCTGCCTCATAACACACCTTCTTATATCTCATGCAGTGTGCTCCTTACAGACATACATGCACTTCACTTCTTTTTGGCCTACATCCTCTGGTCTCCTCCGCATCCAATCCAGGATACGATGGTAAGTCATTGCTCCTGTGCTGTTTTTCTTCCTCACACCCACATGCACAAGGCACACACCAGGCCTCCCCTGTGTGCCACTTTTTACCCTCCAAATACTCATACTTCGCCCCAGAATAGTTGAGTCCAGAAAGAATTCTGCCTCCCTTGTCCAAGCCAGGGAAAGAATTGTCCTGTAACTGGTATTGTTCTACATCCCTCCCATTGGATGGACATGAGGAATAGACCAGTGAGATACGAAGGCTATGGTAATCAGGTAATCAGTAGGCTGCAAGTGAGCAGTGGCAGGGCCAGCTAGATATCAGACCAGTGATTGGCTGTTGGTGGTATCTTTCCTGTCCATTCCTTCCTGCCTCCTCCAGTTTAGGGTGGGAGAGGGAGTATAAGGTTTTGAGTCCTTTCTGGGTCAAAACCCAGGCCCTGGATTTGTAGATTTAACCTCTAATCTGCCCTGACAGTGTTGTGTTCCTCAGGATGCTTTCTTCTTGCTTATTTACAGAAATAAATCTTCACATATCTTCGTCAGTGCTTCAGTGCATTATAAATATATTCATGAGGGCTTTGCTGTCTGGAATTATATAATGAACCCAGCTGCTGACTCAGCAATTCAAAGTCAATAGACAAAAGATATTTTAGGCACGAGCAGCAAAGCTTTACAAAAATAACACATTTAAGAGCCGTTTCAGATTCCAGTTCTGCCACTGTGTCACCTTGGGCAAGTCTCATAGGCCAAGAGTTTAAGTGATTGATAATTTTTAGTGTTCATTCAAAGAGGCCTGATTTTCAGAATGTAAGTGCTTTGCTGTTTTTGAAAACCCCTTTGAAGGATTTCATATGCAATTCCTAAACACTGGGGCATCCAAATTACTCCCCAGATTACTTCTAAAAGTCTTGGTCTGAATCTCTCTGGTCTTAATTGCAGTATCCTTATTCCTGCTGATTAGCATCAGTTTGGGATTTTCCTTGGATAAATAAAATCCAGTGTAAAGCCTCAAAATTTTGCCTTGTGGTCTGAACATGCTGCAAATTTTAATTTAGACAGAGTTGAATAGCTTTACTTTACAACTTGTCACAATAAAAGTGATGGCATTGTTGAGGAAGCAAAGATATCAAATTTTGGCCCTTAGCAGTTTTTATAAACGTAATGAAAAGGGATAGAGAAAAAAAGTTGCTAACTTCAATTTCTTATTTTAAAAAAGAGTAAGACACTGAAGCAGTGAGGTAGTAATTACTAGGAGCCATAACAGATGAAAATTCATCCTTTGATATTAAGTCCCATCATTCTTTCAGGGTTTTTTTGCAGTTGCACCCAGTTCCCATGGGAAAGCCCTTCATGTGAAAGTGAATTTCAGTGATGAAATTAAATCTTCAAATCTTTGATCCTTTTTTAAATTTGTATTTTTAAAGTCATTTTTCTATTAGACCAATACTGCTGGGATTTTCACTGGAACAGTGCAGTGAAGTGGCCATCTACTGGCTTTGACTGGAGATGGTGGAAAATGTAACTGAAACAGTTATTAGTTCAAACTCCAGTGCCCCAATATATTGATACCTGCTTAGTTACAAGAATTTGTCACTAAGAAAGCTTGCAAAATGGATTTTACTAACCACAGAACAATTTTTGCTACCGCATCAAGTGATAGAAGTCCAGTTTCAGGGCTTACACCAGGGATGGGCAATGTTTTTTGACTGGGGTGCCAAGAAACACCACAATGCCTGCCTTGGAAGGTGCTGGAGTGCTGGCATGCCAGAAAAACAAAATGAGGGCAGGGGATACATGGCAGGATGCACTGCATATTAGTATAGTTAATAATCATAAATGTTGCCCTTTTTTACAGTAAATACCAGATTGTCTAAAAATTGTAAACCTGGTGACAAGAAATAAAACTTGATACTCCCTTTGATCTTGTGTATTTTTGTTTTGTGCAGGTCCTCCCACAACAGCCCCCCAGCCTTGCTTGTGCCCCTTGCCCCCCGCCCAAAGCCCCTGCCCCCCAGCCCTGCTCATGTCCCTGCCCCCTGCCCAGGCTCCATGGCTATCAGCAGCTACCCAGAACCTGGGCCAGCTGCAGCTGGGAGGCTGCAAACAGCTGTTGCCTCCCTGCCCCAGCCCAGGCCCAAGCTGCCTCCCAGACCCAGACCCAAACCCAGCCCCGGGGAGGCAGCAGTTACCAGTGATGCTCCCTGCTGTGCTGCCCTTGTGGCCGCTTCTGCAGAGCAGCGTTGGAAACCAGTGCAGCAGGACACAGCAGGGGCGTAGAAAGCTGCCTGCTGCTCCAAGCTTCCCACTGCCCTGGCCACACTTCCCCTGAAGGCAGGGGCATCAGTGAGGGGGCACAGCCCTGCGTGCTGCCCACACCTCTCCTGTGACCTGAGCAGCATGGAGCTTGCAGCAGCAGGCAGCTTCCCTGTGCAGCCCCTCTCTGTGCTGAGGCTCTGGGTCACACACGCTGTGCTCCGCAGGGCTCAGGGGAGGGCAGCAGGGCCAGGAGCACAGTGTGTGTGTGTGTGGCTGCCAGGCCTCGAATAGGCGCTCTCAAGCAGCCTTCACTCTGGTGGTGGACGTCAAGTGCCTTACGGACTCGTGTCACAGACCAAGTAGATGTCTCCCCCTCAAGTCGCCTCCCCCGTTCTTACCTACCACGACTTGTTCTTCAGTAGGCAGGATTGGTCATTCACTGTACTCGGTGGCCTGTGGTTCACCCGGCAGTCATTCATGGTGCTCCACCACCCCTACATCCCAGCCTCACGCTTCCTTTGGTGCATCGTGCATCTGTTGGCCTAGTCCCCTGCGTTGGGATAATGCCTTCCGATCTGTTCGCCCATGTGGGCCTACCCCTCAGCCCTCCTTGCCTCCACCCCTTCTTTTGGGGAAACACAAAAAAGGTAAACCTTCTGAGGCTTCTCCTCAGTCCCGTTCCTTGGTACCCGCACTCTTCCCCTGTGCCCCTTCGCATGGGGTAACTAAATAAACGTAGTAACAAAACACATTATAATAAGCAACTTCCTGATGTGGCAGCCCCCTGCTCCCTTACTATCCTTCCACAGACTCTAGCTGGGGGGGTTGCTTCACTCCTGACCCGTCGCCTCCAATATTCACTTCCATCTGCCCATCAACCCGGCTGGGACTGGCGGTGATACCTGCCCTGACTGCAAACCCCTCAGGGCTCTCCCGGGGTCTTCTCCCCCTGGCGTGGCTTCCTCCTCGTCCCTGTTGTCCCAACACTCCCATCTGGGGTCAGTTCTGCCTCCGGGTGCAGCTCTAGCTCTGCTTCTGGTGGGTGTGCTTGTCGCTGCTTCGCCGTCCCGTGCGGGCTCCAGTCAGGGTGCTCTGCCTTGCACTGCCAGCATCTGCCCCTGCTTGCCAGGCTCCAAGGGTCTCGCGGGGAGGATCCCTTCTGCTCCCTGCGGCAGCTCCAGCTCCTCTCCTGTGCTGCCCGTCTCCTTGGTGGCATCGACCACCATTTTTATTTTCACCAGCCAGCGTCTGAAGCTGACATCATTGGCCGGCCGTAATTGAATAAAGAGGTGGCTGACGAGCCACGCAGGCTCTTCATTCCACCCCTTTTGTGCTGTGTCTCATGCTGCCGGTAAGTATCCTCCATTACTTCTGTCCCTGGGACAGTGTGACCCAGAGTGGCAGCACACAGAAGGGCCACACAGGGAAGCTGCCTGCTGCTGCAAGCTCCATGCTGCCTGGGTCACACTTCCCCTGTGTGCATAGGAGCAGAGTGGGCAGCAGACAGGGTTGTGCCCCTCACTGCTGCCCCCACCTGCAGGGGAAGAGTTGCCAGGGCAGCATGGAGCTCAGAGTGGCAGGCAGCTTTCTTCACCCCCTGCTGTGCCCTGCCATGCCAGGTTCCAACGCTGCTCTGCAGAAGCGGCAGCGAGGGCAGCACAGTGGGGAGCATCGCCGGTATTTGCTGCCTCCCCAGAGTCTGGGGCTGGGGCTGGGGCTGGGGCTGGGGCTGGGAGGCAGCTGGGGCTGGGACCGAGGCCGGGGCCAAGGTTGGGGTGGCAGCAGCTGTTTGCAGCTTCCCAGTTGCAGCCGGTGCTGGTTCTGGGTAGCTGCTGATTCCCATGGAGCCCGTGCTGCTTGCAGCAGGGCTTCCATCCTCCCAGCTGGCTGCTGGGAGCAGCCCAGGCTCCGTGGCTATCAGCAGCTACCCAGAACCCGGGCTGGCTGCAGCTGGCAGGCTGCAAACAGCTGCTGCCTCTCTGCCCTGGCTATCTCCCGGCCCTGGGCTCCAGGAAAGCAGCAGGATCCAGAATTGTGCTCATACGGGCCAGGCCAGTGCTGGGGCAGGGAGGCAGCAGATGTTTGTAACCTCCCAACTGCAACCAGCACAGGTTCTGGGGTAGCTCCTGCCAGCCATGGTGCCCAGGCTGCTACCCTGGAGTGTAAACATGCCAATGAAAATGGAAATAAAACACACTGGTATACAGCACCGTTATGCCTGTACAACAGCATTCATTCTAGGTGTTGTACTAGCATAGCTCATTACAGTTCAAGACTCACACCCCTACACAAGAAATTGTTAGTTGGCTGAAAATAAGCCACTTAACAATGAAACACAAATCACATTTATCAGAGTAAAGCCACTGCAAGTCAAGAGTTATTCTATATTTATATCAAAGTCTAAATTTGCCCCTGAGTAAATGTCACATTGGACCCAAGTCTCATTTGCCTTAGTCTTACTCCATTGATTTTTTTGCAGTTGCTCCTGATTTATGATTGGGTAGGAGAGGAGACTTGAGCACACAATGAAGCCCCCAGTATACAGATGCTTGAGCATGCACAATGTCTTTATATTTCCTCAGGGATGACTTGGGAAGATATTCACCATATTCCAGGCTTTATTTCCTATTAGCATGTGTAGTTGATACTCTGAATTCCAATTGGTATCAGCTGTTTGATTCTGCCAGCAGAGACTGAAAAGTGTCATGTGATATCTTTGTTCCCAAGTTTAAAAAAAAGTAACCAAAATCGAGTTATATTAGCTGACCAGGCATAGTCTTGTTTTAAGAACAGCCAACAGGAATATATTAGTTTCCGTAGTGGGAGCATATTTGGTAGTTTTCCAACCAAATAATTGTTACTCCCACCAAATAAATTATGCTACAATTAGTTATGTTAGTATATATTCACCTTGAATTGGAAAACTAGCCACAAATCAGTAATATAGCTTTGGCTGTATTTTTTTCTTGTGGTGTTTTTTTTGTGGGGGAAGGAGAAAAGAGTGACTAATTTAATGTAAACAGTGTAATTATCAAAAACCATCAAGAGAGTCAACCCCTTGCTTAGTTGCCCCTTGTTTACTAAACTAATGTGATTTACTGTATTTACTCAAATATAAGACACAGTTTCCTCCCCTACTCCCAGTCAGTATAGGTAAAAAGGCTCCTCATCCTACTTTGTATACAGTGAAACTGCATTAAATACATTGTCTATCATTATATTACTGCCAAAAGCAGCATATGGTCAATAATGGACACCAACTATAAAGTTCAATAAATGTTGCCAACACTAACCATGACCATAAGAACAGATTACTACAGTCCAGCTGAATAAAAAACATGTTACAGAAAACCCTCACTATTCTTGGATTCAGCATTCACAGTTTCAAATATTCACAAATGCTGAACCCGCATCTGAAATACACTTACAGGAGCATCTTGGGAGATCCGCACTTGCTGCCACTGGGCTCCCACTGGCACCACCAGATTCCCACTACTGCTGCTGGGCTCCCGCCATTGCCAGCAGCCATTCCCCCAGCTCAGGGGTGCTGCATTCACGAACACAGACAACGTTCATGAACGAAATGCCATATTCACAGATTTCGCCATTCGCGGAGATCTCCAGAATGTATCCCCCACGAATGGTGAGGGTCGCCTGTAGTGTCCATTGTGCTTAGTCCCCCTCTGTGCTAGCTCTTTTCAAGTCATGGTGAGCCACCACATTGAATACATTTAGACTTCCTCTTCACTTTCACAACTGACCTGCACCTTTCTTCTCCATTAGGCATGCCTACACACGCATTTGATCTAAGATCAATTTATTTGAAAGTGAACTACTTGCGAGTAAACACTCCTGGGTAGGTATCTACACATGCACATAGCACATAGCAGCAGATTTGCTGCTCTGAGCAGCAAGCTGCTGCCACTTTCTACAATCCCGCAATGGGCCCCTGCTGCCACCAGACGGAGCTTGAGGCTCTGACTCTGGTTGCAGCTGCCAGCAGCTGGCAGCCCTCTTGAAAATGCAGCCCCACTCTCTGCTCTCTGGTCCCTGGCCAGACACTTCCCTGGTGCACAGAGCAGGGGCAGCATCTGGCAGCTCTCCCCTCACCACCTCTGCCTCCCTGCACCATGGCTGCTCCAGCCCCTGGCCCTGTCAGCAATGACTAGCAACCCAGGCTTCTGCTAGCCACTGCGTTGACCCTGTTGGCCCACTGCACCAATCATCAGTTGGTTCATGGTCATCTGGGCTCTCCTGGCTCCCTCACACACAATGACCACCTACCCAGCTGCAGCATCCCAGAGCCATAGCCTCCATGCTGCTTCCATCTGGACTCCATCCTGCTGGTTGAACCCTGGTAGGAATGCCAATTACAGGCTGCTGCATGCCACCACCAGGGTCTCCCTTGCCCTCCTGGGCCTCTAGTTCCATTACCTATGGGCTTACTGGGCCAGCCAGGACTGGTAGCTGCACATTGTTCAGCACACCTGGGAGGATGAGGCATTCTGGATGACCCAAGCCACCTTCCAGGACCTCCTGGGGCAGCTCCAGCCACACCTGGAGTGACAGGACACTGCCATGCAGCCACCCCTCTCTGTAAACACCTGGCTGGCTCTTGCCTTGCTCATGTTAGGCACACCCACCAGCCTCTGCTACATAAACCATCTCTTTGGGGTAGGCAAGGCCAGTGCCAGGGAGGCTGTCCTGTATACATGCTGGGGCTTCGTATGCATGACACCCTGAAGGTGGTGGTGAGGTTCTGTGCCCTGGGATTCCCCAGCTGCACTGGATGAGACCCACGTCCCCATCACCTGCCTGCCCCACAGTGACCACCCCTACTTAGCTTTTACTCTGTGGTAATCCAGGCCATCATCAACCACTGTGGTGCCTTCAAGCATGTAAGCGATGGCTGGGCAGGTGGCACCCACAATGCCCATATGTTTCAAAACTGCCCTGCCAGGGGACGCTGAACCTGCAGCTGGGTGCTATGGTGGTCCTGCCTCTCCTCATCAGGGACCCCGCCTACCCACTCCTGTCCTGGCTCATGCAGCCCTACAGTGGCCAGCTGGACCTCTACCAAACACACTTAAACCGGAGCCTGGGCTGCATCCACACCCTGATGGAATGTGCCCTTGGCCACCTCAAGGCATGCTGGCACACCCTCATCACCTGCCTTGTCAAGGAAAATATCCCCTGGCTCATCCTTGTAGCCTGTGTGCTGCATAACATCTGTGAGACCTAGGGGGAGCAATTCTGTGAGGTCTGGATGGAGGAAGCATGGCAGCAGGGGTACCACCTGTGATGTCAGCAACAGCGACAGTGGCAGTCGTCCCCACCCCCCTGCACTGAATCCCTGGGTGAGCCACACACCTGCCATCATAGGCCAGGGCACTGGATGCAAGGTGTTGACCAACGACCTCCTCTTGCAGTCCCACCTGGACTGTTTCCCATAGACCCCCCACCCCCTGCCCACTCCTAGGACCATGGTCACTGTAGATACATCTCAGAAGAACAAGTATTTATTCCATCCACATCAAACAGAGCCTCTTCCCCTCTCCCTCCCCACCAAACACAGCCCTCCCCAAAAGCCCTTCCACTACTTACCAACCTATAAAACATCCTCTTCCCCGTGCAAACTATTTACAAAGTACTTTGTGTGCCATTCCAGAGTGGGGGACCATGGGGTCGGGATACCTAGGGGACAGAAACACAGCCACGCAGCCAGCACCGTCTTCTGGCTGTTCCCCCACAGGTGTGTACACTGCAGTGAGCCCAGCAGGTGTGGGGCTCACCCAGGAATGATAGCAGCCACAGTTCCCCGGGTGTGGGTGGCTTCCCCTCTTGCAGATGGTGTCCAAGGCCAGTGTGTCATCCTGACTCCACAGCAGGCAGCTCTGGCTCCATGCCCATGTGGAGCTAGGGCAAGCAGTGCACCTAAGCCCAGACATGGGGGTTGGGTGGCAGAGGACCCAAGGCAGAAGCCAGGACAGAGTCTTCTGGGTGGTGGACATGGCACAGGACCTGCTCCCAGGCCCATGGGGGGCGGGGCTACTGTTGGGCTGTGGGAAGCTGCCAGGGGGCAGGCAGGGATAGGGTTGGGGGCCAGGCAGCAAGTGGCACAAGGGTGACCGCCAGGGCCAGGATGGTGTCTGGCACCCAGTGGCCATCGTCTGTGGCCTGTAATACCCTGTGGTCTGCTCCTGCAGGGCCTCCACCCACTCACACTCCAGGGTCAGCAGCTAAGCCTGAAACTCTTGGTCCCACTGCCAAGCCTGTGCTTCTACCAGCCAGTCCTCCACAGCTGTGACCTGCCAGTCCAGGTGGATGGTGCAGTCCTGGGTCTGCCTGTGGCAGAGCCAGCACATCTGTAGGGCCCTGGCTATGGGGGGCGGCAACCCTGAGTCTGCATCCTGGCTGCCAACTGTGGCCTCTCCCTCTCATGCAGCTGCAGGACCTACAGAGCCATGAGACAGAAGCTGTTTGTGAGAGTTTCCCAGATGCACTGACCAGCCTTAGATCAGGAGTCAGGCATGCAGGTGTGCCCAGGGACCATGATAAGTTAGCCGGGCAGGGCTGAGCCCCTCCATCTCCTCTTGCTCCCCAAGGGCAGGCAGGCCACTGGGTGCTGGTCACAGGCAGCTTGCCTTCTTCATCCTATTCCCAGGCTGGGATAGGCCAGGCTTCTCACAGCCCCTGCTGCCATGGTTCCAGAACTTGCTGCTTCCCCGCTCCTTCTGCAAGCACTGGGCTCCCGGATGACTGAGATAAGGAGCTGCCTGTACCCCTGCTCTCTCTGCAGGGGGTCTCTCTGGGTAGGTGCCCTAGGGCCAGCCTCCCTTATCCGGGCGCTGTGCCCCAAGCATGTCCCAGCTGCGCATGTCCTGGGTGCTGCATGAGAAGCTGCTTCCCTGGACCAAGGGGTGCCTGACTCACTGGGCTCTACTGCTGATGATTACCTTGGTGGCCCAGGTGCACCAGCGTGCCTGGTACACAATCCTGAACTTCACTCATGTGGAGGGCAAGCCCAGGCTGCCCCACAACCTCTGCTGCCACCTAGAGAGATACCTGTGGCTGTGCTACGTATTCCTGCCCCCCACAGCTAAGGAGGACATCACCGCCAGCATCGAGGCAATCCTCAGCATGTAAGAGGCCTGTGCTTGCCTAGCTGCGGGGACATAGACTACTCAGTAAAGTTTTGCACTGTCTCCTGCCTCCCTTTGTGCTGTGTGGAGGGAGCCCAGGCCCAGGGGACTGCAGCTGGGCCAGGAGGGGTAGGGATAGGGGCAGGGCAGGGCCGTGCCCTCCCCCCAGTGTGGGGCTTACCACGTGACTGGCGACTCCACTCAGTCCCAGCTGGAGACAATGGCTTGCAGCTCTGGGCAGTGTCCTTGGGCAGTGGGGCGTGGCATGTGGGCATCCAGCCAGGTTCCCATCCCCCTCATGAAGAAGCTGGTGCTGCTGGCAACCAGCCATGACATGGCTGCAGAGCTGTCGGAGCAGGTGCTGGCCCAGGCTCCCCAAGGTGCTGGTAGAGTATATGGCCAGGGAAGCTTGGTGGAACAGGCTGCTGGAGGCCCAAGGAGACCACCCCCAGTGACATATCACCATGGGTAGCAGGCTGGGGCAGGGGCTTAGGCAAGCCACCTATGCTGCTGTACGCAGGACAGCTGTGGCCTGAGTCTTGTGGCACAAGGATTGATGTCAGTTGCCCCATGAAGGGCATGGACTTACACGCACTCCCTGACCCACGATTGTGGTCAGTGATGGTGACCAACTGTGCCCACAAGGCCTTGACCTTCATGCGGCACTGCCACTCCAGTAAAGCAAGCAAAACGCTGGCTTGCATCCATAGATGCTTCTCAAGCAAATCCTGGGACATCATTCTCCCCTTGTACTCCGCGTTAGTGAGGCCACAGCTGGAGTATTGCGTCCAGTTTTGGGCTCCTCAATTCAAAAAGAATGTGGAGAAGCTTGAGAGAGTCCAGAGAAGAGCCACGCGCATGATCAGAGGTCAAGAAAACAGATCTTACGACAACAGGCTGAGAGCTATGGGACTCTTTAGCCTGGAAAAGCGCAGGCTCAGGGGTGATCTGATGGCCACCTGTAAGTTTAACAGGCCTATTCATCAGGATCTGAGGGAACAGTTGTTCACCAGAGTGCCCCAAGGGATGACGAGGTCAAACAGTTATAAACTCCAGCAAGACTATTTCAGGCTGGACATAAGGAAGAATTTCTTCACTGTCCAAGCCCCCAAGGTTTGGAATAGCCTGCCACCAGAGGTGGTTCATGCACCTACACTGAACACCTTCACAAGAAATGTGGATGCTTATCTTGCTGGGATCCTATGACCCCAGCTGACTTCCTGCCCCTTGGGCAGGGTGCTGGACTCGATGATCTTCTGAGGACCCTTCCAGCCCTAATGTCTATGAAATCCCTCTCTCAGTCTGTTATTTATGGTTAGTGTGGCCCTGCCCTCCATGAGATGAAGCCGGATCAGATTGCCCTGCATCTCATCTGCCCTGCTTATAAATTTTTACAGGATCTCAGGACACATCACGAAAATACCCGTGAGTGGGGGGCTAATTAGCACTAGCAGGAGTTTCAAAAAGAGCCAAAGGCATCAATCCTGCATAAGCTAAGTCTATGGGCACTTGTAGTAATTTGCCTACTTGCAAATTGCTACAGTACGTTTATTTCAAAAGCAAATTGCTACAGGTACGTTTATTTCAAAAGTCAGGGTTTTCAAATACCTATCACTTCCATGTGCTCAGGGAGAGTAGGGTTCAACAGCAAGGGGCAGGGGGAGAGGAAGGGGCTTCAGGGGATGAAGGGTAAGGGGGCTACCTGAACCCCCAGATTTATTTTCTTTGCTGTAGCAGTGGGACGGGAACAAGTTCAAGGCAAAATCTCCAATAATTAGTTTCTATACCTGGAAAATTATAACAAAATTTATAAAATTTACATTCATAGAATCAAATTATTGGAGGGATCTTATTATAATCAGGGTTATCTTGTATTCAAGTAAATACAGTAAAAACTAGTGTTATTTCCTAGCCAATCATGTATCTAAGGAGGTCACATGTCAAGAGACTTGTATCTTGAGCATGCTATAAACAAGAAAATATATTATTCATAAAATGACTCTTACATTTTGGGTTGTATCCCCAGTAGGTTACAAGTACATAGACACATGTTTTTTGTTTTCTATCTGGAAATGTCTAGCAGACTGGGTTTACTTCTAAAACTAGCAAGAAGTAGCCAAGAGGGAAGGAAAGACCTCATAAACAAATGGGCCTATGCACTCCAGCTACACAAACCACATCCTTTTTCTTCAGGAACTCAGCATCATCAAAAAACCATGAGGCCACCATGTCAGCCATATTTTCCACAAGATCTTCTGATCTTTACATAAACCTCATTTTAGGATTATAATCCACATACCACCAACCAAGGAAATGCATATTGGTTAATGTGTCCCAACCCATGCCCCAGGGGTGCGATGACACTTCCTGTTGGATATGCAGATCCTGCTCACTGTGCCCCCTTGGGGTGCCCTTCCCTGTTATTTTTCCTGGCATACCTTGATGTTGCTCAAAGGTTTGAGATTCTGCCCTGAGGGCCCAGTCCATGGCAAATTTGCCACTTGGGCAAAAGTCACAGCCCTTCTGGCCCTGTTGGTGTCCTAGAATACCAGGTGCCTTATGGGGTGTTTTAGGCTCTGTCCACCCCTATCGCCATGCTCATGCTTTGCAGATGTCACTCCAGACTCTCACACTGACCTGTACAGGCTTTGGCCCTCTTTGCCTTGGCCCGCTGGTTACTCTAGCTGCAGACTCCTAAACATGGGCCCACTTGCACTGGCCTGATTCATCAATCAACTCCTCAGGGCTCAAGTTAAATCTAGCTAAGGGTTGGAATGAATGGAAATGAAGTGATTGGTCAGTCTATTCTGGTCTGAAATCCTAATTTATTGAACACATAAGCAATACCAATTGTTAAACAAGGCTTTAATTGCTTAACTTTTAAGCAAGCCCTAGTAGTTAACCAAGATATTCTCACATGAGCCTTTTGATGGATACAGTGATTTCAGCTGGCCAGATATCCATCACTGCTCTGCAGTTCAAGTAAGCGTTGCTTTTTCTTTTCTTGTGTGTTGCTCCTGCCCCCCCAAGTCTTTTTCTTTATGTTTTTATGTACTTGTTTTTGTAGTTTGCTTTTGTATGTTTCATATGTCACCAATCTTCTTTCACAGTGGTTGTTCTTGTTAGACTGAGACTGCCATCTGTCTCTTGCTGTCTCAGACTGCTACCATATCCTTTTTTACATTTTTTACTGACATGGGTTATACAGAGGCCGCTCTAAACTGTGACCCACTTGCTCTGCTTTTAGCGGTGTTTAGTTAAGTCAAGACAAAGTGGTGTTACTCATGCTAAGCATTTGCTAAGGCATCTTTTGGACCTGCAAAGCCTTAGCCTTCTTCAGCCTGAGGCCATCTGTACCCACTCCTTGGGTCAAGCCTTAGGCTCTCCTTTTAGTTTCTGCTCATCTCTGTCTATCTATCTGAAGCCCTTGGCAGAATCCAACTCTGGCATACCCCTCTGGCACCCATTCATGGCCTCCTAACCACCCCAAATAGCTGCATCCAGCCCTCCAGTTGTAAACTTAACTGCAACAAAAGTGCAACCAGTTTCAAACAAAACCTGCCCTACTTTGGATAAAAGACATCTTGCCAGCTCTCCTTCTGGAGATCTCATCTCTCAGGGTAGCTTGGTACCTACAGCCCCTCTTTCCTGGGAGCTCTATTTCCTACACCACACCAAGCCAGACTGGCTGCCTTTCTCCAGGCACTGGTTTTATATGCCTTGGAGCCATAACCCTTTTGCCCTAATCAAGCACAGGGTTTCTCCTTTTCCCTAATAAGCAGCCTGCCCCTTCCTACTGCATCTGATCCCAGCTGCTTGCAGCCTTTATCCTCTGGCTGCCTGGAAATCTGCACCATTCATTCAGCTCATCACAGTGTAGCTAGCCTTGGCTTAGTTGCCTGCCTACACAGCAAGACTAGCCTGCTATCCCCTCCCTTTTAAGTAACGCGCCTTTGGCTCTGTTTCAGTTAACTCTTTTCCTGCCTTTGTCCCTGTAGTATTCCAACACAACTGAACTGCTTGCTCACTTTTATAGAGAGCAGATGATTTATCATATGATTATTTGCCACAGCTCAGAAGCAGCTGGTTGGTCCCACGTATGCTATACCCAGTTTCCCAGCTACTTCTGGCTGATCTGTAAACATCACCCACCAGTCCTGATTGAAGGAACCATGAAATAATCTCATAATATTAAAGGGGAATAAAGGTATCAACACTAGTTTTGGTGCTCTGGGTAGAGATACCAGAGTTGGATGCTGAAGCCAGAGAGCGCTTTGGGGTGGGGTGCCAATTTTCTGTTGCTTCAGTTTGGCTTCCTCACACCTCGCTTGTTACCACAGCACAGGATTTTCAGGGGCTACCTTTCTGGTACCCTCTGTAAATTGGTACCTTGAACTGGTACTTCACTCAACCATCCCTAGTTATGATATTAAAGGGAAATATACTTGTTTTGGAAGAGGAGATTGTATAGAATAGATTATATTGTTGCCCTGTGGGGTCTTAGGATCTCAATATTGCGCTGTTAGACAGGAGGGTATGACACAATTGCACATAGACAAACTCACAAATCAGTTAGGCGCACACACACACACACACACAAACACACACACACACACACACACACACACACACTACCAGCTCAGGCACATACACATCCGAACCAGGCTAGGCACATGCATGCCTATCACCAATTCAAACACATACACTATACACCCCAAAAGTTAGACACAGTTCACTAATTTGTATATCATGCACACAATGCCATATTTATATATATATATATATATATATACACACACACACTCACCAGTTCACACACGTACAACCCACCTACACATACACACAGGTAAGTTCCTAACTTGGATGGTACAGTGTGTATGTGTCTGCTTGGGGTATCTGGGATACTTGGGGGAAGGTTAAAGTGAGAGAAAGACAGTTGAAGTATAGGGTGTTAAAGTTGTCAGAACCAGGTTTAGAGCCAGTGGACTACAGAGAAGCTGGCTGAGGAACTGAGGCTTGGGTTTACTTAATGTAGATTGGGGCTGGAAACTGAGGCAGACAGCTGAGATATTGGGGGGGGGGAGCAGATAAGTGGTGGCAAGGAGGAGACAGCCAGGAAAGAAACTGAGGCAGAAACCTGGCTGCTGAGGGGAAAAGGAAAAGGCAGTGGGGATAAGACAGTAGCAAAGAAACAGGGGGGTTGAAGGCAGAGAGAAGCTCAGGACAGGTGTTGGAGGTGGCAGTGAGCCAGAAGCAGGAGAGGGAGAAATGAGACAGAAGTTAGAGGGGCGAGGAGCAGATATTGGGGTAGGGCCGAACCATAGTAAAGCAAAACCCAACTTAGGGGTCCAAAATAACAGGTTTATTAAACAGACAACATGCTACACAGCCCCAAGAAGTTATTGGTTCAAACAGACACACAAGCACTCACAATGGCAGCAGAAGAAAGAGACTCAGTGGCAGGGTTGGAGTCCAGGTAGGGAAGAGAAGCAGAGTCCAAGTCCTTGGTTGAGGGGTGGGTGGGGGTGGTGATAGCTACCTATCCAGGCTGGAAAGGGGTCCTTGTTCAGTAGGTGTTGTCCAGAGGGGGGTCTCTGGTGGTGGATAGGTGGTGTGGCATGGTGCTGGTCCAGATGGAGAGGGCATCCCAAAGAGTCAATCTTCACTACCCTTTTTATGGGGCAGACTACCTCTGATCTCTTATGGGGAAGGCCTGTCCCAGAGGGCTCCTGGTGTTCTTACTGAGCATGTGCAGCCTTGGCACAATGGTGGGTTGCCTCATCTTTTGTGTCTTGAATGCTGAGCATGGTTCCAAGGGCTGGGTCCTTGGTCCAGGTATTGGTGTTGATGGTTGGTAATTCAGAGGGAGCTATTTTTAGACCTACTGCCATTGTCTCTCAAGCACTGCCATTCATCCCCATTAGTTCAGGAACCAAGTTACATAGGAGGGGTAGGTGTGAGTCATGGGTTACACAACCGGGCCTGGGGACAGGATGGAGACTTGCCAAATAAAATGGAAACTTGAGATGACTTATGCTAACTTACATATGTAGGCCTAAATCACATAGTACCAGTAAAACAGTAATATAGAATAGTAAAAAAAATACAAACATAATAATTATACAATATAAAGAAGGAGAAAAAACAAAACAAATACAACTTGCTACCAAAATAAAATGCTGAAGCTTACCCCATGTCTTAGCTCACTTACACTTATCTATAGGGAATAGAGAGGGAGAGACAAAGTCAGAAATGGTTGGGGAAGGGGAGGAAATGCATTTAAAAAAAAAGAAATAGAAAAACAGGTTTTTGCTATGATATCATCACCTACATCACTAACACCATTGAAAGAAATAAGTTATCTTTAATAGCTATGCTATGAAAGTGTGTATTTACCTGCAGCAGTGATGTCCAGTAGCTTAAGGAGAGAGAAGATTTTGTTTATGTTTTATACAAGTGTTTATGTTTGTGTTTATGACATAACAGATTATGCTTTGATATTTTTTTCCAATTTGCTTGTGTGTTATTAAGTTAAATTTACAGAGTTCTTGATCATCTAGACCCTAAAGAAGACTGGCAAATGTTGTCAGAGGGATTATATGAAGAAAGGGACTTACAGGTAAGAGATCCTTGTCGATTCCTTTTCCACCTACTAGCTGCCAATGTGGACTTATCATGTCAATGTGATTCTATTCCACCCTGTTTGAATCCCTGCAAAACCATTATACAAAAAGTGGTGGGTCTTTTTCCTCCTCGCTGCTTTATTGTGAAGAAGTAACTACTTTGATTTATACCAGTTCAGAAGATCCTTTTGCCAGAGAGAAAATGTCTTGGGCCAGATTCTCAAGTAATACTGCACTAACCTCTAACCAGTAACTAGAACAGCCTATCCAATTTTTTCTAGGAATTAAGTTTTAGGTCAGGACTATGTGACCCAGAAAGGGAAAGGTTAAATGTATCTTCTAAAAATTGCATAATTGAGTGTAGTGTATCTGCAGCCCCTTTGATTTGTTCCCCCTCCCAAACTCTTCTCTTGATCATAAATTAAAACAATCCAGACTAGAATGAAAAATGACATTAGATGATGACAGATGTATCCAACATGATTCAACTGCAAATACCAAGGATCAAATATTCATAAGTGAACCAGTCTGTAGGCTCAGAATAAAGAAATCTTGAAGTAAACAATGGTTTAACAAAATGATATGACAAGCAAATCAAATTCTGTAGACTCTCTCATCAAAATCAAAAAAAAATCTCTTACATCCATGAAAGGACTTCTGCTTTAATTAAAAATGGAAATCCTAAAAACCCTATGCTAGCGGCTAGCAAACCTTGGAGGCACCTAGTCTATAAACATGTAAGTTTTACATCATTAAAGACTTTTGCTTCTGGGTAGGCTCTTGGCCCTTACAGTGTTGAACAATGGTGGCAGCTTTTAGTATCTAAGACCTGTTGGGACCCAAAAATCTTTGACTAAGCTATCACACAGTGTTTATAGCACTTTTATCAGAAGTTACAAATATGCATTTGAATCCCACAGGCCGAGAGAGAAAATCAATACAAAGCTCCCACTTTCACAGCAAGTATTCAGATTACTACTCTATTGTAGAGAAGTGTGGGGAGGGAAGGAGATGTGCTATAGATCTTTCTCCAGCCATCTTCAGAAAGGTGACCCTTGTTCTTCTTCAAATAAAAGGTTTTGGGGTGCCTAACTCAGGGAATGAAACACCTCTTTGTAGCCCTGAGTTATGATTCCTACATGCCAGAGAGGGTTGTGATTTCAGGTGCAACCTTTTTCATTGCATTTCCTGTTAGCTACCTGATGTGGCTCCCTGTTTACACCCAACTTACAGCTGTGAATTTTGCCATGGGGATCAGGGGCCTATGTTCTTTTCTGTATGGTGCCACAGGAGACTAAGGGTTAAATGATGCTTTGAACTAAGTAACTGCCCAGCAACCTTCCAAAAATCAATTAGGAATCCACACTTAGTCTCTTAGGTTAGCTGGCTAGGCCTTTGGTCTGAACCCACGGGGGGAAGCAAGCAGCAAGGGCTCACCAACTCTTTTTCCAGAGAGAAATAGCAAGAAATAAAATGCCTTCCTGAACATATTGGCCAACACTTCAGAGTTAACCTAGAGGGGACAGAATAGCAATTTAGTGATGGAAGCAAGCAATATGTTTTCACACCACAAAAAGAAGGTGGCAACAAGGGAGGAATTATACCTGAAAAGGGTGTCCTGGTGTCCAAATTTTTCCTAGTGCTTCTTATGAGAAGGTGCAGTTTCTGCAACATCCATTATCTGTAGCAGACATGGGGCACAATCTAGCTGTAAATTAGCCAAGTTGTTTGTTGAAAATCATGTACTTCAGAGGTGACGTCCATGAGAAACTGTGTCAAAGAGAGAACATATAGTCTGGCTGGCTGAAGGGAAGTGGTTATGATTCTCAAACCAGGAAGTACCAGTAATGAAGAAGCAATAAAAGTGTATCTTAAAAATGTCCTATGCTGGGGAAAAGTGGTAGCTCAAATAATATATTTAGCAGGCTGGAAGGGTGCAGGAGGTGAAGGAAGTAGCTGCTTTTACTGTACAGCTCTATGTTGTTTTTTGTACCTCTGTTTTGTTTGGGTAGCTGATAAAATAGAGTACCTGCTATTTAAAAGCAGCAATGCGGCTTTGGTGCCTGGGGGCATGTTTATCCATGAGCGAACAAAATGTCTCTTTCTGTAAACTTCCAGCTTTACATGCATCAGAGAGCTAAAGAAAAAGATTTCTATCCTCCAGAGATGAATGTAAATAGCTCCAGTTTCTCTTTCAGCTCTAGTTTAAGTCTACCTCATAAGATATTTGCGCTGTATTGTAGATGGGCATATGTATAATTTTATCCTTCTTGGAGGTGGATAGAGCCTCATTAGTAGAAACATCTGCAGTTAATAATATTAGTCACAACTAAGCCATTGGTTGTCAATTGAAAAGTGCACCATGATGTATGCACCATTAAAGATGAGTTTAGGTTAGATACTACAATAAATTTCTTACTAGGAGGGTAGTAGAGCACTAGAACAGGTTACCTGGAGAAGTTATGGAATCTCCATCCTTAGAGGTTTTTAAGACCCGGCTAGACAAAGCCTTGGCTAGGATATATTTGGAGATGGTCCTACTTTGAGCAGGAGGTTGGACTAGATGTCCTCCTAAGGTCCCTTTCAACCTTCATTTTTCATGTTTCTATGATTCTGTGTTTGCATGTAAATGACTGTAGATCTGGCTGAGCCCATTATAGAGTGGATGGTAGGTGTAGCGAAGGTGAGGGACAACATAACACACATTGTTTAAGCATGACCATACCCACTGTATTTCTGCCAAGTACAGCTGATGTTTATGAGTTGCCTAATTGGTTCATGGTAGTCGTTGTTGTGCTTGACCTTTACAAAATCAAGCTGTCTGCTTCACATGCATTGTGTAATCTAAGGTGAGTCATGCAAGGCCCTGGGCAGCCAGGTGTGGGGGCACTCAGGAATCTAGGTGCCAACCAGGGCCTGGAGAAGCAAGAACAATCCAGGGACAGGCCAAGTCAGGAAGCCAGGAAATCAATCTGAGAGCAGGATCTAGGAACATGCTCAGTCAGGAATCCAAGCAAAGCTGGCAGAGCCAGAGGCACCAGCAGAGCCAACTAAGATCAGGCCGAATCCTGTTACTCAGACACTTCCTGTTCCTGCTCAGGAGCTTATATGGAAGATGTGGAGGCTCAGCTGACCTTGACTGGTCACTCCCATACCAGGGAGCGGGCAGAGGACTAGGACCTAATAGAGGCTTTAGGCCAGCTTTGCCCAGTCAGCGTGGTCAGCTGTAGTGACCAAATCAAGGCCCAAGGTTTGGTGCAGTAACCTGACATGGTGGTTTTCAATGACCCCTAGCAACATCATGTCTAATAATCTTGTAATCTTTAATGTAGTTGCCCTCCAAACACACATGTGTACACTTAATCTCAGTGCTACAGAGGAGGTGATTGGCACACAGACTATAGATTCACAGAAGGACTTCAGGCTTGCAGCACTTAACAGACCTTTGGCTTCCACTGAACACCAAAAGATTAGGTATCCTGTACAAGGCAAGGGGAGAGTTATACTGTATTCCGTAAGAATGGTATCCAACAAAGCCAGCAGGCTGAGTAGCAAGTAGCAGAGATGTAAGAAGCAATTTCTGCAGCCTAGGTAGTAGCAGTGGCTGCCAGCATTGCCCCCTGTAAGGTGGGGGCTGGTGTCTCACTAACCTACCCCTGGTTTCATCCACACAGTTCTGTGCAGTAATGAAGGGAGTCCATTTGGGGTGTAGGAACCAGATCTTTATTTAAGTACACTGTATTCATTCTTGCTGGTGGCTGCCATGTAGTGTATTGTGTACTCAGAAGTCCTGCACAAACGAGTTGATAGGAAATGCAGAGAGCAAAGCTGTTTTACCCATTTCTGGCACTTTTTGACTGAGATTCCTAACTGGGATATAAAGCCCTGGACACTCTCCTAAAGTTAAGGATGCGTAGGTAGATTTCTCTTCAAATGAAGTACCAGATGGTACCTCCCCTTTTAACCAATAGCTTTGTAGGGAGGGCACTTTCCCAGGATGTGAAGGGACCCATGTTAAGTTACCTCATCTGCTTGACAGTATTTGAATGTCCTTCCCAGGTAAATGTCCATGTGGTTAAAAGAAACTCAGTCCCTTCTGTTGCAGCAGTTCTACCTTTCATGGAATAATAACTCACTATGCCCAGGAAGAGAGCACAGCTCTCTACAATGTAGCCATTCCAGCACTCACCTAGAAGAGGTGAGTTCCACCTGCTGCTCAATTAATTATTAATATTAAACACATAAACGTGAAGCTGAATGGAGGATTTGAGGATCTAAATGTTGGCCTGTTGGGCACCTATTGGGAGAAGCATGCAGGATTTAGGCACCTAAGTTGTGGGTTTAGCCCCCATTGGCTTCTGTGTGACCACACAAGAAGTGAGTGACACAGCAAGAAATGGGAACTAGCAATCCCCATTCCCTAGTCGCATCTGTAGGATTTTCTATTATTAATTAGCACCTAACCAACTTTTTTTTTTGCTCGTTACATAATTATGCCCAAAGTTAACCATCTTGCAAATCTCTAAAATGCACGTCAAGGTGCATATTCATCAGCCAACTGACAATTGTATATGCTGTCATGTGTTAGTGTTTAATTATATATCTTTACTCATCCCCCTCTGTACAGCTGAGCACTTCAGGGACCAAAGGTGATGAGATAGAGAAAACAGTAATTTGGCAATGGAAAGAGTTTGAAAATTTTCCAATATGTTGGAATACAAATTACTCCAGCTAGGAATAAGCAGTAAGATATGACAGGCAATGTGTGGGGATGAATATCATCCTGCCTCTGAATGGTGACAGAGACAAAGGAAAATGAAAGTGTGTGAACAAACATGCATATAATCTCAATGAACAAAGTAAGATGCACAGGCAACAAGATTTGAACTGAGCAGAAAAATAAAAGTAGGAGTCAAGTACAGGCAAGTACTGGGTGACGGTGGGGGATAATGCTTGCTGCCTCAGTGGCACTGGGTGAGCTGCCTCTCACTTCAAATTATTTTACATGAGCACTGAGCATGGACTGAACAGCTATGGCCAGGTTTTCTCCAAAGCGATTTCGTCACTTAAAGATGCAATTAGGTATGGGCTTGGCCCTTCCAGAAAACATGGCTATGCCCCTGTCTTCATCTCTAGGTACCTAAATATCCTGTGGGGATGGGAGGGAGTGAAGGAACCTCAAACATTCAAGAGGTTTGTGTAAAAATCATGAATGTAAAATATATATCTATATTTTCAAAGCGTGTCACTTGACCTTTGATATTTTGAGCCTGTATGGTTCATGATTTCAAGCTTTTGAGCACAAATGTTCAGGTTAGGTACACTTTATCCATTAACTGCAGCTTTCATTTTAAAAGAAAATCCCTTGATTCCTGGAGCTGGGTATTAAAGAAATACCAGAACTGTCATAAATTCTTGCAGAAGGATGGTTTCAAGCTTTTGTTTTAAAAGAAAAAAAATAGGTACCTGGGGAAAGATCTTTGCTATCTATTGTCATAAATTTTGACAATAACTTTTCCATTCTTCAGCTATATTTGCAGAACCACACAGCACCTCTAATAATAATTCAACAGCTGTAAATTCCTATGGCTGTTAACAAGCGACTTTGTAGAGTCTAGGACAAAGGGTCTGCCTTCCATATCAAAGTTAATGGAGGCAAATGCTCTTTGGGGTGAATTTCTTTTGTGGGTAGGAAATTCTTCATAACCCTTACGTTGAAATAGGTTGATGCCTTTTCAACATTAATTCATTTTTACTAACCCTTTGTGGAAGTTTTCATGCATATGTTTCTGCGTATAACCTAAGGGATGAGCATTGTTTCAACTCTACAGTCTTCATATGCAACTTCTTCTGAGCCTGGTTTACCTCCCACTATAATCATCCACACCTAAATCCCCAGACAGTACCACTGAAAAAATTTAATAGAAACTTTCACAGATTTCCTCCTCCAGAGTCTAGAACATCCTGTAATCTTTGTGGATTATTCATATTGATGACAAAATGACACTGACTTCCTTTGTAAGTCCCCCCATCCCCCAGTGGGCTTAGTTTAAAGCCCAGTGGAGCAGGTCAGCCAGCCTGGTGAGAAGAGTCCCCTCCCCAGGGGTTGCTCAGCGAGCCAGCAGTGGCAGTAGTCCCCCCATCAGATCAGCTGATTAAAAATTCTAAAGTTAGGGACAGACATTCAAAAAGCCTGAGCCTGAATTGATTCAATCTTTGCAGGTTAGTCTAACCTGGCTAGGATAAATCAGGTTTGTAACCAGACAGACATGCCAGAAATGCAGGCACATGCCTGCAGTGACTCAGGCTAGAAGCCAGGGGGCTCTAGAGCCTCCTTCCCTTCCCTTCCACAAGGCTGAGCTGAGCGGGGTGTGGCCAGGCCCCAGCAGGACACTGTGATTAGGGAGCCCCCCTTAATAACAGAGCATTTATCAGCTCTGTTATCAGCATTTAGCACCCCATCAGAAAACAAAGCCTTGCTCACTGCACCCTCTTCTTAAACAGCCTTTTCCAAAGGAAGGAATGTAGGGACATTACCATCTGAGCTGTTAATTACCTCCAAAAAGCTCTAAGCAGACACTGCCTTATCTGCCTTACACAGCATTAGCTTGCATACCACATGCTGGCTACAGTCCGTGCTATGGGAGAGAGGGATCTCTGCTTAAGCAGTGAGGCAGGGGGTGGGGAGCGGGGACACAGGTAAGCCATCAGACCCTGCTATGCCACCAAGTCTCTGCCAGAGCTCCAGCCAGGGAGCAGAGCAGCGGGGCCAGCCCAGCTCTCTGGAGCAGAGAGCCCCAACCCAGCCCAGAGAGCATGACAGGATGCTGGGGGTGTCTGGTTTAGCTTAAACCTGCAAAGAGTCTGGGACAGACATTGCATAAGCTGGTTTGACCCAAATCAGTTAAGTCTGTGTCCCGGGGAGCTAGAGCGGGACTTACAGGCACCATCGGAGAAACCCGCGTGGCACGTCAGCCACTTGTTTATACAAATGCGGCCGGAACATGATGTCACCAGGAGCAGGCGGCCAGCAGGATAAAAGCGGCCGTGGAAGAAAGGAAGGCAGAGGCAGAGGAACCGGGACCGGATCCAGCAGCAAGAGGGGCGGAGAGCCCCAGAGCGGAGCAGGCGGCAGCTTCCCCAGGAAGAGGGGCGGAGAGCCCCAGAGCGGAGCAGGCGGCAGCTTCCCCAGGAAGAGGGGAGGAGAGCCCCAGTGAGGGGCAACAACCCGCTCAGCCAGAGGGGAGAACAGCAATGACAGCTGGCTGCAGGGCGTCGGACGAGTGGAGACCGGCAGTGTGGCTGGAGATGGACCACAAGGAAAGAGAAGCTGGAAGAATGGCCGAGGAGGAACCTTCGGGATACGGACCTGAAGCCCGCGAGACCCACAGGTTGAGTGCCGGGGTGGTGGTGCAGGGACACAACCCTGCAAGAGGGGGCGAAGACCCAGGAGAGCCCCAAGAGGGTGTAGTCAGGTGGAGGTCACCGCCAACCGGCTGTGTTTAGAAACCTATAGGGTGCACTAGGGAGGTTGGGGGGCTAGATACTGCCCAAGGGGACCCGGGGAGGTCCGAATAGGATCCTCAGCCAGTAAAGGGCTGAGGAGCTGGTCTTTAAGTTGTTTATAGGTTTGTTTCCCATTTAAAAGGGTACCCCAGCAGGAACAGCTGAGGTGACATATTCATGAAGATAGGGTCAAGGATGCTTTAGAGAGGCACAACCTGTGCTGCGACCCAGTGCAGAGTCAAATAGGACATAGGAAGGAGAGGACGGGGCAGACGGGCCCACGAGTAATCCGAAGAGGGCAGGCCAGGCAAAAGGGGAACTACCAGCCCACCAACAGGAGGTCTGACCCATAAAAAAGAGAAGGCACTAGAGGTGGCATGAGGCCAGGGTACAGGGGTGGTAGAGCCCCACAATGTGACCGCCGAGGGATCCTGGGCCGCGGAGCACCCACAAACCGACCTTAGCTGAACTTAATATCAAGTCATGGTGGGCAAGAACTAAGGCGGGGACTTGGCAGTAAGAGATCTGCTCTGATCCCGTAGCAATCCTGTGAGAGCAGCGGCATCCCCCTACTGAAGGTGAACCACTTACGGGTGAGGACCCTAGTCTGGCGGTCACAGTCCGATACTACATTCAAGAAGGTTAATCTCAAATCAGTTTCAGCTATTTTCAAACTGGTTTATGTGCATTGAATGAATGTCTGTTCTGTTATAGGTTTAAACCAATGTCTGATCACTTAAATCAGTTTATGTGTAATGTCTGTCCCTAGCCCAAGAGCTATACATGATAACTGTCAATGGTAGTTTATCATATTAACCTCATTTACATCTCTTCCCTTTACCAATTAAGTTTTGGGGTGTTTCAGGGTATTATTTTTGGACATATGGGACAAGAGTTGTAGGTAATATAAATCAGCAGAACTCCGTCAACCTCAGCCAGGCTATCCTCATTTACTCCAGCTGGGGATTAGACTTGGTAATAATGTGCTCCACCACCCATGTTTTTATCAGGATACACATAGGCACCACAGCAGTGAGCAGTCTATCATTTAAATACACTAAAAAATTGCATACAGTGGAATTCATAAAGACCTTGAAAAGAACTCTAAAATAAAGGCAACTTGAAATACTGCATGATCTCTCTATGTAAGATTGCAGTGCAGCAAAACTTTGAGAAGGGCATGGCAAAACCCAGACGTTTTGACCTCCTTGGGCTCCTTTTGGAAATCCCACTTATGTTATGACTTGGGATCCTGGCTTTTAAACTAAAATCTAATAAAATAAAAGGCAAGCCTAAACTAAACTGTGGTTTTAAGCATGCTGAATTTAAATTCAGTAGTCACCAGAAATACTTCCTGTCAATAGAGTAAGTATTTTATGCCCTGAATTTTATAAATAGTTATCTCTGCAGTGTGATAAATTGAATCAAAACTGCAGAAGGAAACAGCCCAAGACATTGAAAACTCAGATCCAAATCCACATTGTCTGCTACAGACAATCTCTAGGAAAAAAGTTTGATTCTTTAATTGTTATAACAATTACTTACTGTCAGATAAAGTTAATGTTACCTACTACAACATTATGTATCACAATAATGCTCCCAGGACTTGCAGAAATGTGCTGGCTGATTGATGGATTTTATTGCTGAATTCCAATGCATTTTCAGAGTGAAAAATATCTAGCCTTCGTATCCTAGTAATGGATCTAACTTGTCTGTTCCATTGCGCTAGAATCTCTACATGCATCGCCGTAATTAAGATCAGAGAGTAGAAACGTCTTCCCTATTCCTTCCAACTGAAAATGGTTCAAGAAGAGCAGCAGGATACCATTAAAGATAAAATACACAGTATCAGCCATGTTTACTCTCCTCTAATAGTATTGAATTATATTATTTCAGTGTTTGTTTTCTCTAATAAAATACAAAGACACAATCATATTAGCACTATCCATTTTCTATTTGCAGATAGGAAAATGCTGCAGTGATGAAGACTTTGTTTCCTGCCAGCTCTGGCTCTCTTTCAGCTTCAGAAGAAGGTAACAGCTATTTGTATAGTGGTACGAGCAAAAGGAAAGTGGATAGTAAATAACTTTTTGCTCATTATGCAGATAATTTCTGCCGTCAAGCTGTTTCTAACTCAGGCAGATGTTTAAGTTCCTTTAAGCTGCAGGAAGCATGATAGAATCATTTTTCTTTCTCCTCTCTAGGAGCAAATGCCAAGCTGTTTGTGAACTTCTAGTAAGGCACTCCAGTCTGTTGAGTGTGAAACAAACAGGGTGGATAAAAATAAGAAGATGAGCTTTCAGTATTAAGCAAAGAACCTGGAAAATGCATAGGGCAGAAACAAATTTCTAGTGGATCCTACAAGGCCAAAGTTCACTTTGATGCCCAAAGTGGAGTTTTTCAAACCTCATGTGGAAATGAATGCCTAAACCCTGGAGTTGGCTATAGAACTGGAGGCTTGTATTTTCAGCGTCTGAAATGTATGGTGGCTCTTAAGCAGAGGTGTAGTAATGCAGCCAGGTACCACAGATGATTTCTGGCTCCTGTCATGCCACTAGCATGATTGTGCAGCTTTGGCAGCAGCAGCACCAGTTTTTTCCATTCCCCTTCAAGTTACCTCAACCTGGTTATGCCACTGCTCATACACAAGTATCTGCATATGGAGTATAGTCTTGCACATAGACAAGAGACTACTAGAGAGAGGTCTCAGAGCTGTGATCCATTTTCCAAACACTTTTCTAGTGGATCAATAAGTGACATCAGGTCTGTGTAATGGGGTTAATCTTACCCTCTCAGCAGCTGATAGTGTCATGCACAGAAGGATTCACAGCACAATATTACTTAATTTCAGACATTTCCCCCTCTTTTAATCCTGTTTTCCAATTCAGATACTTGGTCATATTGAGATGCATGAATCACATAATGATTTCTGTCTCCAGTTTCCACACTTCCTCTTCCTTTTTCAGCCTGTTTCTCACTTCAGTTGTCCTTCCCCATGATCTCTCCCCCAATCCTTCTTTTCTGCTCCTCTGGTTAGTAATAAATGTGAATTCTGCTAAATTCCTTGTCACAAGGACATGAAAAAGGGAAAGAAGGGAGTTTAGTAACAAGCAGGTCATTCTGTAGCTCCAGTGTAGTGCTCACTGGGTTCAACAACCATGGTCTGGCATGAATGAGAAGAACTAAACAACAATGTTTATTGTGGTGCAGTAGGTAACCCTCTGTAGACCCTTTTGTCTCTCTTTAGCTAACTCCCTTGTGCATAGGGATCATCTCCCAATTCCCAATTCCTTTAAATTAAGGAGCATCTTTAAATTAGAATTTTTATCACTACATTCAGGGCTCAGCCCAGGACTTAGAGATGAAGGCTGTGAGGTTGCATTTATATAGGTCAGGAATTTATGTTGTAATCTTGATAAATAATCTCTTTTGAGTCAAACTCCTGAATCTCTCAGGATGGGCAAGAGTGGATTCAGAGCTGAGTACACTAAGGCAAGTTTTTATCTGTGGTAGGTTTTTTTTTTTTGGAGCGGGGGCAGGGTGTTTCCTTGTAGCACAAGATTGCTTTGTGAATAGAAGAGTATGGTACCTAGGACTTTTCAAATATCTCTGGCAGACATTTCATTTTATTTTGGCTGAAGCTTACATCCCCTTGTATTTGGTGATGGCATAAACATAACTCATCTTTTTTCTGACTTCATCAGCCCTGCTTGCCCAACAAGGGCTGCAGAGAAATGCAACTACTACCTGGACAATAGGCCCAGCAACTTTTTCTAGGTCCATAATCAGGACTTCTCTGCACTGGGCTGAACACAAACTACCAGTTCCAAAGATTCACAAAAATCAGGAGGCTGGGAATCTGGATTCAAGCCTGATTTGACCCTGGTATTGGCATATAAAACTGCTGTGTGTTAAGATGGTTCTTCTCTTGTTAAAGTACCCAGTTAGAGTACTGGGTAATGATGGTGAGTTTCTAAACCCTAATTATGGCTGGTCCTTTCAGATTATTTTGGGAGAAAGGCATTGTGGATCTCTCCTACCTCTGGCATAGATATGCTCTCAGTCACAGCCAACCATTGGGTTCTTCTAAGTCAGGGGGTCCCCTCAGGCTCTGTG
Source organism: Crocodylus siamensis (assembly GCF_052110815.1). Taxonomy (NCBI): domain Eukaryota; kingdom Metazoa; phylum Chordata; order Crocodylia; family Crocodylidae; genus Crocodylus; species Crocodylus siamensis. The sequence goes on from NC_143397.1 coordinate 101,347,034, forward strand.
GCCCCCCCATTGGGCACCTCAGAGACGGCCACCCAGACGGAGCCCATGGTTCCGGGCTCCACGCAGACAGAGCCCCTGGCTCTTGGCTGCGGGGGCTGCCTGTTCCTTTTTCAGGCTCTGGGGCCCAGGAGCATGGCCACCTCCCCTTGGGGGGTCTGCTCCCTACTGGGGTCTCTGGGGCACCAGCTGGAGGAGCTCCAGGCCACAGTCCAGAGACTGCGTGCCATCAGGGACTGCGAGCAGGAGATAGACTCCTACTGCCCGGCCCTTCTCCCGCGGGAGCCGCAGGGGATAGCACCGTCTCCCTTCACGGCTAAGGAGGACTCTGGGACCTCCCGCTCTGCCCAGTCAGGATCATGGACCAAGGTGGTCAAGGGCCCCAAGGCCCGCGCACCAAGGCCCCTCCCTCACCGGAGCTTAGCAACAGGTTCGCACCTCTTACAGCCCCAGCAGAGCCTGCTCAGTTGCCGGCTCCCGCAGGCAACCCAGGCTCAACCGCAGCCACTGGCCCTGCTCTCCCCAAGTCAAAGCGAAAGGTGTTTGTTGTGCGAGACTCCATCCTGTGGGGCACTGAGGGGGCAATCTGCCGCCCCGACCCCTTAGCCCGGGAAGTCTGCTGCTTCCTGGAAGCCCGCATCCGAGACATTGTGGAGAGGATCCCGCAGCTCCTCTGGCCCACAGACCACTACCCCATGCTCCTTATTCACATGGGCACCAATGACATGGCTCGGAGCACCCCCAGCCAGGTCATGAGGCGCTACAGAGAGTTGGGAGCGGGGCTTAGGAGTCTGGGAGCTCAGGTGGTGTTTTCGTCGATCCTCCCAGTCTCAGGCTATGGGCTGAGGAGGGAGAGAAGGATCCAAGCAGTGAACCAAAGACTGCGGCGCTGGTGTCATCGGGAAGGCTTTGGCCTCCATGACCACAGCTCGCTCTTTGCCGAGAGAGGCAGCGAGCTGCTGGGAAGAGATGGCCTCCACCTCTCCCCCCTGGGGAGGAGGCTCTTCTCAGCCAGGCTGGCTGACCTGCTCCACTGGGCTTTAAACTAAGCCTGCTGGGGGATGGGGGGACTACTGCCACTGCTGGCCCGCTGAGCAACCCTTGCAAAGCCAGCAGACCAAGGCACTTAAGGGAGCCCACCCCTGCCCCAGCCCTGGCACAATCTGTGGGCAAGGCAAGAGCCCCTAAGGGCACACATGCCTGCCTGTACACTAATGCCAGGAGCATGGGCAACAAGCAGGAGGAGCTCGTCCTCCTGCTCAGTGCAAAGAATTATGACGTCATTGGGATAACGGAGACCTGGTGGGACTCCACCCATGACTGGACCATGGGTATAGAGGGCTATACCCTGTACAGGAGGGATCATGTTGACAAAAGGGGCGAGGGTGTAGCTCTCTCTGTGAAGGAAAGCTACATGTCCCTGCAAGCTGATGTTGGCGATCGGCATGGAAAGTTAGAGACCCTCTGGGTAAAAATTCGTGGGGAATATGGCACAGGGGACACAACGGTGGGAGTCTACTACAGACCTCCCACTCAAAGTCCTGAGCTTGACCAGGAGTTCGCCCAGGAGCTGACTGAGGCTGCTTGCTCCAGGACCTTGGTTGTCATGGGTGACTTCAATTACCCGGACATCTCATGGGAAGATCACTCAGCAAAATCCAAGAGGTCGCAAAGCTTTCTCTCATGCGTGGATGACCTCTACCTGACTCAAGAAGTCTATGGGCCAACGAAAGGCAAAGCGCTGCTTGACCTGGTACTGGCTACGGGGGATGACCTAATCGGCAACCTAGAGATCAATGGGAAGCTGGGTGACAGCGACCACGAGCTGATCACCTTCACCATCTGCCGTAAAGCTGGCAAGTCAGTCAGCAACACAGAAGTCCTTGACTTCAGAAAAGCCGACTTTGACAAGCTCAAGAGGCTTGTCGGTCAGGCCCTCAGGGACCATGACCCCAGGGAGATGGGAGTTCAAGAAGAGTGGTTGCTTCTCAAGGAAGCGATCCTCAATGCACAAGCTAAATCTATTCCAACACAGAGGAACGGCAGAAAGAAGGCACAGCAGCCCCCCTGGCTCTCCAGGGACCTAGCAGACCTCCTACGGCTAAGAAGGAAAGCCTACAAAGGATGGATGATGGGATTCAGCTCCAAGGAGGATTATTCCGCACTGGTCCGGTCCTGCAGGGAGCAAACCAGGAAAGCCAAGGCTGCAACTGAACTCCAACTAGCTTCAAGCATCAAGGACAACAAAAAGTCCTTTTTCAGATATGTGGGGAGCCAGAAGAAAAGCAAGGGCAATGTCAGACCCCTGCTAAACCAGATGGGTCAACTGGCAACTGATGCCCAGGAAAAAGCCAACCTATTAAATAGGTATTTTGCGTCAGTCTTTCATCAGTCCCATGGGACACCCATGCCTGCTATGGGACAGGGAGGTCCGGTTGATGGGGATCCCCTACCCTCCATAAATGCTGACCTCGTGAAGGAACATCTTGAGAAGCTGGATACCTTCAAGTCAGCCGGCCCTGACAATCTGCACCCCAGGGTACTCAAGGAGCTGGCGAGCGTCATAGCCCAGCCCCTGGCACGGATCTTTGAAAACTCCTGGCACTCTGGTGTAGTGCCCGAAGACTGGAAGAAGGCCAATGTGGCGCCGATCTTCAAGAAAGGGAGGAGAGTGGATCCGGCTAACTACAGGCCCATTAGCCTGACTTCTATCCTGGGAAAGATCTTAGAAAAGTTTATTAAGGAGGCCATCCTTGATGGACTAGCCCAGGCTAACAGCCTAAGGGATAGCCAGCATGGGTTTGTTGCGGGTAGGTCTTGTTTCACCAATCTCATTTCCTTCTATGACCAGGTCACCTATCACCTGGATGAGGGAGAAGAGATTGATGTCATATATCTTGACTTCAAAAAAGCCTTTCATCTGGTATCCCATGATTACCTCTTGGCCAAACTGACCAGTTGTGGCCTTGGCTCCACCACGATCTGCTGGCTGGGAAATTGGCTCCGTGGTCGGACCCAGAGGGTTGTAATTGATGGCAGTCACTCATCATGGTGCCCTGTGACCAGTGGGGTCCCTCAAGGCTCTGTCCTGGGACCCATCCTGTTCAACATCTTCATTAATGATGTGGACATTGGAGTCAGGAGTGGACTGGCCAAGTTCGCTGATGACACCAAACTTTGGGGCAAAGCATCCGTGCCAGAAGATAGGCGGGTGATCCAGGTGACCTGGACAAGCTCAGCAAATGGGCAGACGAGAACCTGATGGTGTTTAACACCGAAAAATGCAAGGTTCTCCACCTGGGGAGGAAAAACCTGCAGCATCCTTATAGGCTCGGCAGTGCTACGTTGGATAGCACTACAGAAGAAAGAGACTTGGGGGTCATCATTGACCAGAAGATGAATATGAGCCTGCAATGCGATGCTGCGGCTAGTAAAGCGACCAAAATGCTGGCGTGCATCCATAGATGCTTCTCGAGCAAATCCCGGGACGTCATTCTCCCCTTGTACTCGGCCTTGGTGAGGCCACAGCTGGAGTACTGCGTCCAGTTTTGGGCTCCACAATTCAAAAAGGATGTGGAGAAGCTTGAGAGAGTCCAGAGGAGAGCCACACGCATGATCAGAGGTCAGAAAAACAGATCTTATGATGATAGGCTGAGAGCCATGGGACTCTTTAGCCTGGAAAAGCGCAGGCTCAGGGGTGATCTGATGGCCACCTATAAGTTTATCAGGGGTGACCACCAGGATCTAGGGGAATGTTTGTTCACCAGAGCGCCCCATGGGATGACGAGGTCGAACGGTCACAAACTCCTGCAAGACCGTTTCAGGCTGGACATAAGGAAGAATTTCTTTACTGTCCAAGCCCCCAAGGTCTGGAACAGTCTGCCAGCGGAGGTGGTTCAAGCGCCTACATTGAACACCTTCAAGAGTAAATTGGATGCTTATCTTGCTGGGATCCTATGACCCCAGCTGACTTCCTGCCCTTTGGGCAAGGGGCTGGACTCGATGATCTCCCGAGGTCCCTTCCAGCCCTGATGTCTATGAAATCTATGAAAATTATGGCCCATGGGCTGGATGCAGCCCATCAACCCATTCTAACTGGCCCACAGGGCCTCTAAACATTTTAGAAAATTAATTTTTATCTGTCCCTGGCAGCCTGTCAAAGATGATAGGAAGCCAGTGGTAGTAGGACCCAGCAGGAGCCTGTGGCTGAGCAGCAATGCCAGCCTGGCTCCACCTTCTACCCTTCAGCTCCCAAACAGAAGCCTCTGCAGTTTCTGGCCCCAATGCTTAACCACCTTTGTAGTCAGAAAGTTCTTTCTAATCTTCAACTTACAGTTTGAAGCCATTGCTCCTAGTCCTATCCCCTATAGCCATCCTCTTTATAATCTCCCTTGAAGTATTTGATGCTGGGAAGCATTATGAAGTCCCTTGATATTTGTGTTGTTCCTCTTAAAATCCTTTTCTAGTCTTCTGCTTTTTTCCTTCCTTCACTTTACATTTCCAGAAGACAAAGGCTGCATCATGAAAATGGTTAAAACATGTTCCACAATGGAGGGAGAAATCTGGTCACCTGTACTCCATCAACTTATCTTAGTTTCTTGAATGCCTTGGGGAAAATCACACAGACATCATACTTTTGGAAATCAGTTCCTTGGTAACTTTTGCTTTTCTATCTCCTGTTCCTAGTCAACAAGTCAAAAGAACATGATTCATATTCCAATTGGGTAATTTTCAAGAACAGGATAAGGGAATACTTGAATCTTTAACCATTTGCGGTAAAGGATTGGTAAAATAATAAGAGAGTCATTGTTTTGTCTGCATATCTACAGCAGAATATCTAGCAATACTGACTCTTGATGTCCATACTGCTTCAGAGGAGAGGGTGTCTTTAGGCTGTACAGTAGTATGGAATGACCTGTCTGAGAAGTGCCATATTTTACCTAATTACCCACTTCATGTCTTCCCTTCTCTAAGGTGAAAGGTCTTCTCATGAGCAGATCTAGGATTTTGAAAAGGAGCAGATGATCCTTGCCTCTCTTTGTTATTGGGAAGGGGAAGCAGCCTGCCAAACAGTATCTGAGCTTCTTGCCCCAGACCATAGCAGAGCCCCAGCCTTGGCAACCCCCTGGACATCCGCTGACAATGGGTGAGGGAGTAGTGACCAGACCTTTCCCTGCCCCATGGTAGGAGGTTGGGGAGGCTTTGTGTGCCCCTGCCACCTCTTCCTCCCTTACCCAGATCTTGCAGGCTTCCTCACCCTGGGCAGAGCAAGGTAGAGGGGAATATTTTATGCCAAACATTGGAGAGCAGTAGCAATGGCGCCAGCTTACCTAAAGCTCTTACCATAATTTAGAATATGCAGTTTCATGTGTCTTGACTTAAAGCAAAGCACTGGCAAGAAACGTGTGGTTGGGGGAGGTGTTTGGATTGATTAGAGTGAAAACCAGAGACTACCTTAGAATGAAAATTAGAGTGTGAGCCTTATGAAATACTAGCCAATTGCCCATCAAGAATCATGCGGGGGTGGAAGGGGGAGGGGGCCATCACCTAACGCCCCATGCTGCCGCTATCTGCCTCTTGCAGGGAGTGGGGTGAGGGAGCCGAGGCCAGTTTCCCTCACCCCCTGTCTGGTCCTCAGCACCATTTGCAGGGAGCAGGGCAGGGAAGCTCCCCACCCTCAGTCCAGTTTTCATGCTTGGAGCACTCTGATTGGCTGTTTCCATCAGCTAATCAGAGTGTGAATAAGGCGTTACAGACAGACAGACAAACAGACAGACTTAGGCTTTTATAGTATTAGATGTTGCAGGCCTATGTCTTCCTCTTAGACGAGTGAATGACTGCGCATATTAAGAGCTCTGGGAGGATTGTACTCACCTTTGGCATAATGCTTCTGGCAGTACCTGGTTGGCACAACCTGGCCATGAGTTTGGCCTTTGAAAAGAACACCAAGGAATCGTAATTTTTGTCTAGTTTAACTTGTCCAGCCCAGTAGCCAGTCAATCCGCAGCCTGTACCGGTGCATGGGATTGTTTTGTCCTAAGTGCAGGACTTTGGACTTCTCTTTATTGAACCTTGTGTGCTGGTGATAGATTAGCCACTACTCATCTTCCCTGTTTACTCTCCTTTAATGCTCCCCTGCCACACCTTTGATGTTAAGAAAAACAAAAAAAGAGAAATAAATGATGGGTGGTGAGATCTTCTGCTTTATTGATATCTGGGTTATGACCACAGACCTCTTCACAGGGCTCCTCCACCCATATACCTTCTCCTCACTACACCACAGAGCCAATATAAGCCGGTGATTTCACTTGACACTGTTCACATCAGAAACACAATAAGGTGACTACGGTCCGCTTATTTGTCCGCACCACTCTGTACATTGACTGTCTCTAGGTATCCAAAGGGAAAAATTGCTTATTTTTTATCTTGTGTATTAACTCCTTTTATCCATCTATTCTTGAGCCAGTCCATGAATGACTCACAGGGTCCCCTTGCATCCTATGAATTATCCAGCCATGCACTTTAATTCATTCCTGCATTCCCAACATTGCATCACAGCATAATATAACTTCTTTATCTATCATGTGGTCAGTCTGTCAGTGCTCCCTCAGTCACCCTCACATCCTTCACACAATATTTGGGTATCAACGAGCCTAGTCTTTCAGTTCCAGTCCCACAATACCTTCTAGTTCTCTGGCTTAGGAGCCTGTGGCCTTGCCAATGTTGTGGCCCATTGCCCTGACCTAGTAGAGCCTACTAATTCCATACATTAAATAAAGCTTCCTCTTCCTTGAAGATTCTCAAAAGGCACCCAGCCCCTGGCACTCACAGCCTTGCTGGGAGCAAGCTGGGGGAGGTGCCTGCTGAACTGGTGCACGGCTCCATGGGGGTCCTCTTTCCTTCAGGAGGTAACCTGCATGGGCAGAACTCACTAGACAATGTCATTTCCTCACGCACCAGGATTTACATGCTGCCTCGTCATCCAAGGTACATGTATCTCCTTTGTTTTGACTGCTGGTTAGTCTCCCAGTCTTTATACTAGTTAATCCAATTACGCTGTCATGCCTCTGCGTAGTTTGCCTGTGCTCCTGCTCTCCAGTACATTCCCTTTCTGGGGCAACCAACCCTCTGGCTCAACTTGGGTTTTAACTTCTAGGTTTCCTCCCAGAACCAATGAGAACTGGGACTGCTCCCATGTGTTTCCCTGCTGCCAGGGAAATTTGCTTTTTACATATAGGTAAGCTTATCCTCCACTGACAGGTGTCAGGTGGAACTCTCCTAATTGTAACAGGCACTGAGGTGCATGCCCTGTTACAAACCTCATGAGATTTCTTTTGATCTAATCCCTCAATTTGTTAAGGTCTCTTTGATTCCTTGCCTATCCTCCAGTGTATCTACTACTCCCTGCAGCTTGGTGTCATCTTCAAACTTGTTGAAGGTCATTGATGAAGATATTGAACAAAACTGGTCCCAGGACTCACCCCAGGAGCATTCCACTTGATACCAGCTGCTAACTAAACATTGAACCCTTAATTACTACCCTTTGAGCCCAATGAGCCAGCCACTTTTCTATTTACCTTACAGTCCAAAGCTAACCTATTTAATGACTTCTTTGCCTCCATTTTCCTGAGCAGGGACTGGATCAGCCCCCCCACTGGGCCCCCCTCAGGCCCCAGGGGAGGCACACCCAGGCCAAGGGTCAGTGAGGATCTAGACAGGGAACTTCTGGAGAGACTGAATGTATTTAAATCATCTGGTCTGGACGATCTCCACCCCAGAGTGCTGAGGCAATTAGCTGAGGTCATTGCAGGACCCTTGGCACGACTTTACGGGCACTCGTGGTGCTCTGGTGTGGTGCCAAAGGACTGGAAGAGGGCCAACGTGGTTCCCATCTTCAAAAAAGGGAAGAAGGAGGACCTGAGAAACTATAGGACAGTTAGTCTTACCTCAATCTTGGGTAAGCTTTTTGAGAGAATTATCCTAGCACATGTCCATGAGGGGCCAGCAGGGGAGATTATGCTTAGGGCCAACCAACACAGGTTCATTAAAGGCATGTCCTGTCAGACCAACCTGGTGGCCTTCTATGACCAGGTGTCACGGAGTCACAGAGGTGCTCCGGGATTGAGAGGGTGATTGGCAGAGCTGTCAATCACCCAGGCAGCTCAGGTGCCTGGTTGCCAGGGCAACCAGGCGGTCACATGGCCGGAAGAGGGCAGGGCCAGGCCTTTATAACTAGCTGAGGCCAGAGCTAGACACACAGTTCCCTTCGGGCTGCTGCAGGAGCAGGAGCTCTGCGGCTCGAGCTGAGTGGCCTGAGGGAGTGCTTGCTGCTTTACCCCACAACAGGCCGCGATGATGCAGGGAACAAGATCGCCCTGACTGGAGGTAGGATGGAAAGCCCTGGTAGGGCTGGGAGTTGTTAGGCGTGTGGAGCCTCTGTATTTATGTTATAGCCAGATGGCTGGAGTATTACGTTATAGTTTACACCGGAGGACCGGGTGAGGCTGTAGGGGAGCGAGGAGGCCTCAGGGGGGCTCCCCAACAGCTTGGGGGTTCCCAGTGCCCAGTTGAGGCACAGTGCCAGGGGCACTAGTGTCGGTGCTGCTGGGCATTATAGTGCGCCAGGGAGGCGCGGTGTGCGGGGTTACAGACCCCGGCCCATAAGGGCGGTGTTTAGCCCCGGAGCGGGGCAGGGACAGAGTGCAAGAGGCGCGGAGTCAGCCCCGAGAGGGCAAAGCCCCGGAGCGGGGCAGCGACAGAGCGCAAAAGGCGCGGAGTCAGCCCTAGAGAGGGCAAGGCCCCGGAGCGGGGCAAAGACAGGGCGCGTGGCGTGTTGGCCCCAGAGGGGGAAGCCCACAGGGGCGAAGCGCAGGGAGCGCGGTAGAGGCCCCTGGGGGGGCGAGGCCCCAGAGAGGGGCCGAATAGCCAGGCCTGGCTAGCCACCCAAGGGCGCCGAGACTAGGGCGGTGATAGCGCCGGCCCGAGGGCGCCGAGACTAGGGCGGCGATAGACCTAAGGCTAGCGCAGTGAGAGCAGCCGAGCTAGCCACCCGAGGGCGCCGAGACTTGGACGGCGATAGAGCCGGCCCGAGGGCGCCGAGACTAAGGTGGTGATAGAGCTCAGGCTAGAACCCGGCCCGAGGGCGCCGAGATGAGGGCGGCGGGGGTGAGCCGGCCCGAGGGCGCCAAGGGGTGAGCCGGCCCGAGGGCGGCGGGAGTGAGCCGGCCCGAGGGCGCCGAGACTAGGGCGGCGGGAGTGAGCCGGCCCAAGGGCGCCGAGACTAGGGCGGCGGTAGAGCCAGCCCAAGGGCGCCGAGACTAGGGCAGTGATAGAGCCGAGATCCGGGCAGAGGGAGCGTGCCGGCCCAAGGGCGCCGAGGTTAGGGCGGCGAGAGCGCTCCAGACTTAAGACAGAGCCGGCGATTAGCCAGGCGCCGGCTAGGACCCGGTCCAGGGGGCGCCGGTAGTGAGCGGCACGAGGCGGCAGGGGCCCGGGCAGCCCTCCGAGAGCGTATGGCAACGTGGAACTCTGCGGCGGGCCTGATCCCGGATTGAGGCCGAGCGGCAGTTCCAGGAGGCCGGCCACTATCCCGGCTTCGCCCCGGCAACCCGTCCGGTGGTGCCGCGGGCTGCGTTGCTACCTCCGGAGCCCCGGAGCCAGAACCGGGTTGACCTCATGACGGACGCGGGACTTAGAAAAATTTCGCCGCGCCGCGTGGCGGGCGGTTGACCTGGGCCCCCCCGGCGCGGCCTGGAAGTCCGTATGAGGTCGTTTTTGGACGCGGCGTCCGACCCTTCGATCCAGGAGGGCGGACACTTTTGGTGGTTTGCCCCGGTGGCGGGGCCGGGTGCCACGGATTCAAAACTTCTAGGAAACGTCCGCGGAGATTTTCAGGGACACATTTTTTGGACCTCAAATGCCCATCTTCAGTTCCAGGAGGTCGGTGAGAGAAACCTCCGGGGCAGAACCGCGCTGCGTCCAAGGGTTGAAGGCGAGTTGTGTTCCCTGCTGCTGAGAGGGGGGATGGCGGACACTTTGACATGTGAGCTCCCGGTCCCAGCCCGGTTGTCACGGCTGGCCCGAACCCCCCGGGCCAGGCCTCCCGCGGTCCTGGGCCGTGCCCCGGGTGCCGCTGCTGCGCTTCGCTCGCCGCTCAGTGCGGCAAACCTTTGGGGAGGGCTCCTTGCGGGTCGGCGGTCCGCCGCCGGTGTTCAGGTGAGGTGGTTACCTCCCCCCCACTTCTCCTTTTCTCTCTCCTGATCGATGTGGTGCCTGCGGTCACGTCGGGGAGGGCCCTTAGCGGGCCGGTGGTCCCACCGCCGGTGTTCAGGCGAAGCGGCTTCCTCCCCAACCCGTGTGACCCCTCTGTGTCGGAAGCGAGGCTCTTCCCCCTGCCCCGCGGAGGGGGATGCTGGACCGAGTTGGTGCTCCGGTGACCCTGAGCGGCCCTGGGAGCCCGCCCTCCCAGTGGTCTGCACATGCTGAGATGCCAGGTGAGAGTTGGCAGGCCTGGCTGGGTGAGCCCCCCTGCGCGTGCTTGGGGGTCCCCGCCTTGCCCCTCCACTCTCCGCGTCTCCAGGACACCGTCTTCTCTAGCGATCGTCGTGCAGGCGGATGCTTCCGCCCCTCCCGGGGAAAGCGGGTGGGAAGAGGGCGCTCGGGCTCCGGCCTGGCGCCTGCCCTTCCCTCCCCGCCGTCCTTCCCCATGCTGCGCGGCCCCCCGCCTCCGAGTTGGAGGCGCCGAGACTTGGACGGCGATAGAGCCGGCCCGAGGGCGCCGAGACTAAGGTGGTGATAGAGCTCAGGCTAGAACCCGGCCCGAGGGCGCCGAGATGAGGGCGGCGGGGGTGAGCCGGCCCGAGGGCGCCGAGACTAGGGCGGCGGGAGTGAGCCGGCCCGAGGGCGCCGAGACTAGGGCGGCGGGAGTGAGCCGGCCCAAGGGCGCCGAGACTAGGGCGGCGGTAGAGCCAGCCCAAGGGCGCCGAGACTAGGGCAGTGATAGAGCCGAGATCCGGGCAGAGGGAGCGTGCCGGCCCAAGGGCGCCGAGGTTAGGGCGGCGAGAGCGCTCCAGACTTAAGACAGAGCCGGCGATTAGCCAGGCGCCGGCTAGGACCCGGTCCAGGGGGCGCCAGTAGTGAGCGGCGCTGGCGAGCCGACCCAGGAGGCGCCAGCAAGTAGCTGGGCGCCAGCGTGACAGGCCCAGGGCGCGGGGAACGGGCGAGAGATTGGGGCCCGACCCAAGGAGGCGCCAGGTGGGGGAAGAGCCCCGGTGCCCGGGAGTGAGAACAAGGGCACCCGAGGGGCGAGGGACCATACAAGCGTCCCCCGGAACAGCTGCGAGGCTTGGGGCGTGCTGAGGGGGAGGCTTGGAGGCACGCGTTGCCCTTAAGGCAGGAAGCGCATAGATACCCCGTCTGGAATAGGGACGAACAACTAGACCGTCCATTAGGGAAACTGGCAGCCTCCACATTATATATTTTACCATCAAAGTCGTGGCGGGCGAGGTTCTGAGGGTGCTACGTCACCCTAACGTGACGGTAGGCGGCGCTAGGGAGCTCACGGCCGCCCCTAGTCACCGCTCCCTCACACCAGGTCACCAAATCCTTAGATGCAAGGGTAGCAATGGACATAGTCCTTCTGGATTTTTGGAAGGCTTTCGACACTGTCTCTCACCCCATTCTCATTAGAAACTGGGGGACTGTGGTGCCGACACCTACACAGTCAAATGGGTCACCAACTGGCTGGAGGGCCACACCCAGAGAGTGGTGGTGGATGGGTCATTTTTGACCTGGAGGGATGTGGGCAGTGAGGTTACCCAGGGCTCAGTCCTCGGGCCCGCACTGCTCAACATCTTCATCAATGACTTGGACGAAGGGGTAAAGAGCACCCTGTTCAAATTTGCTGATGACACTAAGATGTGGGAGGAAGTGGGCATGCTAGAAGGGAGGAATAGGCTACAATTGGACCTAGACAGGTTACAGGGGTGGGTGGATGAGAATAGGATGGGATTCAACACTGACAAGTGCAAGGTGTCATGCCTGGGGAGGAAGAACCAGCACCATACCTACAGGCTGGGGAACTCCTTTCTCCTCAGTGCAGAGGCAGAAAAGGATCTTGGAGTCACCATTGATGCTAAGATGAACATGGGCCGGCAGTGTGGGGATGCAGTCAGGAAGGCCCACTGCACCTTGTCATGCATCCACAGATGCATCTCAAGTGGAGGTGATTCTCCCCCTCTATTCGGCACTGGTCAGGCCACAGGTGGAGTACTGCGTCCAGTTCTGGGTGCCACACTTTAAGAGGGATGTGGACAACATGGAGGGGGTCCGGAGGAAGGCCACCCGCCTGATCAGGAGGCAGCAGGGCAGGCCCTACGAGGAGAGGCTAAGGGACCTGAACCTTTTCAGCCTCCACAAAAGAAAGCTGAGGGGGATCTAGTGGCCTGTTACAAGCTAGTCATAGGGGACCAGCAGGCACTGGGGGAGTCCCTCTTCCCCCACTACCAGGAGTGACTACCAGGAGTGACTAGAAATAATGGTCACAAGCTGGCAGAGGGTAGATTTAAGCTAGATATCCAGTGGCGCTACTTGACTCTCCGGACAGCTAGGATCTGGAACCAACTTCCAAGAGAAGTGGGGCAGGCTCCTACCCTGGGGGTCTTTAAGAGGAGGCTAGATGAACACCATTCTGGGGTCGTTTGACTCCAGTACTCTTTCCTACCATGGCAGGGGGTCGGACTTGATCATCTGCTCAGGTCCCTTCCAACCCAACTAACTATGAAACTATGAAACTCTTTCTGGTAACAAAAAAAAAAGTTAAGCCAGTTCAGATTGCTTTTGCCATTTTTGTTGCAGATATTTATTCAAAGAAATAAAAAGCATCCCCACAATGTGGAGTTTCTGTAATATTTCATCATTTGAGTCTAGACATTCATTTTGTCTGACTGCTTCATCACATTTTACATTTCAATTGCACATGTGCCAGAGATTACTGTGGTGGGGACATTTAAAAATCGTTTCAACAGGGCAGTAGGTATTTGGGGCATTGGAATTTGAGTTATGAGGGGAATAAGTCCACCAGCTAACAATTTAGCAGACAAATTTGCATCCTTCATTAAACAAGACCGGCTGAATCAGATCAAAGTCAGAAATCATTGACTCTTCTTGTTTCTTGAGTACAATAAATTAAAGCACCCATCCCCCTTGTTACAGGGCATGTTCTATTGATTTGCATTTCTGTGGACTTCAAATGACTAAACAATCAGTTTTTTTAAGTGAAGGGAATAGGTGGGTTTAAACCTGGAATAAATTTTACCTGTTATTTCTCACAGTAAGATCCTCATCTTGCCCCTCCAAAAAAGATGGTGGGTGAGGATCTTTGCAAATCCTTGTTCACAGATATCGTTACCACATTAGTAATGTGTTGTTTACCCCCTCAGAGCTGACTCTGGAACATGATTCCCATCGTGAGAGGGATTAGAAAATGTTTTCCGTTTTGGCAGTATTAAATGTTAGCTTTGTATAAATTTGGGAACCTGGCTAAAAAGTTGCTTCCTGTCAGTAGAGGGAAGAAGGAAAGATGTAAAATCCCATACATATAAAAATTTCTATTTAAGATGTCCCATAAACATGGGAACATGAATATCTTAGTTAATAAGGAAAAGGTAATTGTCCATTTTGAAAGTGGCAAATGTGCAGAATAATCCTCAAATGAGTTATTGGCTTCTTAACAGAATGAAGAGAGACCACATCTTGTTTTCAGTTTCTTGACCAAAGACTCGACTCCCTTGTTTCAAGAAGAGCAAATAATGTAGAAGCTTGCCTTTCTGTTCTATTATTTATATAGGCTCTTACACTGCCAATGTAGTGTGACTGCCTATATTACATGATGTGACTGACATCTATCATGTATGGCTCTCTTTTTCTCATTCTGTTCTCTAGGGGAAGAATTGTGCGCATGGTGTGGCTTTTGATGTTTCTGGAGCTTGGTATCTTTTGGTGTCCATGCTGCTGTATTTCCATATTAGAGCAAATAACCCACAGAAATGCCCCTTGGACTTGGAGTGATAAGATTTTGTGATGATCCATTATTCTATGGAAATCCATTCATAATCTTAAGAGTGCTTCCCCAGATATGTGGACACTGCACTGCCTCCTACTCAAATGAGCTTTGCCCTTATGGTAGGAAGCTCCTTTCCTCCTTTGCACTGGAGAAGTGGAGTGGCTGACTACAGTCTTCATCCCTTAAGTGATTTCTCGGCTATCCTGGGTCCTGCACCTTTGAAGATAAGGACTACAACCTGGAATTTAATTGGATACTCTATGGCACTCAAATGAGGAGAGTGGAGGACAGATTTGGCTGCTATGAGCATATCAGTCTTGCTGAAGAAATGCTTTAAAACCATGCTGTACTGGCTAGAAACTGGTAAAACAAGAGGATTACAAAGGTGGGTTTATAAATAAGCTAGCTATTCCTTCTAAATCCATATGAAGCCTCTGAAGGCTTGACCTGGTATGAAAAGGAAACCTGGACCCCTGTGCTTAACTTATGAAGTACGGTTTGAACACAGTCTTGGCAGACTGATAATTTTGTGCAGTGCCACACAGCAGTAACAGTTCCTATACTTGGAATGTATGGGTCAGGGATTTAACTGCACCGCAGGTGCTCTGTTGTAACTGTCCTTGTGCAGTTAGCACTATATGGATTTACTGCACAGTAATTTAATGCCCAGTAAACCTGCCTTGGGCAAGCAACTACACATGTGGGCATTTGGGAACAGATTTGCTTCTTATGGCACTAGCCTGCTCACAACCTCCTCCAGAGCTGTGCTGCCCCCTGCAGCAACCAGGGGAGCTGGAGGCTCCAGCCACAGCTGCTTGCCACTCCAGGTGTGGGCAGAGCTGATCAAAGAGCTCCTGGAAGGTGCCCCAGGTCACCCACCTGGCCAGCTGGCCACAGACCCCAGACTTACTGCACGCCCCCAACAGCACACTCACTGTGAACAGTATTCTGGAAAGCACTTTATTCCCCTCCACAAATGTAGACCCTGTCTCCTGCTCCCCAACAAACAACAGACCCCCTCTCCCCCTCCCTCCTAAACAACAGACCCCTTCCTCCCCTTCCTCCCAAGCCACAAAGCCCCAACCACCAACCACCCCACCCACCACCAATAAAGCACCCTCTTCCCCATATAGACTATGCATAGTGGTCTGTGTGCCCTCCCAGGGTGGGCGTCAGAGGGGTGGGGGTGCTTATGGGGTGGAGCCCAGGGACAGGCAACCAGCACCTTGGCATCTGGCTGCACCACTGAAGGTGTGTACACCACAGAGAGGCTGGTGAGTAAGGGGTTCACCCAAGGCCAAGAGCAGCTGCTGCTCTGCTGGCACAGCCACCCTCCCACTCCTGCAGTTAGTGGCCAGGGCCAACAGGGCCTGCACACAGTGTTGTTCCTACTATGGGCAGCTCCTTCTCTGGGGTTGCATAGTGCTAGTGCAAGTGGCGGTGGTGGGTCCAGCTGGGGGCGTTGGCTAGTGGGGGACCCAGAGTGGGTGCTGGGGCAGAGGGACCTGGTTACTGGAGGCACTGCTGCACCTCAACCCAAACGCACCAGTGTCTTGTGGCTGGGTAGTGGGTGGCTGCCAGGGGGCAGGTGCGGCTATGACTGGGGGCAGGGCAGTGGGAGGGAGAAAGGTCAGCATAGTGTCCAGCACCCTGAGGTCCTCCTCTGTAGCCTCCACTGTCCTTCCAACCATGGTGGCCTGCTGCTTCTGGGCTTCTACCATTGTCTCAAGGACGGCAATATACCTCTCCTCAAGGGCCAGGAGCCGATCCCAGAAAACCTGGACTGCCCGGTCCCTCTCCACCTCACACATGACCCTCTCCCAGTCCTGCACAATGTCCTCCACGCACCAGGCCCTTGAGTCTTCCAGCTGCTGCTCCACCACAGTGGCCAGTTGATCCAGCAACTGGGTCTGATCCTGGGTCAGCCACTGCTGGCCACAGTGCATATGGAGGGCCCCAAATGAGACTGGTAGTGACCCTGATGGTGCATCCCTGCATGAAGCTGATGCCTGTCCCCCCTGTGCAGCTGCTGGACCTGCAAAGCCAAGAGAAAGAGACTGTTTGTGAGAGTTTGCAGCATTTCTGAGATAACATGAACTATACTAAGGGGCTGTGTGCTGCCTGGCATCAGATCAGGGGTCATGCATGGACAGGTGGACATGGACCTTGGTAAGTCAGCTGGGCATGCCCAGAGTGCCTAGGTTCAGGTGGTGAGGGGCTCCCAGCCGACTGGGATGCAGAGCTCGTGGGGCCCCTCCAGGGAGGCACCCTGGGAGCAGGCCCCACCCACAAGTGTCTTGTGCCCTGAGCATGCCACTGGTAAGTGTCCCAGCACTGTGATGAGCTGTTTGCACAGACAGAGGGGTGCCCAACCTACTATGTCCTGCTGCTGATGATTGCTATGGTCCCCCAGGAACACCTGAGAACCTGGCATGGGACCCTGAACTTTGATGGTGCAGTGGGCAAGCTTGTACTGCCCCACAATGTTTGCTGCTACCTGGAGGGATACCTGTGCCTATGCAGCCCCACAGCTGAATCTATGGTGCTGCTCCACCCAGGGTCTCAGGGCACGAGGATGTGATCCAGCTGCCTCATAAAGGGTATGGTTTTGCAGGCAGCCTCAACTGGTGTTGTGGTTGGTGATGCCACTTTGCTGGCAGGGCCTTGACCTTTATGCGGCACTGGCACACCAACCGGTTATGCCCACACTTCTGCATGCAAGCCATCAGGCCCTCACAGATGTGGGCATTGGGGTGCCCACCCCAAACAAACTGGCTCTGGACCTTAGTCTCACCCCACAGTTCACTGAGATCCACAGTCTCATCCTGGGACCAGTTAGGCTCCCAGGAGGTGATGTGTGGTGTTGGGGATTACATCAATGTGGTTCCCTCAACAGACCTCATGGCCTGTGGGCAAGAGTCCGAGCCTAGGCAGGTGTCTGCAATGCACAGTGCAGGGGCATAGTGTGGGATGGGCAGAGGTGGTGGGGTACGGCCAGGTGCTGGTGCTGGGGACCAGCCAGGGTCCTGCAGCTGGCCCGGGACCTCTGCTGTGGGATCCAGTGGCCAGAGGCAAGCAGCAAGTGGGAGAGGCCCCTGGGGTCACTGCAGAGTTTTAAAGCTCAGGCTGGGCCAGGCAAACAGCTGCTCCAGCCCTGAGGCTGGAGAAGCTCCAAGCCCCATGGCCCCAGGGCTAGCTTAAGAGTGGCCCCCTGGTGGTGAGGCTGACTGGGATCAAATTTGCTCCCAGTCTGTGTCTATATGTGCACCACTGAGCAGCTACTACAATGCAGTTAATTTGCTATCTGCATTTGCAGGTAGCAAATTAACCACACAGTAGACTAATTCACTACACAGCAAGCTAATGCATATGTACATGGTGATGCGTTACTGTACAGTCAGCCAGCTGCATAGTAAAGCATCTTGTGTAGAGCTAAATTTTGGCAGATCACTCCCAAATGACACAGGCCTAGTTTTGTCCCAGTTTAGTTTTCAATTACTGTGGAGTAAAAGGGACACAGGGACAGTTATGATGGAGCACCTGAGGGTCAGTTAAATACTTGCCCCTGTAAATTGTGGGCACATGGTATATTGTAGGCTGAGGTAAATTAGGGTCTCCTAACTGCCAGAAATCCTGGTTTGGGAACCACTGGTCTAAGGCCTTTGTCCTAGCATCAGCTTCATGCAAATGGACCCCAATGCCTGCCTAAACCTTGTCAACTCACAAAGGCAGCAATAACATGGGAAAAGAGTGATGAACAGATTCCAGTTCAGTCACAGATCATTTTTTGAAATAGAAGGGAAGCTTGTGAGTTTCTCGCCTGGCTTCATATCATTGCTAGCATTTACTGACAGAATGAGGTTATTCCCAAATACTCTTCATTCTTGTTTAATGCTAAATCTTAGACTGTATCTGGAGTTCCATTGCTTGTGCTTGATGAAGATACATTGCAACTGGGGCAAAAGTATCAGGCCCTGTAATGTAATACAATTTATTTGTGCTCTCTGGAAGCTAAATGAGCACCATTTCCTCCCACCCAAATATACAGAAATCTCCTCCATTGAAAGTATTACTAAAATGATAGATCATGCTTCAAAGACTCTTGATTTGTAATGTCAGCCTCCATATGCAGTCAGAATTTATGGGCCAGTTCAGCTGGTGGGGCCAGCTTCACTGAAGTCTTTATACTTAATGAAGTTTCACTACATTGATTCACTGAAGTCTATTCTTAGTGAAAATGGAAAATGCCCACACATCAAAGATGCTCAAAGGTACCCCCTTTCTTAAGTAATATTTACTTTCCAGGGATGGGAAATTTTGTTGGTTTTTATTTTTTTTTTTGGAGGGGGGGCATTATTTGGGTTGGTTTGATTTTGGTTTTATCTTTCACTCTTCAAACACTATTATTGCTTATTATCTTCATCTCAAATTGCAGCTATCGAAGCAGAGATTCACTTTGACATTTATTGTGTAGAACATACTGTTTTGTAGAATGATAAGCTGCCTATACATGTGCTTGGAAGGGGTTGGAGGCCAGGGCATTTTAATTAGAGTGGTTTCCAGACAGCCACTCTAAATAAAACAGCTCAGAGTCACCTATATTAAGACCTCCCCACCCCCCCGCATTTCAGAAAGGCCACGGAGATGCTTTGGCTGAAGCTCTTTTGACAAGGTTTAGTAAAAGTGCTCCCCCGGCCATTTTGAAACATGAGAGGCTTAATACATGTGACACTGAGGTGACACCAGGGCGTTCTAATTAGACCATGAAGCAGATTTGATTAAGCAAGTCTACTCCAACTCATTTTAGTTAGACCGTGTCAGAGCACATCTATACTCAGCCATGGTGATTTCCAGGTACTGTGGCATTGTTATATACATAAATAAGCAAAGAAAATATCTCATTCTCATAAATATCATCCAATGGCATAAAGATAGGTCTACTGATGAGTGAATATATTGACTTTTCCCAATGAATATTTGGAACAAGAGCTCTTTCTTTAAATCAATTTGCTTGAAAAGGAATGGACTCATGTACAACAATTTGTGCTATATCTTTTGCTTTAGGTTCATAATCATATATGTCATCAGCCAGCATTTTCAATCTTTCCCCTTAGGAATATGTCAAGATTGTTACAATGTGGTCATGGACACTGGCATTGAATGAGGTTTTGTAAGAGAGCCTACAAGATTATTTTGTGAGATAAAAGCTGAACAAGGATTTTCTATGTGTGTTTGATTTATGGTATCACCTAAGTGATGATTCTATCATTTCAAACTGTGAGGATCTTGCCTATTAAGAAAGCCCCATTTGTCGGTGTCGTGCAGGGTTTGGCAGAAAGACATGTTTTATTGTTCACCATGGTAACTTCCATCTCATTTTAAGATTCTCCTGAACAGTGTGCTGTCTACCCTTGCATAACTTCTAAATCCTGATTCTTAGGGTTGTGCTCCATTTAACTTGCTTCAGTCAAGTAAAAAACACAAGAGTCTGAGTTATGGGTGGCGTATGTGGAAGCAGGCTAGGGCTATGGGCTTTAATATTTCATGCATATATTGAAATTAATGAGAACAGTCAGAGGCTGTTTAACCTCTAAATGTCAATTCTGTTATTAAAAAAAAATGTGTTAGGATTTGGGGAGGAGGGCGAGGGAAATTTCCAACTTTGAGAACTAAAGTCAGATTAAGCTGATGCAAATATTAAAAACTAGACTGTTTTGCCACATATCAACTGCTCTGGAAGTTTTGTCTGCCCATACCCTTAAACTAGTACATGTAAAGGCCAGTCTGCACCAAATTTCAAGTAAATACAAACTATCATAGAATAGGGAAATGAAAAACCAAGAAAATATTGTTTTGTAGAAGGTTGAGGTTTGGTCTTGGTTTGGATCAGTTATCTGAGCTCATATGTCTGTTAATTTATTTACATCAAAATGAGACTATAAAAATAAAGAATGAAAAGCTACATCTGCCTCTTTTTGTATTGTACTTATCATCATGGAATCCAAATATATATCTATAACATCAGCAGCTGCCTACAAGTTTGGCATGGTCATTCTGGAGTATATGAGCTCACCAGAAATGACATGAATGCAAGTGTTATTTTTATAAAATGTGTATATGTATTCTTGTGTAGTCACTTATGCATGAGGTTGATTTTGAGAAATGGTTCAGTTAGAGTCATTCTTTAGATAATATTGTACACCAGCACCTTGAAATCAGGAGCCTCTCAGATCATTCAGTCAGCTTCACACAGTCTTAGTTCTGCCCTTTTGCTTAGAGGACAAGCATTTTTGGCATGAATAGTGTATATCAATATCCATGTTTGAATGCCCTTGCTCCTAAATGCATATGTATTTAATAAAGAGTTGCCATTCTTTCAACATCCCTCCCTCTAAACAAAACCAATTTGTATAAATGTTCAAAGAAAAAAGTATACAGCCATAGCTGAATACAACAGAATTCACTGAAAAGATTGCAGAAAACTTTTTTCACTGTTCATCAATTCTGCAAATTGTAGAAACAGCTGTTGAAGCACAGATAAGGAATTGCATTGAACTGTTTCCTATAGGCATGGTTTATCCAATGAATCTAGAATTCAATTAATCTAAAAGCTTAAAGACAAAACACTGAATGATGCCTAAGTAGGGGAAAGAGAGCAATGTTTTAAAAGCTAAACATCGGTAAAAGCTAAAAATCATGGTTTTGAATCTGTATTTCAAAAGTTTGGCAAATGTGGATGATTTGATCTGGGGGCTGTCTAATAAGGACATGGGTTCAGATTTTCCAGAATTCTGTGATATTTCTATCCATGAGACTTGTTTAACCAGTCTCTGAAAAGTATTCCAGAAGTTAGGCTTTTTGGACAAGGATTCAGCTCTCCATTAAACAGATGCAGCATGGACTTCATTGCAATGTCTTGGGGCTTATATTGGTGTTCATGAAATAATGAATGGATTATTGTGTTTGTTATGAAATGAAATGAAGACACCAGGTATTTCAGGGAAGAGCTAGCACTCTTACAGGCATTAGAGAAATGTTTTAATACATTCAAGCAAAGGCTTGTATATGCAAAATTATTTCTTTAAAAATTGAGGGGGAAAGAGAGTAAAAAAGCAAACTACTTTAATCAAATCACTCTTTGCCAAGTCCCATTCACATCAAGACAAAGCTTGATGTCTAGCACCAACTCTGGTAAAAGGGATTCAGAAAGTCTGCTCTATGCTGAAGGAACCCTGACTCAACGTCTTCCCTGGCAACCACTTTTGGAAGAATAATGACAAACCACTATTTTGTGCCACTTGTCTAAGGGTGTACTGCTCTGGGCTGCCTTCACTTTATGATAGTGGGTCCTTATGTATATTTGGACCAATATATATTCCTCAGCTAAATTGCATCATCCCGTGCTTTGCAATATAGACAGTGTCCTAATTGTTAATGTCTGTGCCTAATCCAAGTCAGAAAGACAATACAAATGTCTTCAGAAAACAGTATACACATGCCTAAGGCTGAGGAGTACATGCAGGCAGACCCTGCATTGAGATGAATGTGACAGCCCCCTAGGTCACTCTTCAAAAGTCATTGGTGTATTAGCTGACACCACCTACCTTTTGCATCTGTATTTAAGATGCAGTGATCCAGTGACTTCTATTGTTGGCAAAGGGCAAACCCTATCTACATTATTGTAATTTTAAAATGTTATCCTTTGTTGGTACCTCTACCCTAGTTATCAAAGTAAACTACTCATGTTTTTATGTTTATCTTAGTTGGGATTTTTACCCTCTCTCCCTCCTTCACTATGTTGCCTTCATTTTTCCATCCTCTCTCTCTACATCTCATTCTCTCCACCTCAGTTGTAGGTGAAATTCATCTGTGTGCTGAAAAGGACAGTTATAGGGCTTTAAGGAAAGTTTTAAACCATTTGTATAGTGCTTTTCTCCAGCATTCCCACCACTTGCTCCCAGCTCACAGGTACCAGATTTAGAAATGAGGTGGGAAAGTTGCCTTCAGGTTGTTCCTTTGCACCTTGATTGTTCTGTCTCAGCCATGCTTGTGAATGGCAGCAGGGGTATCTTCAGGGCCCATTTCTGGGTTTGGCACATGAAAAGTGGGTGCAGGCACACAGGGAGCGCTTGTGAACTGCAGTTTTAAGATCACTGCAAAGATGCTACATAAACTGAGAATTTAAGTATAATTTTAAAGGAGGCTTAGTTCCTCGGTTTGCCCTTTGAACAAGAGTGAAAGACCTACCTACCCTGTTTAAAAATTTTACTAGGGGGACATTGGTATTGCAACTATGTTTGTCTCTGTGAAATGCATGAAGCTGCAGAGTACTGCCAATATGGCAGAAGACTAAATTATTCAACAGGCAGATTTAGATGAGCTTGTTGAATGGAAAATTAGAAATGGAATGGAGTTTAAGAGTGAAATGTGAAGTCATGCCCATATGGACCAATAGAAGGACTCAGGGGACAAGAAGAAGGACGCATAAACTGTAGACAACTGAGGAAGAGAGGGACCTGTTGTACTGGTTGATCATAGGATGACTCTGCTCCCCCAGTGTGGGGTGGCTGTGCAAAAAACTAGTAAGATACTAGTCAAGGATATATTAGGTAGGGTATAGTCAGCTGCAGTATAGAAGTTTTAGTTGCCTGTAAAGATGAACTGCACTTAAAGGACCATAAAATGCTTGTATTCTGAAAGAACACTTTCCACAGTATCCTGAAAAGCATCAAAAGCTGCAGTGAGTAGTTGGCATTTTACTGAGAAGCATTTCAGCTGTCTCCCTCAAGTGTTTACTCTAACTGGCTTGTGAGTGTTACTAGAACAGCATGAAAAACCTGTTGGGAAAACTTCGGATTCTTAGAATATGAGGAAGAAGGCCCACACTGTTCAACATCTTCATCAGTGACTTGGACAAGAGTGTAAAAAGCACCCTGTTTAAATTTGCTGATGACACTAAGATGTGGGGGGATGTGGGCACGCTAGAAGGGAGGAATAGGCTTCAATCAGACCTAGACAGGTTACAAGGGTGGGCGGATGAGAATAGGATGGGATCAACACTGACAAGTGCAAGGTGATGCACCTGGCGGGAAGAACCAGCAGCATACCTACAGGCTGGGGAACTCCCTTCTCCTCAGTGCAGAGGCAGAAAAGGATCTTGGAGTCATCACTGATGCCGAGATGAACATGGGCCGACAGTGTGGGGAGGCAGTCAGGAAGGCCAACCACACCTTGTCATGCATCCACAGATGCATCTCGAGCAGATCCAAGGAGGTGATCCTCCCCCTCTATGCAACACTGGTCAGGCCGCAGCTGGAGTACTGAGTCCAGTTCTGGGTGCCGCACTTCAAGAGGGATGTGGACAACATGGAGAGGGTCCAGAGGAGGGCCACCTGCATGATCGGGGGGCAGCAGGGCAGGCCCTACGAGGAGAGGCTAAGGGACCTGAACCTGTTCAGCCTCCACAAGAGAAGGCTGAGGGGGGATCTAGTGGCCTGTTACAAACTAGTCAGAGGGGACCAGCAGGCATTGGGGGAGTCCCGAGCACTACCAGGAGCGACTAGAAATAACAGTCACAAGCTGGCAGAGGGTAAATTCAGATTATATATCAGGAGGCACTACTTCACTGTCAGGGTGGCTAGGATCTGGAACCAACTTCCAAGTGAAGTGGTGCTGGCTCCTACCCTGGGGATCTTTAAGACAAGGCTAAATAATCACTTTGTTGGGGTTATTTGACCCCAGTACTCTTTCCTGCCATGGCAGAGGGTCCTGGGAAACAACATAACGTGGTATACTCACTGGCAGTCCAGAGCGCAGAGCACGAGGGGCAGAAGGAAGAGCCCGCATGGCTCGTCAGCCGCCTGTTTATCCAGCTGCAGCCAGTCGGTGATGTCAGCGTCAAATGCCAGCCGGCAAGAATAAAAATGGCGGCACACGCTGCGGAGATGGTGGAGGGTCAGGGAGGAGAACTGCTGCCGACGCCGGCTGCAGAGAAGCTGTTCCCCATGGAACCCAGGAGTCAGAGCCAGCCGCGGCGAGCGCAGGCAGAATGAGGTGGAGCATCTCGACGCCGGCTCACACAGGACGGTGAAAGAACGTTGGTAACGCCGTCTGGGGATATCGCCAGAGCGACCCGGGGAGACGGAGTGGACTGCAGGTGGGGGTGAGGGGACAATGGAGCCCCATGAGTAACTGCTGGGCGAATCACAGGCCAATGAGCGCACTCGAAGAACAACCCCGCACACTGAGGTCCAGCAAGTCGTGGCAGGGGAGCACGGGGTTGAAGACTCGGGTGGAAGACAATGGCTCAGGCGAGAACACGAACCCGTGAGGCATTTGACACCCACCACTCGAGCAAAAGCCGCCCGGGAGTGACTGTTTGAGACCCGGTGGCTACACAGGGGGTCGGACTTGATGATCTGCTCAGGTCCCTTCCAACCCTACTAACTATGAAACTATGAAGAAAGAAAAATCATACCAGAGATGAGTGCCTTGATGCTCAGAAAGATGAAGAAACGCCTCTTGTCTTGGCAGTTAACCCACTGCTATTTTTAGCAGTGAAAATTCTCCTCCTTTGGCAAAAACAGCTCAAATAAAAACTGGATTGAGGCACCAGTTCAAGACAATTAAAACATTAAATATATGTTCACACTTATACATTGACGTTAAATTAAGCCAAGGGAAGACAAATGGTTCAGACCATGTCTATATGGTCTTTCTCTTGACTCTGAGTCTGTTACTGATTCTAATGGGATATATCCTGGCTTGGAGCAGATGTGGATGCCCCTCTCAGGCCCGTTTCTAGCTCTACCGAGACAGCCAGAGGACAGTCCAGTTCAGAGAGACTCAGACAGTCCCTAGTGTGCCTGAGGTGGACTGAGTTAGTAGAGTTCACTTAGTCAGTGGTGGTCCCCAAGCTGTGAGGAAGGTTGCTTCTGTAGCAGGTTTGCCCTTCAGAGCTTGGGTTGAGTCCCAGGCTTGAGATTGTGCTGCTTTGATTGGTGGAGTCCATCCACCAATCAGGAGGCAGCAAGAGGAGTTAAGTCACGCCCCTTTCCTGAGGGGCGGGGAGAGGAGCTCCTCCTGGACCAGACTGAAGACTGTAAACTGTCAGGTCTGGAAGACTTCAGAGGCGGAGCCCTGGGGAGTATAAAAGGAGCTGCCTGCCCAGCAGAGGGAGATGCATCCAGGAGCAAGAAGAGAGAAGATGGGGCTTAGAAGAGCTGAGGAGAGCTGCTCAGCAGGCCAAAGCAGTAGCCTGGAAGTACCCCTGAAGACTTCCATCAGCAGGGAACAGCAGATGGCTCCAGCAGCTAGGCTCTCGGTATGCAGCACGGTGCACAGCATCCAGGCCTTGGGAGCTGCATGAGGCGGCTCGGGTCCTCTGGTGTGTGGCCAGAGACACAGTGCACAGGCATGGAGCAGGATCCTTGGAGCGCTTGGGTGGCTCAGGTCCCCTGGTATGAGGCTGAGAGCTTGGTGCAGGAGGCGCTGCATGGAGGGTCCAGGAGTGGACTGAGCCCCAGTGGTGCATGAGGCGGCCCGGGCCTCTAACTCATAGCAAAAAGCTGAGTCCAGGGAGGCAGATGGTGCTCAAGCTACTGAGCCAGCAGACAGGGCCAATCCAGAGGCCTGAGAAGCCCTGCATAGAGAAGCCCTGTTCCAGGGGACAGCGACCCCCACAAAGCCCACTGCAGGTGAGAGAGCAGCCTGGCGCAGAGGATGAGGACCATCCTCCAGGCCTGGGAGCCGTGAGTTGCAGGGAAAAAGGATTCTCATAAGGGAGGGGGAGTTCCCCCTGGTTAGTTAAGGGCTCCTGAAAGTGGAGGTCCCACTGGGAGGGTCCCCCTGTAGTTACCAGCTTCCTTGAAGGGCTTGGGAAAAAGCCCAAGGGCATTGGGGTTTCCCCTTGGGATTAAGTTTATCTTTGAGGTTCTTGCACCATAAATGGTATGATGTCATGCCTGGTATTTTGTGAGCTCTCATGTTAGTAAATTAGTAGATGAGTGGAGTCCTAGGGCTCTGCTGGGATCCCCTGTTGCTGTTATTTCACCTGTTGTTTATTTGTATTTATTTGTGGCTTCTTTATTGCTCACCTATACTTCTCTGTAGTTTATCTGTTGGCTATCTGTGTTTATTTTGGGGTTTATCTGTTTCAGATCAGTTACTTACCTGTATCTGGAGCACTGGTGTAAGGTTTTATAGCATTTACCCGGAGGGTATTGTTTATGTTATTTGTTTAGATATCATATATATATATATATATATATATATATATATATATATATATATAGTATATAAGTTTATATCCATGTTTCTTTTCCTTGTGATAAGTAAATATATATACATTTGTATATAGTTCAGTCCCCTGACTGTCCTGGCCTGGTTCTATAGGACAGAGGGAAACTGAGTGATCTGCAGGTCCCCCACAGCACACCTGCCAGCTAAAAATTCCCTTCAGTTGGAGAAGGGGAGTATATACCTGAGTACACCTAGGCTACACTTAAATGGACCCTCACTAGCTAGAATTTAGGATATGGGATCAAATCCCTGCTCTGCCTTGTATTCAAAGCTTGGCCTCTTTTTTACTTGGTTCCTATCTTTAAAGCTATTGATAATATTCCTATCCTATCTCAGAAGGGAATTGCAAGGATTAATTTAGACTTAGAGGTACTTATGCACCATAGTCATGAGGAAAATGTAAATACCTTAACGTATGGACAGAATTACACATATCCTGGTATAATTTTCAGTGGAATACATACTGGTATATATACAAATGTAAATTACTCCAGAATCAGGGCCAAACGTGCAGCTGTCCTGGGGTAGCTCTGCCAAAAACGTGGTAATTTCTTGTTGCCTTTAGCATATGGCAATCCTGGGAGAGATGTGGACAGACAAAATCTAAATCTGGTATACCTTAAGCAAGTAGCATATTTACCCCTTAATATTTTTAAGGGCTACTTTGGTACCAGCTTGAATGCAGTTATATTGCTTTATAGATTTGAATGATCTACCTGTTAATTTTGAAACCAATGTCATGCCAGGTGCACCAATATAAATATTCTGTCCATGCCCTTAGACAGCAATTCATTTGAGTTGTTATGGAAGTGTTCAGTATACGAATTATCTGTAAAACTCACATTGTCTATAATTCAGAAAACATGTCATCTTGTAACAACTAGGCAGGTGGTAAGTTGTTAGAGCTACTGATGGGCTATGAAATATGCCCACAGCTGACATCTGCAGAAGATGTTCTATCATTTTTGCTACTCTGTTTTTCGCTTCCTCCTCATCCCCAGGAATACGTGCTTGTTCTGGGCACCTTTTTGTATCCCATCTCTTTCTTAAACTGTAAATTCTCTGTTTTGGGGGCTGTCGATATGTGTTTGCAAAGTGCCTGGCACAAACCCATCCTGACCTGGTTTAGGCCTTGAGGCACTACTGTAGCTTGACTGATTATCACTCATTCAGCAAAGTGAGATGCCTGCTGTGTTAGGCCCCCAATTCTTTCTCTAAGGGAGCTACAGTAAACCCAGAGATATGAGTCGAGACCCTGAGGAAATGGAAACATCACATGCAAATAGCTTGACAGAGACTGCCTGAAGTGCTGCTTCTGCACAACAATGCTTGCCCACACACCAGCTTGTGCTCTACAGGGACAATCTCTGCATCTCAATGGACTGTGCTGCCCCATCCTCAGTAGAGCCAAGAGAATGAAGGATGAATTAAGAGGCTGACATATTTGGAATGACAGCAAAGTGACAGAGACTGGGTGTGTCTACATGAGATGCTTTACTGTGAAGTAGCATAGTTGACTGCACAGTGGGTGCATCTACATATATGCATTTACTGTGCAGGAACCAAAATTACTGTACAGTATGGGTACGAATCTACATGTGCACACCTGTACTGTGTAGTAAATATGGTGACTTACACCAACTTGAGTATAAATTTGAACATCATGCAGGTATCAAATTTATGCCCAATTAGTTACTCTACAGTAAAGCATGTGTAGATGCCTTACTGCGCAGTATAACTGTGTATGTGGACTGACTTGGGACTAACTTTAGTCCCAAGTCAGTCCACACATGACATTAATGTGCCTTAGCACCTGCACATATAGACACTAGCCTATTCCTGCTTACTGAGCAGTAACTTACTAAAGTTGGCGTACATGCAAGTGCAGAAACTCCAATTAAGCATGTGCATCTACATGTGCACATGCTTACTGTACAGTAAACCTCGCTAATTGCGAGTAAATTTACTACTTGCAAATACAAGTAGCAAATTTACTTGAAATTACTAACTGTTCAGTAGCACTCATGTGGTTGCCTACCCGAGAGCAAATCTGCTCTTGGTCAGCCAGCCACCAGGGGAGGGAGATTGCTCCTTGCCCCTGACAGCTGTCTGCTGCTGGGGTGGGTTCCACCACCACAGCCCGGGCAGGGACTATGTCCCTCTGCTCCAAGCAGCAGGGAGCTCCAAGCCCCCTGCTCCAAGATTGTGAACAGGAAGCAGGGGTGGTTAGATCCTTATCTCTCAGCTTCTGCTTCACCATTGTGATCAGGGAGCAAGGAGCTGAGAGATCCTTATCTCCCAGTGCTGGGTCTGTGGCCGTGGGACCAGCACTGGGAGATCCTTATCTTCCAGTGGGGGCCCAGTGGCTCAGGCTGGGAGATCCTTATCTCCCAGCACCGGCTCTGCAACTGGGGAGCTGGCACTGGGAGATAAGGATCTCCCAATGCTGGCTCCACAGTCACAGAGCTGGTGCTGGCACTGGGAGCTTCCTGCTGGTGGGGGCTGGGGAGCCCATTCCCCACTGAACTCTACACTCATGGAGCTGAGTGGGGAACAAACTCTCCAGCTCCACCCCATGATCAAGGCACAGGGCTTGGAAAGAGCTGCAGAGGCAGGGCAGCCAGTAGCGAGCCCACAGCTGGGCTAGCTGCCCCACCAGCAGATCAGGGACAGAGGGCTGGGACCTGCCTCTCCTCTGAAGCTCTTTCCAAGTCCCTTGATCTGATCAGGCAGCTGGGGCTGGAAGCTTCCTGCTGTCAGGGCAGGGGGTAGCACAGGGAGACAGCTGTCTCCTGGCCCAGTGCTCCCTGCCAGATCCTGGGCTAGCACTCATGAGTAAACTGCTTTCAGATCTAATGCACGTGTAGACATACCGACTGTGGGACAGTGGCTGCACAACAAGGACAAGGTCTTTAAGCATGTCAGGATACATGCCTGTGCCCACCAAGGGAAAAAGGCCAGCGACACGGAAGGAGACTGTTGAAACATGGCTGTGTTCAGTGATCATGTATACATTTTCTGTGCAAGTTTATTTTTTTCAGTAATGGTTAAGAAAAAAAATAGGAGGCATTGCTTTCTGACTGACCCTTATAGATGCTCAGCAATTTCCAGGAGGTACTCTCAACTCAGAAAACAGAGGGGTCTGGATGTTAACTGGATCAGATCTTGAAATCTGTAGCTTTACATAGCTTCTTCTGGGTGGTAATTCTGTAATACTAAGTTAGCTAAATGTGAACTTGTCCTGTATTCTCAGTAGCTGCTACTCAGAATACAGGATGCATTCATATTTATAAATAAACATAAAAAATTTTCACCTGCAACAAATTGCTTGCTACTACAGCAGTTGGTGTGATTCAGGCACCGGCTAGTAATGAATGGTGTATAATATATCTTCAAAAAAGAAGGATGTAATAAAACACAGTGAAAGGAATCCTCCAAACATGAATCCCATGGCATCACTGCAACATTCAAAGCTCACTTTCCTGAGTGGCATATGACTGACAAATAATTTAAGTGGTGACAATCAAACCATCAATAAAACTATTGCCAACATGCTCTTAGGCTAAAGCAAGTTCTCAAGCAGGTGCTTAGATTGAAGCACATGTTTAAGTCTTAGTGACTCTAATGAAATTTAAGCATGTTGTAAAACACGTGCATAACCTGAAGCACTTAAATGAATTAGTGTCTACACTATTTTTGGTAACCCAGAGGCCTGCTAGTTTTGATCAATTAAACACTAGTAAACAATCATTACTAACACAATAATTGTTTACTCATTTAAGTAAAGCACCATTATTTTAAAATTCACGTAATTATTGTGTATTGTGTTTTCAAAAACATGCCTGAAAAATTTGCATCTTCATCTCTTTAATTGAGCAAAATGCTCATTTGCATGCATAATGATTCAGTTTTGCATGGCAGTGTGTTGACGGTAGTGTTTTAGTAGCCTGCCTCAAAAAATGTGGCCGTGTGTGCTTAAAAAAATAACATTATTTGCATCGTCTAAACATCACAAAGTACCTTCCACAATTCCCATTTTTTTTGTGTTCTAATAGATCACAATAATGACTGCTGTTCTCAATTTCAGATCCACTATAACTTTGAAGTACCTTTACTATGAAACACTGTACATAATGACTTGTCTAGAGGTAAGTTACAGGGGACTTGAATGATGTATTTATGGCTATGATGCATAAACTGAAAATTGATTGGTCCTTTCTGTTACCTTGTCTGAAGAGATCACTTGACAAAATTAATTTTGATTACATATAAAGAATACTTCTCTCATTCTATACTTGTACTACTGAGAGAAGCCATGGGGTTATTTTCCATTCCTGGATTTTAAAGTAGGTTTGCTTTATGCTAAAAGCTACTAAATTAAGTCTCATGGTAAAGGGTCATATGTTATTGCCAATATAATGGGAATGTTTACTTCCTAATCTATAGATTGCCATATATTGAAAGACTCTGTAATGCAAGTTCAAGGGACCATCTACACATGCAATTGCGAAGCAATAAATTCGATTTGAACATGTGCCGAGGAGCAATTCACTCTGGCATAATACACCCCAGAGTTTATTGCTATTGAAATGTTCACCCAGGAGCACAGCATGTTTAGTGGGGTCGGAGCAGCCCTGATTGGCAGGGGACCCCGGGGGTCAGTGTGGCTCAATGTGCTATGGAGGGGCTGGCTGCGGCACAAGGGTGCTTCAGCGTGGGGCTAGCCAGCAGTCAGCCCCTGCAATGAAGCACCCTCATGCCCCTGCCAGCTGGGGCAGCATCTACACATGCATTGCTGTGGAGGTTTTTTTATCTCACAGCAGGATAGTACTTGCTTATTAGTCCACTGTGCAGTTAAAGTATTGTGTAAATGCACCCCAAGATTCTGATACTGAGTCCAGCAAAAGACGTGTATCTATGCTTAACTTTAAGTATGTAAATAGTCCTATTGATTTCAGTAGAATTTTTCATATCCCTAAAGAGGAACCAGAATGTACACCTACAAGAGGAGCCAGAATGATACACCCTTGCCAAGGTCATGGTTTAAATACATTACAAAGTTACTGGTTTTCTTCACTGTGAGATTCTGGCCATAGAAAGAATAAAGAAATTAGCTTTTATTGACTGACTGACAATTTTGCTTGGTTATGGAAAGTGTTACTCATCATATTGTAAGAAAATGTGTAACAGAATGACAGTTCATGAGGGAAAGAGGGTTGTTATTATCTCTGGAGTACAGAGAGCTTACCAGAGAAAGGAGGTAAATTGTAATAGCCATAAAGCAACCCAATTTACTCAAATATAAGATGACTACCTTATATGACCTATGATACTATAATACCTGATAATTAGATCCTATACATGGAACATTTATAAATTTATTATAATTTTTCAGGTATAGAATCTAATAACCGGAAGTTTGTCCCCATATCACTGCTACAGTAGGGAAAATAAATCTTGGGGGTCAGTAGGCCTCCTAATCCTCACCAACTTCTTTCTCTACAGCCTCTTCCCCCCTGTCAAACCCTGCTCTCCCTGAGCACATGGAAGTGAAAAGCATATTTTAAAACACTGACCTAAAAACAAACATACCTGTAGAAACTTGTTTATAGGCAGATTACTACAGGTGCTCATAGACTTAGTTCATCCAGAGTTGATGCAGTTTACTTCTTTTAAAACTGCTGAAAATGTTAGAACAAGTACTCCATAAACACACTTTCAAGCAGCACTCCTGTACCTACTTAATAAATAGTACAAACTGTGTATATAATATTAATCCAAAAGCATAAGACTCAAGATGTACTGTAGAGTTCATTGGGCTGGGCCCCAGCAGGGACATCAGCATTTCAAGCCATAGTGACCTCACATCCTAGCACTCGTCACTATGTGTGTGTGGTCCAGATACTCCCACAAAAGATCCATGTGCTAATTAGCACCCCCACTCATGAGAGGAACAGGGTCTTCTTGTCACTAGTGCTAGGAAAGAGGGACTCTTTGGAAATGGGAAAGAAAGGTGTAGCTCAGGTGTGGGAGTGAAGAGGAAGTTAAAATGTATTCAACATACTAGCTCACCATAACTTGAAAAAGAGTCAGTGCTAAGGGAGACTGGGCACAATGGACATTACCATCTATTTTAGTCAGAGGGGTTGTACTAATCTATCCTTGTGGTTCGAGTGGAGCAGTGAGGGACCTCCAGGAAGGAGTTTCAAAGAGCTGGCAAGAGCTGGGCCAGGGGGTGAAGCAGTTGCCCCAGAAGGAAAAAAAAAAAAAGATTGACTAAGATCAAACATAGCAATCCCACTGCTACACCAAGCTGATGGTATCCATGTCCAATACCATCTGCTGGTCCAGGGGCATCTATGTGGAGCATATCATGGGACAGTGCTAGTATATGAACTCCACCAGACTGCTGACCAGAAGTGACCTAAAGGGGACTGCCTGGCTGCCCCTTGCTGCTACATCTAAAGGACCCTAAGGGCCTTTTAAATCCTGGATTCTTCTCTACCCGTACAACTGTGTCCTGTATGGTGCTATTTGTAACTGTGTGTATGATTACAAACATGAACACAGTGTGCTTCCGGTGGCTGGGGGGGGGCATGGCAAGCTCCGGCAGGTAGCGGCAGCGCGTTCAGCAGCAGGAGAGTGGCAGCAGTAAGTTTGGAGCTGCTGCACTGTTGGCATTGAGGGGGAGGTGGCAAGCACCGACCAGTGATTGGCAACCACCTGCGCCAACAGCATCAGTAGTGGTGAGCAGTGATTGCAGACTGCCCGCAGACGCTGCTAGCGGTGTCGGCGGCAGAGGTGGCAAGCAGAGACCACCCGCAGGTGCCACCAGCAGTGTCGGCAGTGCCTTTTCATAGGGGGTGCACTGCCACACTCAGGGGGTGCATGTGCACCCTCATACACCCCCTATGCATCGCCAATGTTACAAACCATCTCCCTACTCAAACGTGATTTTTGTTGTGCGGGGTCTCCTGTATATTCTTTGCTGTATAAGTGTCCCATCCCCTTTCCCTCTTTTCCCCCTTCCCAACCCCTCACCCCTGGGCTTAGTTGGCTACATGTTCTATATGCAACTTAGTTGCATTCACGCCCCTACCCCATCCTCTACTATGCAGCCCCTCACTCAGGTCTTTTGTATTTCCTTGTGCCCCAACCCTTGTCATGTTGAGCTTTAACAGTTTTGGCACCAAGGGGAAGTTATCAGAGCTGACTCTGGCCTTCTAGGTGTGGGTCTGGAGGTACTGCAATACTAGGCCCAGTGTCAGTTCCCTGTGGAAGGAACACCCATCCACTTTAAGGAGCGAAAAAAAAAAAGGCGCCCATCATTATGTTTGCCCTGTATGGGCCATGTGTTTCATAGTCAGGTTAAGTGTTGGCTGCATTTAATCAACTTCATAGTTGGTTTCCATTACAGAGCACATGTTGCTTTTGGTAGCAATTTAATGATAGACACTGTATTTATTGAAATTGCCTTGTATGCAAATGTAAGGTGAAGAGCTTTTTCTTCCATGTTTATTATGTGGAAAAACTTTTCAAGTAAATATAAATAATCATGTCTGTTAAGTCCAAGACCACAACAACATGAAGGAAGACAGGAATATTTGAAGATCCTTCTCCTACAGTTGGAGGTAACAAATCTGTTACATGGCATTGGTAGTTATCTGAGAAGTTCTGGTGGCATGGGTAATGTGTACTACAATGAAAGCAGAATTTGACCCACTGAACTTCTGAACTTAAGTAGGATTTTTCAAAAGAATTTAAACAAGTTAGGCATCCAACTCCTATTGAATTTCAATGCGATTTAGCCACCTCACTTGGCTTTGATGAATTAGAACCTTTCATGCAAGAAGTCAATCACATGAATAATGTGTTTACTTTCCACTGAATCCAACGGGACTTAAAAGGCTGCATCCAGTAGACATGTCTGCGGCACCACAAACTGCACCTTCAGTTGCTCTCTGCACTGCAAGGGAAGGGAACAGCATGGAAGGTTTTTTAGACCCCCCAGTCAAA
This sequence comes from Crocodylus siamensis, assembly GCF_052110815.1. Lineage (NCBI taxonomy): Eukaryota > Metazoa > Chordata > Crocodylia > Crocodylidae > Crocodylus > Crocodylus siamensis. Next base: position 101,381,409 of record NC_143397.1, read on the forward strand.
AAAACAGGCAGGGAAAAAAAAGCAGTGGTGCATGTGGCGGCAGTATGTGCCACGCAAAGCCAGAGCTGCACTCCACTGCCAGCCAGGCTCCACAGGACACAAGCGAAGTGGCTGCAGCCCCAAAAGCGCCCCCAGACTGCCAGGTGAGGCTGCTGGAGACAGCCCAGTGCTGGACCCAGACCTCCCTACCTGACATAGGTTAACTTGAGAATATGTTGCACAGGCGGTCCCTGGGGACAACTAGTGGCAGCACAAGGTGTTCCGCTGCTAGATGTACCCAGGGAACCAAATGCCCACACATGTCTGACCATGGCCAAAAAATGTATGCTGACCATCAGAGGAACCTGTCTGAAGATCCAGGATAAAGGGTGCAACTTAGCTGAACATCAATGCTTACCTTGTTCAGCAGCCACTGAAGTATCACTGTGTTCAGCAGTTACACTTAGGCCTCTTTCTCTATTATTTTTATTTTCCTTTAAAAACATTTCTCTTATTAACACTTCTTCTGGGGCTGCCTGGCCTACTTTAGACTAAAAATAGCTCTTGCTGCTGTTGCGGCAGTTGCATGCAAACCACACATGGCCACCCACATCCAGAAAGAAATCTGCCTCCCTTGCTGTGCTTCCCTGAAATGACAAACAGGTTAGAAATCTGCATGACCAAAGGAGCAGCAAGAAAGCACATGAGAACTACCTTTTTCTGCTGCTTCCTGCCTGTTGCAGAGCAGCAGAGAGCATGGACAGGCCCTTGCACTGTTGTTTATTACATACCAATGATATAAAGTAGGGATGTCAAGTCTTCACAAGAGACAAATAGGAAAGGGAGGAGAGGCTGGGAGAACCCCAATGTAACTCAAAGGTTCTGAAATTGCCCAAAGAAAAGGGTTTAGGTTCCAATACAAAGCTCTTCTCTAAACCAGTTTATATCATAGGTATAGGGCAGCTCTGTATATCTAAGGTACTGTGGAAAATAGTGCATACTTAAGGGCAGAAATTTGCTAGGGAACTTAGAAGATCTTGGTTCTGACTTTGCCAGTGGTACACATGGTAACTTTGTCTGTGCCTCAGCATCCCTTATCTGTAAAATGGAGACAGTAATCCTGAAAACCATTGTCGTATCCCTTGAAATCAGCAATTGAAAAGTGCTGCACTAGTGACAGGTTACTCTACCAGAGTCTCTGTGTGCCTCTCCGTCTTCAGTGTCCTTATTCTCACAATGTACTATGAAGTAGGGAAGTTCTGTTCTCTCCATTTAACTGAGGTGGGGGAACTGATCCCCCCCCAGGTATGTCTCTGGAGTGTCCCACCATTCCTGAGGACCCACACAATCCTGTTCTGCCCACCCACTCATGCTTGCACATGCCAAACTCAGAAGGAGGCAATGAAATCGCTTTGGAGGTGCTTACCACCACTGTCCTCAAGTTGAGTTTCTAGCATGTTTGAGGGCAGCAATGGTGTGCAGCCCCAGGGGAGCTGAAATGCTTCATTTCTGTGCAGTGACAGCAGGTAAGCAAAACATGCTGAAGTGACACCGCCTGTAGCATGATGCAGACATACCTTGTGTGTCTAAGTAACATGCCCAGGGGCACAGGGGATCAGTGGCAGAGCAGACTTGAACCCAGGTTTTCCTAGCTCCTTTGAACAACTTAACTGGGTCATCTTTTTTGTCTCTGGGGCCCAGTAGGTGCTGTGGATAAGAAAGAAAAATAAAAAGGCCAGCGTGGGAAGCTGTAAACAATGTGTAATTAATTCCTTCTACTGTTTTCCATAACCTCCCTTTTGATGATAATAGCTTTGTGTGGGAGTTAGACAAATCTGAGTGTAACACCAGGGGTATGGTGCAAATAATTATTTAACCCCAGAAAGCATTAAGCATGCAGCTCCTAAGAAAAATGCTGCAAAAAGGGACCAATCCCAGCCATCTTGGCACTCCAACTGCACTGTTTCACCCATGTCTATGTGGCCACTTACATGAGAAAGGGCCATTCATGCCTATGAGGGGCTTGCCAGGATCAGGGCCCTTGCCCCTCTCCTTGAAATCTCACTCCACAAAAACTGGAGTGTGCTCTGGTTCTTAATAATGGCTGGGATCTGGGAAGAGCTGTGCCCTGCAAGGAGCCTGCGAGGTGCCAGGCACCGTTTACTTCTGGGGAAACCACAGCCCTGGCTCACAGACCTCCAGGCTGAGCCCACAGCTAGGTGGACAGGCCGGTGCCCCCCTGGGGTGCAGGGCCGGTGCCCCCTGGGGCATGGGGCTGGTCCCTGCCTCGGAGTGTGGGGCCGCTGTCCCCCTGGGGTGTGGGGCCGGTGCCCCCCCGGGGCTGCTTGCAGGCCTGCGTGGGAGACCCCAGGTTTGGGGCTCGTAGAGGGGCAGTCCCGCCCCGGTGGCTGGCGGGCTGTGTCCGCGCGACCCTGGGTCGCCGCCCCAAGCCCAGCCCAGCCCGCGGCGTGGGGCAGCCGGTCCGCAGGGGGCAGGGCCCTGGCCGGAGCACGCCGAAGGGCAGCCGTCCTCGCCCTCCTCGCCTCTCCGCGGGGCGGACGCCGGGCGCCCGGCGGGCACAAAGGCGCGGCGGTGGGGGCCGAGGCGGGGGGAGCCCTTCTTCGTGCGCCTGCGCCGCCTCTCGCCCGCCCTGCCTCCGCCCGCCGCCGCCGCCCCCGAGCGGGAGCCGCCACCTGGCCCCGGCGCAGGGCGGAGCGAGGGGCGCTGCGGGAGAGGGCCGGGTCCGGCCCGGCGAACATGCACGCGCTGGGGATGGTGCCTCGCGGCGGCGGCGGCCTGCGCGGGTCTTGCTGCTCCGAGTCGGGTAAGCCCGGGGCGGCGGGCAAGGGGCAGGGGCTGGCTGCCCCCGCCAAACTTTTCCTCTTGCGCCTTGGATGGAGGCAGGGGCTGCGGGCACGTCTGTGTGCGCGTGTGAAAGGGGGTGTGCAGGGCGAGGGGGCAGCTGCTTTGTGTGTGTGTGTGTGTGCAGGTGTGTGGGGAGGGGGCGGCTGCTTTGTATGTGTGCATACGTGTATGTGTAGGGGGTCTGCAGGGCGAGGAGGTGGGTGCTTGGTATGTGTGCATGTGCATGCACATGTGTGTGTGCACCCACATCGCATGGAGCGGCCGCCTGTCCGGCTCTCCCAGCCCCAGACGCTCCGGCCTCGGCGGGGTGAGCAGTGTCCTGTGCTGCGCTGGGTAGGACAAGAGCTGGTGGAGATGGGGGCAGGCTGCCCTGGCGCTCTCCCTTCTCTCTCCCCACAGGCAGCTGAGGTCCCACTGGGGTCACTAATGGGCATGAAGGATGACTTATGGGGGAGCTGGCTGAAAACAGTTCCCGGAGGTACAAAAGGACTTGCCTCTTCTCCACCCTACCGCTGCCCCCAGGCAGAACAGTTTGGTGGTGCTGGATGCCCATGGGGTTTCCTACCTCCTCCCCCACAACCGTGCATGGAGAAGCCTGTATGATGCTGGTGTTGCCTAGGCTGGGGAACTCCCACTCCATGCAGGGCTGGGCTTCTGGGGGGGGGGGGTTCCTCCCCGGTTTTCCTCCCCCTTTTTGTCAGCATCTGCATTTAAAAACAAAAAAGCATGTCAGTTCATATTTCCTTGCTGCTTTTGGAGGTGCCTGTGATGGCAGCATCCTTCGGAAGGAGAGAGCTTGTAAAAGGAGGGAAAAAAAATCCTTAAAATTGAATATTCTTGACACTGTTGCCTACAGAGCAGCCAGGAGCTTGGCCCCCATTGTGCTTAAGTGCTATACAAAGGCTGAGGAGTAGCCGGTTTCTGGCTGGAAGAGTTTCCAGGCAAAAGGTACAGGCGAGACGCAGGATGGGGGCAGGGTACAACATGCAAGCAGCATGAAGAATGCCATGGTAGCAGGTGTTGTGCCAGTTCCATGATTTTTCTTTTAAGATTTGTTATCTTAGGTCTTTCCTAGAGTAACCGCTGTGTTGGTTTCCTATCTGGCAAAAGCCAGATCCTGGGCTGATGTGAATTGATGTTGCTCCACTGACTTTACTGGAGCTGCTCTGATTGACTCCAGCTCTTGATATCAGTTTGACGGACGGGTGGGTGAAAGGATCACTGCTCCAGAAGGGGATTCATGGAAGAAGCTACATGGATATTGTGGTGGAAGAAAAGGAAATGGGTTATTTTTTGCATGGAGATGCTGGGACATAAGGATTCACAGGAGTGGTCCACAGAGATGTGCATTGCAGGGGCAGGCACTGTGTTTCTATTGTTGTATTCTATTGGTACTGCTTCCCAGATGGTTTCCTCTCAGCATTATAGAGTTGTCTCTAACAATTGGGAAGGGACAGTGCTAATGGATGATGCTCAAACCCTCAACATAAACTTCAAAACAGAGGCATAAAATGCCTTCTTACGTATTATTTTTTATTTTCACTCTGGCTGTCTTGTGGGATGTGATCCTACCTCTGTTGCTCTGCCACAGCTCCCGGGCAGTGCACATTTGGGGACTGGTTGTCTCAAAAGGGCTTCAGTCCACATGTGGAGAGATGGCACTTACTGACTTACTATTAATTGTGTATTACAAGGTCTCACTGGATGAATGCTTTAGAAATACTTATTGGTAGGAATAATAACTCTTCTGCACAGCAGAGTTAAAGGGTCTTGGATGGGTGCACAGGAGGAGCAGAAACTGCTCACCCATAGCTCCCTACTGTGAGCAAGCAGGCAGGGAGTAGGCAGAGCTGTGGTGGTACCTCTGTATGCTGGCCAAGAGTGCTCGTCTATCTGGGCATTCAGTGATTGGGGTGTGCCCATTTCTTAATAGCGTATGTTCCTGGATCCCTGCTGGAAAAGAGGAGATCTGGAGGAGGTATTCTGCAGAGGATTGTCTCTGAGTCATGCTTTCTTCTCAGTGCTTTTGCTGCTAGGCTACATCTGGCTCAATTTGGTTAGAGCAACTAACTCTCCTGGACTTTCCAGGATAGTCTTGAATTTTGGGGCTTTATTCCCAAGAGCTCCCTGAAAAGAGACTTTCATCCCAAATCAAAAAGACTGGTCCCAGCTGAAGGCCAGGCAGCACCCTGATCAGGCCCAGCATTTGCATACTGTTCAGTTGGATGGGGCCAAAACAGACTGTCCAGTACCCAGTATTATGTCCCAGATTTTTCTCTCTGAAATTTGGTTGCTTTAAGTTTACCCCAGATTATTAATATGAAAACTTGTATTTTATTTTCCTCTAATAAATTACTACTTTCTTATAGTCCTTTCCGTTTATCTACAGGCAAAAGGGGTGTGTGTCCAAAAGCCTTGGATGTCTTTTAAAGTGTTTGAACATAGGAGTGAATTTACTATATAACAGAGGAGTTGGAGTTTAAGGCCAGGGCTAGCAGAAGCCAGAGATCAGGGGTGCAGCTGATGTAAAGCTCAGCAGTTACAGTTTATATCAGCTGAGAATCTGCATCTTCTCCCCACCTCAAGGCCTACCAGTGGGTATACAGGTGACCTTTTTTTGCCCCTCTCAAGAAACTGCACAGCATCAGACTGCATTTTAGCCAGCACAACCAGCACAATTTTGCTTGTATTGTGGATATGGATGGTTGTGTTGAAAAATGTGTTGGTTGTTGGGGTAAGGTAGTGCTGAACAGCATGCTTGGCACACTGTTTGTACATACATTTTCTAAGGCAGTGCTTTTTTTCCCAATGGAAAAAAAAGTACCCCTTGTAGGAAGCTAGGGTTGGCTGACTTCAGCCAGGAGAACCTAATGGGAAGTTTTGTGTCTATCATCCAGCCAGGTCAAGAACTAATTTCTGTGTCTCTGGTGGCCAGGGAATATTTTTAAATGAATAGGATGTTTAGCCAGAGAAAGTTCTACATTAGAGGGAAGAAGGGATTTCTTTTAAATAGATTTAAAACTCATTACAACTCTTAGCTTTTTTCTGTTACTTCCTGATTTTCTCTGGCAGCTTTGCTAATCATCATATTTTGTTTCTTAGTTTCGATCTTGCAGCTCATTTTTTTTTTTTTTTCCTCCTACTTTGTCCAACAACAAGGGTATGATGATGATGATTTTTCTGAAATTGCTCGCATTTCCGTAACAACAAGCTTTGATGTAATGACAGAATCAAGGACCATGCTTTTTATTTTAAAGGTTTGTCTTCTTAACTTCTCCAACTACAAAAGTTTTGTTCCTGTGACCTATTCCTATGCAATAATAAAATAGCAATAATGACCATGTCTAGCAGGTGGACAGTGGCCCATGGAACTGCTTTTGCAGCTGTGTCCACAGGATTGGCTCATTGCATTGGATCCATTCTCTTCAGTAAGTCTCTGAGCTGTAAAATATCCCCTTGTGTTGTCTTGATTTTATAGTTGGGACCTCAGAGTACTGTGCAAAAATGATCTAATTCCACATAGTTTGTTTATTTAGAAATATTTATTCTACATTCATAGGCAGCAGCAAAAAGTGGATACAGACATAGTGGTGATAAAGATTGGAATGGAATTGTTTAATAAAACCTTCAAGTAAGAATCTTTTGGTTTGGTGTCTGATTAGAGTCTTGACTGATTTGAAATTTAGATCTGAAGCTCTCATTTCTGATCTTGCTTTTGTTGAAAATATGCATGTGTGCTGGGGAGGAAAGCAAGTGTGTTTCAAAATTCAGTGTAGGATGCTGAATCCACATTGCTTTTTCTGTGGGAGTACAAAATAATTTTCCTCCTGCAAGGGAAGTACCTTCCAGATTATTATTTCTTTCTGTTGGTCTATGCTTTGCTTTGGAATAGCTGCAGATGGACAAGAAAACATTGTTTCTGTGAGTGAATGAGTTGTGAATGAGAGCAAGGCATTCCTGTCCTATGAGGTTGAGATCACTTGCAATTTTCACTGGGTCAGTTCTTCAAAAATCTAGTGCAATTCAGTGAAGACTGAGTACTGCTTAGCTCCTCTTAGAATTTGGCCCGCTGTATAGATGGTATTATCAACCTAATGCTATGAAGTGTCAAGCACTTTCAGTGCTCAAATTCAGTGGAAATTGAAGGAGCCCAGCTACTTGTAGCATGTGACTTCCACATCCTTGCGTTTTTCAGTCCTGCACACATTCATGAACTCTGTAGTGAAAGTTCTCCCAGGCTTAAGCTGTGGAGTCTGGGCATCAGTATTAGACTGGTAGATGTGATGCTGCATTCATCACCTACCAAAGCTCCCACTGACTTGTGTGCTTTTTAGGACTAAATGTTTGGGTGAGGGGGTAATTTTCTTGCATCTTTAGTTTCAATGCATTATGGCTGCAGTGTGCAACTGGGGCTCCAACTCATTTATGTATATACTACATTTACATATCTTATGCAGCGTTAGCTGTCTTGGGCTAATGAGTTTCACTGGGGTGTGCAATAACATTTTTCAAAAACATACACACTGTACCTACTTCGGTACCTTGCTGCCTTAGCATGGCTGACACCACGTGTGTGCTAGTCCTGATTCTTTTATGCTTTTGTTTAACATTTATAAAAGCATTCAAATCTTGCAGTCCTCATTCGTATGAATAATCTTTGCTCCACAGGAGCGGAATGTATGTGATTGAGTAGTTCTCCCAATCACCAGTTGTTCTAAAGGAGGATTGTTTAGTTTATTTTTCACTTATTAGGCTTTGTTCCCTAAGTGCTTATCTGTTGACTCCCTGTTGAAATGTCCTAATGATTAGCCTGTATGGGTGCTGTTCTCATTCATAATAAGGCCCTTATTGCACTCAAAGTGATTCAAGACAGCTTGTGAGTAAATAAGAAACTGGGCCCCATTTTACTTGATTGGTCCCTGAGTTTCCCTTCCCCAGTCCCTGAAAGAGAGATCTACCTTTGGATCAGTTTCAAGGTGCCCTATACCCGAGTGAAAATGCACAATCAGACCTCTGCTTGTGGTCATCTGCAACACTAGAGTGGAAAACTGCACGTCTGATGGCAGAAGTATTTAGGTTCATGGGATATTCTTAATGCACGCGTGGTTGTGTTTTTATAAATAAATGTGCATTCAGTTCATCTTTCAGTATTCTCTCCTGAGAGACCAGGTAATTTTTCTTTAATCAAATAGGGTTTACAGCAATAGATAATGTATTTACATTAAAAAGTATGGGCTTTGCTGATGCCATATGTTAAGACATCTTATACTTTTTGGCTCATTGTGCGCATCTGGGATCCAGCAGGTTACATTAAAAATAATATACGAGTGATTGAAGATGTGATTAGCTAGAAAGGAGTTCTGGGCTGAGGGGAAAAGAGCACAGAAAATGTGTTATACATAGTTTTGTTTAGATTTGTCTTCCATCATTATTCTCATCTCATACCCACCCCTCATAGTAGCTTCCAGACAGACCCACATGCACAAATGTGCTAATCATCAATCTAACACAACCCCTCTGGGGGCCCAAGAACTGGAATAAATGCAAGACCTTGCAATGTGTTTACCAGAACTAACTAACAGAACTAGCTGCACGGTTAATATCTCGATTTATATTTCTGATAAAAGTTAACTGTGATTTCTGTGGACTGAAAATAAATAATATATATTACTTTTTTAGATGCCATTTTTCCTTTTGAGAGGTGGGTGGCTACTTTGCCATTCTTGTATTCTTTTCAACTTTTTCTTTGAATAACCCCTCAAATGGAACATTTCTCTTTCAATTTTTGTTTAGTCTTTCCAGTGGTCTAAGAAGTAGAGGGCCAACTCCTGCTGGACTTGCTCAGAAAGATATCCCATAGAGGGGAACTTTTATGCTATTTAAACATAGTCATCTGCTATTATTATAGGCAAAGATAAAGTTTGCAACATTCCTTAGCATAAAAACCACAAAGGCAACCAATGTGTAGTAATTGTTAGATTCCTAGTTTTCTGTTGTTTCTTATGGACTAAAAAAGTGCAGGATTTGGCACATCCCAGAATGTATGTATCAGTTCAGTTTCTTCCAATTCTGTTGAGGAAGACTTAAATGGTAGGAGCTGTTTGAGGTTTCTGCCCAAAACTGTAAGTCACCCACAACAGCTTCATGTGAGCAAACTCTTCTGTATATGTGAAGCCTGTTAAAAACAGTCTAGCCTTTCAGTCACTCTGGAAAGGCTCAGGTTACTTTTCTTCAGAACAGAAGAGCTTGTCAGATTGGAGATGTGTTCAGACACTTCTCTGGGACTACACAGTCTTGAAGAAAATCCTTGAATTTTAATTCTCATCACTTTTTAAATGATAATTTTGCTGAGATACCTTTTAAGTTAAACCATGTGAGAATCCTGATCCATGGTTCATCAGCTTAGATAAATAAAAAGGGGAGAGAGAAGGAAAGTCAAATCTGATGGAAATCTGTGTATATGGCATAAGGCAGTTAGTTACATTACATTTATATTCCACTGCTTGCTTCTGTTACCCATGCTTGTAAAATATTCACAAAAAAAGATGAAGTACATTTGATTTTCACATGTATCATAATTTATTCTATTTGTTCAGTAATTACTTTCCATATTTTATATAGTAACTGATTTTTCTACTTGTTGAGACCTTCTGCAGCTATTGTGCATGGGATGCCTGTAAGGCAAAAGCCACAGAGAAATTACCATGCTCTTTGTTTTTTTGTATGTGACTGAGGGACTCAGCAGGAATCTTGCCTGGTGCTTTTAAGAAACTGTATATGCCAAGATGTCTGGGGACTTGCATAGTGAGCTGTACAAGAAGTTGTAAAGGGTGGAGACTCCTTATAACAGTACATTGTTTCTTCCTGCAAATCACTAATGGGATTTATTGGAGCTAGGAGCTTGTGTGATGTACCCACAGAGAATATTTTTGTCCCTTTTAAGTGTAATTCAGCATTGACCTGAAGTAGCCATAGCAATGGCTTAACTGAATATAACACAAAGTTAAGCAAAGGTATTTAGCCATTACCTGCAGAAATCTGGTGTCTAACATGGCAAACCTATGAGATAGACTGACTCTGGGATGCCTAGATGTATTTCTACCTGTTAAACTGGCCCAGTGCCCACTCACAAAATAGTATGCCAACTACAGCAGGCATAAATGTCAGAGTAATAGAGGCTTCCCTTTGAAATGCAAACAGTGTAACAATATTACTTCAGTAGAAATCAAAGTAAAACAAAAATTAACATCATTTGTTTCAGTGTAAGGATTATATCTGTTGCTATTTCTGGGCATTTTCCCACCGATGGTAACAGAGATACAGCACAGAAAATGTCAATCTAAGTGCTAGGAAATCTTCACGCAGAGAGAGGGAAATATGTACACAGGTTGCACAAGAACAATTCCACATCTTTCTCAAGTGGCCCTAGGGATTTCCCAAATGGCTCTGTATTTTTATTAATTGGCCACCAGGCATTTCAACTGTGGGTTACCAGCCTGAAAATAGACAAGGTGACTAAGAATTGGAAGTGAATCTCTTACTGGTGTGGGGTCATTATTACAATCAGATTTTTGCTGCTGGCTGTACGGCAAAAGTTGCCATCATAGTTGGCTTGTCTCTTGGCAGAGGCAACTATGACTGGATTTGCCAAGGCTGATGTACCCAGCTCCTCATCTGCAGAGGTGCTTCTTCCATGCCCAGGTTAAGAAAGCTTACCTGGGAAGTGCAGGGAATCTACTCCTGCTGTTGCTCATACAGTACCTGTTTTATGGGTATCCATATGCTATTCTTTAAGGGTATCATGCTGGCACTACTTGTACTCAGAGGACATGCAGATCTCCCCAGTGGAAGTATAAGCTGCAAACTGCTGATGTTTCACAATGTTGCATCACTCAGCCAAGTATATTTCTGCCATCTTGAGAGTGCATTTAATTTTACTTAAAGAGGTATGAGGAGTTATGCCAAGATGCAGTTTACCTATCCTTAATGGCATTTCATCACTTAATGTCTCTTCAGAGATTAACAGAATAAGGCACAATTTGGGATGTCCACAGCTTCCTGAAGCTTTAGTACTGTCAGCTGAAGGTCTTCATGTTATACTTGCTCTACTCTCTGCCTTAAGAATAAGAGTTTTGCTTGATATCGCTTGCACAGTCAACTTTTATTATTCCTTATTCAAAAAGTAGAAATGTTCTTTCAGGAGAATTGGCTGAAGGGTGCATTCATCTACCCTGCTTACCTATGGGGGACCTGAACTTCCCGGACATCTGCTGGGAAGAGCAGTCAGCCAGGTTAGATCATTCACGTAGGTTCTTAGAGTGCAGGACCTCCATCTAACCCAGGAGGTGCACAGCCCCACCAGGGGGGACGCCTTGTTGGACCTAGTGCTGGCCACGGGTGATGACCTGGTGAGGGGGCTGCAGGTGCTCGACCACCTGGCCGACAGCAATCATCGCCTGCTGGAATTCACCATCCAGTGCAAGGTGGCAAAGGCAAGCAGTAAGGCAGTGGCCCTAGATTTTAAGAAGGCAAACTTCAACGAGCTAAGGAGGATAGTTGAAAAGCGCTGAGATCCCAGAGGGGAGGGGAGCCAGGTGTCCAAGGAGAGTGGTCGCTCCTTAAGGAGACGATCCTCCAAGCCCAAAGGAAGGTAATCCCGATGAGGATCAAAGGGAGCAGGAGAGCACACAAGCCTCCATGGCTCACCAAAAGCATCCGGGAATGTCTCCTTGCTAAAAAGGAGGCTTACGCCCAATGGAAAGAAGGGGTCACCTCTAGGGAGGACTATTCTGCAGTTGCTCGGGGATGTAGGGGGGTAGTTAGGAAGGCCAAGGCAGAGATGGAACTGGGACTAGCTTCCCAAATTAAGGACAATAAGAAGTCCTTTTTTAAATACATAGGAGGTAAAAAGAAGGTCCCAGGTAATGTGGGGCCCTTGCAGGACACGTTGGGAAACTTGGTCGTCACACCAGACGACAAAGCTAACATGTTTAACGATTTCTTTGCCTCTGTCTTCCTAAATAGGGACCAGGACAGCCACCTCCCTGCTGGGCCCCCCTCAGGCCCTGGGGGAGGCACACCTAGGCCAAGGGTTAGCTAGGATTTAGTTAGGGAGCTTCTCGAGGGGCTGGACGTTTTCAAGTCAGTCGGTCTGGATGTTCTCCACCCTAGAGTTCTAAAGGAACTGGCCGAGGTCATTGCAAGTCCCCTGGCACGGCTTCATGAGCACTCGTGGTGCTCCGGAGAGGTACTGGAGGACTGGAAGAGGGCCAATGTGGTTCCCATCTTCAAAAAAGGGAGGAGGGATGACCCAAGAAACTGTAGACCAGTTAGTCTTACCTCGATCCTAGGCAAGCTGTTCGAGGAAAATTATTCTGGCACACATCCAGGAGGGGCCAGCAGGGGACTGCATGCTTAGGGGCAACCAACACGGGTTCATCAGTGGCAGGTCCTGTCAGACCAACCTGGTGGCCTTTTACAATCAGATCACCAGATCATTAGATGCAGGGGTAGCAGTGGACATAGTCTTCCTGGACTTCCGGAAGGCTTTTGACACTGTCTCTCACCCCATTCTCATTAAGAAACTGGGGGGCTGTGGTGTAGACACCCACACAGTCAAATGGGTCGCCAACTGGCTGAAGGGCCGCACCCAGAGGTTGGCAGTAGATGGGTCCTACTCAACCTGGGAGGACGTGGGCAGTGGGGTCCCCCAGGTCTCGGTCCTCGGGCCCGCACTGTTCAACATCTTCATCAGTGATTTTGGACGAGGGGGTAAAAAGCACCCTGTTCAAATTTGCTGATGACACTAAGATGTGGGGGGACGTGGGCACACTAGAAGGATGCACCAGACCTACAGGTTGGGGAACTCTCCTCTTGTCAGCATGGAGGCGGAAAAGGACCTTGGAGTCATCATTGACTCCAAGATAAACATAGGCCGGCAGTGTGGGGAGGCAGTCAGGAAGGCCAACCGCACCTTGTCATGCATCCACAGGTGCATTTCATGCAGGTCCAAAGAGGTGATCCTCCCCCTCTATGCGGCACTGGTCAGGCCGCAGCTGGAGTATTGCGTCCAGTTGTGGGCGCCACACTTCAAGAGGGATGTGGACAGCATGGAGAGGGTCCAGAGGAGGGCCACTCGTATGATCAGGGGACAACAGGGCAGGCCCTATGAGGAGAGGCTACGGGACCTGAACCTGTTCAGCCTCCAAAAGAGAAGGCTGAGGGGGGATCTAGTGGCCTGTTATAAACTAGTCGGGGGGATCAGCAGGCATTGGGGGAGTCACTGTTCCCTCGAGCACCGCCAGGAGTGACAAGGAATAATGGTCAGAAGCTGGCAGAGGGTAGGTTTAGGTTAGACATCAGGAGGTGCTACTTCACGGTCAGGGCGACTAGGATCTGGAACCAACTTCCGAGGGATGTGGTGCAGGCTCCTACCCTTGGGGGTGTTTAAGAGGAGGTTAGATAAACACTGTGCTGGGGTCGTTTGACCCCAGTACTCTTTCCTGCCATGGCAGGGGGTCGGACTAGATGATCTGTTCAGGTCCCTTCTGACCCTGGAAACTATGAAACTATCTTATGGAAGATGTAATATACAATTCAGTACCCTATTCCACCCACAGTTTATCATTTAAGTTAGGTGCTGTCCAACTTTTGCACAGGGGCTGCACACTGCAGGAGCATTTCCCACAGAATGTCCTCCATACTGCATGGATTGTAGTGGTGGCATGAGGTCCCCCCCACCATGTGAGTTGGACTAGCAATGGTGCACAATGGCTGTACTTTAAAACAACCTTACTGAGGGTGGAGGAATGAACCATTCTGATGCAGAGAAAGACTAGCAAATATGGTAGAAGACCAGCTTGGCTTAACAGGGAGCTCTTCAGTGAGCTAAAATACAAAAAAAAGCTTACAAGAAGTGGAAGCTTGGACAGATGACTATGGAGGAGTATAAGAGCATTGCTCTTGTAGAAAGGGATGAAATCAGGAAGGCCAAAGCACAACTGAAGTTGGAGCTAGAAAGGGACGTGAGGGGTAAGAAAAAACATTTGTACAAGTATGTCACCAACAAGAGGGAAAGCATAGGTCCCTTACTAAATAGTGACGGCTGAGGTGGAAAAGGCTGAAGTACTCAGTGCCTTTTTCACCTCAGTCTTCACAGGCAAAGTCTAATCCCAGACTGCTGCACCTGGCAGCACAGTTTGGGAAAGAGGGGAGCAGCCAACAGTAGGAAAAGAACAGGTTAGGGACTCTTTAGAAAAGCTGGACATGTACAAGTCCATGGAGCCAAAATGGATGCAGCCAAGGGTGCTGAGGGAGTTGGCCAATGAGATGGCAAAGTCACTGGCCAGCATTGAAAACTTGTGGTGATTTGGGAGAAGTCCTGGACATTTGGAAAAAAGGGAAATATAGTGCCCATCTTTAAGAAAAGGAAGCAGTAGGATCCAAGGAACTAGAGGTGCATAGATGCATTGGTCTGATATCGGATTGGCATCAATACAAAGAAAATCAGCCTGATGACTTTGATAATTTGTCTGATAAATGCCCATGCATGTGTGCAGCCACAGCACAGCATGTAGGCAGTGAGGAGCAGAGTTGGCAGAGTGGAGTGCTGCATGCCGCTGGTAAGTCTGGTGTGGTGGGAGGGGGGCAGGGCATGGACGCAGAGGTGACCCGAGCAGGGTGCGGGGCCCAGGGCAAATCAGCCCATGTGGGCCCTGGCTCCAAAGAAGCTGCCATTGCCATTGGCGGGGTGGGGTATAGCGAGCAGCTGGACATGGAGCACCACTCTGCCTGGTTCTGCACTGCTGCCACTCCATTGGGCTCTGCGGGGCCCCTCAAAGCGCAAGGCCCAGGGCAGTTGCCCCTATTCCCCCCGCCCCAGGATAACCGTGTATGTGGGGGGCGTATGGGAGGAGTGGGGCTGGGGTGGGGCCTGCCCAGCTAGTGCCGAGGTGAGTGCAGGACAGAGGCACGGCTTATTGGGGGGAGGGAGCAGCTTCTACCACTGCAGGTGGCTCGTCCAGCTGTTCCTACCGCTCGTCTGGGAGGGTATGGATGGGACTTATGCACCCGGATCTGGGGAAGGCGGGCTGGGGCTGGGCTGTTCCCGGCTGGGCAGATCGAGAGGCACACACCCTCCTGGATGAGTGGCAGGAGCCACCGGATGAGCTGTGCGCAGTGGCAGGAGCCACCATCCTCCTTCCCTTCCTGCGTTCCCCCAACAGGCCACATCTCCATCCTGCGTCCACCCCAGCCCACAGCTGCAGCTCGCCAAAGAAGCTGCCATTGCCATTGGCGGGGTGGGGTGTAGCGAGCAGCTGAACATGGAGCCACCACTCTGCCTGGCTCTGCACTGCTGCCACTCCATTGGGCTCTGCGGGGCCCCTCAAAGCGGAGGCCCAGGGCAGTTGCCCCTATTTCCCGTCCCCCAGGATAACTGTGTATGTGGGGGGGTATGGGAGGAGTGGGGCTGGGGTGGGGCCTGCCCAGCTAGTGCCTGTGGAGATCTGGGGGGCACGCCCCGCCCCACACGAGCTGCTTGCATCTCTGTTCTGAGCGCTGCTCCCCACCCCAGCTGGTCAGTACCTGCCCCAGCCCCTCTCCCTCCATCACTGTAGGGGCCTTGATCTGCCCCTCCCCCCCCACACCCCTTCCTTCTCCTTTCACCATACCAGACTTACCAGCTGGATACAGCTCTTCAAGCTGAAGAGCTGTGTATCGGAAATCAGATCAATATCGGCCGATGTGCTTCCTTAAAAATCGGCTATCTGTATCAGCCCCAAAAATCTCTGTTGGTGCACCCCTACAAGGAACTACAGACCATTGAGCCTTACTTCAGTCCCCAGAAAAATCACGGAGCAGGTCCTTAAGGAATCCATTTGTAAGCACTTGGTGGAGGAGGTGATTAGGAACAGTCAGCATGGATTCACCAGGGGCAAGTCATGTCTGACCACCCTGATTGCCCTCTATGATGAGATGACTGGCTCTGGGGATGTGGGGAGACCAGTGGACATGCTATATCTTCACTTTAGCAAGACTTTTGATATAGTCTCCCACAACATTCTTGCAAGCAAGCTAAGGAACTACAGTTTGGATGAGGGGACTGTAGGTGGATAGAAAACTGGCTGGATCATTGAGTTTACAGAGTAGTAGTCAATGGCTCGATGTCTAGTTGGCAGAGGTATCAAGTGGAGTGCCTTAGGGGTTGGTTTTGGCCAGGTTTGTTCAGTGTCTTCATTAATGATCTAGAAGATGGGATGGAGCGCGCCCTCAGGAAGTTTGTGGATAACACCAAGCTGGGTGGATATGCTGGAGGTTAGGGCTAGGATTCAGAGAGACCTCAACAAATTAGAGGATTTGACTAAAAGCAGCCTCATGAGGTTCAATAAGGACAAATACAATGTCCTGCACTTAGGATGGAGGAGTCCTATGCACCAGTTCTGACTGGGGATCAACTGGCTAAGCAGGAACTCTGTAGAAAAGGGCCTGGGGCTTGCAATGGACAGCAAGCTGAATAAGAGCCAAAAGCGTGTCCCTGTTGCCAGGAAGATTGGCAGCATACTGGTCAGCAAATTGGGGAAGTGACTATTCCCCTCTGTGGCATGGGTGAGGCCACATCTGGAGTACTGTGTTCAGTTTTGGGCCCCCCACTTCAGAAAGGATGTGGACAAATTGGAGAGAGTCCAGTGGAGGTCAGTGAAAATGATTAGAGGGCTGGGGCACATGACTTCTGAGGAGAGGCTGAAGGAACTGGGCTTATTAAGTCTGGAGAAGAGAAGACTGGGGACTTAATAGCATCCTTCAACTACCTGAAGGCGGGTTTCCAGAGAAGCTGCAGCTAAACTGTTCTCCATGGTGACAGATAACAGAACAAGGAGCAATGGTCTCAAGTTACGACAAGGGAAGTTTGGTTAGAGATTAGGAAGAAGTTTCTCCCTAGGAGGGTAGGAAAGCACTGGAATAGGTTACCCAGAGAGATAGTGGAAGCTCCATCCTTGGAGGTTAAGACCTGGCTAGACAAAGCCTTGGTTGCTATGATACAGTTGGGGATGACCTGGCTTTGAGCAGAGGGTTGGACTAGATGACTGTCTGAGGTCCCTTCCATCCCTAATTTTTCAGTGATTCATATACCCCCACCTTAACTTTTCAATGAAGCAAATGTCCCCACCCTCCACCAGCAGCATGCCCCTTTTACCTCTCAGCCCCACAGGCTGCACAGGTGTGCATGAACCCCTGGGCTTTCTCCTCGGATGGCAGCAGGAGAGGCAGCTGCTGGTGCCTGTGGGGCATATGTTGACAGCCAAAGTAGGGCAGCCCCGATTTAGTCAAACTTAAGGAGGTTGAAAATGAACCATACGTGACTTGCATAATGTGGCAAGTTGTGTAAAATACTTGCAATATGCTATTGCTGCATTGTCTTTCAGCAAGGAAGACTGTTTCCATGCAGTGGGACATTATCTTGCATGAGGAAATATACTGTATTGGCCTCTTATTCACAAAGTAAGTGCAGAGCTGGTTGGAAATAGTTTTGTCTTTTTCTATAGACAGCTTCTGTTTTCCATCCAAAAAAGAAAGAAACTAAAGTTTCAAGCCAAACTGCTCAAAACTGAAAATATTTCAGCCAAAGCTTGGTTTTCCAAGTACAAATATTAGTTTGTGAGAGAGAGTCCATCAGAAAAACTTGATAGAAATTTTTCTACCAACCTCAGTTTTAATTGATAACTATTTTTTCTGCATTTATTCTGATTTGTTTTTT
The DNA here is from genome assembly GCF_052110815.1 of Crocodylus siamensis. Classification (NCBI taxonomy): domain Eukaryota; kingdom Metazoa; phylum Chordata; order Crocodylia; family Crocodylidae; genus Crocodylus; species Crocodylus siamensis. The sequence continues at coordinate 101,399,008 of NC_143397.1, forward strand.
CTTTTGCAAAGAGTTTTAGTCCAGTCTTTTGACATGAACATAATTCTATAGGTTGATCTCTGGAATAAAAGAAGGGGTAGGCTACTTGATAAACTTATTTAATAAGCTGGTGTCTGTTAGCTGCACTGTCATGGTCTTTCTAGAGATTCTTGCATGTCTAGTGACACAAGACACGTTGACATTGTTTATTATGGACAACCAAGTTGAATGAAGTAGAGACCTAAGAAAAATTAAGACTTGGATTAAATAGTGGACATGAAAATTTAGGAAAAAATAACTTAGGATTGATGGCAGTTTTTTGGGTTTTTTTCATTAAAATGAAAAATCCAAGGAGTTTATTTCAGGTTGAATGAAATGTTTTGTTTATCAGGAAATCAAACAAGCTGTTTCATTAATAGGTACTATTATCCCTTTTTAATTAACAATTCAGTTAACATTTCTAAACAGGACATTGTTTAACCTTTTCAATTCAAAACAATTTGTTTAAAAATAGTGAAACAGACTGTTTTGATTTTTTCCAAAATACATTTTTTTCATCTTACCAGCTGATGCTGTGCACCAGTTTGGACCTGAAATTGCAAATAGTGGTGTGGAACTGCATTTTAAGGCAAACTGTCCATATGAAAAATATCCATATAACTTTTGCTTGAAGTTCTTGGACTGTGCTCTCTGCTTCCACTGTAATGCTCACTCTTCAAGGTATCTTTGTTCTTTCTTAGAAGAAAGGGAGGCAGGCCATCAGAGAATCAACAGAGTAGCAGTCAGATGAGTTAGGAACTGGATCATAAATAAATGCAATCCATGGCACATATAAAGGCTTGCAAAACATGCATGCAGTGCTTACTGTGTATGGAAAAGGAACATAGAAAAGAGATCATTCTGTTTTTATATAACATCTTTAGGATTGAAAATCCAATTTTTAGTAGGTAATGATATTGTTCTTAGACTTGACACGAGCTCATTTTGCAAATATGTCATTGTGAAGTAATATTAATGTCAGGGTAAATAAATTGTCATAGGAAAGGCTCTCAGATAGGTGGGTAAGTTCAAGTCTGTGTTACTGAGCAGCAGGTGCTCATGCCATATTTTATTCAGAAAATATGAGCAAAAGGTTTTATTGTGCGTTTTGCAGGCCAAGGAAACGATATATAATCTTGCCAGCATGTTTCTGAGACTGATAGAGCTGCATTTACTGCCACAGAAGTATGCAATTTTGAGAATATAAAACAAGCTGCTAATAGTTGCCCACCAAATCTAAACCCCCTCTTTGGAGGCAATATTGACAGTCTTCTAAGGAAAATGAAAAAACCCCAAACCCTCTGCTAATCTTTCCAGGCAGGATCACATTCTGTAATTGCATTCAACCCAGCAGCCCTATCAGAACCTAAAGAACATTTAGAAAAATTAATTAAACTGCCTGCTTCATTATTCATCAAATGACTCGAGGCTTGTGTTCTGTTTCAGGTTACACAAAATGACTTGGTTTGTAAAGGCATAAGTAAGTTCAATTTTATTTCCTAAAATTTTTGTGACTTCAGAATTTGTATTACTGATCTGTGCCCAACACTGTACAAGGTGCATATCAGCATATTTCAGCTTAAAAGAGTAGATTCTAGGAAGGCATGAACTGACAGGTTGAACATTTGCCTTGAAAACGCTACTAAGTAAGTACACATGGGGAGATGGATTCTGTAAGGTTCTGAAGGCATTCCTCTAGGTACACTGCTGCCTTTTATAGTATGGCATTTGTCTTTATGTTTCATAGGTGTCTCATGGGCTGTTCTGGAATTCCAGATATGATCAATAGGTAGGAAAGGAGAATAAATAAAGCGTCATAGCAAACTAGAGGGAAGACGAGATGCAGCTGATTAAAGTAAGCTTTATGCCATTGGCATCAGCCTTGGGCTGTGCTGTCAATAATGAATGGTCTGATCATACTGGGGCTTAAATATTTAAAGTATTTTAAGGATTGATCCTGTATGGTTAAAAACTATCAGTTAGCTTGAGCTTTAATTAACATTTCTATTTGACTAATACTGAATATGCTAGAGGGCAGGATTTTTTTATGTGTAATAATTCATTGGTCAGAGAACTTTACTGTGCTTAGCATGTACCCCCTATTCCTTTCTGTAGTGTCTTCTTGGATAACTAATGTTTTCATAATGTTTTCTTACATTATTAATGTTGGTCCCTTTATAATAGTCAGGTTTCATTTATCTTCAGGTTTGCCCCCACCTTCAATTATAGAAAGGAGACTACTCCTTGTTGCTGTCAGGGCCTTAGCCTGATGAATGTATCTTAACAGACTTAGAGATGACTTCATCTGGTCCCAGAGTAGTCCTTGGATTCTTGGCCATGGAGCTCAGCAAGAGGGCTCCAAAGCCAAGTTTGTGCATCAGGGAATTCCCTGGGAGTTAGAGACTGGATAAATCAGTCCTTTCATGGTCACACATGGTGCACAGGTGTGTGACATAGCATTGGTAACAATATGTACAAGTGTTTAGAGAGGATCCAAGGAGCTACGTCATTCAGCAGACAATAGTTTGTCTTTTATTACCCTTTCATGGCCAATTCCCTACTGTACTGAGTTTTATCTGTCTCTTAAGTATCACTTAAGAATTATGGGTGGAAGATTCCCCCTATACAGGGGGCTGGCAGAAAGGTTGTATGTCTTTAAATCCCATTTAAGCCCTATTTTCATAGGCTTTGTAGTATACTTCACCCTAGAGCTTGTGGACAGCAAGTGTGGTCCTTGCAATGACTGAATGCAAAATGCTACTGAAAAAAGTTACCTTGTGAAACAACATAGAGCAGGGGCAGGCATTTATTTTGGGTGGAGGGCCATTTACTGAGTTTGGCAAGCTGTCGAGGGCCGCATGGGTAGCCCTGCCCCTTGACAGGTGCCCTGCACTCTAGTTGCCATCTTGGGACTGGAAGTCCTGTCCCTGGCCTCTGCCCTTTCCTATCAGAAGTACCTCCCCTTGCCCCTGGAAGGACTCCTTTGGGGAAGAGAGTTTGCCATCTTAGAATGGGGGAAAAAAACAAGTTATTACTAAAAATCAAACACCCATAATAATATATTTTAATTTAATTAGAAAATGTATTTTTGTCTTGATTTGTGTGTGTTTGTGCTATATATGTAGAAGTGATTGCATAATAGCTCAAAATGCAGTCTTACTTTTGTATATTGTCGGGGGTGTGCAGGGGTGTTGGGGTATGGGTGAATGGGTGTGGGGAGGTCTGTGTGGATGTGGGTGGTTGGGTATGGGGGGTTTATGGGGATGTCTGGCTATATGCGTGTGGGTACGGTAGTGTGATTGTGTGGGGGAGGGTGTGGCTGTGGGGTGTGTGAGAAGGGTTTGAGGGTATGCGGGATGTGCATGGGATTCCCTCTGTGTGTACTCCCGTGAGCTGGTCAGCCCCTGTCCCCACCTGAGTACCCTGTGGCGCCTCCCTGCCACCACCACCAACAGTATGCAGCCCCAGTGTGCCTGCTCTGCACCACCCAGCCATGGTGTGTCCTGCCACCCCAGGCATGCAGCGGTAGTGATGGGAACCATTGCATGTAGCTGCAACCCTGTGCCCCGTGTGCTGGCTCTGGGCTCGCCCATCTAGTCTGAACAGCAGCAGCAGTGGCAGTAGCAGCTGGGCAGAAACTGCTGCTCAGCGCAGGGGAAAGTGGCCTCTCCTCCTCGCCTGTCCTGGGCAGTTTTTGGTGTGGCTGCCTGGAGTCCTTGCCACACTGGGCTGCCCTGCAGCTCCGTCACTGCCACTTGTGAGCTGCCCTGTGGCTGCTCCACACCGTCACTGCTGCCATGCTAGGCAGCCCAGAGGCGGCGGTGATGGACAGGAACATGGGGCCTGCATCAGTGTCCTGGGGCCAGTGCCAGTGGGGCCCAGATCTTGGCAGCATGAGCAGGGTCCTGGCTGACGGGCTCTGTGGAGCTGGGCCAGCTCCCCTGTCTCCCTGCTGGTGCAGCCCAGCTCTGTAGACCCCTGCCTGCCCACTGGCTGCTTCTTCACCATGTGGCTCCTGGCTGCATGGCCCCGACCTCAGGACTTGTCAGGAGCTGGCCTGGCTCGGAAGGACTAGGATGATCACCCATGGTCCCCCCCTCCTGTTCTTACCTGAATTTCCTGCTCCAGTGCAGGCAGACACAAACAGCTTCACGAGCCCAGGCCAGAAGCCTCTGCTAGGTAGGGGCTTTCAGTTGGGGCGGTGGGGCCGGGCTGGGTGGGCCTTGCTGCTGAGTCCTGTTGTGGCTTCTCCTGGGTTCTACTGCCCCTGGCACCTGTCATCTTTGACAGGTAACCAGGGGCAGATAAATATAAATTTTCTAATTTTTTTAAGGTTCATATAGGATGGCCTGCTGGGCCAGATGTGGCTTGCAGGCCATATTTTGCCCACCCCTGACATAAAGCTTTCTTTTAAAAGCTGCCATCCTCATAGCTTTCACATGGAGACAGGAGTGGGCATGGTTAGATCCAGGATTTTGGGACATGGGGTGTGGGAGAAATCATCTGTTCTGCAGGAGTGGCTACCTCTTGGCGCCCAGCCTGCCCCATCCCACATCAGTAGCTCTGGACACCCACTCACTTGGAGAGGGGTGGGCAAAAATAGCAGCTTCTGGAGCTACTAGCTGGCCATATTGCCACTTCCCTGGGTGCAGAGGTGTCTTATTATGCCTTGGCCAAGTGCTACTCTCTTGGCAGTATCAGCAGTGTGGGGCTCTAGGTCACTACACATTCACTGAATAGTGACTATGGAAAACTCAAGAAGAAAAACCTCCACCTCATTGTCAATGGCTTGGGATTAGTGTTCTAAACCAGTATGCTTCTGAGCTCCTGTAAAGCTTGCAGTGGTGTCCTGACAGGGAGCTTTCCCGCTGCTAAACTGAGGGTAAGTAAGGCAGTTATGCAGTATTTTGACTTGGGGGGGGGGGGGGGGGGGAATGCCAGAAAGGAAGCTAGGATTTCAGGATCTAGTACTTTTGTCTCTCCCCCTCCCCACCACGCCCTGCTCATCTTACTTCAAAAGCTCAAACAATCGCTGCCCTGTGCTCAGTGGCTGTAAGCAGTTGGCTGTAAGCAGTAGTCAGACAATCCAGCTGTGGCAGCTTGTGGACAAGCAGTCACGTCTGGCTGGGTGTAGCTGCAATCCTGAAGGTCAGGCCTACATGCAGAACACCATGCATTCTGTAATGCATTTTTTTGTGTAGTTTTAATACTAAGAGTAAATATTTGTATATGTGCATGGGTTTTAAGGATAGGGAGGGCTATAATGATAATCTAGTCTGACCTCTTGCCTCACGTGGGCCCTTGGACTGTTACAATTACTGCCTTGAACCCAATCTAATATAATAATAAACCCAGTTGGTTTATTATTATAAATTATAAAAATACCACCCCAACTGGTTTGTCTGTCTGTAATTGCTCTGGGCCAACTGCGCATGCGCCAATTGGCTGTGAGGGCCTGGAGCGTTGCAGACAAAAGGCATGAGGGAGCCACTGCTCCCCCCACCCCCCAAACAGGGAGGGGGAGGCAGCAGGGAAGAGGGGAGAAAAGTAGGGGATTGGGAAGGGGAAGGGAGGGTTTCTGGAGACAGCGCTGCCCCCGACCCCCCACCGCACTCCCCCTCCTGCTGCCCAGCCCCAGCAACAGCTGTCAGAGAGGGGGGGGGGGGGCATGTTGCGTGCCACCAGGTGTCAGCAGCTGTGCTACCTCCCCTCTGCCCCCCCCAACTATTTGTGGCAGCTGGTGGCGGCACGGGGTGGAGCGGCAAGGTGGGGGGCACGGGGCCACACTGGGATTGGTGGGGTGGGGGCCCCAAGGGGCCTGATATGGGGAGTGGGAGGTGGGTGTACGGGGCCGGACATGGAGTGTAGGGCCGTGCATGGGGCTGGGTGCATGAGGCCGGAGGTGGAGCAGCAGCACTGCAGGGTACTGGGTAGCGGTGCTCCTTCCCCGCCCCTACTTCCCCCTGTCATTCATGATGGGCAATTTGTTAGTAGTCTGTTTGGTTAAGGCTTATATACTGTATTTGCTTGAATCCAGGACAAGGTTTATTTCCCCATTCAACCCGGGGAGGGAGAAAAGAACCTAATTTTGGATTTGAGTACAGGGAGGTGAGGAGGAGGAGGAGCAGGTAGCTGCTGCTATGGCTCTGACGGGCCCTGACTCAGGCTTGAAGTTGGAGTTGGAGCTTCAGCAACCTCCTGTCCCCCTGTCTTCCCTCCCTACTAGCAGCCTCTGTCCTCTGCCATCCCCTTGCAGTCTCTGCCCACCTTGCTGCTTACCAGCAGGTGTGCTTCTGGCCTGGGGCATGGTTGCACCAGCCCTGGCTTGGCTGTGAAGTCTACCCTCCTACTGCCTGCCCCGCCTCCCCCCAGCTTCTTTTTCTGCTCTGGCAGTGGAGAGGGGGGGCATGAATTTAAGACAATCCAATAACATCTATACATGGAAAATTATAACATTTATAATTTATAGAATCTAATTACTGGGCGGGTTGTCTTAAATTTGAAGTCTTTTTGGATTTTTATAAATACAGTATATCTTCTAGAAGGGTATCCAGGGTTGACAGATATCTTTTTGTTCATATATTCTATTATAGAGTAAATCTACATATATTCTTATCTTCTATATTTGCATGTGTGTGTAATGTGAAAATATGTATATGCGTATACATATAGGCATGTATACACGATAATACTGTGTGTGTACATACATACACGCATTCCTCTGTCTGTCTGTCTCTGTCTATATATATTTTTGAGTGTGTGTGTGTGTGTATATATGTATATAAAAAATGTATTGTTTTGTGTGTGCGTGTGTACACATATTGGAAAGAATTACATATTGTTTTGTGTGTGTGGGTACACATATATTGGAAAGAGTAATTTATGGTGCAGAAACTGTGCTGCTGTGAAGTGGTATATAGCTCTATTATATATTCATAGGCAAAATGTATCCAAGGGCAGACAGGTCTGTACAAGGTTTATATACCATGTGTTTTCCAGTTTCAGTGTGATACAAGTAATTCCCAGGCTTTATACCAGCTCTGTTCAAGAATGAATGGTGCCCATCTTTTCCCTCAGTTTGAAGCTTACAGAACTGAGCAGTGAGATTAAAAAAAAACCCTAAGAACAATCCAGACTTTCTCTTTTTCTCTGTTTCTTCCAAAGATAACTTTTTGCCTCCCCAATATGGGATCCTCACCCTTCTGATAAAGGACTCTGACTTGCTCTTGGTCATCACTGAAGTCCTGAAGATGAAAAAAACCCACAAAGTAAATGGCAAGCTGAAAAATGTAGGCTTTACGTGTAGGTGTCTGCATTTCAAGTAACACACTGTGCCTTTTGATGTCATCCTTTTCATGTTTTAGAGAACCATGCTTGGAGTCATTTTTCCTTTATTATAATATTTTCTCTTTCACAGTGTTTGTCAAATTCTGATCCTCTTGAAGTTAATGGGAGAATGTCCATTGACTTGGGACTAAAGTTTGACGTAGTATGTGTAGGTGTTTGGGGGAAAAAAATCAAGTGATCAGGCCTGCTTATTTGCACAGAACACTAAGGGTGAAGTGACACGTTACACGTGTACCACACTAAAGTCACTAAAAATGTGAGTATTCACACACACAAGCTTGTTAGCGTGTGCTAAGTGTCCTCTTAACCATCTCAGAATTACTACACTTCAGACGAGGGTTAACTCTTGGCTGTGCTACTTAGTTCATGTTAGGGTGCTGTTACACATTACCTGTAGGCTATACTAAGAGCTCGTAATATGGGAATGTCCACACATTAAAGCATGACGGCTAGTGCTAAATGCCCTCTAGGTGTCCTAAAGTTATGCCACTTTGGGTGAGGTTTAGCTTTGAGCTGTGTTGCCCAGCTTGTGTTACAATAATGTGTGACAGCTCCACAGAGATAAAATGACCAAATTTCAATTCTCCTGCATCCTAGGAGCTATGTGGACAAACTTTCCACCCCACAAACTTTACTGCCCAGGGAGTGGTACTGGCACCAAACCAACTCCTCCTCTGCCCCCCAGCTGGATTGTCTGACTACTGCTTACAGCCAACTGCTTACAGCCACTGAGCACAGGGCAGCGATTGTTTGAGCTTTTGAAGTGAGATGAGCAGGGCGTGGTGGGGAGGGGAAGAGACATATCTACCTGTGTCAGCCAGTATCAGAGAATGAGCTAAAGGATGTCCCCCCTGGACCTCATCAGGTGGGCATGAAACTGATGTCACAGTGAGGTGCATCACTGAAATCTGGGGTAAGGAAAGGCCCATCACCACCACAGACACAAAGGGCAGCAGGCAGAACAGGCAAGAACAGTGGATTACAGCTCAGATGGTAGCTCTTGGGCATCATCAGGACCAACTGCAGCACAGAACCAAAATTAAGTCCCTGAAGTCACAGTACGTAGGAGGCAAGGATGCCAACAAAGTGTTGGGTGCAGCAAATATTGTCATCCCCTACAGCAAGGACCTGGACCAGTTGTGGCTTCTAGTCATGGCCCTGTTCACTAGCTCTCTGGTGGCAAGTCATTGTGCAAGTCAGAGATGCTATTAAGCTTAAGGAGTGACTGCTCCAAGCTTATACTACCCTTAACACTGCTTAGCATTCCACAGCACTTAATATAGCCTATGGGTGACACATAACAATGCCCTTAGGATAACTTCAGTTTACCTTATGGAGATAAAAAAAGCAATTTGCAGTCCTTCAGAATCGCAGGATGCACAGCTTCCAGGCCCCCCTCCTTCCAGTGTAGAGATAGAGCCCAGGAGTCCTAGCCTACCCCTGCTCATCAGCCCTCTAATGACAAGTCAGAGCTGTGCAGGCAAAAAACAGTATTAACCCTTGATGTGAAACTGCACGTTAGTTTGGTCTAAGTCAGAGGTGGGCAATTATTTTGGCTGAAGGGCTGCTTAATGAGTTTTGGTGAGCTGTCAAGGGTTGCAACAGTAGCCCTACCCCTTGACAGGTGCCCTGCCCCTAGTCACCATCTTGGGACTGGAAATCCTACTCCCTAACCCCTTTGACCTTTGCCACTGGAATTACTCCTTTGGGGTGGGGGGCAGCGACAGGGGGTTGCCATCTTGAAACCAGCCATCTGGAGGTGTGTGGCTCCAGCCAGTTCCGGGAGGTGCATATTGTGGCGGAGAGTGGAGCCAAGATGGCCCACCTCTATCATGTGGGGCTCCCCACATCTCATGTGCAGCTCCTTATTGTACCAGGCGGATGCCCCATGCAATAAAACTGGCTGACTTCCCTGCTTTCTGCCACCATGTGCAGGTCCTGGGAGTCCACTGGGGAGAGAGGAGCTCTGCCACTTCCAGCGGAGTCCCAGGACATGCACGTGGTGACAGGGAACAAGGAAGGCAGCTGGCTTCATTGTGTGGCTTCCCCCTGGTGGCATGCAAGTTCTGGGAGTTGCATGTGAGATGTGGGTATCCCCGTTTGATAGTTGGGCCGGCTTGGCTCTGCTCCTTGCTGCCATGTGCACCTCCTGGAACCGGCTGGAGCTGCACACTGCTGGGTGGCTGCACCTGCATGGGCCATGAGCACCCCAAGGGCCTGCTGCTGCTGCAGGCAGCAAGGGCTGTGCGCCATGAGGGGGGAGCGTGTGTGTGTGTGTGTGTGTGTATGGGGGGTCCTGACAACCCCTCACCCCCCCCCAACACCCCACAAGCCCCACACACCCACATCCTGCCCATCCAAGCTCTGCATTCCTGCTGCCCCACTGGGTGTAGGCCCCGGCTTCTGTGCTCCCACTGGTCCGAGTCCCACGGTTTGTGCTTCTGCCCAGCTGCAACTTCTCTACCTGCTGCCGGGAGCGAGCACTACAGCAGGGACACAAGGAAGAATTGCTGGAGGCTGGGGAAGCTGAACAGGTGGTGGCATCAGTGGCCCCACCTGGAAGCTGTGTGTGCTGGCTAAGGCTGGGGCCCTCCCATGCACCAGGGTGGGACATGGGCTGGGTGAGGTACAATTAATTGGTGGGCACCCATGGATGAAATCACCTGGTGGGCTGGATGCGGCCCATGGGCTGTATTTAGCCTGACACTGGTCTAAGTGTAACATGTAATTTCAGCCTAATTTTGACTGTCATGGGCAGAGGGACAGGGCAGGATAATCATACTTAAGGATCTGACCCCGAACAATAGAAATATGTGAGTGTTGTGTCACTGGTTTACTGGTGTTGGACCAGACTGACAGTTACTGGAATATTTCACTTTTCAATTTTCATGTATGCGTAAATCTCATCTGTACTAAGGAATGTAATTTCACAATGTAGCCCTTAATAGTGATTTATAGGCAGTTTTGCTGCATGTAGAACCACAGAATGAGATTGGCATTTTATGAAGACCTCCCCTATCAAGTTAGATTTCTAAGCTCTTCTCGTTTCATGTTGGCTGTCAGCATGCATTCATCTTTCCCTTTCAGCTTACTTTTTTGTTGTTATTACCAGTTTACTAGCTTCTTGAAATGCACTGCTCTGTATTGTACTCTGAAGACAGCATTCTGTAGCATGTTTTTTTTTTTTTTTAGAATGTAACTAGAAAGAAGTCTAGATTGGAAGCAGTATATATTTTCAGACTTCAGGGAATAAGCAATCCTTGTTTGATTGTGGTTAGGAAGAAACTTATCTATGGACAAATTATTACGTAGCATGTTATTTCAGTGTTTCACGCACCTTCCCCTGCAGCATTGTTTTCTCACGGCTTTCAGAGACAGGATATTGAACTAAATGGATGACTGCTGTGATCCTTCATTGCTATTCTAGTATCCGTAGGTGAAGTCTTCAGTGGATCTTCAGAGCAGACATTTCAACGCAAGTCACTGGGTTTTCTAATGATTGACTTGCTATGGACCTTGCGTTAGTAGAGTTGGTTATCATTCAGTCTCTGTAACCTGGGCTTCTTGGAGACCAAACAAAAGGGGGACATTTGATAAACTTATTTTTAACTACAATTATCTACAAGAAACTCCACCTAAGGTGGCACCAGGCAGCCAGCGAACACTAGCAACCTTCTGTCAATAAACACCTAGGCCCTGATGTTGCAAAGACATAAGCACATGGTTAAGTTCCTGCTTTGAGATTGGGATTTGTCCCATTGAGTTCAATGTGTGAAGTTGTGCCCACACAACTTTTTTAGGGTCAGAGCTTTATTTGAAATGTAAGCCGGTGACTTATATGTGAAAACACTGCTTAAAATTCGCATGTGCTTATAATCCAAGGTATTTACCTTTTGAAAGTCCAGTTTTCCTTCCTGTATGCGTGCAACAGAAACAAAAGACCTGGCTTGTCATACATGCTTTTAGCGTATTTTATGACTGTAAAACAGGCTTATGTAAATCTTGTAGGAATATGTAGTTTATAGACAATCATCCTGAAAGTTAAGGGCTTAATTAAAACATTTATTCTCACTCAGCTACCCACTTTATTAAAATACCAAGTGGATCTAACACAGTAATGAGTGGCTTTCTAATAGTGTTATAAGTCAATTGATAGGTATTCCCTAGAGCAAGCTGAAATGTTTGTTAAAATACACTTCATCAAAAAGTCCTTTTTTGGAATAAAAATTTTCATTTTTTTTTAAATCAAAAGCATTATCAAAACCATAAGTGTGTTTTGTTTTTAAAAAAATCCTGTTATAATAGATTTGGAAAATGTCAACCGTTTCACTGTGGCTTTATATAAAACACAATGCTAAAAAATGCCTTGAAGATGATGACAAAAATAGGAAATAGTCCCGTTTTGAACGGTGGGAAATGGAGCCATTGTTGAGATTCTGGATCTTTTAACGAGGTCCTCCTTTTTTTTTTTGGATCAGTTCTAATATTAACATGGGTATCATTTTACAGCTGTCTCAACCTGTTTCTTCTTAGCACAAGGGAAGCCTCATGGGCTACAGAGACATCTTTGTTATCACAAAGCAGCTCTGTCAGTGGACATGGCTGCCATGCAGTTCCTCACATGAACAAATACTTCAAGTGGACATATTAACTATTGGCAGCTGAATTGTTTCTCCCTTCCAAGGTCTGTGCTCTTCAGATAAAGGCTTGGGGATATCTCAGCACTCTTATTTTTTGATCATCTCAACTCTTCCTTGTCATATTTCCTTTATCTCTGAATACCTGCTCTTTGACCTTTCTCCTCTTGCAGCCTTTTGAGATTTAGCATAGGGAATACCATTTTCTCCTGACAATCAAATTGGACTTTCTACAACAAATGCTGCCACAATCTGCTTACTTACAAATGAGCAACTCTTCTGAAATCATGTAAAAGAAGGAAGGATTTGGCCCTCTGTGCCCTTACTGGTTTCTGTTTGCCTTTGCCATGAAATCCATGCTCTTTTTCACTTGCGGGGAATGTCTGTATAAGATGTTTAGTGCAGAGTAGACTAATTAGCTCTGTAGTAAATGTCACGCATCTACACATGTAGCGCTATTATGTTGGAGTAAATTATTTAACTCTGCAGCAGGATAGTACCTGTATTTATTTATTATTTCTTGTTTTTTGTATATTTACTTGGGGTTTTTTTACCCTGCAGCAGTGCATGTATAGACACTGCAGGGGCTGGCTGAGGCACGAGGGATTTAGTGTGGGGGCTGCCTGTTGGCTAGCCCCATGGTGGAGTACTCTTATGCCCCAGCAAGCCGCTCCACAGCACGTTAAGATGGGGAAAGCAGCCCCGAGCTGGCAGGCTGACCTTACTAGAGTCTCTAGCTTGTTTCTGTTGGAACACAGGACGTTGGCATAGAGCAGGCTGCCAATTAGTTGACATATCTTTTCCTGTGTGCAAAAAAAGTTGTGGAAGGTGAGATGCACCCTGTACTGCTTTACATGATGCTCTATTCCCTATTCCTGCATTTATATGCTATCTGGTTTATCTGCTGTCATTTCCTCAGCGTAGACACCTTGTTATCCTACCTCTGTTTAAAGCACCTAGGCCCTAAATGATACTTAGGTGTTTCAACTTTGAGCACTGCAATGCTGAGCCCCAAGGTGTTGTGCTGTCTAGTAGAATTGTGTCAGCCCCAGGTTAGGTGCCCATGTGTTCCACACAATGCAGGAAAGAGTTAAGCATGTAAGGCCCATCCTTCATTTTACAATAAAGATGTAATTAACCAGTTAATCCCATCTTAAATTGTGACCCAGCCACATAAAGTAATGAATAGCATCATAAAACAAGGAATAAGCCACAGAGTTGTTCTACAAAAAATGTGTAATAATTTTGTGGCTGGTTCCTATCACACTAGTAGTTGAATGTGTGGCCAGTTACACCCCTGTGACTCGTAGCCCAGTGAGCTTATTTGGGTTCCTAGCTGTCAGGACCCATCATGCACTCCTGTGGCTGGAAGCCCCATTGGCTGACAGGGCTCCCAGCCACAGGGGTATCTCATGCATTCCCAGCAACTGGGAGGCAGAGTTTCTGAAAGGAGAAACTTGCTATTTGCTGATGCAGAGGGAGACTGGGCTTATGATCTGAGGCTCCCCCTACACCAGAAATAGTATGATGGGATCTGATGCTGGATCTCACAATTATGCCTCTTGCCATGCATGTGTGGCGTGATGGGAAGCGTGCTTATTCAGATCCCATGATGCCTTTACCTGCATGTCTGACAGGGGCATAAGAAAGAGATCCTTGGAAATCAGGTGGGTAGGCAGTTGCCTAATCTAAGTGAAATGCAGATGAAAATGGGACAGTTTCCTGGTATAAAGGGATGTAATAGTTGTGTCAATATCTAATGAAATGGATATAAGCTGTTACAATGTAACTTACATCTGTATGATTGTATAGTGATATATATGTAATAAAACTGCTGGACCTTTCACCTAGTTTCTTTCTGGGATAAAGTTTCAGGGGTTTAGATCACTTGTACTGCTATGACATCACATAGATGTAATACTTATCTCATAACAGCTGATATGTGCTTCTGAACTGAAGCTCTCCCTCCCCTTTTAAAGCGGGTCAAATGTAAGTTTTGCCCATAACCCTAGGTACCTAACCACCCAGAGATGGATGCTTGTCTCTGGCCAAGCAAGTACCTTCCTCTGGTTGGGTTCTTAGTTGAGAGTACCATCTTTGAGTTTAGACTGGAAATTTATTTTCTCTATGAGAGACCATGTGGACCCCATGGTTAGATCATACACTTGGGATGGGGGAGACTGAGATTCAGATCTCTGCTCCAGTGACTACTTGTGCAAATGTCCTCAGAGCTGAGCTTTTTGAGCTATGTTTACACTTTCAGCATAGGAGTGAGAGCAGCATCTGGTGAAGCCATTTTATCCATTCCTCAGGGCTCCCAAGAGGCCAGAAATTCAGGGACTGAGTGAGCAGGAGCAGGGCTTGCCCCCAAATTGCCAGGTAAGGAGCTCTGCTGCAGACCTGTATCAACAGGATGGGGGTGGATGACAGCTCTGTTAACCCTCATGAGGCCACTTGTCCTTGCTATGACCACATACACCACTGCCAGGTCCAGTTCCAGCCTGCTAGAGCAGCCAGACTGCTATTAGGTTTGGATACACAAGGTTGCTTTAGTGATTGAAGTATATGCAAATTTAGAGGTACAGAAAGCAAGCCAGCCAGTAGTATAGTATAAATGAGTGAGGTGACTGGAGGTGCTGCTTTTGATGGGGAGTGGGGGGCTCAAAAATAGCCACTGCCACAGCAGCAGCTGACTGTGTTGCTACCATCTGCACCCCAGCAGCTGGTGCTGCCCACTGCATTGTGGCTGCCTCAGGCATGGGGCTACCCTACTGTGCCTCTAATGTCAATCCAGACTAGCCAGTAGTTATGGCAGTGCCATAAATGAGCTAGCTTGAGTACAGGAGGCACACTTGATACGTTAATGTAGGCTTCATTCTGGCTAACTTACATTTCTGAGAAGCACACCTGTCTAATACACCTGTGCTGCTTTCAGTGTCTGAGTTACTGCATTGTCTAGTGTGTATACAAACAGGAGCTTGAACCTGAGTCTCCTAAATCCTAGTTAAGTGCTAGGATATTCTGAATACTCTGGGTAGGGATACATGGTACTTAGTATTGAAAACATCCCTACAGGCTGTTCCACGTAGGCTCCATCTGTCTTAAGTATGCATGGTCACAATGAGGCCTTAGTGGACAGGAAAATGACTAAGTTGAAAATTCTGCTTAGGTGGCTTTTTGTATATGCATTAGCAGAGAGTTAGATGCCTGTGGAAGTTTATCATCAAGGGCTAGAGACAGAAGTTCCTATAAATTGGTATAAGTGATTGGAAACCGGTTCAAATCTGTAACGACAGAAATTTAGTGCACAGACGACACAACGAGAAGCAATGGTCTCATGTTGCAGTAAGGGAAGTTTAGGTTGGATATTAGGAAATGTTTTCACTAGTAGAATAGTAAAACATTAGAACAGGTTACCCAGAGAGGTAGTGGTAGCTCCATCCTTAGAGGTTTTCAAAACCCAGCTAGAAAAAGCTTTGGCTGGATGATCTAGTTGGGGATGGTCCTGCTTTGATCAGGGGGTTGGACTAGATGACCTCCTGAGGTCCCTTCCAACCCTAATTTTCTATGATTCTATGATAAGCCACTTTCAAAATGGCTGAAACCAGTTTAAGATAAATCTGGATGGATATAGTATCAGACTTAACTGATTTAGGTTAAATCGCTTTATTAAACTCCTGTCTGAGATCCCCTCCAGATTGATGTTAATTCACAGTCCCTGAGCATCCCAGGATGCTTTGCACCTCTCCTGCAAATCCCGCCCAGCAGGTTGGGTGGGCTTGCTGTCTGCTCCAGCTCAGCAGGGAGGTATGCTCTAATGCCCACAGCTTCTGGCCTGGGCCACTGCAAGCATGTTGCTGTGTTTCCAGAAACAAAAGTGAATGTCTGTTCATTTGCTTATCAGTTCAATCTATGCAGCTTAGACTAACCTGCAAAGTTTGAATCAATTTAGTTTCTGTCTTTTTGAACTGTCTGTTAGCCCTCAAGCAGGGATGCTCAAATCCTGGCCCAAAGACCAGATCTGGCCCATGGAGCCATGTCACCCAGCTGTAGGACTCCCTGTGAATCTGGATATTTGGCGGCTGTGAAATTTCTGAACCCCTGGGGGCCCCACAGTCCAGATAACATGGCCCTGTGTACTATATTAGGCATGCAGGGCACAGCAGAGGCAGTGCAGGGTTCAATTCTGGTGCACTGGGATGGGTGAAGGCACTATGGGACTGATGTGAGGGGTGGGGACAGGGAAAGGGACAAGGAGAGGTGATGTGGGGCCCAAAACTGGCAAGATGGCACAGGGCCTGATTTGGCCTCCCGGCCAGCGTCACTTCATTTATCCAGCAGACAGAGCCAAAAGATATGGCACCGCTAACCTAGAGGATGGGGAGTTTTGGTGAAGTTATGGACACCTAAACAGTGGGCTTCAGTAGTTAAAGAGTATCTGTTCCCTGTCACACTGCTGATGGCATGCACACAAAAGATGTGGCTCTTATGAAATGCTGAGCTAAGGGCCAGTAGATCATGACTTTAGCTTATACCTTTAACTTCACAGGAGACAAGGGCATAAAAGAGCAAAATTTGATGTCTTATTTGATGCATCTGGAGTATCCATTCAGCATTTGAAAAATTAATGCACTTCTTATGTCAATTTATGGTAACTTCTTCACTGTTGACACACTAGCAAAGTATGAACAGGAATTTTGCTACCATGGCAGTAAGGGAATGAGGCTGATTTCATTCTTTGTGGACTGAAATCAATAATTATGCGCTGAAAATGAAGGTCTGACATTGGTGAAGTTGCACCCGTTTCATAGATTTCATAGATTTTCAGGGTTGTAAGGGACCTCAGTAGATCATAGAGTCTGACCTCCTGCCCTGGGTAGGAAAGAGCTCTGGGGTCAAATGACCCTGGCCAGATACTTGTCCAGTCTCCTCTTGAAGACCTCCAAGGTAGGGGAGAGGACCACCTCCCTTGGAAGCCTGTTCCAGATTCTGTAAAGAAGCTCTTCCTAATGTCTAATCCAAATCTGCACTCTGTCAGTTTGTGGCCATTGTTTCTTTTCTAGTTACTCCAAGGGGTGCCTTGGTATTTCCTATTCCTTGTTGAGTATCTCCTATTTCTTGGTGGCCGCCACCCCCACTTCCCTCGTCCCTCCTCCCCCCACAACGACAAATTTATAGATGGCCACTAGATCACCTCTCATCCTTCTCTTGTGGAGGCTGAAGAGATCCAGGTCCCTCAGTCTCTCCTCCTAGGACCTTACCTCCAGGCCCCTAAACACACGAGTGGCCCTCCTCTGAACCATCTCAAAATTATCCACATCCCTCTTGAAGTGCGGTGCCCAAAACTGGAGGCAGTCCTCCAGCTGTGGCTTTACCAATACTGCATAGAGGGGAAATATTCTCTCCTTAGACCTGTTTGTGATGCACCTGTTAATGCATGATAGTGTAGTTAACTCTATTGATCACTTCATCACATTGTCAACTCATGTTCATCTTTGAGTCGACTATGACTCGGGAGTTCCAATTCTGTTGCTGTGCTGCTTAGAAAGTCATCTCCTAGTCTGGAAGTGTGTTGGTGATTCCTTCTCCCTATGTGCAGTACTTTGCACTTATCTTTGTTAAACTGCATCCTAATTTGTTCTGCCCACTTTTCCAGCCTGTCCATAACTGCTAGAATCTGTTCCCTGCCCACCAATGTGTTTACTTTGCCCCATAATTTGGTGATGTCTGTGAATTTGGACAGGGTGCTTGCTCTTCTTGCCCTCATCCAAGTCACTGATGAAGATACTGAACAGCACTAGTCCCCTGGCTTAGTCCCATTGAAGATTTGGTCACTAAATTCTGACCAATCGTGACTACACTGCTTACAGAAAACCACGTAGTTAGATCAAGTGCGCCTGGGGCTTTTTCAATGCCTGTACCTAGCCTGAGAGGGATTCCTAGCAAGAGCAGGTCTGGTGGCAAAGAAGAAAGGGCCTCGAAACAGAACAGTTGGGTTTTTTTGGGCCTGTCCTTGACTTGGTATGTAGTGAATTACTGCTGAGACACTGTGGTCCATCTTTTTCCTTTATTTTTGAGGGTAAACTACTTGGCCTATTCTGTTCTTTTAATTGCTTTCTTAGATTCAGTTGCTCATTTGGTTAATTAGGCTTTATTTTGCAAGTTTCTGTGTTATCTACAGCAAGTGGAAGGAAAACAGTCACCGTGTATTGACAAATAATGAGTAGATGCCATAATAATTTATTAAGGGCCATTTATCACTGTGCGTGCAGGAGATTTTCCAAGCCCTACATGTATAGTGTCACCTCTTGCTACACAGCCCTGTTTCATATTCAACTGCATCCTATACACTGGTTGGCAGATTAAAGGAATTATCTGGCTTAAACTAGAATCATCACTCATTGCTGCCTTCACTGGCTGCTGCCTGGGGCTGCTGATTGATACAGAAGTGTTTCATTCATTGACTGTTACAAAAGGCTTACACTCACCTCATGGCAACCTTAAATGTCATTATTAAGGTTTGGGGAGGAGGGTGGTTTTCAGGAAGCATAGCCTATAAGGAAAGAAAGCATATCCAAATGTAAGGAAAAAAAGCTAGGGGTCCTGACTAATCACTCTTCCGCACTTCAAATAAGGATAGCAGCAAAATGACTAGCATAAAAGTGTGTGTGGGGTACTGTAGTCATGCTGGGTCTCAAGCCTCATGATAAGATCTCTGTCAGTTGGTGGCAGTACATGTTTTGTGTGTTTCCTCTCCCAACTTTAATGTCCACTGCCTGTTTTTGTTTCAGTATCTGATTCACAGTCCTGTTGTTCTCCTTGTTTTCACAAGCAACCATCGTATTTCTTTCCCATTTCCATTGACTCACCTTAGTCTCAGTCCTGCTATTTTACAGTCTCCAAACCAGAATCCCCACCTTGGAAATTTGATTGTTGCAGCCTGGGTGAAGGTGGCTAACCCAGGCAACCCAGCTTTGTTTCCAGCAGGGTTGAATTTTACCACTATTCTTTATTATCTCAGTGCTAAGATATATTGAGCTCTGTAGAGTAATAAAACACATTAGGGGTTCTGTTCCTGCCTTACTCGGTGAACTCCCATTGTCTTTTGCAAAATTAGTGGGAGTTTTGACAGAGTACAGCCTCTAAAGGACTGCAAGGGCTCATCGTAGCTGACTGTCAGAATTTGTTGCTGTGTTAGGGAATGCTGCATCTACTGTTGTTTCCTGTCATTCCCAATGCCCTTATTCTATATAATGCTGTTTCTTATGGGAGCATGAAGGCTGTCTGCTTTACCACACAAACCAGAAAATACAAAAGTGAAAGTTGCAAGCTCAAAGTTTCCATTGCAATGGCTGTGCCTTGCATTTCAGCTGTGTCCAGCTGCCTTGTGAACTTTCTTGTCTAGCTAAGGCTTTGATGTTTGGGCCCCCTTGGCTGTGAACAAGAGACTTACATGTGTCACAAGAAAGAAGGATTGCTTTGTCGTAAAGTCACTAGACTGAGGCAGGAGATCTGGGATTGATTTTTCACAATGGTGCATACTATCTTGGTGACTTGGACATTAATTGGGAATAGGATTCCTTTTTCCTTGTTTGGATTTTAAATTCTCTGGTGCGGGGATTGTCTGTGACTGTGGGTGTAGGGCCTGGCACAATGACGCCATTGTTTTGGACATCTTAACTTAGTAAACAGTAGTCAAAGTATCAGTTACAACAGAACTGGTATCCATCTTTCATGAACCATGATGAGCCAAGGCCTACTGGTCTTTCTTCAGCTGCTGCTCACTTTTATGCCAAGGCATGTTGGTTATTCTCCCAGGACCAGTCTTTACCTTTTATTGCCCATTCAGGCTCCATGGCAGCAGACACTAATGGGAAAGCAGCTGGCTCACTGAGACATTCAGTGGAGCCGAAAAGTCTTCCTTGGGTTGCTTGGCTACACTAACCTGAGGACGTTTGTGCCAGTGATTTGAGTGTTAACTTGGGGCTTATGAAATGTGGCTTTGATTCCCATCTCTGCTATACACCTCTTTTTTTAGCCTTTGCCTTAGTATATTTGAGCTTCAGTTCCACATCTGCAAAATGGGAACAAAGGCACTTTCTTACTTCACAAGGGTATCATGAGAATACATTGCTGTTTGTAATAATTCACATTGGCATCCACTCTGTACCTAGGTGAGATATGAGATTCTGGGTTAACTAGAACTGTGGTGTAACATAGTATAGTATCTCTTACATTATAATTGTGAGGTCCTCAGAAACTCTAGTAATAGGGACCCTTGAAATCCTTGCTCCACCTAAATAGTATTAATGTTTGTGCCACTGGTAACTGCTCACTGATCACTAACTCCAAAAGTTCAAGTATCATGTGAATCTTTAAAAAATGGCAAATAAGCCAAAATTGATTGATTTCCTTGTATTTGATCCATTAGGGTTGATGTTTTCAAGCTTTTCTTTGCATACTACAAATGATGGAAAATTTATTTTAATTCCAGTCTTTTTTTTCCTCTAAATCTCATGACTCCAGGAACTGGAACTTTAACAAAAAGAATTACCTAATATGATGAGATGTGTGGTAAAAGTTCATGAGCTTGCAATACTGCATCTTTACAGATAGTTGCAGATCAGGATAAAGGGTTGTTCAGTCTCGGGGAATATATCTTTGTGTAACTTTAGTCTCCTTCTTCCTGCTCCATTTTCTCATGCTTATAAGTTTTAACATGTGGTTCTCTACTATGGCTGATTCAAAATTATTCTCTTGATAGACTACTGTTTGAATGAACTGGAGTAAGTACTGGAAGCACTATGGCCATGATAGAGCCTTACTATGCCTAAGATAATTTAACTTGCTTTGCAGGATACATTAGCTTGGGTGGTGCACCATGCTGTCCCTAGCACATGCTCATCTCACTATGAGAAAGAAGGTGAATTAGTTTTGATAAGGTGCCACATTCACATAGCTATGCTGATTCTGGTAAATGAGCTAGGTCAGGGGTGGGCAATTTATTTTGGGCAGAGGGCTGCTTACCCAGTTTTGGCAGGCTGTTGAGGACCACATGGGTAGTCCCACCCCTCAACAGGTGCCCCGCCCCCTGGTCACCATCTTGGGACTAATGTACCAATGTCTTGGGACCAATGTCCCAGGGCCAGCACCAGTGGGGCCCAAAGCAGGGCACAGGCTGGCAGGGGCCTGTGGAGCTGGGCTGGGCTGCACCAGCAGGAAGAGAGGGAGCTGGCTCAGCTCCATAGAGCCCCTGCCAGCTGGGATCCCGTGCTCCTGCTGCCCTGCTCTGGGCCCCGCTGGCACTGACTCCGGGACACTGGTGTGGGCCCCGTGCTCCCACTGGGTCCCCACCCACTCGCACCCAGTGCCCCCCAGCCCTGCGGGACAGGTGGGGGGCAGCGCACAGCCCTGACCCCCTGCTTGCTGGCAAGGAAGAAGCTAGTGCTGAGCATAGGGAAAAGCGGCCCCTCGCCTACCCCATGGCTCACGCTCCCTGTTGCAGCCACTCGCAGCCCATGTGGGGCTGTCTGGAGCAGGCACAGGCAGTCCCAGGCAGGCTGCAAGCGACTGCAGCATGGGGCACTGGCCACACAGCGAGCGAGGTGCTGAGCACAGGGAAGAGCAGCCCCACCTTGTAACCCAGCTCTGCTGCCAGCCTGGCAGTGGGGCCGGGTTACAAGGTGGTGCTGAGTTGTGGGGGAGGGGAAGCAGCCCTTCACCCGCCTCACGCCGCAGCCCACGTGGGGCTGCCTGTGTCTGCTCCGGACAGCTCTGTGTGGGCTGCAAGCACCTGCAGCACGGGGCACCAGCCACGGGGCGGGGGGAGGGGCTGCTTTTCTCTGCTTAAGTGAGGAGCCCAGGGAAAGGCTGAGTGTGAGGGGAAGAGCGGCCCCTCCCCCACCCCCTGGCCGGCACTCTCTGCTGCAGCTGCTTGCAGCCTGCGGGGCTGTCGGGAGTGGGCACAGGCAGCCCGACGTGGGCTGTGAGCAGCTGCACCACAGGGCGGTGGCCACGGGGTGGGGGAAGAGCCGCTTCCCTCCCCGCCCTGCGCTCCTTCCCGGCCCAGGGTTCCCCTCGCCTTTCTTCCCCCTCTTACCAGCGGTTCCTGCGTGGGTCAGCCACGTGCTCCCAGCCCAGAAACCCCGGCTGGAGCTTCTGGCTGGGGGGTGGGGCCAGGCAGGCTCATCCAGCCCACGGGCCGTATTCTGCCCACCCCTGAGCTAGGTCAAGTATTTCTGCAGAGCCCTATAGAGATGCACCTAAGAGCTACTAGAGGCGGTGCACTCGGAGGAAGAGGGTAAGCTGGCTACACACGCCTCTGCTTCTCCTGTTCCTAGCAAGGGCCTATCCCCCTGATGCTGGCAGATCCTGAAAGTAGGGCTAGAGAGGTATTGTGACAGCTTCTGCTGAAGAATATCTACAAGTCTCTGCAGCTTTCCCTTCCTTAGCACTTCTCCTTTTAATTTCTTCCTTCCTTCTACCCCTTCCCTGTCCCTCTCCTCCATGTTTCCACACAGCAGACATGTAAAGTGCCAGTTTCACATGCCATTCCCGTGTGAATACCTATGCTCGAAAACTTAAAACATGCTTTTTGCAAACCCGACTACACCTGCAAGGGCTGAGCAAAAATGATCTGTCCAAATGGCTCTTGAACCAAAAACTGCATTTCCAATTAAGCAGTCTGTTTCTCCCCCACTCTCATCCACAAAAAAAAATCTGCTCTGTTGAAGAAATGTTCAAAAATTGTTTTGAAGTCAATAATAGCTTCCCTGAGCACCTTACAACAAAAAGACTGTGGCTTGGTAATACTGCCATGGGTGTGTCTAAGTTTTGATTGACTCATTTATGCAGTCCTTAGCCAGACTACATCTCTGTAAAGCACTAAGACCAGGGACTTTCATCATCCATTGCTTTCCTGCTCCAATGGGGGAGACCCCAGTTCATCAAGAGACGGGCAGTCCAAGCAGGGACTCCAGCCTATTGAGGAGAATGGGAACTTGAGGCACTAGTTTTCCCACAAGACAGATCCTTCCCAGAATAGATTTTTTTTATTATTATTATTTTTATTTATTTATTTTTTTGGAGGGGGATAATGGTCAGATGAAATTCTGCACTAGAAATCAAAAACTTCCCGCAGGAAAATATTTCGTTAAGCTGTACCTACAAGTTCAAATTTGCCATCTTGGAATGACTGTGCAAGCTAACAGCCATTATATGAACCTGCGTGGAACAGGGTCAGTAGCGTGGCGGGCATAAATTCGTTTTAACATTCGAGTTGACATCCATGAAGAATGTTTTGTGCTATCTGCCCGGCTTGGCTTTTCTTACCCAAGTCTTTTCTTACCCAAGTCTTTAATCTCAATTAAACAGTTCAGGGGGAGAGCCCCGAGGTTTTGCTCTGCATTAGAAGCTGTAATGAGGATATGAATGTAAAGCTTAATGTCCTGTCCTGTCCTGTCCCCACTTAAGAACCTTCTTGTTGGGGACTAAGGAGGAAAGCTCTTAGCTGAGGCTTTTAAACTGAAGGGGGAAGCAAGTGTCTTTCATTTGCAAGGAGTTTGTTTCCTTAATGGCTAGAGTGCATAAACACAAGAGTGGCAACAATTAGTTTCCTAATGGCAGAAGAAACAGGCAGGTGGTAAATGACTCAGCATGTGGGAAAAACCTTTTATGTTCTTATTTTGGAAACTAAATTAAAAAAGGTTACTGCAGTCTTCTTTTATAAACCTGGAAATCAGGCAGGGCTGTGCTGCTGAAGAGTGTGCCTGTGTCTGAGAAATGGTGACCCAGGGTGTGAGCCAGCCTTCCTGCAAAGGAGCCATCAGTTTTCTCCCTTCTGGGATTGTAGAATAGGTCAGGAAGGGCACTGGTGTCTGGAAACACGGTTCGGGAGGATGCACAGTGAATGCACAGATCCTCATCTTCTAGCAGTGTGGTCTCAGGGATCTTCTTCCTTTCTGCTCTGTTCCCAGTCTGTGGTGCTGCTGTCGCTTGCCTCTTATGGATTCCTCAAGGCTGTACTAATTTAAGGCTGGTTCTCAACCTTTTTTGTACCAGGATCCATTTGTAACATTGATGGCCAGTCCCGATCCACAGCCCCCTGGTCCTGCCGATGCCCCTCATTCCCGACCCACAGCCTCCTGGATCTGCCAATGCACCTAGCTTTCCACCTACAGCCCCCGGCCCTGTTAGTGCCCCTCACCCTTGACCCACAGCTGCCTAGCCTTGTTGGTGCCCCTCACTCCCAAGCCACAGACCTCTGGTCCTGCCAGTGCGCCTCACTCCCGATCCACAGTCCCCTACCCCCTTGGGCCATGCTGATGCCTCTCAGTCCCAGCCCACAGGCCCCTGCCCTCCCCAGCCCTGCTGGAGGGGACCTCCAGATGTCCCTAGTCTGCTCAGGCAGAAGTGGAGTAGCTGTAGCAGCTCTGGCTCATGTGGGCAACAGAAGAGCGAGTCTGGCTGGAGGAAGGAGGAGGGATGGGTTGGTGCTCCTATGCTGCACTAGGCAGTGTGGTCACGGCCCCTCCTGCCCCCTGAGCAGTGTCTCCTGGCTGCCCTGTCCCTGTGAGCACAGGCTCCAGTGCCGCCAGCCCAGCCATGCAGCTCCCCGCCATCCCTGAAGGACCCTTCCCTCTCTCTTTCTCCCCTGGAGAGGCAGGTGCCTTCTTTCCCCTACCCCCAACCCCCCCCTGGACAGTCCCCCTGCCTTGCATCTCCAACCTCCACTCCCCATAGACATACCTGCATCCAGCTGCTTGGGTTAGTCGCATGGCTTTGCTTGCCTGCATGCCAGCCATGTTCATGTGCACGTGCAGACACACTTGTGCCCACTGATTCCAATTGCTCCAAGCAGCTCCTTGCAGGCTGAAATGCTACCAACCCGCAAAGGGAAATCCATGCTTTCCTGCATTTTTCTTGGACTTACTTGTGACCGTTTCAAATATTCTTGTGACCCACTTTTGGATTGCCACCCATTGGTTGAGAACCACTGGCATAGGGTGTTGTGGAGAGGTGTAATATGAGGAATTTTGGATTAGTGGGAGTAGTTCTGGTCTTAGTATATGACCAACTGTGGACCATGCAGTTGCAACTCCTCTTTATCTTTCCCTTTGATAAATCTCAGAGATTCATCAGTGGACACATCTACACATGCACTAATGCACTGTAAATATGGTGCATTAAGTTACTACCTGTAATGACAGGTAGTAACTTAATGAGACGTAAAAGGCGCTATTGCGTAGTAGCGCTGGTGCACATTTTTTAAGTGACGCTAATATGCAGTAGACTACTTCGTGGCAAAAGCCATGCTAATGCGCAGTAGATGTGCTAATGCATCTTTTCTAGGTGCACTCAGTGTAAGCTAAACTTAATATGAACCTAGCTGAAAGATGTATGCTGTTGGACAATTTATGTCCCTGATTCAACCCAGTTTATAACATAGATTGCAACCTTCAGACTGGAACTTGCTTCTTTGCACAAGCCCTACATTCATTTTTAATATTTGAGACCAAATTTTGAAAAGAAAATTGCTACGTTCCAATGTGATTGTTGATGTAAGATTCACCTGACTGTTGTGCATTAATAAATCGGCATTAGGGGCTAGCTTTTCAGAGGGATGGGCTGTAATCTGTTTGTTTAGCCTATTGTTATAGAATCCAGAATTATAGGAATGCATATAACACATGTACTTTTGACAACAATGAAGATCTAATGATTAAATGAACAATGCACTGGTATAGAATGCTTTGGGGGCTTAAGTGCTGAAAAGCAGGTAGATGTGACTTGAATGTGAATTGGTGCTTCATGGGTGGGATTTTCAAAAGCCTTCAGCCTTGGCCTAAGCCTTCTGCCATTCTAGTTAATAGTAAGACTCCTACTGATGTCAGTGGGAGCAGAGTTGAGCCAACACTGAGTGCTTTTGAAAATCCCACCAGATATAGACTTGAATTGTCTGGTCTAATATAACAGTCTAATTCTGTACTATTTATTGAAGGAGGCTGACTCTAAGTGCTCAGCCATTACAATAACAAGTGCAGTAGAGAGAGACTTAGAATCCTTGCATGATACTACAGAAGCAAGCATAGTATTTTCAAACAAAAGAACCAGGAAAAAAACTTCCAGTAGCAAGTGATAGCATAAAATGCTGCAGTGTTAAGATGCTGGTGCAGAGTTCCATATTGAGATGCTAATGACACAAGGAGAGGAAACAGCTTTTACTATATTATGTTTTTGGATTTAAATAATACCAAAAACATTTTGAAAAATGATGTTTTATCTCCATATTTTACAAGGCTTTGAACAGTTCAGATCTTTAAAAAAATATCTATCTAGTTTTTTCTTTTGGCTTATTTTTTAAATAAAGCCCAGAGTCCTTTATAGCTTGCAAAACATGTTTGTGTATTATGGCAAGTAAAGTGTATACTTTTAGTCTTTTTTTTGTCTTGCATTATTCTTAAAACCTTTATGTTTGCATATGGTATTAATTTAATTCAAATTAATTATGGACTCTTGTATTTAAAATTACCATAGTCCTCTCTTTGTATTCATGATTTTTGCCTTGGTTGGTATGTCTGTGTAAAAGCCAGACATTCTATCCAGCAGGAAAAGAAAAGGCTAAATTCAGGGTTATTTATGCAAATTATTCACTCAGCCCTTAGTGTCGGTAATTAATGCACTATCTAAACACAATCCAGAAACAATTGTTGCCAGATCAGGAAAAAAATTCTATTTCCCAGCAGTGTCTTGGAGAGCATCAGGGGTTTCTTAGAGAGCATCAGGAGTTTCCTCAGGCAGATTCCTAGAAAAGTCACAGAATGTTACATCTCTAATAATAGTAATAAAATTTCTGGTGTTATAGCAAAAGAAACTATCCTTGAACCCGTCACCCAAAGTATAATATTTACGTATAAGAAACATAAATGGAATAGATCAGGAGTTCCCAAAGTTTTTATGCTGTGGCCCGGCAAACCACAGCCCAGCAGTCACAGCTGACCATGTCTGGAAGACAGGTAAGGAAACCCTGCACTGCTGCATGCCCTGCAGGAGCTATGGCCTCTCTGCCCGGCTCCAGGGGGCTGCAGTTTGCTGGTCTGTGGCCACTTCCGGTCCGGCAGCTGACCGTGCTGCAGACTGGCTGCCGACCTGCTGTGTCCTGGCACTGGGCCACAGCCGGGGGATTGAGAACCCCTGGAATAGATAATTCAAAATAATAATGGCTACTACAGTGGAACCCAACTGTAGAGGCATCACAAAATTTAAACCTTGGGTACTTCAGCCTAACCTCACAGTTAGATTCTCAGAGTTGCTGAGCATCCTCATGTTTTACAGAAGTCAGCTACAGATGTTGAGTATCACCGAAAATCAGAACTCTTTTATTAGGTATGTGAATATGGATTTGGATGGTTCACTTTAAATGGGTTGAAACTGTGCCTATTAAAGAATACAGTTTGGTGCAGTATGCATATACACATAATTCTTTTTACCTGGTACTATATTCTCCAGTGGATTTAATCTAAATGCTGGAAGCTGTAAGGAAAGAGGGGTAGGGGATAGATCAGTTGAGATACTCTTCCCTTAGTATCCTCTGTGCCACTGTGAGATACAGAATACAGGGCTCAATGGATTTGTGGTCTTACCCAGTATTGCATCTCTTACGTTTTTAAACCTAGTGTTTTGTTAGGTCTACACTAGGGACTGCAGAAGTATTATGTTGACAGCAGTCAGCAAAGGGTAGCTAGTAACTAAAATGCAGGTCTTCATTAAAAACCCAAATAAATATTGTAAGTGCAAATCTGAAGATGAAAAAATTACAATAAGATGCAAGAAGTTCCTCTCTCCACCATCATTCTGTGGAGTGATGACAGTCAGGATGTCAACCAAGTGCCTGTTATTGTATCTCTTCCCTGATCTGGGCTTCTAATGATGACCGTCAGATACTCTCTATACTATCACCAGAGTTGCAATGCCTATTTTAACATCTCGCCCTACAAATTTTTATTTTACACATACCTGATAAGTTCCTTACTGCTAAGAGCATTATTAATTAGCATTAGTGATAATCATACTAAGATTGGCTTGTTGCTATGGCAAATACAGTTAAAACTGGGTTGGAACTTAGCAACTGCTAATGCTTTTTTTTCTTCTCCCAAAATTCCCAGTCTTAAGAAATATAAATATTCTGTGCAGGCATGGTAATCTTATGAAGTAAGTACTGGTCACCCACTCTTGCTCACCAATCCCAAGCCAGGCCTTGTCATGCCCAATCTTTATTGATAGGCTTTTGGTCCATGTGTTCCCTTTTTGTGTTTGTATCATATTTTTTAGTGATAGGCTGCAGCGTAATAACCAGTTGAAGGTGAACAGTTTGGATCTGAAGGAGAACCAGGCCCAATAACTTTCATTTGACAGGAGTAAGCCTGTGAAAAGAAACAGTTGGGTTTTTTTTCTTTTTTTAAATACACCCATGTATGGGCACTTTTATGTGTATGAAATAAGATCCTACTGCATAATGAAAATAATTATCCTTATTTCTGCACAGTTGCATAAAATTTCATATGCAAAGTATGGCCCTGACTTAGCAAAGCACTTAAGCACATAGTTTAATTTAAAGCCCTTTCTTGAGTCCTGTGGAAAAGACAGTGGCACACTGGCACATGTTTAATGTTCTGTATGGGTTTAAATACTTCATTGAAAAAGCGACTCTATATATTTTACATATTTATGGAGCAGAAGAACATGCTATATAAGGTGATGTCATTTTAATGTTCTTTTTCTTTACCATAATTAGGCATGTGAGTAGTTTATTTGTACAGCTTGCTTTTAGTACCCTGCTAAGTTTGGCTTGGGAGATGGGTTTGTCTTGAATTTGTGCCATCTGATCTACTGGGGCTTGCTTGACCTTTTGTTTATTCCCTATTATTGTGTTTAAACGAGGTTCTCTACGCGCTTGCGTTGTGGACTCTTTTTCTTAATGTTGAGTAAAGAGTTGTCATGAACACAACCCTAACTATCAATGGGCTAAACAGCTCCTTAGTTCTAAAAACAGTGCTATTAGGAGGTAAGGAAGGTACAGTGCTATAGTGTGAATATTTAAGGTGAAGTCTTGGTTCTATTGATGTCAGATGGAGTCTTGCCATTGATTTCACCCAGAATCTATCAGAGTAATACAAGCTTTCTAAGCCTCAGAGAGCACAAGGTCAAATGAGGAATATCATAACAGCTGTTGCTTTGTTTGTTGCAGGGAAATTTACAGGCAGTTCTCTAGACAGCGAAATCATACAGGGTCAAATTTTGTCTTCTACTGTGCACAAATAGCTCCTATTACTCTTCGTTTTCTCGTATAAATGCACAGTTCTTTTGTGAAATTAAACAAAATTGAGTAGCATGATTCTATCTGCATTGAAGGTATCCTCATGGGGTTTTTTTAAGAGACATTTTTTTAAAAGACATTTTTAGTTTGTTTTTTTTAAAGACGTGTTTCTAGCTAACAGGAATAAAAGGGACAGTAAAAAACAAGTATGTTTGCCTTAGTGATTCCATACATGGAAATTCTAATTAGTGATTAGTTCTGTCCTTGCAAGCAATGTCACCTCACCCATCAAAGGTATTTGGAATATTTTTGAAGAGCAAGTTGGCTTTTAACTCTTCAGGAAGCTGAATCAAGAACAAAAGGAAATGACAGAAGTTGTTTAACAAACTTTTAAGTCTATGGCCTCTGGAAAGTTTGTCAGTCTCCAGGATCAAAGGCCCTCCTTCAGGATTTCTAAGAGTTCTACAAAGTATTTTTGTCTCCTCCTCTCCACTCCTGTCTGCTGCTCTGGAGCTCTTGAAAAGTAGCAACCTCCTAAGGCAGTGGCTTTCAACCTGTGATCCGTAGACCCCTGAGGTCCACAGACTATGTCTGAGGGGTTTGTAGAAGATGACTATGATCAATCAAAAAGTATGGGAATAACCCCCACTTAAATTCAAAGGTGTCTTCATTTTCATTGAAAATTTTCAAAGGGGCCTGCATCTCCATTCAGAATTTTTTAGAGGTCCACAAATTAAAAAAAAAAAAGGTTGAAAACCACTTGCTTAAGGGATCAGTGAATTGGCCTAACAGACGTAGCTAATAATAGGGAGGTACCTAAACTGCGGTGAGACAAAGGGATTTTCGCAAGCTGCTCTCTGTGCACAGAGCCAGTTTCACAGTCTTCATGGTGAGCCCCCTCCTCGTCACTAATTGGCCAAGGGGACCCAGTAGCCCCACCTCTTATTGCTGATTTGTCCAAGAGGTAAAAACTGCAGCATAATTAAGTAGCAAAGGCCACAGAGATATCAAATTACTGCATTATTATAAATCTAAGTTTTACATTCAGATCTAAATTGAAATATAATAAGAATATAAATTTATACATGATGTGAATTGTAACTAGTATCATAATTTATTATTAGTTTTCTACAAAAAGTTTAGCAGTAATAAATAATACTAACCTTGAGGGAAATAAATCATGTTAGTTGTTAAATGCTAGCATGCAGCACCTACCAGCAGTTGCAGCTGACATCCTGTGTCTCTCCACTATGCACACTCATCCATACACTGAGCTGGCACATTCTGTATCCACTGAATTGGTTTGGATTAGTAAGGCAGTGTTTTGTCAAGTTGTAGAGATGTGGAAACTGACTATGACTGTTTTGGAAGTCTGTTTCTGATCAAAGACATCTGGTGCTCTTTGACAAAGTTCACATAAGCAGCATGTTTCTTGTCATGCCCTTTCTGTCATCCAGGGGTTGATTTCAATAGTTGAAGATCAAAACTCAGAAAAGGCACCAGATTGGGGTAAAAAATATGAACAGCACTTAAAAAAAAGGAGGCAGACAATTGTTTAAACTGTGGTGGTAGTGACTGATAGTACTTGTAATACTGATTCAACTTTATAGTTATTGCCTGGAACAGTTCTTGTCTCCTCTAGTTTTTATGTTGATAGTTTGAAAGTCATTGTGATGTCATGTGTCTTTGGATTTCATAAGCTGGGCCAGCTTGTGGTGTGCTTGGTGGATCAAAGCCTGCTGACTTTCAAACCATGTTAGAAGCTCCATGAACCATATTACATTTTCAGCCACAAACTTAACTTGATCTTCAGTGTCGCCCTGTCTTAAGAGAGAGTGCAGTTTTAAGCATGCACTATGTGCTTGGTATGATTTGAAGCTCCTCGCACACAAATTTCTAGTATTACTTCATATCTTTTGCATGTGTCCCAGGAAGGGACATGCAAAAGATAACAACAAGCACTTACCCACAGCAGGAGGCACAGCACAGCAGGGGCGGAAGGAAGAGTCCGCACAGTTCGTCAGCTACCTGTTTATGCTGGCTGGTAATGTCAGCCCTGAGTGCCGGCTGGCAAAGATAAAAACGGCGGCTGATGCTGCAGAGAGGGAGAGGTGGGGAAAAAGGACCCCAGCTGGCCTGTGGAAGGGAGGAGACCCCTACCATGGGTCTTATAGAACCCGGCGAACCGGGAGTGGATGGGAGCAGGGTGACCCGCTGAGAGCCAGGGACAGAAGGCTGTCAGGCAGCAGGGACCCCAGACCCGAATGAGGATCCAGGGACAAACTGGAGACTCGGCAGGATCCCAGGTGGGAGTGTCAGAGCGGCCAGGGCAAGAGGGAAAACATGCTGGATGGAAGTACCCTGAGAGGAGCCCTGGGGTGGTCACAATTGGGGCAGGTATCGCTGCCATTTTCGGCCAGGGCAGCGGTGGAGCGGGAGGAAATCCCAGGGACCACCAATGACAGGAGGAGAGTCCCTGAGCTGGAATGGGGGGGTGGGGAGAGAAGTGAAGAAGGGGCATGTAGTCATGCCAAGGAGTGGCCCTGCATTTAAGGTTCCTTTGATTTGTCTTTCTGTTTCCCCCATGTGAAGGGGTTGAGGAGGGGACACCTTTTTGAGTTTCCCTGTGTATCAGGGCTGAGGGGAGAGCCTCGGAGATTTTCTTTGTTTCCCTGGGAGAAGGGCCTGGAAGAATAAGAAAGGCGTGGTAGGGGCGGAACTGAGAGGACAGGTCCCGTTTTGGCGAACAGTCGTAGCAGGTGGCCGGCAGAAGGGCGCGACTCCAGAGAAGGGGCTGAGGCCAACGGAGGAACAACGCACATGAGGTGGAGTGAGGCCGGGGTGTAGGGGTGGCGGAGCCCTGTGAATGACCTCTGGGCGAACTGCGGGCCACCGAGCAAACCAGATGGCCGACCCCGTCCACTGAAGAACCAACAAGTCATGGCAGGAGAGGGCGGGGAAGGCGAGTCATGGAGGAGACACTTGCTTGGCCAAAGACGCCAACCTAGAGAACGCCCGACGCCCACCACCTGGGCGAAGGCTGTTCGAGAACGGATGCTCGAAGCCCAATGGTCACAGCAAGGTAATGAACTATGTTAAACCACAAATTCCACCTTGTAAGCACTGGCTCTGGTGGAAGTGATACACTAGCATGTAGAGCCCTGCTTTGATTGGCAATGGACTTGCTGTATCGAAGCCTATGGCTTGGACAGTGTCTGTCTGAACACTTTTATAAAAGAGGAAACCAGGCTATCCACATCAGGAAAATGTGCACCAGATGTCACTTATTAAAGAAAGGATGCGTGTATAACTTGTGACATGAATTGCATCAGGCCTCATTCCATGCAGCACATCAGAGCAAACTTTGCACATCTACATTGCATTATCAGACAGAAATGCTGGGGTCTTGTTAAATTCTAAGCCATAGTTTATAACAGCCTTCACTAGAGCTTGTGCCATGGTAGAAAATGTCACATATATGAGGTGAACCAGCTCTGTTTGAAAAGCTGGAAGTTGATAGTCTGTCCAGGTCCCAGGTACTAACAAGATATGCAGAACATAGTTATGTTGGGCATCTGTTGCTTTGTCTGCTACAGTCGAGATTTACAAAATCTGCACTGGCAGAATATCAGTTGACCTGAACATGTGAAGCAGTTACTCCTGGTAGATGATCTTGGTGAAGCTTGTTCACACAGGAAACATCTAGCATTTGGCACACGTAGTCAAATAGTCTGTGACCGAGCCATCTTCAACTTTCTTCTTTTTAAAGAAGAAGGCATCTTGGTGGTTATATGTAGTCGACTCTGCACAACATAGTCTCCATCTGCTTTTGCCCCTCAGAAGATTAGGGCATCCCGGTACTTGCAATTTCACCCACCACAACTTTGGTGTAATACAGATTAGGGAGGTGATGGTTTTTCCAGGGGTTATCCCATCATTTTAAGTGGGGAACCCACATGGGCTGCTCTCTCTCATATTGCTGGCTGCATCAGATTTTGGGTATTAGGGAACAAACTGGGAGCTCCTCTGACCCATGCATGCCCGCCTCAGCCTCTGTGCAGATATTGCTGCACAGCCTTCAGTCCTTATCAAATAATCATAGTCAGCCTTTCATAGAGTCTCACACATGCCTTGCTCTGTGCTCAGAGGTGCTGGGTTTTGCCCCGGGGATACCTGGCAGTCCATTACGAATTAGCGTGATGAAAGGTGAGCAGCTCTGCTGCTCCTCACATGTCTGTTGATCCGCATATGCTGCTGTCTGTGTTCCCCTGTGGCTCAACTGCTGGGGCTTCTTAAGGAGTCCATCTGATTGCCATTGCCAATCCAGTTTCAGCTCTGCTGCACAGCTGTAGCTTGTGCTCCCTGCAGGGTTAATAACTGTGCCTGCAGCAGCCTGCTTGCTGCCTGTCATCAGGGGAGACATGCCTGGCTGGCTCTGCCCCCACATGAGAGTCTGGCTCGCCCCAGCAAGTGTCCCCACCCCTGGTTCCTGACTGAGCTGCTCTCCCCGGTGCAGCCAGAAGTGAGACCCAGCTCCGAGCCGGCCAGCCCTGCTCTTGGGGCCCTGCTCCGGCCCAGAGGATCCCGTACCCCTTCCAAGTGAGGGGAAGGGTGTGCATGCGGTTATTTTCACCCCAGGCCACTCTGTCACATAGTCCTTTAATTTAGGATTATCAGATTTCTCCAAAGGAACGTTGGTGGCTGTGTGAATACCTCCACTAGCACAAATCCATCAGTCTCCACTAGTTGGCCACCAGTAGCTCCAGTAGCGCCTCCACTAGCCTCTTTTCTTGTCGGACTGCTTTCAGTAGTTCTGTTAAAGATCAAGGACATGGTCACTTGTTTCTTGCTCTGACCTTCAGCCTCTGCAGCAGTCTTTTGCTTTTATGCGGCCTCTAAATACTGATCAATGTTGTTTTAACTCAACACATCCAGAGTCATGCTCCACGAAGAACAAAATAACTTGCCACCATTGGCATGCAAGGTTCCTACACGATCCTGAGTTGAAATGTTTGTAGCTTTCTTGTATTTCTTTTCATTCATCATCTTCAGACTGCAGCATTGCATCTGACTTAAAAATGGTGCTGAAGCCTTTTGTTTTCCTGACCGGCACCTTCACTGAGTCGGCATCACTAGCTAAGCCTCTGGGTAGCTCTCTCTCAAGTCGCATGCTCTGTGCTTGCAGGGATTACCATGCTTTTTTTTTTGCATTTGGGTAAGCACTTATTTTTTTTTTTTCAGGCGATTTCTGTACAAAATTGTGGGAAATGCCATTTTTGTGGTGATCGTGGAAACTGCCGGTTTTCACAGCTTCCGCGAAAATCATGAAACCACAATCTATGTAGGTCCCTACTAATAAAGGTAACACTGGCCTCTCCTGTTCCAAAGGCATAAGTACTCTTATAATTACATGAACCTTAATAGCTAAGGTCTGGTCTGTGAGGGCTAAGCCACATTGAACAAGTTTACTTCATCAAAGGCCAAATCCTTTGTAACATAAGAAAACTTTTTTGCCGCTGGGATGAAATTCTGATCCCATTGAAACTGGTGGGAGTTTTGGTACTAACTTTAATGTACCATTTCATGTGTAGTAGGAAAATACAGGATTCTGCTGTCATGTACATGTTCTTGTCTACACCAGGATGGCAGTTAGCGGTAGAGTTCATAATTAGAGTACAAGATCTCAGGTCATTACTAAGCTGGGAATAGAGCACTTGTTTTAGGAGTAGTGTCTGGCATCTGCACACAGTGTCTGGTCCAGTGAAGTTGGTGCTTGAGGAGCATCATCTCAATGCTGTTAACGTAGCTTCAGATGTCTGTGCAGCGATCTTACCATTTAATGTGGAGGATTTTCTGGAGATTTTGTTAGCAGTGCCTCTTCAGGCCCTTGTGATGATGATGGTACGTCACCCGTGTTTCACATCTGTGGAGGAGAGTGGGGATGATGACTACAAATGTAGTCCTGAATCTTGGTGTCCTTCTGGAGATCATGATGAATAAAGACGCACTGAACTGGTTTCCCAAAGGAGGCACTTGCGTGCTGGATCTCCTCATCAGTGTTCATTCTCTGAGAGCAGTGGCTACTGAAGTATGGAAAATGCTTGACTATCTCCAAGTTCTTTCCCTCAATGCTAATTTAGGGAGTCGGGGGGGGTTCACATTTGTGGCCCATTCAAGGCTGATAGAGCACTTTAGTCTTCTCAATGTTGAGAGAAAGGCCCCGAGTTTGGTAGACTTCTCCAAAGGTTGTAATTACTTGATGACCTCTCTTATAGGTTCTAGGATGGACTGGGATCTCACAGTCCCCATCAGCTGCATATCCCTGGGGTCTTTTGGCATTGTAGTAGGTTTATGTTGGGTTTTTGTGTAGCTAATTCAAAGTTGCAGTCCATTTCTCTGACAGAGAGCTTGTTGGGTGAATGCAGTTTTTAGATCATTGTTGTGGGTGTTGCGCAAGTGTTGTCTTTGCA
This sequence comes from Crocodylus siamensis, assembly GCF_052110815.1. NCBI lineage: Eukaryota > Metazoa > Chordata > Crocodylia > Crocodylidae > Crocodylus > Crocodylus siamensis. Next base: position 101,434,794 of record NC_143397.1, read on the forward strand.
ACAGAAGTGTTTGTGTCTTGTGGGCTGGGCTATAGATAAGAGCTCTCAGTAATAGTCATTGGCTTCAGCAGTTTAGTGACCTAACCACTGTTAAGTTCCTTTCTAGGCACCATTACAAAAGAGAGGTTTAAAGATGTTAATAAATGGTTTGGGGGACTTTTTATAGTGAGTTGATCCAAAATATATGGGAAGAAGTGCAAAGGCCTTTGTTTGAAAAACCACTAATGCCAGGTCTGCAGAATCAACACAGCTATGGAAGAGGACTTCCTTATTATCCCAAGAATTGTTTACTAAGGTCTAATTACAGGTCTGCCTATCCAGTCCTTCCCTTCCTCAGTCCTCTACCTGTAGAGGTAGGATACGTGTCATTCCACAGTGTTTTGTCCTGGAATTTCCACCCCAAACTAAAATGTTCCAAGCTTCCTCCAGCAGGCTATGAGGTAGTAGTAACTTGTTGTGCTGTGGGATGCACTGACTCTCCTACCCCAACACAGGAAATAAATTATGAAGGGTCTCCAATTGACACTGCTTTGAATTTGCTCCCAGACATCATGTTAAATGGTTATCTTGATATCTAGAAGTTGACTTAGGATCAGCTGTAGAGCTGGGCAGGAAATAGCATTCCTATCCTGCAAAAGCTTTCTAGACTGCAATATTTTTCTTGTCCTAAAGCAAGGAAAAACTCCAGATCGTTTATTTTCCTTAAACTGATAATGAAAGTCATATTTTATCAACTGATATGCTTTGTTTCAGTTTTGAACTTTTTCAGTGTTTTTCCTTCTTTCAAGTCAAATGAACTAAAATGTCATAGTAAAAAAGACCACTTGATTGAAATATACTTTTTCATTTTGACATGTAAGAATAGGATGTCTCAATTTTTAGAACTTTTTAAAAGAGATTTTGTCTAACCTATCTTTTGAGTGTCAACAAGAACATTTCCTTCCAAAAAATGTTCCATTGGCACATTCCTACTAGCTCCACACAAAGGTACAGTTGCAAACGCGTAGAGAGAGCCACGTAACCTCTGCAGATTTGTACACAGAAGTAAATTCAACCAATAATTGTCTGTTAGTGACCCCAGAGAGCCTGGTATATGAGGAAGGATCAGAGAGGCATAAAGCTGTTCTAAACCTAGAAATGTTGGGTAGATAGCGACCACTTGATTTTCTGCTTTATGCCCAGTTACTGCATTGATGGGTTGGCCTGTCAAAAGGAGGCATGGTTAGGATATTCTTGCATCTGGTGATTCCTGGCTGTGCCAACAACCCTGTGGGGTGATTGGCATTCAGAGCAAAACTTGGTGTTCTGATCTTTCAACACTGAGCAGAAATTGGGTCAGAGACAGGCTACCTGGAAAACGGCCAGGCTTTTGTCAGTTCCATTGCCAGGTCCCCTAGCGCGGCCTGAAGCTGTGCTGCCGTTTCTGCAGACCAGACCTGGTTGGGTCAGAGAAGACTTTTCCCAGCTGGGGGCACATGCCTACTAAAATCACAGTGCTGGCTACTGATGACATGTAGGTACCCCTATTCCTCTGGTTTCTGTCTTTGTTTTGTTTTGTAGTCTTTATTTTGATCCCTGCAAGTTTTTGTCAGGAGCTGCACTGTTTATGTGGAGCTTAGCGCTTACAGTATAGCAGACATGAGCCTCTCTTAGGGTTTAAGAAACACAACTCAGCGTTTCATAGTGTAGCATGAATATTATCACACGTATGACATCCTGTCCTTATTAACTGCTTAACTAGACAATATATGCTTCCAGGCTGAGAGTTTTTGGATGCCAGTCTCTGTTAACATGAAAGGAATTGTGCTTTTCCAACTCCTTTAGGCAGCTTTGAAAATTTAATCCTAAAATACTGCCATGATTTAATCCAGGTTGTGACTGAAAACTCCTAATTTACAGTCCACTGAAGTGTTAGGGTAGACTTTCCTTTTGCATTGCACTCATGTAAATCCACAGTACTCACTTCAGGCCAGATTGTGCTTTCTCTTTACCCTGGATTTACCCCATCAGAGCTCCAGATTGTTACTAGTATATCCAAGTAGAAATCAACCAAGTCTATAACTGCTTATTTCAAATGGGGTTCATAACCTTTGCCATTATTTGCTTCCTTTTTTGCTGCCTTCATTTTTTTCTAGCTTAAAAAATGTATACTTAGGGTGATAGTAGGAAAAGAAATGCTTGTTAGCCAACAACAGGGGAAATGTAGTGTTAAAGTGACATTGGTCCAGGACAGTGTTTTTCAACCTGTGGGTTGCAACCCAAAAATGGGTTGTAAGAATATATGAAAGGGTCGCAAACAAACATTAAAAATGGATCAACAAACTTTAAAAATCGCTTCTTCTTTAGAAAGAAAAACATGGGAACTGTGACGTTTCCCTTGCAGGCTGTCAGAGTTCCCTCTTCCTCCTCCCCTCAAATACCCTTCCCTTCCCCCCCCCCCCCCCCCCCCCCCCCCCCCCACACACACACACACACGCACACTGGGGGCAGGGGGTCAAGGACTGGCCATTGAAGTTTACAAATGGGTCCTGGTACAAAAGAGGTTGAGAACCACTAGTCTCACTGGTCTAGGAAGTATATGAGCAGTGAGGATTTTGGGGGGTTGTATCTTTTATTGTGGTTGGAATAAAGTCTGGCAGGCTTTTGGATGCAAAGCATTCTTTGTCATGTTTGAGGAAGGGAAATGCAATGAACTGTGAGTGAAAGTGGTGTGAGCTGCAGGGAGATGAAAGTAATTCTAGCTGAAGGTTTACTGACATTGAGCAGATCCTCCTTGGTTGTGAATTGTCATGGCTGTGCTGAGTTCGGTGGAATCCTGACACTTTATACCAGTAAAGGAGGGGTGTCAAACATATGGTCCAGATCTGCCCAGCAGAGCCCTGTTATCTGGCCTGTGGTGCTGCCCTGGGTCTGAATTGACCTTTACTAGCCCCAAGGGAAGGGGTTGGGACGTGTGCCACACATAGTACTACTGCAGGAACTGTGCTACACAGTACTCGCCCCAGGCACTTTAAGACGTGCCTCTCGCACGGTGCTAGCTCCGGCCGGTCCAGGACCAGCGTTGCACATAGCACCCACTGGTACCACGTGCAGACTGGGTCCCAAACTGGCTGAAGCAGGCACTTTGTGCTGTGCAGTGCTGGACCACCAGGGGCATCATGTGTGGTGCAGATCCCAGATATGTGGTAGATTCTAGCCAATCCGGGGTGCTTGCATTACATGGGGTGCTTGCTCTGGGCATTCTGGGATCTGCGCTACACACAGCGCCAACCTCAGCTGCTCCAGGGCGTGCCGCATGCAGCGCAGATCCTGGAGCAGGCACTGCAGGTGCTAGCTCTGGCATGGAATGAATGGGAGGAAGTCCAGGATCCATGGGCCTATTGGCCCGATCTGGCCTGTAGACCAGTCCCACATCTGGCCTGTGGGGCCAGATGAGTTGGACACCCATGGCCTACATAAACTTAGAGGCTAGTTGCTTTTCTAATGAACTCCAAGGAAGAATCATGATTGCGTTGTTAATAGACATGTTTTTTCCCCAGTAGTTTTAATGATAAACAATTCCTTATAGTATATTAGTTTTTATATAGTTATAGGTGTGTAGGCTGTAACTGTGTTGGTCTAAGGACGTAGGCAAACAAGTATAAATAGTTTCCAGCTGTTTAAGTTGGTCTAATAAAAGATATCAAATCCACCCAAAGAACCTTATATAGTTATGTATCTTTCAAACTATCATTAAGAGGTTAAAGCAGACTGTTAAAGTCCAGTGAAGGGTGGGCATTCATCAGGAATGGGGGGGAAATAAAAGGTTGCTGCTCTGGGCTACTGCTGGCTGTCTGGGTTTGATTCCACCCAAACAGTGCCCTGCTAGAAGCAGTTAAGTTGCCTGAGTGTAATTTTGGGCATGCTTTGTTTCTATGTAACTGTATCAGATTCATGGTGCAGACTCCACTGAATTTATTCTGAATACTTCTTTTTTTTTTGAGCTCTAGTCAGAGACTTAAAAACCACTTCGTAGACAGACACTGATTCCTAAATAACCTATATTTATGATTGTCTCAGGATTCAAAGACAAGGCAAGCACTGTCTCCTGAGGTTTTTTTAAAGGCTAAGTTTACCTTTTACTTACTAAGAGCATATTTACTGAACATAGGGCAAATGATTCCTGCTAGCCTGAATGTTCCATCAGAGCCACATTTTGGTCCAAGAGGGTTAAGTAATGAGCTCTCTGTCTTATGAATGCACAGACAAGCACTGTTAAATTGGTCTGGGCAGCTATGTGTACACAAATGCAGGACATGTAGACTTTTCCCCCCTTCCCCTACTTCTGGGTTGTATCCCGCTCTTCTGTAATGTCATTTGCAGAGGACTGTCTTGTAAAGTTACAAGAGGGAACAGAAACAGGCTGAATAGATTCTAGTATATGATTTCAATGAAAGGTCCAGAATTTCTGCCAGATGTCCCTCTGCATAGTCAGCTAAATCCAGCAGCCATGCTCTGAGTCACCTGTATGTAACATAATGAAATAGCTCATGTTTCAGCTCACCAAAAAAAAAAATCTGCTGGCATCCTGTATCAATGAGGGAATTTCCATAAGAACAGCAGGATTTTCTGCTTGTTGACAGCAATGATATACTATTTTAATCTTGCAGGGTAGAAGGACTACTATACTTCTCTTAACAAATGCTCCTTAAGTGCAGTGGTATTGTAAATACATTCTCTTTTTCTAGGAAGCAAAGAACAGGGAGACTTGCTGTAAATTGTGTTCATATTATACAGGAATAGCAGTGGAACTGCTGGCTTATCTGAAGTAATAACTGATGCTAGTCCCCATCATAGATCCAGCCTTTATTCCATTTTTGTTTCATTACCCATACTGTGCAGGAGATGCAAAAAAAAAAAAATGTTTGAATTGCAAAACAGACCCAGCTGTCTTGCTGGAAGTGATATATGCGCAAATCTAATGCGTGATAAGTTGAAAGCGGAGAACTCCTTCATCTTTCCACCTGGCTGGATCTTGAAATCAACCTCCTGCATGCATCCCTGCCCTCTTCCTGGTAAAAAGTAGACATGTTTCAATACATTTAAGAAAGGGTGGCTCGTTGTGTTGATGTGTTTGAGGAAGATGAAGCTGAATGATTTGTTATAGCTAAAGAAAGGAAGAATAGTCAGTCTATGGAAGCTTTTCTACTCTGTCACCTCCTATCATTCAGCTAACAAAGAAGCTGGGAGAATGTGTATTACTTCATCAGTGTTGCTTTGCTCTGACAGTGTATTATATGTTGACAATACAGCCTGTCTTTACAGTAATCTACTGCTTTATTAAAACAATACCACACCGTACTTTAACATTGGGGTTGGCAAACCCAGCAACTGATTGAGTTCTGAGAGCCTTTCTAGCTGTTTTATTAGGTTTGCAGGGTTCACTAACCTTTCAGATTGCTGTCAAGAGGCACCCTTCCCCCACAGCATCAGGAGGGAGTGAAGAAGGGCTCTTGACATATGCTTGGGCTGTTGCCTTCAGCCACCAGTACAGACCTTATGATGCATGCTTGCATTAAAAACAGCAAGTGAGGCTTGTGTGACATGTATGCTGTCTACTTAAGTCTCTCCCATGTTAGAGGAATTTCAGGCACTGTTTTTCTATCTCCTGTACCTCTGTGAAACCCAACATTACTCCCCTACTGCTAAAAGAGGAGAAAACGAATTGGGGCAGTGTTCAGATTATATTCAGAGTACACTCAAATTTAAGCAAAACAGAAGTGCCCATCTTTATCTAGTACACAATGGGTCATTTCCCAATGGGGTGTTTCTTTGAGCTTCATGGCCATGTATACATGTGACCACCTGAATGCACATTTTTTGGCAGACATATTTCTCTGTGACTGCAGCTGGCCGTGAGCAGGCTGTTTTTTTTGTTTGGGTTTTTAAAACAGAACATACTCTATAGAGTGGTAACTAAAATCTGAACAGAATAAAGAAACTGGAAGTGCTGTTGCATTTGTAGCTTAGCTTGCTTTTGACATGATAATACTAACTAGATTTTTAGGCAGTGAAGCATTTTTCCTCTGATTTTAATATCTATGCCTGTTGCAATGAAAGCAGGTCTCTGTATTAATTCAGTCTTTGAAGTTTATGGGAATTTGACTCTCAAATTCTCTGTTCTGTAATCAAGAAATATTCAATTGTGGTCAGTGGAAGTTTTGTGGTATTATGGATTACAGAATTTGATCCTGCACAATTGTTGTCTTCATTGTGGAGTATTCAATTATGGACCAGAACCTTACTGTGTTAAGAGCTGTATAACCCCCTCCACCCAACAAAAAAAGACAGCTCCTCATCCATAGAACTGCCCTCAGATCTGATTCTGTGGAGCCCTTGGGATCATTAAAAATTTTAGCATCAGATGAATACAAGTACACCAGAGTCTGTTCTCTCCTTCCACGCCCTCTTTTAGTACTTTTAAACTGATTGACTATTCTCTGCTGAAAGTTGGGACTCTGAAAAAGCAGGAGGTATTTTATAGTTGAGTAAGTCTAAATTCTTTACTGGGTACATAGCTTGGAAAAATGTCCCTACAATAAGATCAGCGTAGGTTTTTTTTGTAAATCATTGACAAAGGCTTTGCCTTATGAATAAAAAGAAATTTAGACTGTCTATACCACAATTGGATCCTTTAAAGTCCTTCTGAAGTCACTGAAATAATTTGGACCCTCTCTTTCCTCTGTAGTTCTCTGGACTATAGTGGCATCATATTCACAATTTAATTTTAACACTTAGGAATTCAGTGGGAGTTGATGTCAGCACTGATTTTAGCCAAATGTATTCCCTTTATGATGACATTTTCCCATCTGTAGTGGAGTAGGGTCACTGAACATCCTCAGCCCTCTTCCTAGGGTCTCCATGGGACTTAAGCAGTGCATTGTGTTTGTAGATGCCTTCTACATAGGGTTGAATCTTCTCCGACATGGAAGTAAGGAGAGATTTAGAGGGTCCAGTGTGTCACACCTCCTTTTCTGCCTGAGGGCAGGAATTCTCGGTTATAGAATGCAGGCCTTCCACTGAAATTGTCCAGGCTCCCACTTTTCCCTCTGGATTTTCCCTGATTAGTTGTGGCCACAAACTAAACTTGGCTACAATGTAAATATAACTTTAGGGTCCAAATTCTGCTCTGTTATAAATCTGGAATGACTTCTGTGGAGTTGCTCTGGATTTATGCTGGTGCAGGTTAGAATAGAGTTTGATTTATGAGCCATTTCAAAACCAGGAGGAATTCATAATATTTTTAAATCAAAGCAAATTATTTTGTTTATGTGATAAATTTTAGAATATTGTTTATTACATAAAGCCTTATCACAGCTCCCTTCTGCTATTACTTTAAACCAGGGAGAATGTCAAAATATTTATTTGATTGCTGGGATAATAGTACTGAGGCCTCCTCTACACGTTACAGGTATTGCTCAATTAACTGGTTAATTGTGTGGTAACTTGGAGACAAGTTACAAGTGCAGAGTAGTTATCATGCCATAAAAATCTTCAACCAGATATAAAGTTAGACCTCAGAAATGTGTACTAACTTTATAGCTGGTTGCTGTCAAACATTAATTTGCCAGCTGATGGGGCTCTCAGCCACAGAGGTGTACCATGCCCAGCTGGGTCTGAGAGTCCCACAACAGAGGGTATGCTCATCCAGAGCAACTGTTAGGACCAGTTGAGTCCCGGAGGGGGGAGGCAGTTCCCTGGGGGTGCGTGAAACCCTGGGGCCGGAGAATCACAGCTGCCAACATCCCCCAGCCATGGGAGCTTTTCGTTTGTCGGTGCAAGGGGAGCTCAGGCTCCTGCTTCCCCTGCATAGGCAATAAGATGTAGTCGGATCTAATGTGAGATCCTACAGTTGTGCCTTCTGCCATGTAAGTGTGGCATGACAGGAGGTACAATTGTGTAGATCACTCATTAAATCCCATTGCGTCTTTACCTGCACCTATAGAGGGGCCCTTAGAGACCAATGAAATACATGCGGTGGGCTTTTTGTGTTCCTGTTGCTGTCCTTACAAAACTGTAATTAAGCCAAAAAGATGATTCCTTTGGAAATGTACATAAAATGGCTTCCAAATAATCATGCTTAGTACTGGTAAGTGACAGCTGAAACTGCAGTTCCAGTTATTTTCTATTGCAATGAAATGTTCAGGTCTCTAAGGACACGATGACGAAATGGTTAAATTGTCTGCCTTCAGCTCCAAATGCATGAAGTTGAGCCTTGCTCTGGGTTTATTGTGGAAGCTTCTACCAGTTGACTCAACTGTAGGTCGGTATCTGGTCATTTGAGTTGGGAGTCAAAGATGTGATGCTAGCTACAGCTCTCTTGTGTGCAGTTGCGTACTGAAGCTGGTGTGCCTTAATCACACTAACACAGTGGCTCTTTTAGGCTAGGCAGACCAGGACTGACTGACTTAGTCTTTTAGTGTAATTTATAATTGGGAAGACTGATGCAAATAGCTGCGTGCTCAAGAAGAGGTAAATTAGTCAATATTTTGTACCATATATTAATGATAAGATGATCTGCTCTTAATCTGATTCTAATTATTGAACTAATAAGCAGCAGTTATATGGGGAGAATGTGTGTAGAACAGAGAGCTGAGGAGAGAATGGGAAATCCATTCTGCAACATTTTAGAGATTTTTGCATTTTTCTTTTTTGTTCATATTCAGAACAAAAGCTGGACATTTAGACCCCCCCTCCCCCGAATGAAATTCCTGAGAAATTGTTTGTTTCAGATTGATTATGTTGTTTAATTTTTATAAAACAAATTTTTAATTTGTACCATAAGATAATACAACCTTGAAAAAATTGTTTTGATTTCTTTTAAAAATTGTTTTGTTTGGACAGTGTTAAATTGGAATATTTTAATATTGTTGAAACTTCTTCCCCATTTCACTTTGCGAAAGATTTCAGTAACTTTGACACTATTTGGTGGTACATTTTGATTTTGATGGAACTGCATTTTTCACTGGAAAATGAACTAGCCATGACCAGTCAATTCAGATAAACAGATCATTTAAATGATCAAAACCAACAATTTCTTCATGTAAAGAGAAGTCCAAATATAGTTCTACCTGAGTTTGGACAACTCTCAAATCAATAGACATTTTTGCGTAATAATTGAAAGCATACAGTGTTTCATAATATAAACATGGATTAAAATGGCGTTGTTGTGTCTAAACAAGAGGGCCCACTCATGGGCCAACAGAGAAGATTGTAAGCCTGATACTGTGCCTGTTGAAAAGAATTATTGGTTTACTCTTATTATTCGAGGTAGTGGCAAAATTCCTGTTGTCTTTTGATGGTGCAGGATCAGCCCTTATACAAGCCATACGTATTAAGTAAAAAGCAAAGTAAATATGAAGGGGATGAGGGGAGGGAGTTTTCTGTTGAAGTCCTGTGCCTTGCTAGACAAATGAAACCTTCATATTTCTTTCCTTTGACTTAACAGGAAATAGCATCCTCTAGCCATTCAAGTCTGCCAACTAATGACTTGCTAACAGGACAATTTTTTAGATGTATAAGGAACACTCAGAAAAGTGCAGTTCCACTGCTCTGTGATTTCCCTCTCCCAGTCTCCTGGAACTATGTATATCTGATTTTGTCTTCTTTTGTTTGTTGTCGTAGATTATTTGGACAGGAAGGTTTTGTACTGTTTGAAATGGCAAATCTGTGTTTGCACGGGCAATTACTGTGCAGTTTCAGTTGTAAACAGGATGATTTGTCATGCAACTTGCCAGTTAGGCAAAAAAGAAGGGAATTTCAAAAGCCCACACCTGAACATTTCTCACTGTAAGTAAATTATTTTGTCTTACAACTTTAGTAATGTGAGTGCATTTGTGTATGCACCAACTGAAAAAGAGTCCTGGAATATTTGTTTCCAAGCTTCAAGAAAGAAATGATGGTGTAAGAGTAGAATATTGGTGGCTGCATGTTTTATTGAGCTCCCCAAGAAACACCATTGCAAACATCTTGGACAGTGAGCTGATTTATAGTGTCAGCTCTAACAAACCCAATATTAATTAATGCTGATTTTTGCACTTACAAGAATCTGGGGGCAGAGAATCCTCTACAGTTATAGAATCCCTGAGAAATGTCACCGCAATCCCCTTGTGAAGAAATCTCATTTATGAGAGAGGTTGCCCTTATCCATGTAGTGGGAAAGCCCAAGGGGCCTGCACCCACTCCTGGTGGACCTTCAGGATCTCAGCTTTGATTTTGGTTCTTAGTGCTGCTGACTGGCTTTCTTTGCATCCCTGGGATTCTCTTCAAGATACAGAGATGAAAGGTGAAAAGATAATGCAGTCCTTGTTTGTGTTAGCTTTTCAAGTGAATCTTAGAAGGGTTGCAGAAGAAATACTGTTAACTTGACATACCCTCTGAATACTGGCCCCATCCTGTGTACTCCTCTGCTGGCTCTTAAAATGTATTCCCTATCTTGGAGGTCTGTGTACGGTCGTAAGTTTGGTTAGAATTAGTGCTGTGGCCTGAGGCCTTCTTGGACACTGAATGGGGGAAGAAATGTTGTAAGAGGAGTCCTTTTTATCCATAGGTGTAAGTAGAACTTTTTCCCTACCTAGAAGGAAATACAGACGCTTGACCCTTGTTAGTTTAAAAGTGAGTGCACTGGGATCTGATGTAGGATCCCAACAATGGTGCTTCCTGCCATGCCAGGCATGAATGAATGTATGGCCAGGTCACTACTAAAAATGTGATTAAACAGCTAATGACATCTTAAGTGTAATGTCTGTCAGGTGCCTTAAGAGGTTATCACTTTGTTTTTCACAGAAGCAGATCCACAATAGACCAGATCTTTGCTATATACAACAGTGTGTAGAAAAGTGCTGAGAGTATGACTTGGATATTTGTTCATAGACTTTGAAGAGACTTAAAACAGTATGTTTAGACAGAGCTTTTGGAACATAGTGGTAACATTTGGATTTCATAATAAGCTCATAAAGTGCTTAAGGTGTGTCTGACAGACACAAAAGGGGGAGTTAAAGTAGAAGGAAAACTTTTTAATGCCTTTGGCTTTACAATGGGTCTGAGACAAGGTGGTGTACTTTCCCCGCTATTATTCAAACTGGTGTTGGAATGAGTTGTTAGATTGGTGATTGAAATTAAAGAAGGGGTCCTACTTAAAACATTGCACAATATCTTTGGGTATGCAGATGACTTGGACATCATATGCCACTACACTAAAGGACTCTATGTAGAATGTATAATATTTTAGAATGTACAGCCAAGAGAGTAGGGCATACAGTGAGCAGTAAAAAGACCAAATACATGGAGGTCACTGTGAAGGAGGGAAGGAGTCGACAGGCTCCGAAGCTTCCCACCCCGAAGCAATCACATTCAAGCCCCGCTCTCAGACTGAGAGCATGGGACAAACTCGTGCCTCTGCCAGGTGCAGAGAGGAAGGTGGGGCCCGGACGGAGAGGGCCGACATAAAGGAGGCACTGGCGGCAAGCAGAGGGGAACCAGAAGAAGGCAGAGGAGGAGCCAATGCCGGCGGGAGCACACGCAGGCAGATGCGAGCCGTCCTGAGACGCAGCAGGACCTTCTGGGGTAAGGGTAAACCCCAGCGGGGCATGGGAGCCAAGTCAAGCAGCCCAGTGAGGCTGCAGACTGTTTGATGCGGCCGGGAGCGGCTAGACCCGGCAAGAGCTGGGAACCGTATATACGGTAATACGGGGGCACTCACAGACGGTGAAACTGCCTCGCCCATAATCAGGAGGACTGAGTGGCCTCCGGAAGCCCTGGGGAGGGCTGAAGAGCTCAAAGAGAGCCAGAGAAAGGGTGCCAGCACCCCAGCATACAGGGTAATATCGTGGAAGGTGGCTGAGAGACCAAGCCGTCCCTCGCTCTAGGGAATCCCTGGCTGTGAACTTTGTGTTGACCTTTGCATTTCTTTTACGGACGTATTGAGCGTTATTCTGACAAATGACCAGCCCAGATCGGCAGTCAGCATCCTGGCGGTACAGGTGAGGGTGTAGGGGAGGTGGAGCCCTCATCGACAGGACCCCGTGAACGGGAGGAGTCTCACTTCTGGACTGGCACGTGCTGGACATTCTAAAACTGAACCGGATTGCAATCAAAGTCATGGCAGGAGAGTCGGACGCGTGTGACCACAGGTGAGAGACCCTTAGCCAGCGGGAGGCGGTCCCGACGCAGGGAGGGGTGGCTACCTCGGAACCACCCTCCCACAGTCACTCAAGAACAGAACTGGAAGAGCAAAACATGACCTTTATATGGGAAACAATAGCTTCCAGAAGGTCCAAAAATTCAAGTATTTTGGATCATGATTGACTGATACCAAGGTGAGCAGGGAAATTATTACAAGGATCCAAAGTGGAAATAAAACAGCTGCAGTAAACTACTTAGGCCTAAGATACTAACCAGAAGAATAAAATTGCAGCTCTACAACACCATTATTACACCTGTAGTATAGACCTGTAGTGATTTATGGGAATGAGACTTGGTGCATGACCCTGAACGGTCATGACCCCAAAACAGAAACGGATTTGCTTTGAAAATAATATCCTCAGGAAGATGGTTGGACCAGTGAATGACCCAGTGAGGTGAAAAAGCAGGCAGAAAAGCAGTGAAGGACTAAGAAATAACATGGCACAGCCCCTCAACACAAGTGTGTACACACAGCGGTTAGCATGCATCAGCTATGTGGTGAGAGTAGAGGAATCAAGAAGCATCATGAATATCTATTATCATCAGTTGACAGGACAACATCCTTGAGGTAGGCCTTGCCAGCAGTTGACAGACAACATAAGAAGAGGCCTGTATTTAATATAGGACAGGATTGGCAGGAGTTTGTTCATGATGGACACAAATAGTGCCATAGTGCTGTAAGTGCTGATTGGCCATTGGGAAGAAAAGGAGGAGAAGGAAGAAGTAGAACAAGTGGCTGTTTTCCATTAGCAAGAAGCTGACTATCTGAAAGGTGCCCTTTTTTCAGTTTGCCTGTGTGAGAAGACATTTTTAGAGTTCATGTTTTAAGATTTAAAAAAAGAAAGGGAGTAGCAAACCTATACAGGAATTTTCCATATATGCTTAGGTGACTGATTTTGTAAATTTAGAGTTTTGTCCTAATGGTTTAGAATGAAGCATATGGTGATGCCATGTCCTAGGGTGGCAGTGTTAAACCTGTAAAAGGTTTGACCTTTTGCATCTTAAAGCAGGCGCTTCTACTTCTGGAGCTAAAAAACAAAGCACTGTTAGCCAAAGCTCCAGTCATCTCATCAATCTGTATATGTGGCCCTCACTCCAGTAGTAGTCTGGGTGAGTGGGGACAGTTAAAATATATTTGTAATACTCTGTTATAGCCTTAATCAGGACTTGGTGGTGTTGGTAGTGATGGCAGTCCCTCACGGTCAAGGGCGATCACTCCTTTGGGTCAAATTACGGGTTGTAGATGAGTCTGCTGATCCTAGAGGCACAGACTCTCTGGCAGATGGTGCAGGTGGTGGTTAAAAGCAGTGTTGGACTGCAGATTTCTTGGGCTTGTTTCCTTTCCTTCCATTTCTGTCATTTTTCTGCCTCTGAGGTGAAGATATACCTGCTCTCACAAGGCATTGCTATAGCCCTGTCCCAGGCTAGTTTTTCCTAATTTGTGGTGTCAATACCACACATAATGTCTGCCTTCAGGGTGTCCTTGTAGTGTTTCCTTTGGCCCCTGCGTCCTTGGCAATAGCAGTAGTTTTGATAAATGTACATCAGACGTGCACACAATACCCTGCCCACTGTAGTTGAATAGTCAATGGCTCCATGCTGGTGGCGTTGGTGTTGATGAAGACACTGGCATTTGTGCAACAATCCTCCCAGTTTTATGCCAAGCATCTTCCAGAGGTAGTGCTACTGAAGGCATTCCAGGCTTTTAAGGTGGTCCCTGTAGGTCACCCAAGCTTACCAGTTACAGAGGAGAGTTGGGGTTACCACAGCCTTGTGTAATAGGAGCTTTGTTTGAATCCTGATGTTGTGATTGTTGAACACCTGATGTTACAGTTTTCCAAAGGCAGAGCTGACACGTTGGATCCTATATTGGATCTTCTTGTCGATGTTGACATTCTTTGAGAGATGGCTGCCAAGGTATATAAAGTATTCAACATTCTCCAGCTCCTCTCTGTCAATGCGACTCTTTGCTGGGGGAGTTAATTGGCCCAGAGCAGGCTGGTGAAGCACCTTTGTTTTTCCAATTCTAAGGGTCAGTCCCAGGCACTGGTATGCATGAGAGAAGCCGTTAAAGGCCACTTATAGGTCCTCCTCAGTATGTGCACAATCTTCAGCATACTGAAATTCCACAATCAAGGCCAGTGTTTTGACGTAGAGGCAGGGAAGATTAGAAAGGTTCCCATCCATCCTGTACTCAATGCTGATGTCACGTGGCAGTCAGTCATAGATGAGCATCTTGATGACTGCAAGAAAGATGGAAAACAGAATTGGTGTGATCATGCAGACCTGCTTGGTGTCAGTTCGAATGGCCAAGCTCCATAGTGGAATCACTGCATAGGATGGTCATGAAGGAGTCTTAGGATGGTGATAAATTTTCCTGGGCAGCCAGACTTCAACAAGATCTTCCATAGAGCCTCACAGTTAAGTGTGAAAAGTTTTGGTCAAATTGATAAAGGCCATGTACAATTTCTTGTGGTGTTCTCATCATTTTTCCAGGATCTGGTGGGCCACAAAAATCACCCATTCTTGATGGTCTGAAGCCACGCTGAAATTTGAGAAGGATTTCATCAGCAAGAGGGAGCAGTAGATTCTGCAGAATTCAAGCAAAGATCTTACCTGTGATGGAGAGGAGGGTGATCCCTTAATAGTTTCCACAGTCAGACTCATCTCCCTTTTAAAAATGGTGACAATATTGGCATTTCTTAGGTCCGTAGGAATTTCAGTGTTTCAGATTTTAAGGAACAGTGTATGGAGCTTGTTGGTCATCGTTTCCCCACCAGCTTTGAAGACCTCATTTGGTATGTCATCAGGGCCAGATACTTTGTTGTTCTTCATGTGTTTTATCACTTGGTGGGCTTTTTCAGAGATTAGTGGGCTGGCAAGTGCTTCCTTTACCGAGTGCTGCAGGATGGATTCAATGGTTCATTAGTCACCATTGATTCTCAGTTCAGGAGCTTTTGGTAGTGCTTGTTCAGTGGTTTTTGATGGACTTGTTGTTTTTGAGGTGTATACTGCCAGCTAAGTGGGATGAGTCTACAAGAATTTGGAACCAGATTGTCAGCTGAATGACTGAATTCCCTATCACTTTAATGAGTGTCTCATGAACCTCTGCCACCGAATGACCAATAATTCATTTGGTACTGTCATCAGTACATATGCCCTAACACTCAATGCGAAGGAAGAACAGAATGAACAGTTTTATGCTGACTTTGATGAAATCCTGAATATCGTCCCCAAAGAGGACAAGATCATCCTCCGTGGAGACTTCAGTGCAAAAGTTGGATGGGACTTTAACATGTGGAAGGGCACCATTGGGAAGGAAGGAGTGGACAAGACCAATTCCAATGGCATCCCTTTACTCAGTAAATGTGCAGAGCATGACCTTTCTCATTACTAACAATATCCCCAGACAGTGTGATGGGTACAAAATAACATGGCAACACTCCTGCTCAAAATAACGGCACCTCCTTGCCTACGTCATCGTAAGAGCATGTGATTGAAAAGATATCGTGCATGTCATGAGAGGAGTTGATAATGGTTGGACCAGTCATCGGTTAGCGAGATCAGTTGCATCCATCAGGATTACACTGAAACATTGAAAGCAACCAAAATCAGTCTGAAGACAGTACAACATCAAATGCCTTCAGAACCCTAGACCAGGGATGACGAGCCTCCGGTCCACTGGTCGGCCGGGGAGTCCATTTCCCAGCTGCCCCTCCTCCCATGGCTTGTGCTGGCCTCCAGGGAGACCTCAGCCATGCTGGCAATGCATGCAGCATAGCAGTGCAGTGCAGCACATGGGGCTGCTCCGGAGCTGCCGGAAATGTGGGACGGGGGCAGTTTGCTCAGGAAATGTGGTCTGTAGCCTGTGTGCTCTGGAAAGGGGCGCGCACACACACAGGGGATCATGGCTCTGCCCCGGCTCCAGACAGGCTGTCACTGCTGCAAGCCAGGTGGGCAGGTGCAGCTAGGAAATGGAGTCCCCGGCCGACTGGCTATGGCTCATGGGCCAGACGTTCCCTATCCCTGCCCTAGACACTACAAAGCCCTCCAAACACATCTCAATAAGAAACCTGCCAGCCATTGGATTGAAAATAATAACACTTTTGTGTTGAGAAGATTGACAAGCATTGAAAGAGTCTATCCACATGAAGATTGCACAGAATCAATTGGCTTTATCACCTGAGGCCATCAGGACTGGTTTGATGAGAACAACACTGAGATCAGACTCCTTGATCAGAAGACAAAAACTTTCTGACTGGCAAAACCATCCTACATCCAGTCAGAAGCTGGGAACTTTTTGATGGTTTAAAGCTGAAGTCCAGAGGAAGATTTGAAGAGTCAGAAACACATTTTGGGACAAGAAGGTGAAAGAAATCCAACAATTTGTTGACAGTTATGACATGTGGAGCTTCTTCAGTGTAATCAGGACTACAGAACAGCTGAACAAGAGATCTGCACTAATACCTTGTTTCCAGACTGTACGCTTGAGCTTGGAGCGTGCCCTGACAGAAAGTGGAGAATGTAGTCATTACCACGTGCGCACTTACGTAGTACAGACATAATTAATAAAGCTCAAATTTATGTGCCTTATTAAGGAATCTCAGTGCTTTGGTTTTAGGAGTTCCTGAAAACCTCTAACAGTACAATAAGAAACAAGTTCTCGTAAGACTGCAGATTCCTCAGTGCCTTCCAGCATTTACTTAAGAATGCTAGACTTTGGCAGAACACCGTATAGTTGATTCATAATGAATACATTTTGGGCAATGTGCCAGAGCATAACGGTTCAGTATGATCAAGTGAAATCCTAGTATTTATCCTATTTATGTTCCAAAATGTAGCTGTTCATTTACATTTTTCCAATATGCCAAATAAAGTTTATTATGTGGTTGTGTTTAAAATATTATCCTTATCGTTTATAGTGTTAAATGGTATAAAAACACTTGGTGATAATATAGACTAATTATAGTTTGCTTATTTGAAATGCCTGAATAAGAAAAGCCATCTAAATGTAGGCTGCTGTTAATGTTGGGCACACTTTAGATTAGAAAAATATGTCCTGCATTACAGCATCAGGTTATTTGCAAGATCAGTATTAAGAACAAGAAACAGAATTTAAGTGCACTGATTTAAAAAAAAAATGGAACAGCCTGTCATCAAGTTAATACTGAGGTTAGGGGTATGAGGTGTCAGGAAACAATGTTTTGTATGTAGCGAGTATGACAAGATATCTGTTTGTAGCAGCTTAGAGGGTAAAACGTAGAAAAATTCCTGATATTTAAATGTGAACCTGAATCCAGGGAGATCTGTATTCACTTTGTTATAAGTAGGGTTGTTTAGATTAAATGCAGCAGTCATATACTGAGGTTAAGCTAAGCTATGTTAGCAGATTCTAGAATAACTGTTAGGGAGAACAAGGGTGTCCTTGATTGGTGTAGACTTTGCAGTTCTACAGTATGTGAAGTTACTAGGTTTTTATGTTGTTCTAATAGGTAGGCAGGTGATATTGGATATGCTCTAAATCCAAAGTGGGTTAGACATTATTATAATGATTTCTGTAGATCATTTTGGGCCCCACTGTAATGCCCCTTCATCACATTTGATGGTACCTTGCTCAACAAATAGTCCCATAACTTTTAGTAGGATTTCACATGGGATGCAACCCTGCCTGTCATGAGTTAGGTGTGAGCATAATGTCTGATTAGGACAGATTGCTAGAAGGAGTAGGTTTGGAGAAGGGATATGAAGAAGGAAATGGCACTTGCTAGTCAAATGGAAACAAAGCATTGGAAGAGGTGAATCACTGATTTTTAAGGCCCAAAGGGACCGTAATGGTCATGTACAATGGCATGCTGCATAACACATGTAACAGGAATTTTACAGGCTTGGAACTTCATGCAGTTCTTCATGCATTGAGCTTGATTGTGTAGTATAGGTTTTGGGCCTATCTTAAAAAGACATCTAGTATTGTGTTAAATAATTATAGGTGGAAACTCTACCATCTCCCTTGTTCTAATGGCTAGCTAGTCTCACTCTTCACGTGCTTTGCCTTATTTCAAGTATTTTCAAGTTTTCTAGTTTCAGCCTTCAAACAGTGGCTCTTTGAATACAGGGAGTCCTCAACTTAAAATGTTTTGAGTTACAACGCTTCGCACTTGCAACGTTTATAAATTGACACCCTGTTTCAACTTTCTGAACATCAGTTTCAACTTTACAACGCTTGTTCCGATGCGATAACACACCAGTGAACGAGTTTGCTGCATTGCCCATCTCCCTGGAGAACACCTGTCCAAACTTTCTTGGACATTTTCTTTAAGAAAGCAGACAAGATGCCAGAAAAACCTGCAGCCAAGGCTCCTGAGAAGACTGCAGCCAAGAGCCCTTCAAAAAGTCCAGCAAAGCCACCTCAGAGAAGTCCTTCCAAATCAACATGATTGCTATTTACAGTATAAATACATTAATGTAGCTGTATTACTTGTCTATAATTGTTTGAGTACAAAATTCTTGGTTATTTTTGGTGAAAATAGGGTATTGGGCCTTGGTTCAGGAATGAACCCCCCATTTACAACATTGTTTCCTATGGGAAAATCGGTTCCGAGTTGCCACGTTTCAACTTAAGACACGGTTTTCAGGAACCAATTGTGTTGCAAGTCCGAGGATTGCCTGGACCTTTATTTGCTAGCTTGTACAGCCACCTTTTATCAGGCATCTCTTCCCTGTACTGTCTACCAAGACCATGTCACCTCTTACCCTCCCCTTTGATGCATCATACAGGTTGCACTCCTGGAGTTCTTGGTCCCAGATGTCAGTCTTCTCATTTATCTGTGGTAAAGTGCAACAAGAAGACAAGAGCAGGAGAAAGAAATTATGATCTCTGGTATGTGAAAGGAGTAAAGGGAGGAGAATAGAAAAGCTGTTTAGGAATTGGACTATGCTGACGAATGCATTTAGAGGTGAGCAAGATGCTTGAATTTATTTCAAGATACGGGAAGCCAGTAGAGAAATTCATGTCTCTTATGGAACTGAAGAAACAGGAGAAGACTGCAATTAAAAGAATTTGGATAGACTGGGGTGGAAAAGGGAGGCAAATGAGGAAGTCTGGAAATGGGGAGAGATGGAAGAGGAGAGGAAAAAGGGGTAAACTAGTAGATGTAAAGAAAAGCAAAAAGTCCCAGTTTGATGTGGGTGTCCTAGAAACTCATTTGGAGAATTGTTCCTTGAAACATGTTTTAGCAACTATACACAGGTCAAAATGCAAGCAAGCCAGGAGCAAGATGCATTTCCAATGCCACTGAGAATAGTGTGAGCAGCTCAAAGCTCTTGTATTCTTAATGAAGCTTTTGTGTTGGCTGGCAGGGAACCATTGGTATAATGAAATAATTAGCTCCCAAATAGTCTTTTTCAAAGCAGTATAAATATTACTATTCCCACACAGAACCCAGGATGTAGAGGTGACGTGCCTTAGGTCATCCAGCAGGCCTCTAGGAGAGTGGGAAACAGAACCTGGGTTTCCTAATTCTCAATCACTGCCTTAACCACATACAGAGAGCATACCTTTAATAAGAAGGGCATGTAGAGATTTTTCACAACACTTTGGGCACTGAACTCTCACTGTGGTACATAGAAATCTTGCATCTGTCTGTTGCCTCTGAAACTGCATGCATACAGCAGCACTAAGGACAGGGAACTTAGAAGCAGGCAGCAACTTTGGAGAAGTTCTGGACCATTAGCCTGAGCAGGCTGTTGCATGCTGGAGATGTTCTTTTATTTGAAAAGTAGGCTTTTGCTAATAAGGAAGAAAAAGCAGTAAATGTAAGTGATTACAGCAACTTTCTGTTGATGATGATTAGGTATAAATACAGGCATTAGTATGGTAATTTGAGGGATTATTTGGTGTTGTATGAAATGCAGAGCTTTCTTTCTAAAATAAATACTAATCTAGTTCTTGCACACAAACAGAGAACAGTGTGTAGTTTAACACTTTTCCATTTGCTTGCTTTTAATACAGAAGTACAACACACCTTGCGAATGGTCTTGACTTCTAATCCTCCCTCCCTTTTACTCCCATCCCCTTCTCTTTGTATTGAATCAGTGTGGGACTGCTGCTTTGAAACAGGCCCTACCCACACCCTTCCTCTCTGTGCATGCCAAATCTTGGATATGTGGCAATGAATCTGCCTTAGAGAAGTGAAGAGTGGTGCCAATAAACATGCCCGTATCAGAGAGCCCAGGAGTGGTGCTGGGTGTGTGCTCAGCACTGCTTGAAGGTGACTACCATGCTTAGTTTTTAAGAGTTGGAGTGAATGCAGAGGGTGCATGGGCAGTGTGATTGGCAGCGAGTCTTCAGGATGCAACTCAGAGGTGGTATAGACATGCCCCAAGATTCCCAGGGTTCTGTGTTCACCTCTGGCCTGTGTAAGAGGTGTCAATCAAACCCTGAATTTGGGGACCCAGACCCTTTGACAAAATTCCATTTCAGAAAGTTTGAAAGGTTTTGTTTTCCTTCTAGTACGGACAGCTTGAAAGTTGTCACAACCTGGGATTATTCTCCTTCAGGCATCTTGCTCTTTCTCAGCCTGGTAGATTGTGAACAGGGATCAAGGGTCACCCTGTCCTTCCTGTACACAGGAGGTGAAGAACTGACGAGGTAAGGAGCGTGTCCCAGTGTAATCCAGACTGGAAATTGGTACGTTAGATGTTTATTGAATTTTCAGTCAAGAATTACACTGTGGTACAGAAAGTATGGCTGGAGGCCTGACTTCGGCATGTTCTCATTGACTTTGCTGGGAGTTTGCCTGATTCTAGACTCACTATAAACAATAATAATAATAAAGTCCTATTTGGCATCTTCTTATCATTGTTAGTATATCATAAAATATTAATAACAGATGTCTAAAATACAGACTATTTTTTCCAGCCACTTGATTTTTCAATTGAATTTTTAATTTGCAAAGTTCTTCCCTTCCTAAGCTCTCTGATCAAATGTAAGCTCCACAATCATTCATGTTAACTTATTACAGAGCTTGCTCAACATGCGCTTATTCATAAATGATCATCTCTCTTACAGGCTCAGGCCTGCACATTGTTGCTAGGTTACAAAGAGTGATGAGGATTTGCATTTACCACCGTCAATAGGGCGCCTTGAGCACTTTCACATCCATATGGGATACAAGTTTGCTGAGAAGGCAGTTTTGCTGCTCTAAGTGTGGAGAGTACTAGTTTTAATGTCCCATTTGTGGAATAGGCTCATCCCTTTCCCCCTCCCCCTCTCCATACTAAAATCACTCACTGCAGAAATTTCTTATGTTGCATTAGCTATTAAAAATCTCAGTTTGGGTTGACCAGATGCTTCTGAGCAAGGCAATACTGTCAGAAAGAGCTCCCATTTTAGAAGCAAACATTTAGGATATTCCTTGGTGTATTGGCAATGGTTGAAAGCCTTAATAAAATTGTATAGGTGCCCTCTTCCTGAGCGCAGATTCCATGGGTGCCTATAGATGTGCTCATTTGCATTATAAGTAGAACACATTGGAGCAGACTCGATTATTGAGTTTGCTCTGTATTCCAGTTAGAACGTGTCAGCGTCACCTCACCATCACATATAATAAGCCACTGCGCATTTTTAAACAGTTGCAGGACCGCTTTACCTAAACCTTGTTGAATGAACTTTAGATAGTGAGTCCCATGACCATTTGGAAATGCCCAGGGGCTTAATATGCATGACAGTGAGCCGTTTTAATTAGAGCGGCTGTCCGGAAACCATTCTGGACCCCAGCCACGTTAAGTCAGTAGTAGTTTCTCTGTTTTCAGTATTTTTTTTCTTAGGATTTTGTCCTGTGAGAGAAACATATTACCAGTAGGTTTCCTAGATTCCATAGGCATTAGGGCTGGAAGGAACCTCGCAAGATCATCAGGTCCTGCCCCCTGCCCAAGAGGCAGGCAGTTGGCATGGGTCAAAAGATACTGAAATGCTATAAAATTTGCATTTGCTCTAAATTTCTTTTTTTCTTATATCCAGGATTCTTGGAAGTTCCCCAAGCCTCTCAACATTAAGATAAATGATCCTGAGGCAATGGGAAGAGTCATTCCTGAAAGCTGAACTTCTTCATGACCCTTGCACTATCCCTTCTTTCATGTATCTAGTATGCTCTGGAAATAGTGTAATTCGGGGGCGGGGGGAAGCCCAGTTTGGACTATATTTGTAATCTAATTGGAGCTATAGGACCAAGAGTGAGAGATTGAAAATAGTTCATCTAGACTCTTTTTTTTTTTTTAACGGCGTGATACATAAAATAATGGGCAAAACATATTAAAGATGCATTGCCGTAGCCAGAGGTGGTGTGTGAAGTGGCATAAATGTTTAATCACTACAGTGTTGGGCTCCATAGAATACCCTGAGTGAGTAAGAAGACTGAAATAGAAACTCTTGCATCCTTTCAGTGTGTACAGTGCTGTTTAACATGGGGTGTTATCTGCATCGGGGCAGGCAACCTTTTTCTCCCTAAAGACCAGAAGAAATTCACCCCAGGTCAGAGGTGGGCAAAGACTAGACAGAGCTGCTGTTTCTGCTGCTGCTGCTTCACAGCAGCAGGGTGGGGGGGAGCATGCAGCAGTAGCCGAAAACCCCTGTTGTTGACTGTTACTGAAGCCACATGTCTGCAAACTGGATCTAATCATTCTGCGAGCCAGATGGAGCCCTTGGGCCATAGTTTGCCAGCCCCTGGCCTAGAAGTTAAGTTCCCCACAAGAATGTATAACTTGCTTTTCCTGAACATGCTTCTCTTCTGGTCCCCCAGTATGTGGTTTATGTGCTCTTAGACTCCCATTGACTCAGTTACATTTTCTAGATCACTTGGTGGGGAGGCACATTCTTAATTGATGTAGGATAGGGCAGATCCAAGAACTCGAAGTGCAACGCTTTACGCTGTTTTGCCCAACAATGACTTCTTAATAAAGCCTTTAATGTTGGAGGATTTCTATTACCACTTTGGGTTATAATCTGATATCTGAAGTGTTAAACTGAGAATGTGTAGCCCTTCATTTTTTTAATGAATTACATACAGAATCTTAATTATATACTTAAGTTTTACCTAATTTACATATCTAAACTGATGCTTAAAGCAAAGAGAAGTGCAAAAAGCAAAGGGAGATAAAAACCCATTGTTCCACAGAATATATCTGTTTTTATATAATGTAAACCAAATTCTCTTTTTTTGAAACACAGTTTTTCTTCCAGTCAGAACATTTTACTGTTTAGTACTAGATCTTGTTGATTGCTGTATTTTAGTATGGGGTGGCATCTGCCACCAGTGTGTGTTATCCTTCTTTATATTCTTAGTAGAGCTGATTGAAGAAAAAAACCTGTAGGATAAATGGAAGATGTTAACTTTCATTAAAAAGTAGGGATGCGGGGGGGCTGTCTTTTGGCTTTCAGCCACTAGAACCCATTTTTGTTTCGGAGGTTCCAGAAACTGAAAATATTGTAGTAAAATAATGCCAAAATCAGAAACACTTTGAATAGCAGCTGAAAATATATGGCATTCACTTTTCTGATTTAAAAATCAAATGTTTTTGAGGAAGGCAAATGCTTTTTCGTGAACATACTTTAATCAAAAGCCCAATAATTTATAGGAAAATAATTCTGTAAATTAGTTTCAAACTAAATATAAGTTGGTATTTTACCACGAAGAGAGGAACTGGTGAAAAAGGATCATGTTGCAGCAGGAAGATCAATTGCTGAAAGTCCCAAATCTCACTTATATGAGCAGGGCCGGATTAACTGTTTAGTGGGCTGTAAGCAGACAAACTTGTGGGCTCCTTCTTATTGTTACT
Source organism: Crocodylus siamensis (assembly GCF_052110815.1). NCBI lineage: Eukaryota > Metazoa > Chordata > Crocodylia > Crocodylidae > Crocodylus > Crocodylus siamensis. The sequence continues at coordinate 101,458,848 of NC_143397.1, forward strand.
TTTTTTAGTCAATAATTATAATACATAAAATAAGCACAACTGAACGCCTTCTTCACTTAGGGCCCCAGGCATGTGCCTAGTTTGCCTATGTGTTAATCCAGCACTGTATATGAGACTACGGTTAGCTTTCAGCAGAAAAAGAATCCAAACAAGGCCTGTGCTACATATTTCTCTGAATATATAAAGTTAAGCTGTCTGTTTTATGGCTGTGTATATACTTCAGTTACTGCATCATATCCCAAATTTTGGATGTTTTGCCTCTCAAGGGAATAAATCCAATGAAGGGGAAATACCATGCTTGTGTAAGATGTTCCGTCTAGTCTTTGTAGAACGCGATAATATCCTGCTATCTATTTCTTCTGTGCTTTGATGACCAGTGAAATACTTAACCTTAGTATGGAAAGCATCCACATTGCCATCTGGGTTATCATCTGTGAAGTGACCAAAACAGTTCGCAGCTCAACTATTCGTTCAGGCTCTATACAAACTTAAGTAGATGCTGCTAAACCAGTAATGCTCAGGTCACTACAGTTTTCTTCATGACCGTATTAACTAAAGAATGGTGGCCAGACCATATTTTACTTATTATTAGGGGTCTACCAAACTCAAGGAGGTGGCCAGCTGATTTTACGGATGGATCCTGGGCTGGGCCACAGTTTTCACAAGGCTGTGTTGTACCTCCCCTCCCCGCCCCCATGCCTCTGATTGGCTGAGGGTCCTGGTAGATCCCCCTCTCCCCGCACATTACCAGATGGCCCCAAAACATGCCTTTAATTATCATGATTAAACCCAAGGAAGCCATTAATCCAAACATTATTAAGCATGTATTAATGGTTTCCCCAGGTTTAATCAGGGTAAGTAAACTGGGTTTTCAGGCAGTCCCCAAGTAGGGATGCTGCACAAGCATCCCAGGCCAGCTGTGGCAGGCAGCTAGGAGGCTGCACTAGAGTCTGCGGGGCCTTGATCCGGCTCATTGCTGGCAGTGGGTGCACACACTCCAAGGAGCCAGGCCGTGGCTCTGTGGACTCCGATGCAGCCTCCTGACTTCCTACTACAGCTGGTCTGGGACCCTAGTGCAGCTGCTTGTGCAGCATCCCTGCTGCCTCCTGCAAGCAGCCATGCCCTGGGCCCCCATCCCTCCAAACTCCTTCCTCCCCTCCCTCCCGCCCCCTTCCACTCCATGCTCCAAAGCTGTAGGGCTTCCTGCCCTTTTCTCTTGCCAGTAAGTCTTTTTGGGGGGGAGGTTTTCTTGTTTGTTTGGGTTTTTTTTTTTTTCTCCCAGTGAGCCTGCCAGAATTGCAGGGCCCCATGTTTTCAAAGCCTGCACGATTTCACATTTTCTGCAAAAATCATGCAGTTGTGAATCCAGTAGGCCCTACTTATTAGGGGCCTAGGTGGACTTATGTTCCCAAGTGTGATCCTTTTCCACCATGTCTGAGTCCCTGAAAAATCATTAACACACAAGTTGGGTGGTCCCACATCCTCCCTGCTATCTCTTGTGACTTAGTCCTAAGGCTAACATAAGGTGTATTACAAAAGAAGATGTGCTAATGGCTTTTCAGGGACTCTAGCAAAGGTGAACAAGATCACAGCTGGACCTCTACACCCTGTGGCGGGCCAGTAGGGGGCGCTCCTGCGTTGAGCCGCCCACCTCCCTGCGCCCGACCACCTTCCAGGCTCCGAATGCCTCCCTAGGGGCGCCTTATGCTTGGCCGACCCCTCTCCCGGAGCACACTCGCTAGTCTGGGGGTAACGTGCTGCCACCACCCCGAGAAGGGACTGCCTCGGCCCTGTGTCCTCGGGGAAACACAGGCCTAATAGTCCGATGGGTACTCGACCCGGTACAGGCACTTGGGGCACTTCCCCAAGTCAAGGGGGCAAAAAGTAAAGTCTCCCTTAGTCCGCAGACCTAAGGGGGCTCTCTGGCGTAATTTAGACCCACCCCTCAATAAGTCTCCCACACCGGTCAAAAAGGAGAACTGTATTGATTACAGGGGGTAGGGGAAACTAGGGTACAGGATTGAGTAATATCTTAGAAATCCTAAAGAGCAAACAGTGTGGCTGTGGTAGCCTTTTGATTACGCATCTGTGTTACTGCCAGCTAGATATCTAATCAGACTGAGTAGCTTACTCACAAGCATCTTCCAGAGTTCTTCCGTTTCCCCTCTGGAGTCTTGGGGTGAGAGAGAGAGCTCGGTCCCGATGGCAAGGCTCGCTCTTCTCTCTTCGGCCATGAGGTGAAGCAGCAGCAAAGCAGGGGAGACAGAGGAGCCTTGCCATCGGGACCTAGGTCTCTCTCTCACCCCAAGACTCCAGAGGGGAAACGGAAGAACTCTGGAAGATGCTTGTGAGTAAGCTACTCAATCGCATTAGATATCTAGCTGGCAGTAACACAGATGCGTGATCAAAAGGCTACCACAGCCACACTGTTTGCTCTTTAGGATTTCTAAGATATTACTCAATCCTGTACCCTAGTTTCCCCTACCCCCTGTAATCAATACAGTTCTCCTTTTTGACCGGTGTGGGAGACTTATTGAGGGGTGGGTCTAAATTACGCCAGAGAGCCCCCTTAGGTCTGCGGACTAAGGGAGACTTTACTTTTTGCCCCCTTGACTTGGGGAAGTGCCCCAAGTGCCTGTACCGGGTCGAGTACCCGTCGGACTATTAGGCCTGTGTTTCCCCGAGGACACAGGGCCGAGGCAGTCCCTTCTCGGGGTGGTGGCGGCACGTTACCCCCAGACTAGCGAGTGTGCTCCGGGAGAGTGGTCGGCCGAGCATAAGGCGCCCCTAGGGAGGCATTCGGAGCCTGGAAGGGAGGTGGGCGGCTCAACGCAGGAGCGCCCCCTACTGGCCCGCCACACACCCAAAGCAGAATAGGATACGGTCCTTAACTTTTTGTAAATGAGAACTGAGACTCTGGAGTATAATTGTCTGTTATTGGACTTCCCTATTTACAGACCGTAAGGATGACTTTCTTTTTTTGTTATTATAGTGACACGTGACCTACAGGGTGAACACTGGACTGGGACTTGGGTTATATATCTTATGTTGCTGCTAGTCTGATAGGTGGGAGAGCAAGCTGCTTCACCTCTTTCTGCCTCAGTTTCACTCTTGTAAAATGGGGCTTATGAATATGATACTGGCTTCCTTTGTAAAGTGCTCTGAGATCCATAGAAGTGCTAGGAATTACTGCTGCAAATTAGATGGGTTTACCAGGAGCCTTTCAGTATCAAAAACAAAATGCCTTCTTCCCCAACTTCTTTTTTTAAAAATTATTAACAAATCCAGTTTATCAAATAGCAAATTTAACACTGAAAGATGCATCCAATCCCCTAAGATGTACATGTAAAGAGTAATTTATCTTCCACCAACAGTGCTTCCTTTACCCAAGTCACGTGCCCTGGAGTCTTGTGTTCTTTTCAGTCTGGGAGTTCCTTTATATTTCAGTTGACATTAAGCTTTTGTGTTTCTTGATCTCTTCCCTAATTTCATCTTTTCTGGGTTTTTTTATTTATTTTATTTTATTTTAGATTATTCTAAAATACATCTTTGCGATTATCCTTATTAGCTTTTGAATTGCATGTTAAGGCAGAACTGTTTTGCAGTTTAACTCAGCTGGGAAGACACATTATTCTTGAATTTTTTTTTAAGGGATAAGAAATGTTAAGAATTTTCCCCCTCACCCCTTAAACAAATTGAATGCTTCTGCAGTGCAAAGTCTTGCTGCTCACCACAGGAGGTGTTCTAAGTTTATTCCAGGCTAAATGCTAGAACAGATGGAAGAGAGAAGCTCTTACAGAATGTTGACATTATTTGCTATCTCCCATGCTGGATTCTATTTGTAAAACCTCCAACATTACAAAACCTCTATGTTAAACAGGTTTTTGCAATTATGCTTTGGAAAGCAAATATGGTCTCAAGGATATTAATAACTCAGCCCACACATGGAAATCTTTTGCAGTTTAAGGCCTGATTCGAAGTTGAATGAAGTCAATTGAAGTCTTCACTGTGGTTTCATCAGGTTACAATACCTGCAGTATGGATTTGAGGGTAGAATTTAGTACATTCTTGGTGGGGGGAAAAGAACTGCTTAGTGGCATTTCTTAGAATTACCTGGTATAACTAATAACAGAGCTCCCCATTGCATTTTGTAGTAGCTGAGATGGCAGCCCGTGATCAAAGAGGAGTTCCCCATTTTTTCTTTAATAGGTTGTACAATAAATAAAACCTTACCCTGTCCCAGATAAAAGATAATCACCTCAAAGTATTTGTGACTTTCTAGGTACAGTGGCTTATGCTGAACCACAGTTTTTTTTTTTTCTTTTGCTGGTATAAAAGTAGAATAAACCTATGACTTCAATTAGTGGTGTAACTCAGAGAGGGCTGAATTTCCTTCCTAGCTGAGACAAAACAGTGATAGCATACTTACTGGAGAAAGAATAATTGATGTTCTGTTTGGCTTCAAATGAACAGTGCAACAGGTAAAAGGAAGGATGTAAACTGAAAAAGTTTTTATATGTGGCAAGACTGAGTTTTTTTGCTTGAGTTTGCAGGCCAGGAATGTATGGGACACTTACAGGATTCAGACACACTCCTTCCAGGACCAGTTTATTGGCTTTCTGTGGTCCTGCAAGCTCATTTACTTGGTCTCTCTGCATGATTAGCTGTGAAAATCATTAGTGTTGCCAATAGGGCTGTGTGAAATTTCGCCCCGTGTTTCATTTCAAAGCTGTTTCAATGCATTTTGAGCTCGAAACCATTGAAATTGAAACAAAACAAAAGCCTTTGAAACCGCTTTGAGTGCTCTTGTTTCATTTTGAAGCTTTTCAAGAGTTTTGAAACATTTCGAGAATTGAAGCCAGGCTTACTTGTCTTCAGCGCGGGTCCCAGACGGCAGCAACAGCCTCCTGTCATCCGGCAGGCAGATTGGGGCCTGCCTGCACCACCGGGAGGGCTGCGGGATTGTGCCGGAATCACACAATCCTCCTGGGGGTGTAGGCCCCTGATCTGCCTGCTGGATGACTGGAGGCTGCTGCTGCCAGCTGGGACTGGCACTGGCTGCAGCCCACACCCAGTCCTAGGAAGATCAGTGCTGTTGCTGGCCCCAGCCGGCAGCACCAACCTCCTGTCATCTGGCAGGCAGATCAGGCTCTCGCCTGCACCCCGAGAGGGCTACAGGGGCTGTGCCTGATTCCTCCTAGGGGTGCGGACCCTGATCTGCCTGCCAGATGACAGGAGGTTGGTGCTGCTGGCTGGGGCCAGTGGCAGCACCGGTCTTCCCAGCACTGGGTGGGCGAAACGTTGAAACAGCATCAAAACAGCAGAACAGTTTTGATGAAAAAAACCAGAACAGTGCTTTTGAAACTAAACGAAACTTGAAATGAAACACTGTTCTGTTGAAACAGAAATCGAAGTGGAACGATACTGTTTTGCACAGCCCTAGTTGCCAACATAAAGTTTGAAGGGTATTGCCTGTACAGTAATGAAAAGAAACCATGCAGAAAAAGGTACTGTTGCCAGTGACAGTCAAATGAGCAATATTTGGAAATCACACTGCTTCAGGTTCCTGGATCTATTTGTGTTCGTTTCCTAATATATATATTGCCATACCATGTCCCTCTTAACATTATTATAATATGTGATATGTTTTAGGAGTACTTTTTCAATCCTGAGACCGGGTGCAGAGTGTTACAGGACAAAATGATCAAAGGTTATAATAATTCATGATCATTATAAGGGAGTGAATTTGAATGTGGCTGCTTTTACAAGCATAGCAGAAGCTGCATGAGTTTATCAGTAAATTCTTTAATCTCTTCTCCATTGCACAGTAGTGTCTGACATTATACAGTCCATTAAACACACAGAGCCCTGTATTTGCTTTCTGAAATCTGCAGTGAAACGCACACCAAGGCATTCTGGTTCCTTTATCTTTCATTTCCTTTAGTGTTTGATTCATTACTGGAACTCTTCAGATATTACTAACCTGAGATAACTTTGTCCCAATTGTTTAAAGCAAATACTGCTTTTAAAGAAAGTCCTGTTTAAAAAGTTTAATGGCTGTTAATTTACTGGGGGAACTAACAGTTCTTTCTCTTTTCTGACACTGACAATAAAACATTGAAGATAGAAATAAGCAGCACTACAGTAAAACAATCAACATCTCTATTCTTAATGACTTGCATGTGGAATATGCAATGATAGTAACAAATAAAAATGATACAGAGAGAGAGAAGAAATACGCTTATGGAGGCTATGCTGTTTCCCTGTTTCAAAAAAAAAAAAAAAAAAAAGGAAAGAGGCAAAAAAGATATTTTGTTAATATTTTCCTGTTCAATAAGATTAGTCTTATTAGGAGTTAAAAGGAACCATCATGGACCTTATTTTTCAAAAAAAGGTTGGTACCCAACAGCTTCTGTTTTGATAGCTAAAACAATCAGCTAAATTTTCAGCAGAAGTCGACTCTCAGGTACCAGAATGATGTAGCTAGAGTTTCAAAAGGGTTCCTAATTAAGACATTATGCATACTGAGCACACTTGAAAAAATTGTATTGTTGACTGATATTAGGATTCCAGGCTGTTCACATAATGGAATAATTTCCATCAATGTCAGCCTCAATTGCAGTTATGAACATGCTTGTAGGACAGCACATCCATAGTCTGTTTTATAGAAGCTATGTATTGTAGGGGTACTTAAACCCTCGCTTATGGGCCAGATCCAGCCCACAGAGCCTACAGGGCTCCCAGACATCCAGAAAACTGGTGGAGGGGGAGCAGTAGCAGTGTTAGTTGTTGCTCTCCCACTGCCAATTTTCTGGATTTGTGGGAAGACACGTGGACTAGATAGAATGGCCCCGAGTGCTAGATTGGGTGTGCTAGGGTGAATGGAGGCAGTGCCAGGTCCGATCTGGCAACACAGGGTCCAGAAGAAGTGGTGTAGGGACTTATCTGATCTGCAGACCTGCCCTACACCACCCATTTGGCTCATGGGACCAAAAGGTTGAGCACAACTGGTTGAATGCTTCCTGAGTAATGTGGTTAGGGAGAGCTATTACTGATAGAAGAGGCCTACAGAGATGACTTGTCATCTTAATTCAAATTTGCATGTTTAAAAGAGGATAGACCTACTTCTGTTGAATCTAATGGGAATTCTGCAATTCACTCAAGGAGCAATATGTTGGGTCCCAAAGTGCTGTTTAATTTACATGCTGTATAAGGCACAAATACTAAGGCCTTGGTTCTGGTTTCAAATATGTGGGTGACTAACCCACTTAGCTGGTAAAACTAACTTCTGCCCCTAAAAAGGAAGTCCAGCAACTGCCTTGACAGGCTTCATGGGCTCCTTTGGATGTGCAGCGAGGCTGCTCTGGCATGCTGTAAATCCAGCGGGTCAGAGCAGACTTGATTAATCGAGTCTTTTGGAGCAAGGAAATGAATGCACTCTAGCAGCCTTCAGCGTGACGTGTGTCAGCATCCCCACCCTGAAAATGGCAGCAGGGCGCTTGAAACTAAAACTTGTTTGAGCTTTAGTTCAAAGTGTCCTGCCGCCATTTTTCAGCATGGGGACGCTGTTGCACGTGATGCTTGGGCACCTTTAATTAGCGCAGCTCGCTAATTAAAGCGCCCCTCCCCCTGCCTCCCGGAGCACTATAAATGCTCTATGTTTCCAGATCTGAGACCAGTGATCCCCAAAATGTGCGAACATCAGGAATGCTAACCCCAGCTGTTTGTGACAGTTTCCTGTGATATTCCCCAAAACCGAACAGAAAAACCCAGGAAGCCTAGAAACTCATTTTTTTTTTTCCCCTAAAGAAATGAAAAACAGACATTTTTACATACGCATCTGATATCAGGAACTGTGGCTTTAGGAAAAAGCTTATGACATTCAGGATAAACTGAAAAAGCTGCTTTATGTTGGAATCTACTTTAATCTGTAATATGTGGATTGGGGCTGGATTGTGGCATTTAGCATCCCTGCGCTGTGGGGAAAGGAGAGGCACATTGCCTAGGGGATGCTCTGGAAGGGTTATGTCACCCTCTAGAAGGAGAAATTTGTTTCTCCAACATTTCCACTTAATCAGGGGCTTGGCAGTGCACTCCCCAGAGTTGGCACAAAGTGCCTGCTCTCCTCCAGCTTTTGTGAACGCACAAGAAGGTGCCAGGAGTAGCCTGGTCCTCTGTGGTAATGTAGGTCAACTTGTGCAATGTCTGACAAGGTGAGATGAAGAATCTAGAGGAAAGGAAAGGTTTGGATTTTCAGATGAAGAAAGGGAAGGGATTAATACTGCTAAGCATAAAACCAAGATGCCTCTTCAGAGTATGAGGAAAATTAATGAAGAGTTTTGTCAAAATAGTTCAATTAGTAGCTATTTAGAATCAAGTTCCTGAGGGGGAAAAAGGGCTGTATCTTAAATTTCAATCAAGAGAGGATGGCAGAGCCAAGGTAATTCATATCTACCTGGGTATGTGGGTATGTGTGTGTACAGGAGAATGTGAAATGTCCCATACCATGCTGCATATGGAAGAGCTGCATCATTTTCACGAACTCCTGCAGGTGTTTATTTTGTCTTTGAAACCCAGAAGAGGGCCTATGATGTCAGTCAGATTTATCTGTGAAGATTTATCCTCCAGCTCTTCAGAAAGGTTTTTCCTGAGGTTGGTTTATTTATCATTTTGTTTGACAAATCCTCACTTCTGCTGGCTAGAAAGAGATGAATAGTGAGGATAAACAAGCAATACAACAAGCTATGTAGTATTCAGCAGCCCAAGGACAGGTTGCCTGAAGTAGCCCTTAGGAATCAGGCAGTATGAAGTTACAAGTATTCATAACATATTATGAATTATGAAAAAATCCCTTTCATTCACAAGAGAGACCCAGAACTGTGAGACGGCAAAAACATACTAAGTTATTTAGCCTGTTCTTCTGCTGATTAGAGCTGGTTCAAATTTTCTGAGGGGGAAATTTTATGACCAAGAAAGACTTTCACTCAAAATATTCCTTAGTTGAAATGTACATTCTTTGACAAAACATGGAAAATTACATGAAATTACAACTATTCAATTTTTTCATAATTTAGTCCCTTCAAAAACAAGGGTGAGGGGAGTCTGTTAAAGCTGAAATGGGAAAGATAAGATTATAAGCTTTTAACTTTTAAAATATTCTTCTGTTGAAGAAAAAAAAGTGAGAGATGGGATGACAGGGGACAAAGGGACCTTATTTCATTTTATATGGTTCAAGTGCATGTGTGTGTGTTGGAGGGGAAGTAGATGTTAAAATAGGAAGTGAAAGTTGTTTCCTCCCTAATTTTTTTCCATTTTACTCCCTCCTTCTTTCCAGTGGTAAAAAAGAAAGGTTAAAGGAAACAAATAGTGTTAAAAGTAACAAATCTGAGAGAGAGAGAGAAGGGGGAAAGGAAATGTAAAGTTTATGTTTAAAATTAAATTGAAGGTTTTGTTTCAATTTTGTTCTTGGGGGGGAAAAAAAGATCTTGGAAAAATTAAAAACAAACGCTCAGAATTTTTATGCAAATTATAAATGAAATTTTGATACTCTTGTGTCAGTACAGCATTGGTCCTTGTTGCATGTTTTCTATATCTTCTTCCCTAGTCTAGTTTTCCACGAGACTTCCACCACTTCCCTTGGAAGCGTTCCATAGCCTATGGTCTCATTCACATACATGCTAAATGTGTACTTTTAAATCAGTTTAGTTAATTTAATGGAAGCTGGTGTTTAGATATCAACTGTCAGCCCATTGCTTCCCTCTCTACCAAGTCCACAGAAAATACTAACAGACTCCAGGTATGAATTTTAGGTTAGCTATTATGAAGGATTTTAAGACCTAGGTAGACAAAGCCTTGGCTAGGATGATCTAGTTGGTGATGGTCTTGCTTTGAGCAGGGGTTGAACTAGATGATCTGAGATCCCTTCCAACCCTAATTTTCAATGATTCTATCACTGGGAAAGCCTCAAGAAAGGCATTCATAGGGCATGCAGAGACTCTCTAGGCTTCTTCATGTAGAAACATCAGCACTAGTTTAATGAAAATAATAAATGCAAGCTGTCATAGACAAAAAAAAAAGCAAAGCCTTCAAATTTTGCAGAATGTTATCGACTCCAACAGAAGCAAGACATTTAGGATACCTATACATGTGTCCAGTGCCTGCTCAGATGCATGGTAAGTGGCACATGTCAAAGCAGGCTCCATTAATTGAGTCTTCTGGAGTGTGCTAATTGGTACGCTCCAGCAGCCTTTGTGACCCATGTATTCAGCATCCTGTGTTTCAAAATGATGGGAGTGGGGTGCTTTTAAAACTAGTCAAACAAGCTTTAGTTAAATTGCCCCCACTGACATTTTGAAGCACAGGATGCTGAATGCATAAGATGCTGTTTGCGTTTTAATTAAAGCAGCTGCCGAGAGCCTCTCTAATTAAAGCATCCCATCCCCCCACCCAGGAGTACATGTAAAGATGCCCTTATTGCCACAGGAAAGCCAAGACCCAGAGGAAAATTTGAGAGCAAAGAACAAGTGTTGGGAGGATGAAGCAAAAGGGATTCAAAAGGTTGTCAGTGAACACAACATGCATAGTTTCTTCAGTGTAACTAAAGCTGTCTGTGGGTCAGGCACACAAGGAGCTGCCCACTCTGATGTCCAAGGATGGAACAACACTCTTTAAAGACAGCTCCACCATCAACACACTTGCAAAGAACACTTCAGGAACTCCTGAGCTGGGGGGCATTGGGAGTGAGCGGGTGCATGGGGCTAGTGCCGACAGGGCGACAGGAGTACAGGGTCCTGGCTGGCAGGGGCTCTATGGAGCCGGGCCAGCTCCCCCTCTCTGCTGGTGCAGCCCAACCCGGCTCCACAGACCCCTCCCAGCCTGCACCCTGCTCTGGGCCCCACTGGTGCTGGCCCTGAGACATTGGTCCCAAGATGGTGACCAGGGGGTGGGGCACCTGTCAAGGGGTGGAGCTACCCATGTGGCCCTCGACAACTTGCCAAAACTGGGTAAGCAGCCCTCCGCCTGAAATAATTGCCTGCCCCTGACTTAGAGGTACAACAGATATGATCTTCATTTTTAGACAACTCTGGAAGTGTTACGAACAACACTAAGATCTTTATGTTGCCTTTGTTGACCTAAGGACTTCAATTCAATCAACAGAGATGGCCTATGGAAGATTATTATGGGATTTGGATGCCCGTCAAAATTTGTTACCATCCTCGCACATGTTCACGATGACACGAGCAGCTTTCCTAAACAGTGGCTCAGAAACCATTCTATTAGATCACTATTAGAACCGAAGCGTTGCAAGGAGGTGTGATTGCACCCACCTTTTTTCCCATGTGTATTACAGTTATTCTACATCTCGTTGGTGATGGACTTTCATCTGGAGTCAGCATCCAGTATCACATGGACAAGAATCTCTTTAACATCAGCCAGTTACGTTCCAAATCTAAGATAGTCAACAGATCCATTATTGATCTTCAATACACTGGTGATTTTGTGGTGTACGCTCACCTAATTGAAGAGTTCTAAGTTACTTTTGACTGTTTCTGTGAAGCATATGACATGCCTTGACTCGCTGTCAACTTCACAAAAACCAAAATACTTTACCAAACCACCGCTAACCAAGCAGCTTCTCCTGCACATATTACAATTAGAGATCGATCCTTGGAAAATATTGATCATATCCCATACCTGGGTAGCCATCTTCCAAGAAAGTAAACATAGACAACGATATTCAAGATTAGATAAAATCTAACAGTGCTGCCTTTGTACATCTCTGAAACTATATCTTTGAAGATCAGGGACGAAACAAAACTTGTTTGCCAGGCTGTTGTCATCTTTTTCCTGTTGTAAGACTCTGAAATTTGAACAACATATTGGAAACACTTAAAAACTTTGGAACATTACCATTAGTAATGTCTTCAGAAAATCCTCCATCAATTGGAAGGACAGAAGAACAAATGCCAGTGTTCTGGCTCAAGCAAACACTACCAACATTGAAGCTATGTTTGTACGGCACCAGCTCCATTGGGCAGATGTCATAAGGATGTCTGACAACTGGGTTCCAGAACTGATGGGCACCACTCTAGAGGTAGGCAAAAGAAGAGATTTAAGGGCATCTTGAAGGCTGATCTGAAGAAAAGTGATATTAACATCAATACCTAGGAGAATCAAGCACTGAATCATCCCCAGTGGTGCCATGATGGACAACCAGGCATCTATCCTTTTGACCAAACTTGCCTAGCTATGGAAGCAGATAAATAAGAGAGACAAAGGGAAAGAGCTATGACACCACCACCACCAAGATCTTTCCTTTCCTCCTGGAACTGTTTGCTCTGTCTGCTGTTGAACATGTAGATATTTGATCAGCCTCTTTGCTCATTATCCCCAACTCACTGATAACTTCCCTATTTACTGGGAGTCATTCTATCAAGGGACTGCTGATAAGAGGATGAGCTGGGAGATCCCTTGATGGGTGCTGCAGGAGGTATAAGGAGATAAGTGAGGTGTGAGAAGATAAGCACAGGTGCAGGTTCTCCTCTGCTTGCCCAGCTCCTTGCAAGGAGACAAGCACTATAATAAATAAACTAGGTTTGGTTTTTTTTAATTGGGCACCACTCTATTCCCAGAAGTTATGGAGGGGTGCCTTGAGTCTAGTGTGGTGTGCCTTCTGAAAAGTTTGAGAACCACTTGTCAAAGGCTTTACTTGTGGTCTGAGACCATGCCTTGCTTTGGTAATTAAATTATGCAAATGACAAGCTGCAAAAATGGGAATCATTTTCTGCTTTGGAAAAGATAGCTAAGTTCTAGGAGATGTTCTCTGAATGTTAGTTTCATTGCCATCAACTAGACCACTGGCTTAAGAAATCAGAGCTGGAATTGTCTAAGAGTCTCTGGAAACTCATCCAAAACAGTATCACAGACTGAAGGCAATCATCTCCTGTTTCTTGACTTTTTTAGACTATATGGGTAGATTTTTTTTTTTTAAACTTGGGTTTCTACTTGGGGGGGAGATACCATATAAATCATATTTTTGTTTTTGATTTTTGTTTTTCCTGTCCCTTTGTCCTTAGCAATCCTTGCTTGGTGTTAAAGCTCATGTTAGTGTAGTTGTGGGAAGGATTTTATTACTGCTTGATAATAGTGACCTATTAAAAAAGGAGAATGATGTCCCTGCCCCAAGGGAGCCAGTGCCAAGACAGTTGGATTCTGTCATTGACAGCAGTGAGGCTAGGATTTCACATAGTTTATTTTGCGTGCCATGAGCGCTAAAGCAAAGGGATTCTTTCCTCCCAAGTATCTAATTCTTCTGGTTTAGTCTCAGTGCTGTTTGGCTACTCAGCAGTGGGGAAAAAAGAGAGATGTCATTTTAAAGAAGCAGAGCCAGCTATTGGACTTGGAGAGTGAATCTGCAGATGGTTCATTGTGGCTATGGGATGCAGGTGTATTGTGCTTTGACCTTATATGGGCATGTTGCAATGAATACAAGCGGTATAGCATAGCTATCACAGCCTGATGCTGTGTGTTTCCTTTGACAGTGATTCTCTGATAAACAACATTCAGTGCTACCAAAGTGTGTTAACAATGCTCAGCTCCCTTTTTTGAAACAAAGGACTGAAAAACAAGCAAATAACTTAGCCAGAATGGCTGAGACGAGATCTGTCTAGCCTTTTCCGACAGTGGCCAGGGGAGGAAGAGACTAGAAGCCTTTAGTAGGCAGCTGTGTGATAATCTGCCTGTAAGTGGGTCACTTTCCCTGCTGCCTTAGCAAGTAAGCTCTGTTTTATTTCTCAGGCCTGTTTTTTCTCCCTGGTACAACCCTGGATTTACTACAAAAAACATAAGCCTTCTGTCCTTTCTGGACACTAGGAGAGGGGTGACTTAGTTCTGGCTTCTCCCCAGCATAGCTGCCTGTCCTCTCTCCCCAAAGCTCTCTCTTCTTGAGTTCTCAACCCTCTTTGTGGCTCTACCCGCATTAGCTGGTCATCACTTCCAGCTAGCCTCCTGTCTCCGAGTCAAGCGCACTATTACCCACTTGTACCAGTAGTGTAACGGGGGTGGTGGAAGTACAAGGAACTGAAGTCAGCAGCCCATGCTACTGTGAACACGAAGCTGCTCTGCTGTGCCTCTGCATTGACTATTTGCAACAGAGCTCTGAGTCCTTGAGGAGCTGAAAACCTCCTTATATGGCCTCTCACATTGGCTCCTGTCCTGATCTCTAATAGCTAGAGGTTGACTTAACTCCTGAATCAGGAAGCTTAATGACCCTTACAAAATGTTTACCAGTAGCTATATTCTAACTGTAGGTAAGCTAGTTACCCGTGTGACTGACCCATCCACAGTCCCAGATTTCAGGGCTGTGTTCCAGTGTCCCCTTCATCCCAGATTTGGACACCTGGTCACATTCAGTGCCAAGCAGCATCCTGATGAGGGCTAGTGTTTGCAAATTCTGCAACCCACTGGCTTTGAAACTGTCTAGCTGATATCAATTTTAGGGTGGCTAATAACCTTCTGTATAGTGTCCAGGTCTGTCCTTGATCTTTCTCCCTGAAACTTGAACTCTTACAAAGCAGAGGAGATGTTTTTGGAGCGTGAGATGAGGAGGATAGGGGTGCACTGATAAAGATTTTCTTGGCTATCATGGGATGGGGTCCTGCAGGATGGCCGTGATCTCCCCAAGGTCCCCTTACCATGCCAAGTTGGCCCAATGGGCACCCTCTATTCTCGTTCGCCATGTCTTTGAATGATTGATAGGGAGGCTGCCTTTAAGTCCTCTTGGACACGGTCTTAAATCGGTTCTCTGGACCTCTAGTGGGTCCCGCTCCAAGATAGATGTCACAATGGGTGTTTTGGGGCACCCTAGCCTTATGGGCTATGCGTGGCTCCAGCTGCCTCTTTACCATGCCCCAAGCCTTGCAGATGGTACCGACGTTGTCTGGTCTGGGCCTTCTTGTATTTTGGCCCCCCTTGTCCTCCCTGGGCTCTCCACAGCCCTGTCTTGTTCTGCATCTCACAGGTGCCTGGGTCTGTGCACCCCAAATGCTGTGCCTCCTCTTGTGCCAGTGTCTCCACACTGCCATGGACCCCCAGTGAGGCCTTCTCCTTCACCTAATAGCCTCACCCAAACCACTGATCTTATACAACAGTAAACAAAACACAAGCCCCTGGGCTGTAACATAAATTCAAGTCTTCCAGCTACAACATCATTCAAACCATACCGGAGGATGCTTCATCCCCCAACAGTATTAGAAGCTGCTCCTGCAGTCAGGCCCCTCCCCTTTGCTTGCTCTGGAGTGCTCCTTGCCCCTTGGCTGCCGGGGAACTGTCATCCTGGCCTCAGCCCTGGGGTTTATATATGACCCAGGCCCTGCCCTTTCCAGTCAGCTGATTGCTGGCAGGTGTGGGCCACTAGCTTGTTTTGGCTACCCTGTTAACCAGCAGCCGGGGCTTCCAACTCGCTACTAGGGCTCTTCCCCTAGCAGTTTCAGCTCTTTAAAGGAGCAAGGCACCCTAGTGCCCTGTGACATTGGCTGATACCGATGCCGATGATTAACTGACTATATCAGCTAACGCTGATCAGATAACCAATATTTAGTAATAGTGCAAGGCATTTTAAGTTACTAACATAAACCATTTTTTTTGTTTGTTTTGTGTTTATAACACTGACACACATACCTTCTGCCTGCTCCTGCCCTTGATAAGGAAAGCGGTGATGGCCATATTCCCATGCACATTGCCTCCTTGCCCATGGCTCCCACCCGCAGCCCTACTCCCCATGCAGCCTGTGCTGCTGTCCTGGGTGAGCAGGGTAGACCTTTGCACGGACAGCAGTGCTGGGTGCGTTTAGAGCCCCAGAGCACGCTGCTGCCTCAGTGCGACAGGCCCCGTGTAGCTGAGCTCCTGTGGCTGTAGGGGAGAAGCCTCTTTTGCAAAGATGCCCAGTGCCTGGGCAAGCAGAATTTCCCTTATGTGGTGCCTCACCCTACATCCCAACATCTGCAGCCCAACATCTCCACAGCAGCCCTCATGCTTAGGCACTTGCTGTGTAGGCAGTGTTACAATGCAGCAACAGCAGGAGCCAGTAATGGTGTCTTTGTTGCTCAGCGTGGAGCCCTGTGACTGTTCCCTAGTGCCCCCTTCCCTTCCTGCTACTCGCTGGGACCTGTAGTCTGCTGCACCTGTAGCTGGGCCAGTGGCAGGGTGCAGGGCTCAGACTATGGTGGCCAGGGTGTTCTGGGCAAGCAACTGTAATTATTGGCTACAACGACCAAAAAAAGCTGATACCTGATTATATAATTTTTTCTTATATTGTTGCAGATCTGATAGTCAACCAATATATTGGTGCACCCCTAATAGTTGCTGTTCTAGCCCTTGCTCTTTAAACTAGTGATGTACACATACTGGCTTTGGATCTTCTTTTGGAGTATTTCATCAGCAAGACTACCTGTTCAAATTACATGCTTCATTGTTGAAATCAGAGATGGAAAAGGCTTGTTGGCATGTCTACTTCCCCAGCCTCTATACATTGTTTTACTACAGAACATGTTTCCAAACCTTTTCAGTTGTGAAAACGGCAAGCCTTTCTGTCACTCCTTTTAGTAGGGTAAAAAAGATGGGTAAAAGTGTTCTCCCATAGACAACTCATTGCCACAAGCAGCAACAATGAGTTTCAGGTAGAGGTGGTCTACTCATGTCGGAAAGGTCATGTTGCCAATCTGGCAAGTCATGCATGTAGCCACCCTATTGGAATCCAAGATGGCTGCCATTCAGTCACGTTTTGGTCGATATTTCAGCCCCCACCAGGGTTAGAAAATTAATTCCAATGACAAAAAGCCAACATTGTATAAAAACGAGGAAATCAATCATAACATTTCCATTACGGTAGCCATATTGGATTCCAAAATGGCAAGCACATTAACATGTATGTATTGACTCAATGTAATTAAAACCTAGTAAACAATAATACTAAAACCTCACAAATTATGTTACTACAAATTTTATAGCAGGCCTGCAGTACTGACAACTTTATAACTCAGGTTAGCCTACTTGTTCGCATTGCATTGAATAAGATGATATAGTTTTTTTCATTTCAGAATGCAGTCAGAGAAGTCAGATATTAATAATACATACCTCAGTGACAATAAACACAAAGACATATGTTTGGCTTGAGGCAATAGGAAAATGTAATAGTGTAATCCAATGGTAATATAATGGTAATACAATAGTATATATAACATTAATACAGTGGATAATTGCAGTTTTTCAGATCTCTTCATCACTTGAATCTATTTCTGGATCTGTTTCTGAATCCCTGCAGTTATTATATGGATTGCAACATGCTGTCTCATAGCACTTGGCTGGGAGTGCATGGCATATTAATCTGCTTGCATGAGCCTGCGGGTACCCAGCATTCTGTCCTGCACTTGTAACTTGTTATCTGAAGGTATTTTGCTGGCAGTGGTTCAAGTGTATTTATGATAGGAACATAACAGACATTTTTAGCTTGTCAACCACACTGGTCTAGTGATGGCAATGGTGGATTAGGTTCAAATGCACTTCACCAAACGAGACTTTGATAATTGGCTCTATGTACACAGTGTGCAAGGACGTTGTGTGTAGGCAGAACTTTATCCAGAGCTTTTAAGTAAGATAAACCATTTCTGTTAAGTAAATGACGACGATATGGAAGCCTCCCAGTCGAATGATTACTCATTCAGTTTCTTGTGGTTGAGCCCACACAAGTTTATTCCCTTTGCAATACAAATGTTATGACTGTGCTGTTGTCCCAGGCATCCTGCAATTGTTTTACATCTCATGATGACAGTCCAAATGGTGTTGTACCCAGATGCTGGTGCAGGCATTATGGGACAAGAGCTAACAATAGTAGTGGTGAAGTATCATGAATTGCCTACAACAACATGTACAGACCTTACTAGTCAATTTATACCCTAATATTTGGGAGACCGTTCCATCACTAAATATACCTCATTGTCAGGACAGTTTTGCCGATGTTCAGACTCTACTCCCTTTCTACCATACCAAGTTTTCTTCTCCATTGTGTTCTTGTTTGCACCCATGTAGTCTGTATAAATTGATGCTAATTCAGAATGGGATCAGTTCATGCCCAACATACAAGATAATAGGGAATCAGGCCCTTGCTGTTTCCAGCCTTCAGATACTTGTAGATGAATAGCATGTCTCTCTTGAGTCATTGTTTGGGCAAGTTAGCTATATTTAGCTCCTTTATTCTGTCTTGTGAGTGAATCTCTTCAGCTTCACTAGTCATTGTAATACTTTTCTTGGGTCTCTCTTATGTTAGTCAATTCTGTTCGAGGGGGAATGAAAAGAGGCAGGAATAGCTCCAGAGGAGCAAACTTATAAAAACTGGATTTCCTCATTCCTACCCTCATTCATTTCACTGTTGATGTCCTGCAGGATTTCTTCCTGTTAAGTGTTAGGGTATATGGATGGAAAGGTGAGTGTGTGTGTGTGTGTGGGGGGGGGGGGGAGAATCAAACCTGTCCCAGTATGTGTAGGTTAAAAGCCAGAATGCAGTTGGGTACTGCTTACAAAAATTCTTGGCTTTGGCTTAGCCCTTCTGCTACTGGGAGATTTGCTGTTGACTTCAGCGACACTAGAATTAGATCAGTCATGAGCATGTTGACAAACCCCACCCTTGATGTTTTTACAGTAGCCCCATTCTTGCTGGAGTATTTTTATGCATCCATTTGTAAGAGAAGGTGAGATTTTATTTTTTTCCAGGTGCATGCTGGCAGAAGACAGTAGTGGTTGGATTTGTGGTCTCTTGCTTCTTATCGAGTTCAGAGAAGGTGATGAAACCCTGGAAAATATTTATTAAAGGTCCTGTCTGGGTCGGATCTGCAGATGTGTAAGTTTGTTCCAGCCAGGATAGCAGCTGTTATTGATGTTAATATTTTTCTCTACATGAGGATATAAATGGAGCAACGGTAATAGGTAGGTAGTAACACAGATGCTGGATTTTTGTGAGGATGAGAGCTCAGAATATGTGATGAAAATCACAGCCGTGTGTACAGGATTGTGCACAGCTGCAGTTCTCCAGCTGGAGCTTCCTTACTGCTGCACAATTTCTTACGATTCTCCAGTTTGTAAAATGACCTTGACTGCACTGTGAGGGGAGAAGACATTTGTGACCAAGAGCATGAGCTTCCAGCACTCAAGCTAAAGGGACAAGATTGTTAGTTAGGAGCCGTATTACCTTCTGGCATATTACCTTCTGACATGGTCAAGCCATAAGGGAGGAACAAATCCCCATTTTCACTGAGCATGGATAATGTGTGCTTCCCAGTGTCCCACAGCTTTTTGCATCTAGTCCCAGAATGGGGAAGGCCTGTCTAGAACAAACCTGATAAAAGTAGGTGAATATAAAATACAGCTAAAAGCTTTTGTAGGCTTACTCAGTGGTCTTGCACTGAACTAGATGTGGCAGGGTAATTTCTCAGCCCAGGACCTGAAGTGTCACCGTGCCTCTGCCATCTCCCTGCCTATGTGAATCTGAGAATGGCAGAAGTGCAAGATGCTCACGTACAAATTAAACTTCTGGGCTGGACTGCCAAGAAATACTGTGCGCTAATGTAGTTATTTGTTTTCTTTAATCAGAGTGGAACTTGTGTTCATTGTTTACCTGGTTTTGTTTGCTTGGTTCCAGACCATTCAAATTGGTCCTTTTCTTCTCCTTACAATCCATTAGCTCTTTTGGTCTATTATCCTCAAAGAAGTTTGGCCTATTTTCCAATTTAAATCTTCAGTGTAACTTTTTTCTGGCAAAGCTACAAGTTACTCTCCAGTATGATTGGCTTCTTCCTTTCTATGGAGGCTGTGGGAGCCAGGTTCTGGAAATCTGCTCTGTGGCTCCTGGAGGGAGTCATAGAATCGTAGAAAATTAGGGATGGAAGTGACCTCAGAAATCCATCTAGTCCAACACCCTGCTCAAAGCAGGACCAGCCCCAACTAGGTCATTCCACCCAGGGCTTTGTCAAGCCGGGCCTTAAAAACTTCCAAGGATGGAGCTTCCACCACCTCTCTAGGTAACTCATTCCAGTGCTCTACCACCCTCCGAGGGAGAGTTTCTCCTCATATTCAACCTAAACTTCCCTTGCTACAACTTGAGACCATTGTTCCTTGTTCTGTTATCTGCCACCACTGAGAACAGTCTAGCTCCATCCTCTTTTGAACCCCCCATCAGGGAGTTGAAGGCTGCTATTAAATCCCCCCTCAGTCTTCTCTTTTTCAAACTAAATAAGCCCAGTTTCCACAGCCTCTCCTTAGAAGTCATGTGTCCCAGCCCCTTAACCATTTTTGTTGTCCTCAGCTGGACTCTCTCCCATTTGTCTACAACCTTTCTGTAGTGGGTGGCCCAAAACTGGATACAGTACTGCAGAAGTGGCCTCAGAAGTGCAGAACAGAGGGGAATAATTACTTCCCTCAATCTGCTGGCAGCGCTGCTACTCATGCAGCCCAGTATGCTGTTAGCCTTCTTGGCAACAAGGGCATGCTGCTGACTCGCACCCAGTTTATTGTCCACTGTAACCCCTAGGTCCCTTCCTGCAGAGCTGCTACTTAGCCAGTTGGTCCCAAGCCTGTAGTGGTACATGGGATTCTTCTGTCCTAAGTGCAGGACTTTGCACTTGTCCTTGTCCTTGTTGAACCTCATGTTATTTCTTTTGGCCCAATCCTCCAATTTGTCTAGTTCGCTTTGAATCTTAGCCCTACCCTCCAGCTTATTACTGTACCCCCCCAGCTTGGTGTCATCCACAAACTTGCTGAGGATGCAGTGCATCCCATTGTTAATGAAAATACTGAACAAATCAGCCCCAGGACTGACTCCTGAGGAACCTCACTTGATACTGGCTGCCAACTAGACATTGAGCCATTGATCACTACCCATTGATCCCAACTATCCAGCCAGCTTTCTGTCCACCTTACAGTCCATTCCTCTAACCCATACTTCTTCAGCTTGCTTGCAAGAATGCTGTGGGAAACTGTATCAAAAGCTTTGCTGAAGTCAAGGTATATCATGTTCACTACTTTCCCTGCATACACAGAGGCAGTTATCTCATCATAGAGGGCAATCAGGTTGGTCAGGTGTGACTTGCCCTTGTTGAATCCATGCTGACTGTTCCTGACCACTTGATTCTCCTCCAAGTGCTTAGAAATGGATTACTTGAGGATCTGCTCCATGATTTCTCCAGGGACTGAGGTGAGGCTGACTGGTCTGTAGTTCCCTGGATCTTCCTTCCCTTTCTTAAAGGTGGGCACTATTACTTGCCCTTTTCCAATCATCAGGAGCTCCCCTGATCACCATGAGTTTTCAAAGATAATGGCCAGCAGCTCTGTAATATATTAAACATATTAACTCCCTTAGCACCCTCAGGTGCGCTGCATCTGGCCCCATGGACTTGTACACATCCAGCTTTTCTCAATAGTCCCTAACTGTTCTTTCACTACTGAGGGGTGCTTACTGTCTCTCTTAACTGTGCTGCCCAGTGTAGTAGTCTGGGAGCTGACCTTGCCTGTGAAGACCAAGGTCAAAAAGGCATTAAATACTTCAGCCTTTTCCTCATCTGTTACTAGGTTGCCTCCCCCATTCAGTGAAGAACCGACACATTCCCTGACTTTCCTTTTGTTGCTGACATACTTGTAAAAACCCTTCTTGTTGCCCTTGCTAACCGCAACTCCAATTGTGCTTTGGCCTTCCTGACTTCATCCCTGCATGCAACACACAGGCAACCCTGGCTCAGTTACCTTCCCAGAGCAGGATCTGGTGCCTGGTTCCTCTTCCTTTTTCTCTTGCTCCCAGCAAACTGCTTGCAGACTGTCCTCGTTGCTTCTGCCTGTTCACGGAGTCCTTTTGTTAAAGTCTCCAAAATTCCTTTACCTTTGTGGACTCTTACCCCAGAAAGCACTGGTCCCCCAAAGTGAAAAAAGGCCTGAAATGCACACTGCCTGAGGAGCAACTCGGAAACAAATGCTCAGGGGCTCTGTACAGGGCCTGTTCCTTCAAAAGAGAGGCTCAACTTTTGCTTTTGGCACTATCAGGGAGTTTCATCTCCTTGATGCCCAAATTTCCCTGACTGAGAAGTGGTCAAAGTGGTCAGGAAAGAATCAGCAAAGTTCAGGTGCTCGCTATCCCAGCCACAGCATGTTTCCTGTATCCCTTGTGTCCTTGGAGTGGAGCAGTGGGTGTTAGAACCAGCTGCTTAGGATTTACAGTACCCAAGAATTTTTATGCACTGCAAAAATCTTGTTGGTCTAATAAAAGATATCATCTCTTCTATCCTGATTGAGTCCTGATTGCCTTTTCCTCTAGACAAATTATGGGTACAACCTGGATACCTGACACACGGAAGATATTGAATTTTAGCTGATTTTTAAAAAAAAATTAAATCTTTATATGTTCCCAAGCAGGAAGCAACTGTGACCACCTGAAACGTGAGATCCTGCACCTGCCTTTGTTTCAAGGTAATTTGCATCTTCACAGATCCTAATAGGAGGTGAGAGCCTTTATACCAGCTATGAACTGACTGCCCAAAGGAGTTTTCCGTCTATTGACTATTGTAATCTTATGAAATACGAACTTTCATTTCTACCCAGGAGAACTTTTACAATCTTTTTTCCAATGTCTGATGAAGGGTGTTTATGCTCGAAAGCTTGCAATTAAGGACATTTTTTTGCAAAAATCTTGTTGGTCTAGTAAAAGATATCATCTCTACTATGAGTCCTGATTGCCTTTTCCTCTAGACCAATACGGCTACAACCTGGAACCCTCTATACGCTGAGGAATTTTTAGTTGGCCAGTTCAGGTTAGATTGTATCCACTGTTCCACCTGAGGGGCTGCTAAAAGCGAGTATAAGTTTGGTCACAAATTGTTCTAAAATGTATGCTGAACTCTGTCTGCTGGAAGCAGGCTTCAGATCTGATAGAGAGATTTGACAGGTGCTCCTACCAAACTGTAGGTTAGTCCCAGGCAGAAATCCATGACCCTGGACTCCTGTGTAAATATGAACTGGTTGGCAGAAATACAATGAGATGGCTCTCTATGAAGAAAAGATTTTTATTTTAAACCAAACAGGATTTTGTTTGTGAAGTTGTATCATTTTGATGAAGTTTTATGTTTAAAAAATAGAGAAACGTGAATATTGTGCATCATGAAATTACACTTGACTTTATTTTATATAAAACATTAAAGGGTTTTGAAATCCAAAATGACCTGAAATGAAAGGGTTTTGGGAGGCTTTTGTTTGGGTTTTTTGATCATTTAATTTTTGGATATGTTGCCTCTTTGTTCTGATTCTGGCTAGAAAAGAGATTTGAAATCTCAGGTTTTCTACAGGGTGGAAACTGCATTGAAACCACATAAAACCATCCCTGTCACAGATGGTTGATAATGGACAAGTCAGACAAGATACAGAGGAAAAGCCAGACAAATAGGGTCTGCGTAGGAGGGGATACAAAGCAATGTAATAAACTGACTTGAGCAGAAATGCAGAGGCTTCCTGATGTGATATGCATTATTCTCTGGCATCAGAGAAATGGGCAATGTCAGAACAGCTTTTACCCTGACATTTCTCATTCCTGTCTTGGCCAAAACAAGTAGGTATGAAAGCACCCAAGTATTTTTTACAAATCTCTAGCCTCCTACCAGAAATGAACATATGGAAATATTTCGTATTTTTTCTGAAACAGGTATCCTGATCTCTTGACAATACTCTTTGGATTCACCTACTCGGCTTTCTAACTCTTCTGCTCACTGTCCTTAAATGGTGCAGCGTGGAAGACTGACAGTATTTAGCTTCTTAGACCTGCTCCCTACTATGTTCACAGTTGGATTTGCTGATGAGAGAATGAAAAGTTAGGTTGTTTGTCTCTCTAACTGCTTCGTCCTCTCAAAAGCCAGGACAGCTGCAAGTGGATTTTGTCACTTCTGGTGCTTTGTCAACAGAATTGCTGACTCAGCACCAATAGCAAGGCAGAGGGCTGCCCTAGGCCACACCTTTGCAAACTTGCTGAAAGCTATGGAATTTTATTGCCATGATTAAGGGTGAAATTTGACCCAGAGAATCTGTCAGGGTCATGTTGTGAGAGACAAGGAACACCCTTTGATATTCTGGTTTGAGTTCAGGCTGTCACTTGTAACAGGGGCCCCAACATTTAATTTATTAGATGGGTAAATTTGATTTGGAAGCCAATGATATGAGAATGGAACTCTCCCTTGGTAACATTACTTTGGTTTTTCAAGGGAGGATCACATTTGGTACCTCTCCCAACCCCATGTTGACCATATGTGGATGCAGTTAGTTGCAGAACTGAGTCCTGAGCTGGTTGCCTATATACCCTGTAAACTGATACAATTTCACTAGGCCAGCTGTGCCACTTAGCTGAGGAACTGAGCATCCCCATGCTCTGACAAATTACTCCATAATGAATGACCACACCTACCATTCCATTTTTGCAAATTACTTTAAAAATAGGTAGAGCTTTAACTACAGCAAAGAAATGAGCAGCTAAAAAAACGAGCGCTTGCATGTCCCATTTGTTTCGTGGAAGTTTTCAAGCCCCGTTAATTAGTCTAAATTAAGATCAAGTGCCTTCACATGAATGGATAATGGCCAGAAATAGTTCCCTCTTTCTATTTGTGAACATGCACGGCTGTTCAAATTTTAGAAATTACTCTAATTAAAAATTAGTGCTGGACTAATTTAGCTTTCTTTGTTAATTGGAACCTAGAAGCAGAATCAGCCTTCTGAGTTGTATGATAAATTTGTTGGTATTTTTACAAAGAGCACCTGATATTTTAAAAGTATTTTCTAACCAGTCTTGTAATCTGCTTCCCCCTCATTTATACCACACACAGATAATCCTGCTGGTGAAAGAGAAAGGAGTTTTATCAATTAGAGCATAAAGCTGTTCCATACATGGTTTTTGTGATTTATTTTAAGGATTGTCACACCAGAGGAAAAACTTTGAGAGATGTGCTGAACAATTTAATAAGGATCTAAGCACATCCCTAATATGAAATAGCCTTTCCAAGATGACTTAAAAACCTGAGTGGCGTGACTGCTTAAAATTGTCCTTCCAATTGTTCAACTGACTTTCAAATAGCTTGTCCCTTCTGCTGTTTCCATAAAGTCTTCTTTGTATTTGCTAGTTGCAGACATTCGCACACTTGTGTTTGGATTCTCCAGGGAATTAGGGATGCACTGATAAAGATTTTCTTGGCTGATACTGATAGCTGATTATTGACCAGCTATATCGACTGATGCTGATCCAATAGCTGATTTACAGGAATGCAGCTGGGCAGCCTGGAGAGCAGTGTCCTACAGATAAGTCTGTGGAGGGGAAGCGGGAGCGCAGATCAAGGCCACCATGGTGATGGAGGGAGTAGGGCTGGGGCAGGTGCTGCCTAGCCAGGGCCGTGAATGGGACCCTGGCCCAGGGCATGGGACAGAGCTATGAGTGGCTTATCCAGGAGAGGTGGTGGGGAGGGGGGGTGGCTCCCCACCACTACATGCACTCCTGGGCAAGGCATGGGGGGATGTGCCCTCCCAGGCTGCCCATTCTGGGCTCAAGGTTAGGGGTGGTGCCAGCCTCAGCTGTGCAGGGCAGGCAGCAGTAGGGCTGGGACAGATGGCTACAGGAGGGCTCCCCCCCTACTCTCCCATCCCCCCATGCCCTCTGAATGAGCTGCTCATGGCTCCATCCCACTCCTGGCCCTGGAGTCCCATTCACTGCCATGGGTGGGCAGCCCCTGACCCCCCACCCCCCGGTGTGGGCTTTGATCTGCCTCCCCCATGCCCCCCCCCCCAGTGCTGCTCTTGAAGCTGCCAGGCTGCGTTCCTGGCCACGTGCATGCATGTGGCTGTGTTTACCCAAGCAGCCTTTTATTGGTGGCATTAGTGAATGCTACATTAGCCAAAAAAAGCTGATAGCCAATAATGTTAATTTTCCTTTTATTGGTGCTGATCCGATATGTGACAGATATATCAGTGCACCTCTATAGGGAATTCTCCTGCATGAAATCTTAACTCTGTTGGAACTCTAGGAGTTCTGGCATTGACCTCAGTAAGTTAAGATTTCACTGCCTGAGCTCAGATAGCTAACACAAGGCCTAAATACCATTTATATTTCACTTTAAGTGCTGTTTAAAGAATCCAAAGAGAGAGTTAGCCTTCTGTCTCTGTAGGGGCTTTGTTCTGTTTTTGTATACATCTGAGTGGGGGGTTTTTTATGTTAAACTGATAGCAGTAGCAGTCCTTAGTGGACTTCATGGAGTTGCTGGCATTATTCCCTCTGCTTGGGTTAGGGTTTTTGTTTTTTTTATTTCTGATTAAATTGATTATGATGTGGACTGCATGGATGTGAGGGAGGTGGGATGGAATGGTTTTTTCCTTTGCTGGTGGCATGCACAGGATCTGATGCCTGAAGGTGAAGCTAAAGAGAGAGTGGTTTCCAGCGAGATGTAGTTTCCTAGTTGGTGGGGGAGGTTGAACACTGGAATGAATTCTGTTATGTAGGAGTAGGCTTTGGTGGTAGTTGGAGGTTCCTGGAGCACTTCTGAGGAGGTACTTTATAATCAAAATTAAAGCATTTTTGGTCTAGATGTGAAGTTAAGGAAGACTAGGCTAGGTAGCTATGATGGCCCTTTTTAGGCTACGTTTCCTTCCCATCTTTATCTTCCATCCTCGGAGCTTTCTGTACTGTGTTCTCATATAATAAAGGGCTTAGTCTGCCTGCCTGCCTTCCTATGATGTTCTTGGAGCACTCTGGTTACTGAAACCATCAATCAGAGTGTTTTGGACAGGAGGTGGCAGTGTGGTGGAGCACCGCCATGATAGAGGGGATGGAGCGGGAGGCGCTGGCCTTGCCCCCCCTCCCCCAGCCCTGGCTG
The DNA here is from genome assembly GCF_052110815.1 of Crocodylus siamensis. NCBI lineage: Eukaryota > Metazoa > Chordata > Crocodylia > Crocodylidae > Crocodylus > Crocodylus siamensis. Next base: position 101,485,778 of record NC_143397.1, read on the forward strand.
GCTCCCATGCCCACTCACACCTAGTGCCTCCCACCCCTGCGGTACAGGGGGCAGTGCAGAACCACGGCCCCCTGCTCGCCAGCAAGGAAGGAGCTGGTGTTGAGCACAGGGAAAAGTGTGGGAGCCAGCTGCGTAGTGGCGCTGTCGCACATGACAGCCGCCGGTGCCATTGCCACTCGCCACTCCATGCCACCACCGTCACCACCACTTGCCCCCACACCTGCGATGCTTTCCCCTGCGGGTTGCTGATGGGCCTCACACCCAGCCAACGGTGTGTTGATTGTCAGCAGCCCACGGAGCCGCGTGGGTGACCAGCCATGGGAAAGTGACACAGGCACAGCGGCGGCATGAGGCAGTAGGTGGCGACAGCAGCAGCGGCCACCACATGCGAGCCCCCCAGTCTGGCTGACCGGGTGGCACCTGTACGGCCTGCAGGGGGCGCCACTGCCCTCACCCCCTTGGCCCTGCTCCTCAAAGCGGGCACAGAAGCACACTCCCCTCCCCTCCGCCATTCAGAGCCTTGCTGCTTTCCAGGAAAGGTGTCGGGCAGGTACTGTGGTGTGCTGTGTGGAGCCAGCGGCGCCCAGTGTGCTCCTCCCCTTCTCCCCCAGATAAGAGGAGAACTGTGGGAACACACTGGGGGAGACACCAGCACCATGCGCTTCATTTCCACCCACCTGCACGTACCCCCTATGGCCTTTCTACCCTGGGGGTATGCATATTCCCGGTTGACCACTCCTGTGCTAGACTAATTGCCAGATTTGGGGTCCGGGAGGAATTAGTCTCCACATCAGATTGTCAGGGATTGTGCAGAAGGCAAAGGAGTCTTTCATTTTACAAATCAGTCCTTCGTGGGAAGTAAGAAAAGTTTCAAGAATTTTTGCAGTAAATAGAACCATTCTTTAGTGAATAGGGACACTTTCCAAAATTGCAGTAATTTGAGTTAAACTACCACCCAAACCTCACAGGCTTTTCATGCAACATTAAACAGATATTTAAATCAGCAGAATTTTGCATTTGAAGTCCTTACTTCTGCTGAGAACATTTCTACTAATATAAAACAAACATTTGAACTGAAAAAATCAATGAATGTGATGTTATATGGGCTAAGGGGGTTGTAATGCTTTAGTTCTACTGAAATAGTTAAAGCACTTTAACTTAAGGGTGTGTAGGCAAGACCTTAGGGATCAAATGGACTCTTGAAAATGGGATTAGCTGCTTTTGAAAGTGTTGCCCATTGTCTCTTTATTATGCTTATTTTATGACCATGGGTATGTATCTGAGCTTCATTTAGCTTTTTTTTTAATTTCACAAAGGGAATCCTGCTTGACATTATATGGGGCTCATGGGCTGTTTACTATAGGACCTTCGGTCTCTTATGTCATTTTACACTACATGGCACAGAAAAAAAATAATTCAGTTGCCACTATACGACTCCCAGAGGTGATCCCTAATGTTCAGTGTTTGGGCACGCAGGTCTGGCAAACCCCATTTGGCCTTAGTGAAGAGGTACACAGAGGAAACAAATCGCACAGAGGAAACAAATCCAAACAACAGCACTTCTGATGGCAATCAGAGGAGGATGTCACAGGCTAAATGAGCGTGGAGTTTCTCTAGTGAAACCAATGGGGCACATCAGAAGAATTGGACCACCATATCACTCCCAGAGGTGATCTCTAACATTCAGAGTCTAATTGCCAAAAGAAAAGGGGTGTCCTATCATTAGGTATGGCAGGAGTGTGTGCAGTCTCAACCTAGTTAAACACTACCTGTTCTGTGTGTATGGCTTTTGTTTTCCAGGGCTATTGATTCAGCATCTTTTACAAGCATCAAAGTATTTTTCTGAGAGAAATATCTTTTAAAATATAAGACTGCAAGACAAGTCATATGTTCAGTCTAGCCTACATAAGCTTTTGTTGAAAAAGCTTAGAGATAATCAGAACCCCTGAAGGATGCAGTCGCTGTTTCTTAGTTTAAGCTCTGGTAAACACAGAGCATTGCAATTTATCTCCTACTGCAGCAGCAATAGACAGGCTCAGCTTCCTTTGTCTTTTCTTACAGATTTCTCTTTCTCTGTGAAAAGGCTTTAGAACACACTTGAATTTGACTTAAAAATCCTCCTGCAAAAATCTTCCTTTTAGCAGATTTCCATTTATTAGAATTTTCTCTTTTCCTTTGCCCCCCTTTCCCAAGACGGCTGCTTGAGGTAATAAAACCTTTTCAGCCTGTGAAGTCGCCTTGATAGTCCTCCTTTCTTGACTGTCTTTTTAGTTAATTTTCAATTCACTTATGTATATTGCATCCATCTGTGTGTTTTCCCAGGAGATGCTAGACTGTAACCTCTTACACTGCAGTTCAAGGGCTTTCAGAAAATGTATGTGGGGTAAATTAGGCAAGACGGAAACTAACTAATGCTAATTCATTCACAAAGGTTGTATTATCCAGCCACTCTACCTTGTTTAAAGAATAGAGGCACCTTATACCAGGGTTCCAGATGATATTAATATTCCCAGCATGCAGGTCCTTAATTGCATGGAATATGTCTGAGCAAATCTCCCCTCATTGCACTGCTCAAGCTCCAGGAATGGAAAGGTCAGAGCTAGTGGAATCAAAATATGTCTTTCTAATTTTACTAGCATAAGTTCCTTTAAAAATCCGGTCAAACTGCCAAAATAGGGTACAAATGGAGAAGGCCATACCAGATGCCTATTAAAGCTGTTATCTTCTCTAGCTCTGGTTGGACATTTTGTACTGAGATTTGCTGGAGAGGAAGAGATGGGCATACATGTAAACCCAGATTTTCTCCAATGCTGAGATCTGGTGATGGCTTCTTGATACTCTAAGCTGATCTGTGCCTAGCATAATGGGAGTAACCTAGGGGCTGCTGTAGTTTCTGCTTGCTGTTAAAGGCCCCAAGGAACCCTGTGGTACAGTCCAATTATCTTTCTGCCCCTTGACCCATATTCAGTGACAAATTGTGTCTTAGTGGAGTGCTATGCCAGCTGTGAGATAAATGGGAAGTCCTCCATAACAAAAGAAATACCTGGAAGCTAGATCTGGCTCCTTAATTCTTTTTACTTCTAGAGCAGTAGTGCTCAACAGTTAGTTTTTGTGGATCAGATGAATGGTGCAGGATTAGTCTGCAGGTTGGATTGGACTCTGGGGCCCTGCACCACCTTCATCCAGCCGCACATGCCAGGATTGGGGCTCTGTGACCTCATGCTGCCTCTCTCTGGCCCTGGGTGCCAGTATTGGACCCACACTGCTCTGCACACCCCTTCTAGCATGCAGAGCCATGGTCTGAAGGGTTCCCCATGGACCTGTGGGGAGCTTCATGAGCCAGATGACCTTGAGTTGTAGGCTGGATCTGGCCTGTGGACCAGGGGCTGAACACCCCTGTTCTAGAACAACACGTACAGGCCAGAATGCAGGAGAAGACCTGACAGGTTAGGCACATACTTTTTGGAAAGCTCTTATTGTCTTACATGCAGTGATGTTGAACAGTAAACTTGGGGGAATAGCCACAACAATACATATTTATGAAGACATTGCAATGGTGCTGGTCTGTAAATAGGCAAAGGAATATTCCTCTGAAGGACCCTTATGTACTTTCTTATAATGTAATCAGTTGCTTAACATGTACGATTCATATCCTTCCTGAAATGGTTTGTGGTGCTCCACTTGAACTTATTGGGACCAAAGGCAGGTCGTAAATCACAGAGCAACCCAATTATTTCTGGATTGGGTTTGCCACGATCTGGGGAAAAATATTAGAGGGTTTTTTTTCTAGTGAACCAGCATGATTGCAACATGACAATTGCAAGAAAGGTGCTGACTGTTTCCTGGGGCAAGATTTCAGTAATAATAATATACTTCTTTGTCCTTAACCGATCACTGAAAATCTCAAGTGCCATTTAGAGCAGAAGTGATTCATGCCATGTACTATCTTAAGGATAGAACTGTGTGAATAACTTCATGTTAAGTTCACTTTTGATACTGAAACAACTAGAGGCCAGATTTTATTCCACCTATTAGGCATCTAAGTGGACTTGATTACCTCAGTACAATCCCATTCTACCTTGTTCAAGTTCCTGAAAGTCAATTAATGCCTCTGCTTTTGCAACACACTGTCATCTTTTCCTTAAAACTGATGGGAGATGCAAAGAAGTCCTAGGATATCTATTATTGGACTGTATCCCAACTATACTATTGGTCCAACAGAAGATATTGCCCTAGGAAATCCTTGCCTCTTGTATAATTTCTGGACCATCATGGCTTCAACATCACTCCTATATGATTTGAAAAGTGAATTGCAGAAAACCAGCAAGGGGGAACATGCATAAGTCCAGCAGGTGGAGTAGAATCTGACTGCCGGGGGGGAAAATTGTTTCAGGTTGATCTGGAATGAAACATTTTCAAAATTTTCAGAAAATCAAAATTTAATTTCAGGGCACTTAAGATTTGATCCAACATTTATTTTCTTTTCATCATTGAAGCTTTTCTAAGGTTTTAAATTTTCTTTTCAATAAAACAATGGTAAATTCAAAGCAAAAAGTAATTTTGAATCAAAACCTTAATATTTCAGGTTTGTTCAGAATGTTTTTGTGGTGTGCACTTCAATCAAAACAATTCAGAGGATCAAACAAGAATTAATTTACAACATGTTTTGGGCAACCTGAATCTATATTTATCAAATTTAAAAAATGTCCAAAAATTGCCTAGCTCTAGTTAGTAGTCGGAAAGAACTACTTTGACAACCTCCACCACTCAATGCCTGGTCATCCCTGTCCCAGAGGAGGCTGGTGATATGGAGCCTATTTTTGTGTCGGTTAATTGGCATCATCCTCTGAAATATTTGAAGAGAATGAGGCTGCTGAATCTGGCTCTTACCTCCTATATATGCCTCAAGAAAGCCCACAGAGCTTTAGCTATTGGGTAATTTAGATGGACGAGCCTTTGTGGAATCAAGGTGCTGAGTGGAGGGTGTTGTGTCTCTCCTAAACTGCTGCTATTTCTCTGCATGGTTAGAGGTAGGGTGAGAGAAGCTGAATTTCCACTTCTTCCATTTCTTTGGACTGTTCTACAGGAGAGTGTACAACAGCAAGTGGTAGTTTGACTGCTGCTGCTTTTTGTTTATACTGCTGCCCAGCGCTGTTCTGTGAAGTCATATGAATTCTTTCACTTGGCTGCTTGATGCGTAAAACATTTCAACAGCATATATGCTTTCCCCACATCAGAGTTATGATCTTTCTCCATAGATTATATGCAGTGAAAAGAGTAAACATCTCAGAGCTGGCTGTTACAAGGCTACATTTAATTAAAACATCAGCAGTCCAAAGTAATGCTAAGCAGCAAGGATTTTGTGATTTAATGTATTAATTTATATTAGGTCAAAAGCACTATGCAAGTGGGGCCCAGTCCTGCCGTGTTAATTCTGTAGGGCTTGCTTCTCTTGGAGTCAGTAGTTTTGCCAGAGTGAGTTTTAGTGTCCCGTTGGCGAGGCTGTGTTTTACCAAGATCTTTTCATCATATCAGTAGTTGCTTCCAATTTACTGCTACTTTGAAATGTGAAGGTGAAACTCGCATTTGGCCTGAAATCCCCTTGATTCAAAACCATTTTGAACTAGGGTAGAAATTTCTGGGCTAGGTTGTGATCTCACAGCTTGATCTGGGCAGGAAAAAGTGCATAGTAGCAATAGCCAAGGAGCAAAATAGGAACAAAATTGGTCACAATTGGATCAGTGCTTTGTGAGGGAAGTAATACATGTCAGGCCTGTACCTGGTGAACACTGTCTGAGTAGCATTCATAACTTCTGGGCTGTTCCAAGTGCCCCACAACACTTGTTTGAAGATTGTTATATGACAGTCTACCTCCTAATGTAATGTTCATTTTTTTTTCTCTGCTTGTTAATGTGAGCACTTCATGATGTACATCAGATTTCCCAGGTTGTATCAAAAGCAGGACTTGCAATCAAGTGTAATTTATGTACCATGTTTGTCTCTTTCAGCTCAGTAAAGTTTTGGACGGTGCAACCCCGAGCGGTGTGATGAGAGATGGCTTTAGGAAACAACACCCAGCGAAGTTATTCCATCATCCCATGCTTCATCTTCGTCGAAGTAAGTGCTAGTTTACCAAGCCAGTGATTAAACTGGCTGAA